>NC_138379.1:79769661-79823341 GCF_054177405.1 Leptonychotes weddellii | reverse complement strand
CAGGAGCCAAGAAATGAAAGACAAAGAGAAAGGCAATTTCTAGAGTAAAAATGCCTTCATAAAGTATATCCTACTAAGAAGTGTGAACAGGGGAAAGGTTTTCTATTTATTGAGACTCTACTGTAGACTTAATATATTAGGTCATTAATCCTCAGAACAACTGTGCTAGATAAGCATCATCTTTATTTAATAAAAGAAGAAACTGAGCTCCGAGGTGGTATCCACAGGTCTCTATGGACCCAAAGCACTGGTTCTTTCCGGGACACTCTCCCTCCAGAGTCCTTGAGTCAGGGGACTTAGCGTTGGGAGATCCAGATTGGGATCTCTCTGGTACTTACGGGCTGGATTAGGTTAAGTCACTGAACTTGAGTTTCTCATCTGTAAGACAGAGATGAGAAGACTTTGCTTACCCCCCAGGCTGTTGAGTAAAGTTACGCCAAACTGTCTACAAGGATGCCTGGCATGTAGCAGGTGCTCACGGAGGCTCATAGTCTTGGGATCTTCTACACAGAAAGCTATGTGCCCCAGGAGCACATGAGGGGTTCCCTGAGCCTCTGATCACCCCAAATGAGGATGACAGTAGTGCTGAGCACACGACGTTCACGTGCACACCACACGCATCTAGCGAGTGCACACACACTCTCTCTGCCCCCTGTCCCTTGCTCAAGCCTGTCTTCTCCTTGGCCACCCTCAGCTCTGGAATGCCCGGAGAACAGCCATTTCGAGGAGTGCGTGATGTGTGTGGAGACCTGTGAGACGCTGGCCCTGGGCCCCATCTGTGTGGACAGCTGCTCTGAGGGCTGTCGTTGTGACGAGGACTATGCCCTGCAAGGCAACCTGTGTGTCACCCGCAGCGAGTGCGGCTGCAACTTTGAGGGCCACCAGCTTGCCAGCAATGAGACCTTCTGGGTGGACGCGGACTGCCAGATCTTCTGCTACTGCAACAGCGCAGACAACAAGGTCCACTGCGAGAGCATCCCGTGCAGGGGGGACGAGTACTGCATGGAGGAGGGAGGCCTCTACTACTGTTGGCCCCGAATTGACGCCTCCTGCATTGTCTCGGGCTACGGCCACTACCTGACCTTTGATGGCTACCCCTTTGACTTCCAGACCAGCTGCCCCCTCATCCTGTGCACCACAGGAAGCAGGCCAAGCTCAGACACTTTGCCCACGTTTGTCGTCACGGCCAAGAACGAGGACCGGGACCCGTCGCTGGCCTTGTGGGTCAAGCAGGTGGACGTGACCGTGTTTGGCTACAGCATTGTGATCCACAGGGCCTACAAGCACACAGTGCTGGTGAGTAGTCAAGGCCAGATGGCAGGAAAGGGGTTGTGGGGATGTGAGCGTGGGCGTCCTGGGTCAGCGGGCCAGGCTGCAGCTGAACCGGACTGGCCTAAGAATCCTAGGAGAAGCCTAGGATGTTAGAGCAGAGAGGGACCCTGGAGATTCTCTTTATCTTACAGGTAAGGACACTGAGCCTCAGAGACAAAAATGTTCTGCCCAAGGCACCGAATTAGGAGCAGAAATGGTACCCTTCCTCATGTAGCAGAGCATTTGGAGAGAGCACAGACCGAGGTTCGAATCCCAGCTGGGCTGCCGCTGTGTGTCCTTGGGCGGTCACTCCATCTGCGAAAGAGAACACGTGCCTAGCACGGCTTAGATGCCTGTCCGTGGTACTACCGCCTGATCCACCTCCTTCCCTCTGTGGAGCCCAGGATGATAGTTCCCTGCTCTGGCCTCCTTCCCACCACTTCCTGGCTCCCCGTTGGCCCCCCGTGAGATCTGAGAGTTCAAGAGTCTTGCAGGCATCTGGAGCCCTCAGGGGCCTCCTACAGTCTTCCTACTTGGGCCTCAAATAGGAAGGAGTGAACTTTGTCACTCCCTTGATGAAGACAGGAGCAGATAGGGCTGGAGGAGCTCTGTGTGCTCACCGTCAGGCCGGAGGACATCAGCCCCCCGCAAAAGACCCAGCCCCTCCTTCCCCTGGGTCTTGCTCTGAGCGGAACCGGGAGCGCTGACAAACCAGCCAGTGGCCCCGCTCTGAGGTTTGGGAGGGGCTGATACGGGGCGTGAGCCTCTTAGCACGATCCTCGATGATCTGTGGCGTAATTTATCTCTACGGGGACTCCTTTTCACCTTGTATACATTCTCTGAAAAATGCTGAGCTCTTACAGGGGAGTTCCCTGAGCAGCTCTCCAGATCTCTTTCCTTCCTTAGAATCGCCTTACCCTCCCTCTCTGACAGAAGCTTCTGAGCTTCCTAACTGCCTGCCCTTTCCCGTTTATCCGAAAATGTGCCTTCTTGGCATCTAAGGCAGGGGACTCACTGGGCCCATTCCTCTTCCCTTCCTTGGATATTATACCCAAACCCCTGACTGCTTTCCTCGATGCTTCCCAGAACTGTTGGTCCCTATACCCATGACTGCATGAATCGTATTGTCATTCCGGCGGCGGGGGGGTGCCCATATCCGACTGGCTCGGTACTAGTCGTGGGCTTCTTGAGGGCAGGAGCTCTGCCTAATTTATCTTTATGTGAAATGACTCTGATGTCAGGACACTCAACACGTTTGTCCAGGGGATGAATGAGATGACATAATAGCCCCTCTCTCCTATGGTCCCCAGGACTTACCATTTTGCTGCTGGCCATGTCCTCATCGATCTGTGGGATTAAATTGCCATGGAGGCAAGATAGGAAGACATCAGGTGCCTTTCTTGTAGCCACATAAGGCTTCCCACAGATGTCTAGATAGTGGAGGCTGCCCATCGCAGTAATGGTCCTCGACACCATTTTGTCATCGTATGTGTTAAAACAAACACATGGGTCATTTTGTTTTTCTCCTCATCTGATCTATTTCTACCCTTAGATTTATACCTTTTCATGCAGCTCCTTATCTCCTTGACATTCAACACCCTTCCATCATTCTACCTTTTAGGGGTTTTTTTTCTTCTTTTAAAAATATAATTTGCTCATAGGTCCTGTCTCATACAGGGTATTAGGAGATTGCATTTTCTGCCTCGTGTTCCGCACTCTTCGGCATTTAGGTGTATGGACCTCTGAGACTCGCATGCAGTTTTCTGACCCAGTGATTTTCACAGGCAGACCACTGGAGCCTCGTGAACACTTCCTCTCTTTTGGGCTGTCCCTGCTCTCCTTCCTGATGGCTGATTCCCCGCTCTCCCTGAGTGTCTCCCTCCCTTGCTCCCTGCTGTGGGGCCAAGGCCCTGATGGGTCAGCTCACCTTCCCGGCATATATCCTGCCCTGGTCTCGTGGGATGTGTTCATGGCTAAAGGCAAGAGCCATGGGCATCACACAGCTGGCTTCTTCCCCATTAAGTGATGGAGAGGGAAGAGAGTACTCATTTCCTGGGGCTGCCATCACAAAGTATCACAGACTAGGTGGTTTCAAGCAACAGAAAGTTAGTCTCTCCCGGTTCTGGAGGCTACGAATCCAAAATCAGCTCCCAGCTTCTGGCGGTTGTAGGCGATCGTTGGCCTGTGGCAGCATCATTGCCGTCCCCGCCTCGTCTTCACGTGGCTTTCTGCCCTCTGCACCTTCTGTTTTCTGGGCCAAGTCACTCTCCCACTTTACGGACCCCAGTCTTTGGGTGTAGCACCCACCCTGATCCAGTATGACCTCATCTCAACGTGATGTACCTGCAAAGACCCTATTTCCAAATAAGGTCACCTTCACAGGTATGGGGGGGGGTGGTTAAGACTTCAGCCTATCTTTTGGGGGGGGCACAGCTCAACCCACAACAGGGAGTCAGTAATGGGCATCAAGGAGGAATTGATTAAAGGGGTGGAGGGGGGAGTCCTAGCCAGGGCATGTCTGGTTTTCTTTCTTTCTTTCTTTTTCTTTCTTTCTTTCTTTCTTTCTTTCTTTCTTTCTTTCTTTCTTTCTTTCTTTTTCTTTCTTTCTTTCTTTCTTTCTTTCTTTCTTTCTTTCTTTCTCTCTTTCTTTCAGATTTTATTTATTTGAGAGAGACAGAGGGAGAAAGAGAGCGCACACGAGCTCGAGCAGCAGGGAGGAGCATAAGGAGAAGGAGAAGCTGACTCCCTGCTCAGCAGGGAGCCCAACGTGGGGCTTGATCTCAGGATCCTGGGATCATGACCTGAGCTGAAGTCAAACGTTTAACTGACTGAGCCACCCAGGCACTCCCAGGGTCCATCTTTCTAAGTCACCCAGAAGTCCTAAGTGCTCAAGCTGCAAACAGTGTATAGCTTGCAAATCTCTGACATGAAGATCGAGTTCAGGATGCTTGAAGGTTCTTTTCTTTGGGGGCCTGAGGGATAGATTTTAGCATTTACTTTGAATTATTAATATGCATTACAGGATCTGCTTGTTCAATGATTTGCATTTGTTTTTCCCGTGATGTTATTATTAGTCACCATCTCTCCCGGAGACAAGAATAATGACCATCACAATGACAGTGTGCAGTGAAGTGTTGGGGGAAACACAGCAGGGGCCTCCGGGTTACTGCTGGCGCTCCCAGAACTGGAGGTGTATGGAAGTGATTCCTTGGGACGCAGGGTCCCTCTATGACTCTGACCTTGCCTTGCTCTAAGCAGTACTGAAGGATGTAGGGAAACCACTAAGACAAGGGATGCTAGAAAAAAACGTGCTATCTATATCCCAGAGAGGGTCACGGGGTTGAGCAGCAGAAGGCGAGCCACTCCTGGGGGCACCACAGCAGTCCATGTCCCAGCCATCCATGGCCAGAGCTCTGCAGAGATGGGCTTTCCCCTACCGTGGCCCCTGGGCTTCAGCACAACCAGGAGCTTCGTGGACCAGGACAAGGGGAAGACTGTCAGGATCTTCACAGCCAGTGTCTCTATTTACTGGCAATCCTGTGGCCACCTGAGAAGAGAGAGGGTTTGAGCATCACCCCGGCTCAGGTTAGTTTGATGGGCTTATATTGAGGCCCATTCTGTGCCAAGCTCTGGGGGTAGCAGAATGAATCAGACATGACCTCTGTCCCAAGAGAACTCAGAGTCTAGTAGCAGAAACAGACGTGTTAGCAGGTTATCTGGATGTCATGGGAAGCGCTCCAAAAACGTGCCATGTGGAGGGTCATGAGCCCACAGGTTGCCTCCACCAGCCTCGGGGGCTTCAGGGAAGGCTTTCTGGAAGAGGTAACCCAGAGCTTAGCCTTAAAGGAGTATGTCAGGCAGGCTGAGAATGAGATAAAAGCATTCTAGGAAAAGAAAACAAAGTGTGGGGGGCGAGGAGACCTCAGGACAGCTGGAGAAGCTATAGAAGCAGATCAGGGCCAGTTGCATAAAGGAAAGGTCTCTGCTAAAGATCTGGTGTGTGGTCTTATTCCTAATGCTTAAGTATTTGCAATACATATCCTGACACTCATCCCCATGCCCTGTTCTCTTTCTCCTCTGTGCCTTCCTACTCCAGTCATCAGGCTCTGCTTCATACCAACCTCTTCCTTTTGGGGCCTCCTCTCCCTCTGCTTCCTCTTTCCCTCCATTTGTCACTCACAAAGAGAGACAGTACAGCGGGGCTGGGATGGAGGTGGCATTCGTGGGGCTTCAGAGGCAAAGAGAAGCCGAGCCTGCCTGTCTGAGTTGGAGGAGGTTCCTTTCTCAGGGTGCTCCTGGGCAGTGACAATTTGCAAGCCCTTTGGCTTGAATCTGATCCTACTGCCTTCCCCCAAGGTATGGCCTCCTGCTTGGCACCCCGCGGCCAAGAATGCAGAATGCAAGGAAACACAGGAGGAAAAGCAGGCTGGTACTTGTGAGCCTTTAGAGGCACAGCTTTTAGTTTACTGGTGTGGGTCTCCCCTTCCCTCCATGACCTTCCACATCTGCGATCTGTGTCTGCACGGGGACCACATCGCCACCTCTGGGTCTCTTGGTTGAGAAAGTTGTGCTCCCCGGGCATAATCTCCCTCCTCCTCCGTCATCCTGCACTCCTGAAATGACCTGTCACACCATCCTCTTCACCTCCTCCCTTCCAGGTACAGAGAATGAGACATCCCCTCCCCTCCACAGCCACTCCCACCTGTCCATCTCTGTTTTGCCTCTCAGGGATCTTGCCTGTCTGTCATCTTCTCTCCCTCTTGTGTTAGTTAGGTCCTTCTCTTCGACCCATAAACATGTTCATTCGAAAGCAAACCTTGACGCCCATTCACCACCAGCTTCTACTCAGTCCCTCTCCTCCCCTTCCTTTCTAGTTTCTTGGAAAGAGAGATCTTCCTGGAAGATCTGCTTCCATAGCTCCGATTTGCTGTTGAACTGTGCCATCTGACTTCTGGTCTCCTCACTCTACTCAAGTTCCCTTATGAAGGCACCAGTGGCTACTTCTCTGCAAAATGAGGGGGTCTTTGTCAGGTGTGATCTCATGGCCTCTGTCAGGTGTGATATTGTGTACAAGGCCTTCCATGATCCAGGCCCTCCCCACCTCCCCATCTTTACGTCCCACCATTCCCAAGGCCATATTTTATGCTCTAGCAGCACTAATTTGCTGTGGTTCTTCCTATTTATTAGGCTTTTTCTCTCCAGTTTGACCTGTGCTTAGGCTGTGCCCTTTTCTTGGGATTCCCTATTCTTCATCTCATTCCTCCTCGACTGGCCAACACTACTCATCCTTTAGGACCAGGTGTGTGTATGTATCATCTTTTGCAGGCATGCCTGATTCTGTCCCCAGGCTGAGTCTGGTGCTGTGCATCTATTTATCTTTATCATTGCTTTTATCAGATGATGTTTTTAGTATTGATTTAGGTACTTCTCTCTGCCACATGAGTGTGACTAGGGGAAGGGTCCTGTGCTTTATTCCAGCATTTAGCACAGTGCGTGGCACACAGTGGTGCCAAATGAATAAATAAATTCTGCCTAGACAAATAGTCATAGAAGAGGAGATAGTTGACTTGCAATGTGAAGCATGAACATCGCCCCATAGAGAGGGAGGACAAGGGGAAGGGCATCATTGCTGGGTTAGGTCAGGTTCCCTAGAGGCAGAGTCTGAGCTGGGGATCCTTAGGAAAGTGGGGGATGCCCCAGGGGAAGAGAGCTCAGCAAGGACGAGGTCTGAGCTGGAGACCAGATTCAGCCTGGGCCACCAGGAGCTCTGGCACATGACCTGCATACAGAGTTGGTCCCCTGGTCCCCTGTGTGGATTTGTCATTGGCCAAGAGCTACCCTTGGAGTGGAGGGGGGCAACGGAGTGGGGTCATAATCTTCTGGGCTTCCAATCGGCCAAGACCAGCTGTGAGTTATCATTAGCCCATAGTCACGGTGGCTGAGGATGAGGGCCCCGGGCAGGATCCAGAAAGCACCATCACACTTTCAGCAAAGAAAATGGCACAACTTGGTCCATTTGGGGAACTGCAAAGTGTTGAGTATTGCTGGACTAGGAGAAGTAAGTGAGTTGGGTCTGAGAGATGTGGGGGCAGCTCCTGGAGAGCCCTTTGTGATCTGCCGAGTGTATGAGACATTTTACTCAAGCCATGGAGAGGGTATTGGATTAATGGCTTTCAATTGCATTAAAAGATGCTGGAGTGGCAGTGGAGAGTGAAGGGAGGAGAGGGGCAATACCAGAGCGGAAGACCAGTCAGGAGAATATGCAGTAGTCAAGGTGAAGGTGGTGAGGGTCTGAACCACAGCAGCAGCCGTGGGGATGGGGGCTGTCGGATACAAGAGAGATTAAGGTCAAAAGGGAAGGCGTTTCTAGTCAGGGAGCAGTGTTCGCAGCCACCTACCTCTCTGGAGAGGGAGACCTGCTCTCCTGGCCCTTGCAGTAGTCTTATTTCCTATCAGGTACCCACCCAGGCCAGGGCTATAGGATTTGGCTCATCTGAATCGAAACAGGGCAGTGCAAGGGCAATGCACTTCCAGGGTTGCATGTTAAGGGATTTCCTTGTTTTACGAATGAAAAATACATGAGGGGAACCATGTGTCAAGGGCCCGCTCAGCACGAGGCATTGCGCTGGGCACCCAGCAGGGAGCGAGGGGAAGATTGAGATAAAGATCAATAAAGTGTGGTTCCTGCCCTCAAGTTGCTCATGGTCTTGTAGATGAGACAGAAATGTGGACAACTAACCATAATATAAGGCAGATTGTGATGCGTGCTTCCACAGCGGTGCACACGTGCTTGATCTTGGCCAAAGGTGAAAAGGAACACAAGTATAAATAACATTCTGGCTGCCCAGATGAGGGAGTGATTAATTCTCACCACAGGCTCCAACAGTCTTGCTTTACAGAAGAGGCGACATCGGAGCAGGGTCTGGGGGCAGAGAGGGCGGTTGACGGGTGAGGAATGGCATCCTAGGTAGAAGGACCAGCAAAGGCAAGTCATTCTTTAGGGGGTGGAAAAAAACAATCTCAAAGGAATGAATAAACTGGAATTTACCTAAAACAAATCCACAATACAGCTGGAAATAGAAACACCAGAGTTCTACATTTTGGTATTTTAGTCTAAACTTTAATTGAATTCTTATTACCCTCTCATTACCTTGGAGAAAACAGTTTAAACTCCTGGGGGGAAATAATGCTATGTAAACAGAAGGCACGGAAATAAATAGGTATATTAGTGTACAAAGGATAGTCATTTAAGTCTGTTCGGATCCTAATAATAATAGTTGACTGATATAAACGACACTACTTGCCAAGATTACGTTCAACCTGCTCTGACCCCCCTCTGGGGCTGCCACTCTCGAGACAGATCGTCCACCGTGTTTCTCTCCCGCAACCCTCTCTCTCCTGTAGGTCAACAATGAACGCTTGTATCTGCCTCTGAAGCTGGGACAAGGGAAAATAAATATCTTTTCCTTTGGCTTCCACGTGGTGGTGGAGACAGAGTTCGGCCTCAAGGTCGTGTATGACTGGAAGAGCTTCCTGTCGGTCACAGTCCCCCGGAGCATGCAGAATGGCACGGTCGGCCTGTGTGGCCGCTATAACAGCAACCCCGAAGACGATCTGGAGATGCCCATGGGTCTGCTTGCTTCCAGCGTCAGTGAGTTTGGGCAGAGCTGGGTGAAGAGGGACACCTTCTGCCAGGTTGGCTGCGGGGACCGCTGCCCTTCATGCGCCAAGGTGGAAGCCTTCTCCAAGGTGCAGCAGCTGTGCGGCCTGATCCCCAACCAGAACGCCGGCTTCGCCAAGTGTCACAGCAAAGTGAACCCCGCCTTCTTCTACAAGAACTGCCTGTTTGACTCTTGCATCGATGGGGGCGCGGTGCAGACCGCCTGCAGCTGGCTGCAGAACTACGCCAGCACCTGCCAGACTCAGGGGATCGCCGTGACCGGCTGGAGGAATTACACGTCCTGCTGTGAGTCCTTCCCCCTCCCTCTCTCCTCAGTTGCTGTGGGCGGGCCACTATTCCAGCTCCACAGAAGTCCACGGAGCAGAGCCCTCTAAGGATATGCACTTGGAATTGAATCTGACCTCTGAAGCAAGATGTGTAACCTCCCAGAGCCTCCATTTCCTTATCTGTAAAATGGGAATAATACCCCTTATTTCATGTGTTGCTCTGGAGACGAAATAAGATCGCGTGCATAAAGCACAGAGCACCGTATATGGCATTTAGACTCCGCAAGGGCACAGCAATTTTAAGAAAGGACTAATGGGGGGAAGAGTTAGTTAGTAGGTTCGTTTGTTCGAGAACCTCATGGGCCCATCACGGCGCTTGTCATTTACATGCTTTCTCTAAGTGTGCTATTCTGTGGGATTCATATATGTCAAGTGTCCGTCTTTGTGTTTACGAAACATAGCAGAATGTTAAAAGCATGAGAAAGAGGATTAGAGCCCCTGGATTCTAGCTCTGCTCGGTCCTTAAGTGTTGGTGTGACCTGGGAGCAATTTGCTTTTCCTCCCCGGTTCTTAGTTTCCCCCTGATGATGCTTTGATAATGCCGCTGCCTACACCCTTTATGCTACAGAAACACCCAGAGGATCAAATTAGGTAGTTGAAAGCATAACACACTGTACGCATGCCAAGTGGTGTTGCTGTTATATTAACGGTTTGCTCTGAGCCAAGCCCAGTGCTAAACGCTTTATCAACATTATCTCGTTTATTCTCCTCAATAACCCAATTAGTCAGGGAGAAACAGAGACTCAGAGGAGTTAAATAACTTGCCTAAGGTCATACAATCTCAGTGGCAAAGTCAGGATTCGACCTTCTAACCCCAAAGCTCAGGCTGTCAACTCATATACACTGTACTTGTGTTATGTACTAGAATAATTTGTCTGCATTGAGCACATCATAATAGGAAAAGATTGGGCGGAGAAACCCCTAGTGGTCTTTGGCCGGTCTGCCGTGGTCCACTTTCCCATCTCGATCTCATTAGCGACAGCAAATTTCTTCTAGGCCTAAGTGTATGAAAAGGTTACAAATGGATGCTGAATGCACAGAACTCTAAATAAGTGATCCAGTGGGGGTCCCAAAGAATAAACTCCCTTTCCTTCCTGGAAAAGGGGTGATTTCGATGAAAACCCAGAACCAGGGTTGTAGTTTAATGTTCCCACGGCTGGTTTACATCCCACATAATTGGATTCATGCAGATTGGGGGTGGGGTGGGGGAAGGACGGGAGGAAGTAGAGAGAGGGAGAGAAAGATGCTAATACCATTTCAGCCAGGCTTGGTCTCTGAGTGAGAGGTTGTGGGGATGATGCCAGCAGGAGTCACTGTCCTGGACGAATTGCCCTCTGGTGACTGCAGTGAAATAAATATGCCTGTAAAAAAGTCAGGGTCTGGATAAGTCCCCAGAGCTACTCTGGATTCATTGGGGTCAGCACGGGGGTAGCCAGAGAGCTTGCCTTCACCTAAATCAGAAAACCGGGCTTTGGACCCGGGGACCTAGATATCTTGTGGGATGGGGAAACTCCATTGGGAAGGAGACTGCCTGCTTCCTCCTGAGACTTTCTGTAAGGAGTTCTCTCTTTTCCTGTAGCCAGGTCGTGGTGGTTGAACTACTCCCTGGGGCGGCTGGGATGGGGGTCAGGACACAGTGGACGCCAAAAACCATTGCTTCTAGCTGCCATGCACAGGGGAATCATAGGCAAGAACTGTTTGTAGAGGGGGGTAATGTCAGGAACTCTCACCTTAAATGACAGTGCTCAATTGTTGTCACTCACGGGAAGGAAAAGGAATTGTGTTGGGAAGCCTCTTCCTTACCCGGGAGGAAGAAAATGCCCCTACCTCTATCAAGCTTGGACCCATAGGGCTAAAAATGGTGGAGGATTGGGAAAGAGTTTTGAAAAGGAAGACTCTGTAGGGTATGAAGACCATTTTTTCTTGTTCTTCTGCCTCTCCACCAGCAACCCTTCCCTCTCCCCTCCTCAAGTTCTACACAGACATGGGTTGCCTCCTTTATATATAGTAATGGGGAGCTCTATCCAAGGCACTCAAAGCAGAGTCTGTCCTGCTTCACCCTTGGCCTTGGGCCCCATCCCTGCCTAGACCAGCTGCCTGCCAGCAGGGCTGAGGCTGGGATGCATGAGGGCCAGTTAGACCTCCCCCGACCTTGGCATTTCAGGATGGGGGCAAAGATCCGAAAGAGAGTTCCTGAGGAGATAGATGCTGGTAGTGATTGGGGAAAAAAAAGAAATGCTAAAATAAGAGAAAAATTATACTTTAAAGAAGGTATGTGGGTGGGGATGGGGGGGCGGGCACAGTTGGAGGCAGCTGAGTTTTCCATTTTGAATTTCAGAAGCAGAGAAAAGCTGCAGGAGACTGAGTTCTAACCCAGCCGTTCCATCTGAGAGACTGGTGAACACAGAAAGCCTGTCTTCAACAGGGTCTGTGACCACAGGGGATGTGGCATGAACGTCTGAGAAGTGAGGGCAGGCTTCACGTCCCCCCGCCCCCCAAGAATTAGTCCAATTCAACACTCACATGTCGAGATACGAGACATGGTGTTTTCAGGAGGAAAACAGGGTAGTCCGGAACTGTCAAACTTACCCCTTATTGGTGACAAGGCAGAGTGCTGTTGTTTTTCAATGATATTGGCTGTTCCTATCAATGGGATAATTTATTACCCAATTACCGTATTTGTGAATGCTTTGGAAAACTTCACCCAAGTTGAACAAATAGGTTTAGAGGGGGAGAGGGAGGTCCGTTGCCTTAATTACTAACCCCTCCTTAAAATTCATTCAGCTGAGTCTGTCATTCTTCAGCCCCTTAATGGGGGACTTAAATTAGCGTTGTAGATGGTGAGAGTACAGTAAGCCACAGGAGAGGAAATCATCAATGCCTAACAGTGACTTGTGCCCGGCACTGTTCTAAGTGCAACATGAGTCCTCGCTTGTAGTCTCCACCCCGTCATCCCGTAAAGCAGGTGCCATTAAGAGTCTCATTTTCTTTTCTTCTCTTTTCTTTAAAGATTTTATTTATTTATTTGAGAGAGAGAGAGAATGAGAGAGAGAGAGCACAAGAGAGGGGAGCGGGAGAGGGAGAAGCAGACTCCCAGCCGAGCAGGGAGCCCGACGTGGGACTCGATCCTAGGACTCCAGGATCATGACCTGAGCCGAAAGCAGTTGCTTAACCAACTGAGCCACCCAGGCGCCCAAAAGTCTCATTTTCTAGAGGAGGAAAGTGAAGCTCTGAGAAAGGTCGGAACTTTCCCAAGAAAAGTGGCTACTGGCAGTGCTCTTTCTGCTGGGTGGTGCTGCCTCTCTGACCCTGGGCAGACCGCGGACCCTGGGGACGCCCCCCCCCCCCACTGATGCTGCAGGAGAGTGTACAGGACCTCTGTACAAGATCAGGTCTGTGGGGGTGTCTTCCAACTTTGGTGGGCCACTGTGAGGATTAAGTGGGATGATGTCTCATAACCCATGCCACCCCACGCTTGACACCTGGTGAGTGCTCAGTCAGAGCTGCGTATCATTTTCATTTTCCCTTTCTTATTCAGAGTCCTGGATCCCAAGTCCGGTCATTAGGGGTTCTCTTACAGATTTCTCTGCAGATCCAATAAATTCTTGTTGAATAAATTCTTCTCCTACTACAACTGTTCCCACTATTAATAGCAGACACTGTTGTTGAAGTACCAGGCAGTGGACTAGGAGCTGTGCAAAATACACCTCATTTTATCTTAACAACTACTTGGTGAGGGAGATATTATCTGCACTTGACAGAGGAGGAAATGGGTTTCGAGAGAGTAGGTAACCTGCCCAGGTGACAGCGCTGGTTAGCGGCAGATCCAGGACTCAAACCACTCAGCCCAATTCCACAGCCCTTGTCCACTGCATTGTACCGCATCGCTTTTCGGGGGGATCCGTCATCCTGCCCCCGCCGAGGCACAAAGGCTAAAGAAATCAGTGTACTGACCCCAACAATAGTCACATTCATGACCACAGTGGAAATCCAGGGGTAGAGCTATCATCCCCCACAGCTCTCGGTACTCCATTTGGGTGGAGAAAATCAGTATTAGGAGTTTTAAAGTTTGTTCTCAAGAATCAAATGTTTATTAACCCTACCTGCCCTGTTCTCAGGACTGTTTTGGGTGCCACGGAAGAATCCGAGGTGCAAAATAGGTTATAGTCCAGTTGGGGAAATGGGACCAGCATACTTGGAACAATGGGCATCTCTAAATAGCTGGTGTATCTTCTCAGATATTAAAATGTATTGTAGAGCTTCAGTAACAAAACCAAGTTAACACTGGGACATGAATAGAAAGATGAACCAGTGGGAAGATGAGAAAAATCCAGAAATAGGGCCCAAACACTAAAGAGAAATTAGTATTCCATAAAGCTGGTATTTCAAATTACTGGGGGAAACAAAATGTATTCTTTAATAAATAGGCAAGGAACAAAGGACAAGAAGAAGGGGGGGGAAATAGCTAAATCCCCGCTTTACTTCTCACTCAAAAATAAAATCCAGACAGAACCAGGATCAAACATAAAAATGTCAGTTATAACAGTACTAGGAGAAGACAAAGGCATTTTTGTTTTGTATTTGTTAATCTTGCAGTAGAGAGGGCCTTTCTAAGCAAAACGCCCAAAGCCAGAAGAAAAACCTCATAAATTCGACAGCTTTAAAAATTTAAATTTCCACACGGCAAAAACAATCGAATACAGGTCCCCCCCCCCAAAAAAAGAAGAAGCAATTTAAAAGCCAAACAGTAAATACTTTGTAACACATGACAGACAGAAGTCTATTTTTAATTTTTAAAAAGCTTTTACAATGTAGTAAGAAAAAAATTCAACACCAAAAATGCGCAGGAGGACACAGAAAGGCAGTTCACAGAAGAAGACATACAAATGGATTATAAGCAAGTGAAAAGCTGATCAGCCTCATGAAGAATTGCAAACTAAGTAAGGATATAGTGGGGTTTTTTTCAATTTTTTTTATTGCGGTAAAATACACAGAACATGAAATTTATGTTCTGAACCATTTTTAAGCTTACAGTTCCGTGACATTAAGTACTCAACATTGTTGCATTCACATTGTTGTGCAACCTCCATCACCATCACTCCCCAGAACTCTTTTTATCTGGCAACACTGAAGCTCTGTACTCATGACACACGAACTCCTCACGCCCCACCCACCCCAGCCCCTGGCACCCGACTGTTCTGTTTTCTGTCGCTACGAACTTGAAGACTTCCGGTACCTCCTCTTTGTGGACTCACACAGCATCTGTCTTTTGTGGGTGGCTTATTTCACTTAGCATAATATCCTCAAGGTTCATTCATGTTGCGGTACATTGCAGAATTTCCTTCCTTTTTTAAGGCTGACTAATATTCCATTGGGTGTGTATAGACCACATTGGCTTATCCATTCATCCATCCAGCGATGCCTGGAGTGCTTTCATGTTTTTGCTCTTGTGAAAAATGCTGCTATGAACATAAGCATATAAAGGTCTCTTTGAGGAACTTCTTTCCAATTTTTTGACAGTATATCTAGAAGTGGAATTGCTGGATCCCATGATAATTCTATTTTTAATTTTTTGAGGAACTGCCATATTGCTTCCCACAGCAGCTGTACCATTTCCATTCCCACCAAAGTGCACAAGGGTGCCGATTTCTCCGCACCTTTGCCAACACCGGGTTTTCTGAGTTTTTTAAATAGTAGCCATCCTACTGAGTGTGAGGTGGTTTTTCATTGTAGTTTTGATCTTTATTTCCCTGATGATTAGTGATGTTAAACATATTTCCATGTGCTAACTGGCCATTTATATATCATCCTCTCTGGAGAAATGTCTATTCAAGTCATTTGTCTATTTTTGAATCGAGTTTTTGTTGTGGTGGTTGTGTTGAGTTTTACGAGTTCTCTATATATTCTGGCTAGTAATCCCATATATATGTATGTGTGTGTGCGCACACACATACATATATATGGGATTGAGATATGTATATGTCATATTTATGTATGACATTTAACCTTTCGCATTTCCAAGGGTCAGAAGGTTTGGTGCTAAACAGTCAGCGAGGATGTGCGAAAATAAACCTCCTCATGTAGCACTGGCAGGAGGATGAATTGGCACAGCCTCTTTATAGGGCAATTCGGTTGCATCTATCAAAAATTTAAACGTACAAACCCTTTGACCCAGTAATTCCACTTCCAGGATTTTATTATACAGAATCATTTACTCATGAGGTCAAAGATATATGTCTACGGATGTTCACTGCAGCATCATCATAAACATAGAAAATATACATACCAGGTAGCAGTGCAAAAACTGTAATTCAAGGGTAATGGAAGGAATACCATCATGAAAAAGCAATGAGCGGGAATATATGTATATTATGCTCCTATTCATGTGAAAAAAATGGGAATGGAATACACACATGCATGCACATGCATGTGCGCATACACACACACACACACACACACCTGAGTACTTGTATATGCATAGAAGATTTCTAGAAGATTCAACTCTAATTTGTTACCAGAGGTTGCTTTTCTGTTGCACTTTTACTTGTATGGCTTACATTGTCTACCACAGGCAGGTAGTACCTTTTAAATTAAATAATATATATAGTAGATCGTTATATTGGTTACATGAATCTATACATGTAAAATCCATAGAACTGTGCACCAAAAAAGTCCATTTTTACCATTAAGTAATATAAAAAATAAAATGTGCCCCAAATGTGTACTGTATATGGTATAGAGAAGTTCCAACATAATAGTACTCATGTTTTTCATTTACACTGATTAAAATAATAGCCTCTATAGATCGGAGGGGGAAATGAACCATGAGAGACGATGGACTCCCTAGAACTTTTAAGCAAACCTGTCTTTAGTGATTGGCTAACACTGAACACTTATGTGCTAAGTGCTGTTCCAGCCAGGCAGGCTCACATGATTCCTCCCCCCACCCCAGCCATGAAGTAGGTGCTGTAAGTATGTGCATTTCACAGGGAAGGAGCTGGGGCCCAGAGAGGCTAAGTAACTGGCTCCAGTCTCCTGCAGCTGGCTCCAGAGTCATGCTCTTCACCAGGACCCTAACTGCCTTCCCTAAGAGCATCCACGCGCATTTGAAAATGGTAGAACATAGTTCACACACACACACACACACACTCACACATACACACAACACACACTTGCCTCCTCAGAAATCCAGGGGCCCAGGGGCCCCTTTTTGGACAGTCTATGCACACCTGGTTTAGAAAAGATTCTGGGGAAGTTCTGGGGTGAAGGCGAGTTGCCATTGGTGTAAGGGTGGGGGGAGCTTTGCCAATAAGAGGGTCTCCACCTAGGACTTGAAGAGTGGGGAATTTGGGGAGGCCTAGAGGACGAGGAGGGCATGCACAAGGGAGACCAATATGAGCCAGGGTCTAAAAGCGGCCATGAGGGGTGCCCGACTGAAGTCGAGATGCATGTCGGGAGGTGGGGTGAAGGTTGCAGGTCAGAGCGCACCTCAAAAAAACACGGCTGAGCAGAGGACAAAGATTATGTGAGGGAACTCCAGTAAACTCATCCGCTCTGTGGTCCATCGTTTAAGCAGGAATGAGTCGGATGGAGGCTTTCCAGAAGCCGAGGGAGTCGTAGTGAGAAAGTGATGCGGCTCACCCCCCGCCAGGCCTCCCTGAGTGGGGGAAGCCGTGGCCGGAAGGAAACCGTGCACGGTCCTTGTGAGCGGGCGAGGCCTGACGTGTGTCTTGTGTTCCAGCCGTCACCTGCCCTCCCAACAGCCACTACGAGAGCTGCGTGAGTCTGTGCCAACCACGCTGCGCCGCCATCCGCCTCAAGAGCGACTGCAACCACTACTGCGTGGAGGGCTGTCAGTGTGACGCGGGCTACGTCCTCAATGGCAAGAGCTGCATCCCGCCCCACAACTGCGGCTGCTACTCGGACGGCAAATACTACGAGGTAGGCGGCCCAGCCCTGCCCGTCCCTCCTTGCCAGCTCAGATTTCCCTCCAACCCCAAGAGCTTGGTCACGGTTGACCAGTCCTCCCCCTTGGTTAGGAAAAGAGGGTGCTTGTCTGCAGGGAGGTGGGACAGGGCAAGGAGGCTAAGGAGAGGTCGGGTGAGGCCCTTGCTCACTGAGGAGCGGATGAGGAAACGTGCTTGGGCCTCAGTCCCTTCCTGTCCTTGGCATTGGGAGGCCCCCTACACTTGCCCGCGCTCTCCACTAGCATTTGCGTCTCTCTCCCCGCCATGCCTTTCTCTAGGCCCTTCTGATTTCCTGTCCTGTAAATCTCAGTGAAAGCTTCTGGGGTGTCTATAGTTGGAAAATACGGTGGCTGTGAATCTGACATTTGTAGCTATCTTAGCTAAGGACATTTTTAACTGGAAAATATGGCGCTCAAGGCCAAGAGGAATGGCCTTCCTTCTCTGGGCTATTGAAGCTTCGTGAAAGCGTGTGAAGGCTACCATCTCCCCGTGTGCCATTTGTCACTCTGGGACCGTCCCCCAGCGAGCTCTATCTGGACTGCTTAGTGCTGTGCCCCCCACATTCTGCCCTCTGCTTCCCTCTCTATGGGGGCTTCAGCAGAGAGCTGATGAAGATGCCCTTTGTAGATGTCACTCAGTAAAACCTTATGTAACAGCTCACTGAATCATTTACTTTTTGTACTTTGAAATCTTTCTTTATGTGCCGTAATACTAAGCTAGAAAAGGTCTTGCCTGGACAAAGTATTTAGTCTGTGGTTCTGCCTCAAGCCCAGTCTCTGCTGAAATGACGTGCACATCTCATACTGGTGAGGAGAGAGGTAACAACTGTAGGTATCGAGTATCTGCTATCTGCAGATCTCTACGCTGGAGGTGCTCCCGGGGATGACAAAGCATGTCCCCTGCCTTGAGGAACTTAAAAGTCTATTCAGGAGAGAGAAACGTGCACGTTAAAGAACAAGAGAACGACTACAAAATAACCTATCAACGAGTAAAAAATAATACCCTACAGAACTAATCAATTTTAAATGAAAAAGAACAGCACTTAAAAAAAAATCTAATTGAACCGTCTGGATTAGAAATAAATTAGGCAAAAAATAAAGAATGTCTCCTTTTTGTAAAAATGCATCGCCTCGTTCAAGAACCATCAGATTGACTTTATTCTGAGAGTAAATAAAAGAGAGGGAATATGGGGGTTGCTTTAGGTTCATGTTCAATGGGAAATCTGCTTCAGTGTAGGGAGACAGAAGTGGGGCAGAAGATTAGAAAAGTAATCAAGGAAGACTTCCGGGGAGAGGTGGGTTTAGCTCTTAGAGCTTTCAAATAGCTCTTACCGCTTATTTGAAAGGCAAAGGCAGAACTTGTGAGAAAAAAATAACAAAATAACAATTTTTCTCACAGTCTCGGAGGAGAGATAACCAGACTCAAAGCTAAAAAAGCACTCTTGCAATCTCTGCTCCCGGGTCCGGAGACTTACTGAAGAGTCTGCATCCATTAGGGGTGTCATGCACCCCTCAACAGGGTTGCCGGGTGTCCATGGCATCATGGAACGGAGCCGGGTTTGAGCCTCACTGAACCACACCGCTGGTGGAGGGACACTGAGCAAGCTGTGTCATCTCCCTGAGCTTCAGGTGCCCTCTCCATAAAATGTGGCTCTAATACCAGCTCCGTATGGTTGTTGTAGAAATAACATCCGCCAGGTGCCTGGCACCTAGCAGCTCAGTAATTGGGAGATGCTATTGTGTTTGTTGTTTTTATTCCCTTGAATAGCATTTTGTCAATAAAAAAATCCAGGCGTGTTAATGAAATGATGCATATAAAAGCCCTTGGAACTCTCAGGAAACGCAGGTAGAGAGAGCTCTCTGCGGCTATTAGCACTATAAACATGATTATCCAATTTTTATCAGAAAGTCAGTGGGTTTTGACAATGGCTTCAATCTGGGAAGTAGCAAACTTACAGAACAAATAATCCACATCTCCTTGCCACTATTCAAACAAGCTTGGGGGTTTGGTTATACAACAAATTTCTTTGGAAATAAAGGGAGAACACATCTAGCCATTAGCATGTAGGGTACTCACCCAGCTGTCATTGCCAGGTCTAACTAAGGTAAAGAAAGCCATGCTGGGCCCAGTGACTTCCCTGTGAAGCTAGCTTCATGATCAAGTTCTCCTGGGGGATGAGTTCTTTACCCTTTATCATATCCACATATGCCAGGTTATTTTTCTCTTTCTGCCCATGTAATGTCTGACTTCTTATCAGAGAGAGGCCAGACCATCCACTCAATTATTCTGCAAATCTGATAAGAGAAATGAAGTCAATTTGTGAGCCGGCTGGCACCCAGAATATTTTTCAGGTCTGGAAGGAGGAAAGCCTTGGTTCCAGGAATAACTTCACTTTGAGGACGAAAGAATCAGCAGTGGCATCTTGACGTGCACTGCACTGAGAAAACTTGTCCTGGAGATCTCGTTCTCTATCTATTTACCTTCGAATCCGATCATTACTCATATGTGATAGCTGGGATTTTAATAAGTCTATCCATGAAGCCAGAAACAGTGACCAGACAGAAGCAGAGGCCTTCCTGTGCCTAGTTGGCACATCTCTGGAGAGTGCTGTTCTGGTCAATTGAATTAGTGCCTACATCACGGGTCTTTCGAAGCGGTCTACTTGTTGAGACCACACCCCACCTGGACGATCATGACCAATTTCCAACTATTCCCTGGAGTTCTCAATCTAGAACAAGGGCAAGTTCAAGAGCACAAACTCCACCAAGTACAACTAGGTCTACAGATGATTGCTTGTTTGGGGAAGAATAGGAAATTATAGGCTGCCACCATGGAATATGGTGGTTTGCTACAGGTATTTTATGTAACTATGTAATTTCTCACCTTCTCAAAGAGCATGAGGGGCTCTTCTCCAGTAAGAATAGCATCTACAATTTATTGAGTGCTTATGCTACGCCAGGAAACATGCCTTATAAGGTCTTATTTAATTTAATCTTCAGGGCTGCCCTGCAAGACTGTATTGTTACCTCCAATTGAGATCTGAGCAAACGGAGGCTCTGGGAGGTTGGTAGTGTTCCTCAGGGTGGACACGTAGGGTCCAGGGCTGGAACTGAAGCCCAGAACCTCCCTGTTCTCTAGATCCCTCCCTTCAGAACACGTAGGAATGGAGGTCCTTGCCACCACAGGAAATTCCAAGTAGATAGGTAAAGACAAAGTTTGGAATGGCTGTACTCACTGAATGTTGAAATGACTCATCATAGGAAGTGGTTATAACTTTCTTTTAACCTAGTTAAGATCTGAAGGGCCACTTTTATCATTCTTGAGCGAACTGAAATTTCATCCTCGAGGTGGAGCTGGTGCTTTCCTACCAAATATTTTTCCTCTTCACCTACTTCCTCTAACAGCTAGACATTCACAGGTTGGCTGTGATTAGGTCTACAATCCAGCTGTATAAGGGACCCAAGTTCTGGACGGAAACCAATAAGACTAAACGGCATGTTGTCTGGCACCCGAATGGCGTGGAACCGCTGTCACATTTACACGGCAGCAAACCCCCTCCTGCGCCCTGTTGCAGATTCCAGCCCCCTTGGC
Organism: Leptonychotes weddellii; assembly: GCF_054177405.1. Taxonomy (NCBI): domain Eukaryota; kingdom Metazoa; phylum Chordata; class Mammalia; order Carnivora; family Phocidae; genus Leptonychotes; species Leptonychotes weddellii. The sequence goes on along the minus strand of NC_138379.1, from coordinate 79,802,465 downwards.
GGGAGGCTAGCCCAGCCCCCAGCCCGGAACAGGGTCCAGATGGAGGCGCCCCCCGGGACGCAGGGGGGAAGGGGTCCCCCGGGACTGCCCACAGCCAGCATGTAACCCCCGCCACCTCTCTTGCAGCCCAAGCAGCTGTTCTGGAACAGCGACTGCACGCGGCGCTGCCGCTGCTTCCGGCGCAACCTGATCCAGTGCGACCCGCGCCAGTGCAAGTCGGACGAGGAGTGCGCACTGCGCAACGGGGTGCGCGGCTGCTTCAGCACCAAGACGTCCTACTGCCTGGCGGCCGGCGGCGGCGTCTTCCGCACCTTCGACGGCGCCTTCCTCCGCTTCCCCGCCAACTGCGCCTTTGTGCTCTCCACCATCTGCCAGAAGCTGCCCGACATCTCCTTCCAGCTCATCATCAACTTCGACAAGTGGTCGGCGCCCAACCTCACCATCATCTCGCCCGTCTACTTCTACATTAACGAAGAGCAGATTCTCATCAACGACCGGAACACTGTCAAGGTGACAAGCCTGTGGTTGATTCTTAAGACACGTGCCCCGGAACAAGGGCCTGGCTAGGGGACCTTGCGGTTTTTCCGGATAACCCAGTTGGAGGATAGTAGGTTGTTCCTCTGCATGTGCCCTACACAGATGACCAGATTTTCAGGAATGAAAGTCTAAAGATTCTGCAGGCCTGAGAAGCGGCCCTGTTTTGTCCTTTGCTGACCCTTCTGGGGCCACTAATGACGGCGTGGCTGCTAATAGAGTCTCAGGTGATAAAACGGTAGATAAGGCAGCTTTGACTCTGGATTAATTTCCAAAAAGCATCTTGTTTGTTTTTAAGAGCCTTTAAAAGTATTCTTGGCTCTGCTCAGCTGTCTCAAGACGAGCTCTTTCATTTCTGCTATCCTTTCTAAAAGCCAGGAGAAGGCAAGCATTTGCCTATAAAAATAATGACCTCGCTAAAAACCTGATGGAGCATCCCCCACTATCAGAGGGCTCCGTGACGACAGAGCAAGCGAGAGAAAAGGGGAGGCTGAATACGGTGGATTTCTCTTCGGTTGGCCCTCCTTTAGCCTGGCTGGCTGGTCTCTGGTGAATCTTAGACTGGCATATTAAATAAATGTGAATCTCCAACCAACCCCCATAACTGATATGGTTCCCCAACTTGGATTCCTCCCGCCCCTTCCATGTAGGATATATTCTGCTCTGATAAACTCCTGAAAGCCACCTCCAGCCTCTCAGCTAAACCAGGCTGCTCACAAGCCGGCAGACCTGAAAGATGGCGCCAGTCCCCAGTGCTGTGAGTCCAGCTGGGGAGGGGCAGGTAGAGAGCCAGGACACACACATTAACGTTTTCCAGAATTAAGCTTATTGTGTGTATTCTGCTTTCCGCCACTGGCTCATTGCATTGAGCGTATCTTTGTTTGGAAAATCATCAGATAGCTTAGTGTCCAGCGTTAGACAAAAGACTGGCGGTATTTTGCAAACTTAAAAGGAAGAGTCTGGATTTTAATACTGGTTTTTAACTTCAGTGAAAGCTGCTACTGTTTTTGACACTCCAGTTCTTCTTACAAATTGGCCCACATAGACACAACTGCATTGCTCCCGAATACGGGAGCTAGAAAGTCAAAATGACCACCCGAGAGAGCAAAACTGACATTATTGCTGAATAAAATACTCCAAGCTGGCCAAAATGGTAAAGAATCATATTTTGCAAAAGGGTTCTGCTTTTTTTTAAGAAACAAAAGTTACTAATAACCGGGGGTGAGGGGGAATCAATTTATTTGGTAAGTACAGGAAAAGCACATTATGTTCTGTCCTAAGGGCTAAGAAAAGAAACTATTAGAAAGTAGGTGAATGATGAATGCAGAAAATACTGTGCCTATAGGACCGTTGGGGTGGGGGAGACCTCCAGGTTGGACCTTATACACAAGAAAACAATAAACATGGCAGTGATCCCCAGATTCATTTCAACCGTGTTTGACATTCCTTAGCACAGGATTGGGATTTCATTTCAGTAATTGGTTTATGCTGGGGAAAGTTTTATACAAAAATCCAGCCATTTGTAGTGGGTTGTACTTTTATAATGTTTTCTTATCTTTCTGCCTCCATGTTTTGCTGCTTTGGGGGGAACTGTGGACAGTATGACGAGTAAATGCCTTTAAACTCTAAGGCAGTGTTCAGCAAGCTACAGAATTTGACCAAATCCACTTGCTGCCATTTTTTTTTTAATAAAGCTTTATTGGAATGCAGCCTCCTTAATTTAATTACATATTGTCTATGGCTGTTTTCATGCCCTGAGGGCAGAGTTGAGTAGCAATAGCGATCATATAGCCCACAAAGCCTGTAAACATCTATAGTGGCCCTTTATAGGAACAACTGCCAACCCCTACTATAATCTACTTTCTCTCCCCCCTCTCCCACAGGTGAATGGCACACAAGTGAATGTTCCATTTATAACTGGGCTGGCAACCAAAATCTACAGCAGTGAGGGGTTCCTGGTGATAGACACCAGCCCCGACATCCAGATCTACTACAATGGTTTCAACGTCATAAAAATCAGCATCAGTGAGAGGCTGCAGAACAAAGTGTGTGGTCTCTGTGGCAACTTCAATGGGGACTTAACTGATGACTATGTGACCTTGCGGGGGAAGCCAGTGGTGAGCAGCGTGGTGCTGGCCCAGAGCTGGAAAACCAATGGCATGCAGAAGAGGTGAGAGTTCCAGCTGCTAGACTCAGTGTCCCACATCCCCCCGTGTCCATGACAGGTGTTAATGAGGAATGCACTCTCTAGAGTAGCACCACTCCTCTCCTGCAAAGAGCTGAGCCCTAGGTCTTGGGAGTTTTCATGAGACAAATAGGCACAGCAGAGGCCTAAGTAATTTCTTGAATGGCAGAGGAAGGAACTGGGCTTAGATGATATGATTCCAAGTCTTCATGTCATCTAGCCCTTGGCCGAACAGAAGCGGGTGCCCAGGATTAAACCCTGAGGTCTTGACCAGCTGCCCACCTGCTGGGACTTGGGAGAAAAAGTCCCTTGCTTCCCAGGGCTGGGTCTAATTATGTGCCCGTGACTCTCACCAGAATGCAGGTAGAATTTGGCAGAGATCAGGAAAGCCTTTTCAAAAACGGAAGTCACCGAAGTTATTATGAGGCCCCTCTCTTGTCAGTTGAGATAGAATGAGTTAAACAAGTTATTCCAAAGGTACTTAATTCAGATTACCTCTGAGCTGCTGAATTTTGTAATACATTTCTGGATCTATAGATATGCTTCTTTTTCACGATCATTCTTTGCTTTTATAAAGGTTCCATCCCTCGTACTTTAGCATCAGCTAAATGCCCAGATGGGGAAATGACGCAGGTATAAACAGAATACTATCTCATAAATTAGACGATCCTGAATTATAGGACCCAGAGCTGAAAAAACCTCAGGCAATATCTAGTCTAATCTCTTCCTTTTCTAGGTGAAATGGAAGCTAGAGCAGAATGAATTACATGAGGGGCCCTGTAAGTGGCAAAGGCCAGAATCTCCTCCTGAGGAGTTACGATTCTGTTTGAGCTTCTCCCTTCTTCCCTTTCTTCTTTCCTCCCTTCCTCTCTTTCTTCCTTCCTCCCTTCCTTTTCTTCCTTTATAAACTATTTCAGCTGGATACCAGTTTTCTTGTGACGGTTTTGCTTTTGGTCTCTGATAGCTATATGGGAGGTGGTTTAGAAGGCTTCTAGACCACTATTATACCAACTATCATTATTACTATTATTGATTAATAATAATAGTAACTCTCATTATTATTATGGTTGTTATTGGTTATTATATCAATACCTGTTCATGGTTATGGTATCAATCCTATCGAAGGTTAACAGTTTTCATATCGGTATCTGCCTTTCATCGACACGTTGGCCTCCGACCCATTATTTTAGTTTACCCTCACTTCTCCCGGCGATAGCAACAATAGGAATTACTGTGTCGCTTTCTTAGATGGATAGATTGAGGCCAGTAGCCCTGATTTACCTAAGATCACATAGCTAATTAGCATTTGGAATCCACATACTTCACTGACTTCCGGATTAGCAGATGAGGTAACAGGTGGGGTCTTCCCTCCCAGCGGGGATCTCGGGGGGCTGTTTGGGTCTCGCTTCGTCTGACCAGACGTCTCGCTCCTAGCTGCAACGAGCTGCAGTTCTCTCAGTACGCGGCCATGTGTGATAATGTGCACATCCAGAAGATGCAGGGCGACGGCTACTGCCTGAAGCTCACGGACATGAAGGGCTTCTTCCAGCCCTGCTACGGGCTTCTCGACCCCCTCCCCTTCTACGAGTCCTGCTACCTGGACGGCTGCTACAACCACCACAAGTTCCAGGTCTGTGGCTCCCTGGCAGCCTATGGGGAGTCCTGTCGCTCCTTCGGGATCCTCAGCACTGAGTGGATCGAGAAGGAGAATTGCTGTAAGAGAATTATTTTATTTCTGCGGGTTCTTTTCGAGCTAAGAGAACAGCCTTGCAGGCAACACCGCTTGGGCTAGGCCTGGCTGGCTGGCCTCCACCTTTAGCCGTAGGTCTGTCCCCAGGCTTAAAGAGTTGAGAGCTACAGCAGAGATTCTATGGGGACGGGGGCATTTCAGGGGAGCCTCACTCGCCTGTGGTTCCACTCCAGCTATGGAATTTGGGACACCAGCTTGGGCAGATGAGGTTCTTTGGGTTGGAGGAGCACCCGTTTAGTAACTGATGAGGTAGAGGGACGAACATACTGACTGCCTTCAGATCTCGAATCCAGCTCTTCTCACCTCCTTGAACATGGGTTAGAGCCCAGCTCAGAAAGGGAAGGCATGTGGCAAGTGGCAAGCTGAGTTGGAATTGCACCAACTCTATCTGCCTGACTTGAAAGGAAGCTGTGGTTGGATTTATAAAGGGATTGTACATATATTAAATTAGCTGATAAACCAATGATCTATAGACTCCTTTTTTTAATTTAAATTCAATTAGCCAACATAGAGTACATCATTAGTTTCAGATGTAGAGTTCAGTAATTCATCAGTTGCATAGGACACCCAGTGCTCCTCACATCACGTGCCCTCCTTAATGCCCGTCACCCAGTAGATCTATAGATTCTTATATTTTTTTCTGTAGTAAGAAAATCATTTTGATGTGTAGATCCATTATATTATTTGGCCATTTTCTTACTAAGTTAATCAAACAGATGGAGCAAATATGTATATAAACATATATAAATGTGTCATCACCTGTCTTTTTAATGCAGTATGTAATTGTGGCCAACAGTGTGTGTATTTTGCCAACCCAGTGTGCATCCAGGTACCAACACAAAAACTGGCACATTGCAAGACTGCATGCATGTCAGTAAATTTGCAGACTAAACCTGACCAGGAGTAGGGATGCACTTAATTCAGAACCTAAAAACAATGTAGTTGATTAGAATATGTATCCAATGATTTCAGAAACTCTTTTTTTTTTTAAAGATTTTATTTATTTATTTGAGAGAGAGAATGAGATAGAGAGAGAGCATGAGACCGGGGAGGGTCAGAGGGAGAAGCAGACTCCCTGCTGAGCAGGGAGCCCGATGCGGGACTCGATCCCGGGACTCCAGGATCATCACCTGAGCCGAAGGCAGTCGCTTAAGCAACTGAGCCACCCAGGCGCCCTTGATTTCAGAAACTCTTAACAAGCAAATTACTAGTCTCTCTTGGAAATCAACATGCATTTTTTGATAACTTTAATATTTTACCCCATTGTGTTAATAAGCAATAGTTTCAATAATTTTAAAATTAACTGTTTTGAACCTTTAAGAACTTCTCTCTGTATAAGGGCATGTCTTATTTGCCAATTGGTATATGGACCACCATATTGGTAAGGGAAGTGTTTTTTTCCTTCCGTGGGCTATAGCCTCCCCACTTTGTTATTCTCTTGGGCTGTTTTCATGTCGTGTTAATCAGCCGTAACATTCGCTGAGTGGCCATTGTGTGCACTAGGCACTGGACACACTGGTCAAATGAAAGGATCTTTATAAAAGGAAGCCTTTAAAAATAAATGTATTTAAATTATGCTGATGGCTCTCCGTTAGTGGTCTTTCTGGGAATTAAGACAGGGTGATGCCAAGCCATCCCAAAACTCCCACATATTACAGTGAGTTACTTAGCAGAGGGGCGTGGCAGCTGAGTCAGGAGAAGTATCGGAGACAGCATGGGGTTTTGCTTTGTTTTTAAATTCTTGAAGCTAACTTGGCTCATGCTGGGATTGAACAGTTGTTGTTTCTTTAGCACTCACCATCCCATGCCATGATGAATAGGAGGATTATTACATCTGATAGGGAGAAAGGTTCTTTAAATAAAGAAACAAGCATCTAAAAGAAAATGCTCTCAATTAGTGTTTCTTAAACTGGGGAGTTGACGATCTTGCAGGTGGTCTGTGGACTCATCTGCTACAGAAATAATTGTTTATAATATGATGATGATGGCACTCCACATACATTTGTTTTTTACTTACAGTTTTACCCTTGTTGGCAAAACAGTACAATTAATCTAAGTCAGTGCCGGCGAGTTGTGTGTAGGTTTGGGTTTGTCTATTTTTATAAAATTAAGTACATAGAAGTTTATGGGGAAAGTAGACCATGAATCAAAACAGACCAGCAAGTCCTATCTGAAGGACCTCTCTGGGACTTTACTGGCCCTAAAATTTTCATTCTTAACAAATATTTATTGAGCAGCAACTATGAGGAGGCTGGCTGCAAGGGAGGATGGAGATAAATGGTTGGACCCCACTCTGTGTAAGTGCGAAGATACAAATGCGTGTAATGGTAGACCAGTGTGGTAAGAACAGGGATCGGGGTAGATCTTGGCAGTTTGCTGTGTCTCTGCATTCCATTCTCACCACTCACCTTCCACTGTGTGGACCTTGGGCACGTTGCAGCTGTGAAATGGTACTTCGTTCGCATGCAGAGCGAGCGTGAGGGTTGGAGGAGATACCAAAGCCCAGTGCCAGGGCCCCAATCACTAGTGTTGTCATCGTGTTCTGGAAAGTTGCCTTGTCTGTTCATCCTCAGCTGCCATCTGACCACGGCCAATTCCATGAAAGTGGCAAGTCCAGAGTGCAGCCACCTGCTGCTGAGCATGGGTGTGAAAATCAAGTCGTGCGTGTTTGTGTTTGTTTTCCTTTTTAGCAGGAGTGGTTGAAGATCCCTGTGTGGGGGCGGACTGTCCCAACCGGACCTGTGAGCTGGAAAACGGAGGAGAGCTGTGTGGCTGCGTGGAGCCGCCCCCCTACGGTAACAGTGAGTGACACCTGCTGCCTCCCCACCCAGACTGGGCCTGATGCGGAGGCCTGGCGGCCGCGCAGAAAAACTCCAGGGGTGGAGCCCATGCAGCTGCCCTAGTTAGAGACCCACCCCGTGAAGCTTTCATGAGTGTTGAAGCAGAACGAGGAAGCAATCTGACTTCTTCAAAGTAGGCTAATGTTCGCTTCCTCGTAGCTACAGCCTTTTCTTCAATAAATGATAACACCTAAATTTGTACATGAATAGAATCAGCCAGTTCCATCTGAGGCCCCATTCAACATCAGAGAGATCCAAATTGATGTTTTAGTCTCACAGGGAAGTCAGGCAGTTTGACGCAAACACGAAACCCTCAGAGCGAGAGTGCCAGGTGCTTTAAGACTGGTTGAAAGCCAGATTAATTGGTCCTAAAGAAGAGACTGCGGGGTTTGAAGCAAACAGTAAACACCTAGGACCCCGTGTCCCACTCCTAACCTCAGTGCCCATAAGGTAGGAAAGGCCTTGTCCCCACCGGGTGCACCCATGATGTCGGCCTGAAGGGGGTGCTGCTTTGTCCCCCCCCCCCCCCGCCCCAGCCCCGTGCCCTTGCTGGAACCAAATAACTCAGAAGGCATGTGCTAAATTGTAGAATCCTACTTGACTGAAAGATTCCCTAGGAGGGCTGCTGTTCAAGGGCTTCACCTGAGCAGATAAAATCCTTCTCTCTGTTTCTCTAGTGCTCGTTAGCTTGTGTTTATGTACTCCTAGAAAATGTCAATTGGCCTAATAGTGTCAAAAATCTCCTAGTGGGGGCTCCAGGAGTGGCCTGCGCGGAGCTGCTCTCACCCTGGGGCACGTCTTTTAGCCTCTCCAGGATAAGCCAGATGCGGTACACAGCTTAGGGGAAAGTAGCTCCAACCAAAGTAGGGCAAGGTCCTAGGTTTGTGAAGAAAAGACAAAACACACTTTACTAGCATGTTAATCTTTTTTAAAAAGCTTAACAACATCCCGGTTATTGCTTTGAATAACTTCATGTACTCTTTTGGTTAGATCAAAGCTTAATTAGAAACGCCCAGCCTTTGTGTGAAGATCATTAGCCTCTTCTCAAGGATCTAGTCATGGGACACCTCACCCCCACTCCTGCAGCGCCACCAGCTCCCCCTGACTTGCCTTCCATACTAACTGTTCCCTGCAGACTCCCATGACATCATTGATGCAGAGGTGACCTGCAAGGCGGCCCAGATGGAAGTGTCCATATCGAAGTGCAGACTCTTTCAGCTCGGCTTTGAGAGGGAGGGTGTGAGGATCAATGACAGACAGTGTTCCCACATCGAGGGGGAAGATTTCATCTCCTTTCAGATCAACAACACCAAAGGGAATTGTGGCAACATCGTGCAGGTGAGAACCTGGGGCCGGAAAGGACATCCGGCTGAGGTAGTGATAGCCCCGAGGGTTTGCACGTTGGGTATCTTTAAAGCCAACTTCAGGGTGGTTTACTTAGAAATATCCTCCGTGGAAAACAACACAAGACATATCCGACATGAAAGACTTCAAGGAGAGAAGAATCATCGGGTGCTGAGTGGTTAATTGAACTGAAAGATCAGGATAAGTGACAGGCTCCTGTCCTCGGTTTGCACTGTCCGCTGTCATCCTTTGCCCTCCATGTTGACAAATTTTTGTTACCTTGTTCATGCTTCTCTTGTTCTTCCAGGTAAAGGAAGCGTTTTTGGGGGGAAGGGTGTCCCAGACACCATGTAACAGTTGGCTGCAGAAATACATCAAGGTCCCAACTTTTCATGTCAGATTATCCAATGTATAGGTTGGCAAAGCATCTTGCTTCTTATCCTCCCGTTACCCTTCTTATCCTTCTTATCCTCCTGTTCCTTCCTATAAAATATATATGTATGTATATGTATATATATTATATACATATATAACCATGTTCATTAGCACTTTATCAGGGAATGAAAGGAGTGAGCAGGTGCAACTTGCCTTTGTTCATTGTGGTCCTTGTGGGAAAGTCTGGTAGAAGATTTGGTGCAGGAGAGATTTTGGATTAGGACTTGAAAAAGAAGATTTATATTACCCTGGGATGGCAATCTTCATGCTGTCCCCAGCTTGGGTTCCCACAGATAACTAGGGCTGGTTGTAGTTAGAATTCAGGGTACATGGATTCAGCCTCCGTGGACACTCAAGGTTACCAGACTGAAGGGTGCTGTTGACATCTATTGCAATACTTCCGTTATTATTGTTAGTAAATGCTGAAGCTAGCTCCATCCTGACTTATACCAGCCTCTGGGTTATGTATGGAATGAAGCCATTTCTCCACTTTCAGGGCTGTGGATTTGAAATGCAAGCCACATACTCCCACATTTAATGATTTCTGACCTTCCTTTGCTCTGCAGTCCAATGGCACTCATATCGTGTATAAAAACACAGTCTGGATAGAAAGTGCCAACAATACGGGCAACATCATCACTAGGGACCGGACGATCAATGTGGAATTTTCGTGTGCTTATGAGCTGGATATCAAGATCTCTTTAGATTCTGTTGTGAAGCCTATGCTAAGGTAAAGAATCTCATGGGCTGTGTGCGTTGCTTTGTCTTTTCCTTGACAGTCAAGGTTAGCATAATCAAAATTGCTTGCTAGCATTTGTCTTTGAAACACTAGGGAAGAAACAGTTCATATTTTCTGCACCTAAATGCCTCAGACCAGCACTGTGCAATAGAACTTTCTACAATGATGGAAATGTACTGTCTTACTATCCAATACAATAGCTGTATGTCAAAATTGAGCAATTGAAATGTGGTTAGGGGTGCTGAGGAATTGATTTTTTTTAATTTTATTTAATTTTCATTTTAATTGCCACATGTGGCTTGCCATTTTGGGTACCATTTTGGACTTACGCTTTGCTATCATCTGCTTTGCCTTCCCTCTGCGTTTTCGGCTTGAAAATGGTAGCAACTGAATACATATAATTGTTTGGGGTCCCTTGCCTCATGATTGTTTCCCTTTTAGTGTCATTAACCTCACAGTTCCAACCCAAGAAGGCACCTTCACCACCAAGATGGCGCTCTACAAAAATGCTTCCTACAAACATCCTTACCGCCAGGGTGAGGTGGTGTTGACAACTCGAGATGTGCTGTACGTAGGGGTCTTTGTGGTTGGAGCCGACTCCACACACTTGCTCCTGACACTGAACAAATGCTATGCTACCCCCTCCCGCGACAGCAATGACAAACTCCGATATTTCATCATTGAAGGAGGGTGAGTGGCCTCTTATCAGAGGACAGCCTCAGAGCCTTTCAGATAAATACTGGTCCACGTCAGGTTTTAGAGAAGAGAGTGGGAGCTAATGTTGTATTGTGCATCCATGAACCAGAATGCTCTTAACAGCCTGTGAGGTACACATTGGATGAGCAATGAGCAGGCTGAGGCTCAGGGAGGCCAAGCAACTTGCTTAAAGTCACAGAGCAACTTAGTAGCAGATCCCCGAGTCCTTGTGGCATTAACTACAAAATGCTTTGTTTGCAATGTGATCCAAGAGGGGATTGTGTCCTGCCAACTTCGAGTTTCAGCTTGAGAGAAATGTGGATCACCTGCACAAAAGCGTATCGTGAGAAGGAATGGTTGGTGAACAGGACACCTGTCAAAATTTGAAAAGAACTAGAATAATAGAACAGAATAAGAGAGTAAGTGGAAGAAACTACAATAGCCTATAAAATCAAGGAGTTTCTTCTTATTCACTGCTAAATGCCTGGCACCTACTATGTTTCCTGAAACGCGGTGGATATATAACAAAATTTACAGAAGGAATGAATCAGAAGAAAAGACTATAGACCAAACCACAATAATGAGAATTATTTTTATTTTTTAAAAACTGGTTATGTCAAGTAACAGTAGTTCTGGCCAGCTGTGAAAATTAAACAAAGACAGACTAACAGGAGAAAAGCATACACATTTATTTAATATGGGTTTTAGGTGACACAGAAGCCTCCATAAGGAAATGAGGAGAAAGGAAGTGGTCGAACCTGAGAACTTTCTGCTAGGTTAGACCAAGAAGGGACCATGGAGAAGTATGAGAGGTCAAAGGGTATGTGGTAAGTGTAGTAAACTGGGGGAAGCTTAGCAGAGCCTCTTGGTTAGGATTCTTCCTGATGTCCCTCTGTCTTTGGAGGTAAGGATGCTTCTTTTGTGAAGGAGGGAGGGCCCCTGGCACCTGAGGGCTTTTTGACCTGTTTCAGGAGAGTGGAGTCAGGGGAAGGTCACCGTGACCTTTCTGCCTCTGCTGTTTTCTCAAACTCCTTCACCTTAAAATACTCAGTATGCCAAGGGGCCCGATTTTGGGGGGTACCGTGTCCTGACCCCCATGACTAGCCTGGACCGACACCCACCCTGAGGTGGTCAGGGAGCTCTGTGGATACTACAATTAGCTTCAAGGTTGAAAAGGAATAGTTTCTCAGAAGAAGGTATGGTTCTGGGCAAACTGAATATCCATGGCTTTGCAGAGAAGTTAGGTACACAGTTCACCCAGGGTGACTCAATTAGCCAGCGGCAGAGAGGAACCCTTTCAAGTATCATGACACACAGCCTCCCTAACCGGCTGGACAGGACTTGTGTCACGGGGTGTGGAGGCTTTTGACTTCCTGAGCTGGTTCTTGGGCTTTTCAGAGGCAAAGGGAAGGATGTGGTGACTCCTCGGTGGCTCGCAGCCTGGATGCCTCTCCTTCCCATCGAAGTCCTTTCCTAAAGTGAAAGAGCTCAGATCTGAGCCCCTGTACAGACACCAGCCCGGTTGGAGGGCCTGTGTCTCCTTTGGAGGACGCAGTGGCATTTAGGAGTTTTTAAATAGTGCTTGATAGACTTGACCCAGAGAGGAGAGTGAGTGAGTGAGTGCACGTGTTCATAAATCGCAGCCTCCCCCGGGTCTGAACAAAGGCCTTCCAGATGAAACTGTTGTTTGCTTTCATCCTATGGGGGAATTTTAATTCATGAGTCCTTCTGACCTTTCTCGGAGGACTGTGGTTATTGTGCTCCCAGTGAACTTGTCCAGTGGGAAAACTGATGCACGGTGACGAACGTGTGAGCAGCAAAATGGGTTCACTTCAGAATTGTGGGGGGTCAGCTCGGTGGAGAGCAGCAATGATACCACCATCTCCCAGTGACTCAGAAGTCCCACCATGCCCGTCGCTGTTGTCTCCTCTTCGTGCACCTGGACAGAGGAAAGGACAGTTATTCCTCTGATGGTGGACAAAGGGTTCTAGTGCTTGGCCTGTGTGCTCACACGGAGGCAGGCATCCACAGAGCCTGTCGCTCCTTTCCCAACCCCTTCCTTCTGCTCCATGAGTTTCCGGTACCTGAATATCAAGTCATCGGTCTGGGAGGGGGTGGTCTGGTTAAGAGGGAAGGCCTGTGTGAAGATTGGAGAGTTGTGAGCATTTTAGAAACTTTGAACCCACTTAGATTATTCAAATGAATAACAGTGACAAGGAAAAGTACGGCAAGTAAGCTTTAACTTCAAAACATTTAAGAAACGATCGCCTTGAAGAATAATTGCAAAACCTAATAGGTGTGGGGATGCTGGAGGATAACTCCGGTTTTTAATTTTCCTTATCACTAAGCTATTTAATCCTGTGGGTACGGGAAGGAAAGATTTAAAAAAAAAAAGTCACTCTTCATCATTTTTAGATAACTTCTCAGCCCCTATAGGCCAACCTTGGCCATGGTGGCGCAGTTCATGCGTTCACTCATGCATTCATCCACAAAGATATTTAGATCCGTCCTATAGACCCTACAGTGTGTTCGAGACCCAGTGAGGGCGACATCCGGGTTCTTGCGCTCCGGGAATCCAGAAAAGGCCACCTGTTCCCGCCTGGTCAAGTCTGTGGTAGGAGCGTGTCTGCTGAGAAGGGGGAGCCACAGACTGGCTCTGGGGAAAGAGCAGGAGTGTGCATGCGTGGAAAGACTTCCAGATTAGGGAAACTTCATACGGAAAGACAGTGGGGCAGAAGGGGCTGTGATGCATTTGGGGAACTCTACGTGTGCCTGAGGGAGGCTGGTGGCTGTCACTGCCCACTGGCCCAATACCACGAGGGGGGGCAGCAGGGGGAGGAGAGGTGGCCGCCTGCCGCACACATCTTAGCTCACCCGGGACTGCTCTGCCTTCTCCAGCTCCCACCTATTTTAACATGGACCAATAAGGTTTTCATCAGTGGACCCCCCCCCCAAACACACACACACTCTGATAATTAACCAGAGAAAGTACAGCCGAGGTGAGGACCGATGGCGTTTGCTGAGTTGGCGTCAGTAAACCAGGGCTCCGTGAGGGGCAGAATGAGAAACCGAAGCTGTGGGGAGACTGGGGGCAGTCCCTGCAGTCATCCTGCTTTTAGTTGCAGTTAGGATACTAATTTGAGGTGTTATTCGATGCTTTTAAAACAAACTACGAAAACAGACGGGAGTGGGAGTAAATGAGAAACCCACACAGTCCAGAGGTCACTCTCAAATGCAAAGACATTCTTACCTATCATGACGGCTTTAGATGAAATAGAAGCCAATGTGTGAAGCAAAGATTCCATTTTCTCCTGAATAGGTGTCAGAACATTAAAGATAACACCATTGGCATCGAGGAGAACGGCGTCTCCCTAACCTGTCGCTTTCACGTCACTGTCTTCAAGTTCATTGGGGATTACGATGAAGTTCATCTTCATTGCGCGGTGTCACTGTGTGATTCCGAAAAGTACTCCTGTAAAATAGTAAGTGAGGGCGTGAAAATGAAATGCATCACCCTATTTCTCACTGCCCCCGGTTTGCCCAGCACGGGGATCACGATCGCCAGGATCTGGCTGGCTCCTGGGAGTTCTGTGGCTCTCACGGCCCCTGGAAGTGGCTAAGTCGAAATCCTCCCTAGATGCTTAGGAGCGGCAATCCTCTTTGGTCAGACAGGAGAGAGAGAATGCGGTAGAATGATGTCCTCCTCTTCTCTGTCTCTGAAATGTCAGTCTGTCATGGGCATAACACTAGACCAGGGTTTCTCAAACCTCAGCACTGTTGACCTTTTGGACCCAATTGTTCTTCGTTGTAGGGACTGTTCTGTGCCTTGTAGGATGTTTAGCAGCATCTCTGGCCTCTACCCACTAGAGGCAAAGAGCACCTCCTCCCTGGTTGTCCCATCCCGAAATGCCTCCCGGCATTGCCAACTGCCCCGGGGGAGGGAGGGGCAAAACTGGCCCTATTTGAGGACCACCACACCCACACCCAAGTCTCAAGGAGCCAGGCCACCTGAATCTGAAGGGGACAGTGGGGGCCAAGCTCCACCGCACAATCGAAGCAAACTCCTGGGTTCAGGGTACTTTATCCAGGAGTTCTTTAGACAGTGACTCTCCTACAGCTCATCCAGATCCACGCCGGGGCCTGAGGCTCCACAGGGGCTCCTGGAGGGGCTGCTGGAATGAGGTGACAAACCAGTCCTCTCTTCCATGCCAGGCTTACATCCCCTCCACAGACTCCAGTGTCCCTAAGATTTTACTGCCCCGGGATCTGCTCCCTAACCTTTAACATTCCAGCTTTGTGCTTCCCTGGCGTTTGCAGAATCAAGCTGTGAATTGTGGTCAAGCCACTTACACATGCGGCTGTCTACCCTGTTGCCGGATGCAATCCAACAGTCCTCATCCTTGGGAAGGGAGCCTCTTTGAATCGAAGTCTTATGTGGAGAATATATTTAATTCTGTTCAACATAAAGCCCAGAGACCCGGTGGGCTCCAGGATCAAGAATGCATTGGTTCTAATTAATCGGAGTAGTGATAGCGCTCGAGGCTGGAACGACTGCCTCTTTTGGAGGTTGGAAACATGGTGAAGAATAAGTTATCAGCTTAATTGTGTGAAATTTTCCCTCTGGTGTTCTGTCTTTCAGACTTGCCCACAAAATTCCAGGATTGCCACAGATTATACCAAAGAACCTAAAGAACAGATCATTTCAGTGGGACCTATTAGGAGAAAAAGTATGTATGTCCCCCCGAAACACGTTATAAATTATTAAAACAGTGGGATTTGAGGGCTCGGACTAACTCTTGGGTGTGTTTCAACTACGACGTGAATCTGGTGGCCGACCAGAGGTGGAGGGACACCCCGATGAAATCTTTACCTTGACTCTGAAAACACCACAGCGGCGCTGGGCTTTTCTTCTTGCTGTCCTCTGTTTTAAAGCGCTGCCCCGAGAGCGGCGTCGAAGATTTGACCTGCCTGCCCTTGTTCTGACGAGCTGCTCTTTTTCAGGGCTGGACTGGTGTGAGCACAACGGAGGGTGTGAGCAGATTTGCACCAGCCGGGTCGATGGGCCCTTGTGCAGCTGTGTCACGGGGACCCTGCAGGCGGATGGCCAGAGCTGTAGAGGTAGATGCACCCCCTGTCCTGGGCAGGCAGCTGGGGGTGCAGGGAGCCCTCTCCCCCGAGGAGGAGACGTTCATTCGTGAAGCCCACTCAGTCAGCAATTGACCTATGAAAATTCCAGAAATTAAGATGGAAAGATGACGGGAATGCCAAGGAATTCTAGCACCATCTTGGAGATACAGATAGAGATATTGATACAGATACAGATATAATGTTTTTAACCTTTGGGTCCCTGTTCTTTTATCTAAAAGATTAAGGTGATTAAAAAAAAAAAAGTTATCCAACTATTTAAGGACCAAATATTGGCCTTAAATCTGGTCACCAAGTCTACCTGGGCTGTGGTTGGGACTGGGTTGGTTGATCCAACAAACGAGATTTCTTGCAGTTGCCTTAGCACATGGGTTTCCCTGAGGTTAGCGGGACTCTGCTAAAGGTTGAGTTGATTCTGCTTCTTTCCTGCCTCGGTCAGTGCCTTTTGGATAAAGTGAGTTCTTGGCAATGAAGAAAGTGGGCTCATTCATTTAGCTGAGTACCACAGAGTTCTGATTCCTGTCAAAGAGCTATCTTTCTTCATAGGACTTACTATGTTCCTCTCTGTTCACAGCCTCTAATTCTTCCATTGAACTTCAAGTCTGGACGCTGCTTCTCATCATGACCCAGATTTCACTATGGCATTTTGTCTATAAATCAGGCACGACCTCATAATTAACTCAAGGTTGCTATATAAAGTACTGTAATTTACTCACTTCAATTCCCTGTAGGACAAAAGGTGTGTGCCCTTAAGTCAAAGCCTGATTGAAAGTGTCCAGCATCTCAAAGTGATACCACCTGCCTCCAAAAGTCAGAGTCCCAGAAATGTGTGAAATTCCCAGCTCCTGTTTCAAAGTACACAACGGGGCTCCCAAAAGCAGGTATCTTGCCTCAAATGTCCAAACGGTTGTCACTAGAAACTTTGGTTCCCATGAAAAACCAGTAAAGGAAAAAAAACTTCTGGTTAGAGAAGTCTAACCAGGGAAATCTGTCCAATCAGTGCTGTTTCTGGATCATAGTTTTTTTACTGAGAAAGGGCCTGTGGGAACAATATTGAGAAGCAATGACTGGAAGGTTTGACTCTCTCTAAGGAATCTTTATGATGTTTGGAAGAGTCTGATCTACGATATGCATGTGTTGCTCACTCCTGTTTGTGATGAGCTCCTTCCCTACCCTCACGTCCCTCAACCTTGCCACGGCAGCTTGGCCACTTGGGATACTGTTTGCAGACCTGGGGAACCCCACCTCCCATCCCAGACCCAGACCCTTCTCTCTGACAAATCAACCAAATAATTTTTAATGTGTTTTATGCTTAAATAAACTTCATGTTCAAGTACTCTCAGTACTTGGTGACTGGAATCTTTCTTACTGATATTAAGCTTTGCATACTACATAGCATGCTCTGATTTCAAAAAAAGCAGCGGCTGTTGGACCAGGTAGACCCCACTGGCCAGAGCTTGAATGTGTTCTGTCGTGTGTACTTACAGAGAGTTAGCAGGACATGAAGGTGCAGGACAGAAGAGAGGCAGCATCCTCTTTTTATATAGTACGTAAACACGCATTCGCTGTGATTAACTGCAAACCGGAGGCCTGCTAAATATAATCCCTGGACTGCCTCTCTTTTTCAGGTTCAAAACAAAGTAAAACCCACTTCAAGTTTATTTTGAAGTTGTTTTGGATTTAAGCTGATGGTATTTTTGCATTTTTCTGGGAACTCTGTGAAAAGCTGAGCATAAATCCTTGCATGCTTAACCGTGGGTATGGACACGATCGGTGTTGTCTTGCGTGTAATGGGCACCACACCGACTGGCACTGGGCTGAAGAAGTTAGGGTGTAGACTGAGTCTGTGCTGAGGTCCTTTGACTTCCCAGTCATCTGGGAGGGTCAACAAATTCTAGCGTGTCTTGCCAGTTACACATGGTGGCTAAGAGAGTAGCTGGCGGTGTTGGAGAAAAAAGATGTGTCTACTTCAGCTTGAACATTTTGAGATCTGGGCAAATGCTGAGCATTGGGAGGGGTTAAGGAACCCAACTGTCTATTGCAAGTGAGACACAATGCTGCTTCCTCACCAAGAGAGAAATCAATGTTCCGTGCATGTCCTATTTTCGCATGAAAAACCGTCTCGTTGACACAGTTGAAGGTTTAGGTGTTCACAATCAGACAGATTCTGAGTTGAACACAAGACTATCTCATCGATTATTTTACTTGATTTCCTGAAATGAATCTCAACTAAAAACACATAAGGAGGAAGTGTTTTCATATTTAATAACTTCCCTTTATTGATTTTCTTATCGAAGTCATTAGAAAGTTCTAAATAAAAGACTATAGTTTGTTGAGTTTTGGGGTTTTTTTCTTAACTCTTTTAATTAAACCTGTTCTTGCCACACTTTTATTCTTGGCCTTTGGTTTTGTCACTTGGTTGACATCCTTAGCGTGTCTATCATTAGGAGAAGTTAGGTTGTGGTGTCATAATAGAACACCCCAGAATCTCAGTGACTTAAACACTAGCTTTCTGGGGCACCTGGGGGGCTCAGATGGTTAAGCGTCTGCCTTCGGCTCAGGTCATGATCCCGGGGTCCTGGGATCGAGCCCCACGTTGGGCTCCCTGCTCAGTGGGGAGTCTGCTTCTCCCTTTCCCTCTGCCACTCCCCCTGCTTGTGTGCACTCTCTCTCTCTCAAATGAATAAGTAAAATCTTTTTTTAAAAAAAACCACTAAGGTTTCTTTCTTGTCTATGCCAGTGGGCTCGGGTCCTGTAAAATGATCATCATGATAAGTCTAGTTAACATCTGTTACCTTACATGGTTACAAATATTTTTCTTGTGATGAGAACTTTTAAGATCTCCTCTCTCACTGACTTTAGAATATGCAACACGGTATTATTAACTATAGTCATTACATCCTCAAGACTTATTTATTTGATAACTGGAAATTTGTACATTTTTGACCCCCTTCACTCATTTTACCCACTGCTCCCCCCCACCTCTGGCAATTCTCCTTATCTATGAACTCTTCTTCTTTTCTCTTTTTCTTAAGAATCCATGTCTAAGTGAGATTATGTGGGATTTGTCTTTCTCTGACTTATTTCACTTAGCATAATGCCCTCCAGGTCCATCCATATTGTCACAAATGGCAGGATTTCCTTCTTTATTTTGTGGCTAAATAATTGTGTGTGTGTGTGAGTGTGTGTATCACCAGTTCTTGATCCATTTGTCCCTCAATGGACTCTAGTTGTTTCCGGAGGTTGGCTATTGTAAGTAACACCGCCGTGAACCTGGGGTGCAGATATCGTCCCAAGTTAGTGTTTTTGTTTCCTTTGCATAATTACCCAGAAGTGGAATTGCTGGATTGTATGCTAGTCCTACTTTTAGTTTTTTGAGGAACCTCCATACTGTTTTCCCTGGCGGCGGCACCAATTTGCATTCCCACCAACTGTGCACCCGGGTTCTCCTTTCTCCACGTCCTTGCCAACACTTGTTATCTCTTGAGACTTCATTATCTAGTGATGCTGCTGGCTCAACACCAGGCTTGGGGGTTCACCTAGGCTAGGGGAGAATCACACCCGGGAAGGGACGCCATATCACTTCTGTTCCCATTTAATTGTCCGAAGCAAGTTGCATGGCTGTAATGAGAGCAGGGAAGAACGAGCTTCCGGTGAGCCCGGAAGGCAGAAGAACTGGAAATCCTGGGGACAGCTGTCATGTGATCTTTGAGTCAATCACTCCTATCTGTATTCAAAGGAAATATTTTTACAGAACTAAAGCCAAACAGGCCCCTTAGCTGACTATTGGGAAGGCAGAACTGGAAGATGATCCTACCCTTCTACTAATTCTCTGCTTGAGACAAATCACTCCACAGCGTGGTACGTAAACTTTCCTTCTGGAAAAGGAGAATATTAAGCTTCTTTTCAAATATTCTTATGTTAGAAAGTGACACTATACAAATGTAAATCATACGACAGTATATATTTAGATTAACTCCAGAACATTGCCTTTTCCTGCCACTCAAAAGGATTTGCCTCAAGGAAGGGGAGGAAAAATAAGGCGCTTGCTGAGCAAAGGTTAAAAAGGAAGTTAATTGGGAATCTTATTAACTTGGTATTTGTCTGATATCAAAAGAAACAACATCTTGGGGTCTGGCATTTCTGACAATTGGGAATTCTATAATTAGTTTCTTAACCAGTAGTAGGTATGTGAGCTACTCAAAGTCCTGATGGCAAAACTTGAGAGCACTAATTGTTTTACATTGTCTAATATTCTAGCTATTTTTAGTACCATTTGACATTTAGTGAGAGCTTGAAATCTAATAAAATTTCTTTCAACCAAAGGAATTAAGTAATTCTCAAAAGATGACAATCATGCAGGTTTAGTGTAATAAAGAATTACTTGTTTACTATTGCTGAATTAATTTAGCATCTACCCCATTTTGAAGCTTCCAGCCTCCCTCTTGGAACTCAGGGGATTTCTACACCCTGTATTTCATTGCAGTTTGGCCCTGGTTAGAACACGATGGCATTTTTCAGTGCCCTGGTGCACTGGTATCTGAGGCACAAGAGAGGGAAAAAAGAAAATCAAACAGCGCCCTCTAGTGTCCTCTTTTTATTTTTTGCATGAAACCCAAATGTCTATTGAACCACACCAATCAAAATATGATTTCTCCCCCTCCTCGAAACCTTAGATGCAGAGCATTACCAGATTATAGCTTTAGAGAACACATCAAATGCCAAGGATATTTTCTGGGGGAACAGCGTGAGATTTATTTTAATGCACAAAGTACGCATCATTCCAGGAAAATACCAGCTTTTAGCATCCAATGCAAATTTTGCCCTTAATATCTATATCTCCAACGTGTTGACAGAAATAGCTGTCGGGAAAAATTAAGTATCTCTTTAAAACATTGAGAAATAAACAATGTGATCAAGAAAAGCCCATGAAATATTTAGCGGTCTTTCTTTTCCCCCAGCAGAATGTGAAATACTTGCAAATGCATCCAAAGCACAACAGCAATAACTCTGGTCTGACTAATGGAACTCTCTGTTTGTGATGGTTTAATTATGTTTGCTGAAATACGATTCTCATATAAGACAACTCCATGGCAGAGGGACAGGGCTCTGTGTCTATACATAGAAATAAAACACAAAAAGACTCATCATTCCGTGAAGAACTCGGCAAATTCTATTTGCTAAGGAAACAAATGAAGGGAGAGCATTCACTGTACGTTTTGTTGTTTCTGTTTGCATGTAGCCTCTGGGGTAGCCACTGTTTTATCCGTTAGCGTATGACACTGATTGTGAAATAGTTTCAAAACTAAGATGTGCTCTCATTAGATGAAATCACAGTACCTTATGTGCATGTAGCATCTTTCATAACTTTCAGTGCTATCCTACCTATATTTAATATTGTTCAATACTAAATCATGCTGCATTTTGACAGGGAAATTAGAGGAAGGGTGTTAACTCGAAATGGTATTTCACATACACCGGCATAAAGTACTAACTGAAGAAAAAAGCCCCACCCCCCCATGTATGTGTGCTCATGCCTGTAGCTTTTATCTCATAATTTCCAACTGGTCATGAGACAATGAGGATGACAGTAGCCTTTTAAGTCTTTTAGGAACCAAAAACCTAGACACAGAAGTCTGAAATTTTCCCCCTTACTCTTGAATTTCTTCCTGGGATAGTTTAGCAAAATCCACAGATATTACCCTTTTCTAGTTGGGCAAAAATCTATCAAAAGGGAGAACATATTTCATTACTTTAGGTCTTGAAAGTCTTTGCATTGGATCTATCCAGAACTTATGGAAGTTTTTGATTTAAAGACTATATTCACGTAGAAATATGCTATTAATTAGATGTTAAGCAAAGGCAGAAAATATATGGTTCCCAGTATTTTCCTCTGAACTGCCATAAACATTCTTAATGCAACTGGCTGTCCTGGTCTTTAAACGTATTCTACATATCTACATGGACCATTCAAATCAAAGAGGTACAAGTGTATATTCAATCACGTTGTCCATGAGTCTCTGTGTCCATGACCACAAACTGCTATAAGGAATAGCTGCGTCCACACAAAGGAGGGAGCCTGCTCTCCTGCAGAATCCTGATCAGAAAGCAATTTGGCAAACTAATTCGACAAGGGGAAAATGATTGAACACATAATGTGAAAACGTCTAAGTGTTGTATCGGAATAGTCAAGGCAGAAAATGAAGCGAAGAAGAGCTGTGAGAGTATTCTGAATATTCAGTCAAGGTCAGCAGAGCCCGGAGATGCTCGGCCACTGTAGACTTTATTCCCATCTCCCAAGTGCTGGCATTTTTGAATCATACTTTTAGCCTCGTCCTTCTCATAAACCATGACTTTCGTTAATTAACTTTAAGTGGAATCCAAGGACTGAGTCAAGAGAGGGAGAGAAATCTTAGCCCTGGACCACAGTGAACAATTTACCCAATGACTGCAATCAGTTTAAATGCATGCTATTTAGGCAAATCACCCTGAAAAGCCCAGGCTGCCTAAATCATTGGGAAACACATCATTATACGGATCTAAATATTTTTTATTTTAGGAAAAGCAGTTTCCAACAGTCACAACACATGAGGACCTCATGGTATTTCTAGGCATTATGCTCTAGAAACACAAATTCATCACAAATCAACTCTCCTGGTTGACCTCCAAAGAGGCACCCGTGACTCATAGACACCAAAAAACCTCACAGCGACATCAATGTGAACTGTTTCCACTTCCTCTGCTTTAGAGTTTTCTATACTTTGATGGGAGGATGAAACTATAGAACTTAAAACTGGATGGCGATTTTTAAAATTTCATAATAAAATGTCGTAAGCTGTGTGGGTGAATTTCTAAGTCTTCTACCAAGAAGCATCATTCTGAAGTGCTCTGTTAAAGAAACGACAACAAAAACAACAAAATGCCTTCTCTTTGAGCCTACTCTTAGACATGGGTTCTTTAAATGCCACCCCAAACCATGACCTTGAGTCACTGATCACTGGCAAAGTCTTCCTATGGCTATTTTATTGGTGTAAATAATTGTAAGCGTTTTCACCAATTGCCACGTTATCTATTCCAATCCCATTCTGGGTTTTTCCCTCTCACCAGAAGGGTGTAAATGTACATGGTTGGCATAATCTTTCAGTTTTGTGAAGGTGGGCCAAGAAACATTTCATTCCTGTAGGTAACAAGGCCAAGAAACATTTCATTCTGGTGCGTAACAAAGCGCAGCTGGGGATGGTAGAGAGCACGCAGGGGGCAGGGCTGGTCCTGACTTCCCATGGGAACTGGAGGGAGCCAGACTGAGCAGATGGCATCCAAATATCTTTCCTTTCCAAAAATGTCAAAAAAGGAAAGTTCACTTTAACTACAAAACCCCTAAGTAGACTTTATTAAAAGGTAGGAGAAAATGATCTTAATTGTCTTTCTGAGATATTTGGAAATACTGTACGAAGCAGAACAATGACTCTCTCAGATTTAACGCTGTGAGTAAAAATCGAACGGAGCCCAGAACTGAGAATGAAATGTAAAGACAGGATTACCCTAAGGAAGAAAGTTTGAATTTAATAAAATATTCCTTGTAGACACTAAACTCATGTGAAGAAAAGAACAACGTGTCTTAATACAATTATCTTTGAATAGACTTCACTGATTTTATAAATGAAAAAACTAAACTGATTACCTTGAACAATAAGTAAATAAATATTAAAGCCAATCCATAAGAGACATAGCAACACCAATAGTTTTCCCCCAGGATGTTGTTAAACTATTTCCTTGGCCATCCCCTTTTGCCCAAGTTCCAGTCATCAGGGGCAGCTAAGGTATCATTAATTTTACAGTTTCTGTGTGTGTGGGGGGGGTGTGGGTGTGTATTCAGCAACATAAGGCCTCAGGGTGAGTTGTAAGAAATAATATCATTATGATAAATCTTAAAATTGGCAGTACCTGGCTCTAAGTTTTTCTTCTCCAAAACAAATAAGTACTTAGCAAAAGGTCTATTTAATTTTTCTGGAGTTAGAAGGCACTAGAAATTTATCACGCCACTGGAAAGCAGTATAAAGTTTCCTCAAAAAACTATAAATAAAATAAAATAACTATAAATAGAAGTACCATCCGATCCAGTAATTTCACTTCTAGATATTTACCTGAAGAAAATGAAAACACCAATTTGGAAACATAGATTGTACCCCTATGTTTATTGCAGCAGGATTTACAATCACCAAAATATGGAAGCAGCCCAGTGTCCATCCATAGATGAATGGATAAAGGATATATATATATACACACACACAGTAGGAATATTACTCAGCCATAAAAGGAATGGGATCTTGCCATTTGCAATGACATGGATGGACCCAGAGAGTGTTATGCTAAGTGAAATAAGCCAGACAGAAAAAGACAAATATCATATGATTTCCCTTTTATGTGGAATCCGAAAAACAAAACCAAGGAACAAATAGCAACAATGGCAACAAAGAGAGAAACAGACTCATAAATTCAGAGAACAAACTGGTGGGTGCCAAAGGGGAGGGTGTGGGGGCATGGGCAAAGTGGGTGAAGGGGGGTTAAGAGGTACAAATTTCCAATTATAAAATAAATAAGTCACAAGGATGAAAAGTGCAGCATGGGGAGTATAGTCAATGACATTGTAATACACTAATGGTAGTGAGCATTTCGTAAGGTATAGAACTTTTGGATTGCCCATGTTGTACACGGGAAACTGATCTAATGTTATATGTCAGCTATACTTCAATGACAAATTTGAATTTTTTAAATCCATTCAATTCCATTTTTTACATTTCCACATTCTCTAAAAACTCTGTGGCTTCTTCCACCAGCTTGTCTGGTTTTGTCACGATAACATCCCAAACCTGAGAGAGAGAAAAGAAATTCTGACATTTTTTTCCTAAGAAAGAAAATCCCTTTCCAACTGATCTCAAGAAAAATGGGACCCACGACTTTCATTAAGCACGTGAAGTAGAGCGCTTGGCAAATCCTGGACAGCAATGTTCTGTGAGGCAAAAGGAAAAAGAAGAAAGACAATTTCCCATCCCTAAATACCAGTTTTTGCTTTACTTTGTTGTTATTGTTCTTCCAGGCAGAATCGATGAACAGAACCAAACTTCTCTTGAAAAGTAACTTAGCAAAGAGCAGGTATGTTGCCCTATTTTTCTTGTACATTCCTCAAAGCTGTGCCTTGGTGGGGAATGTAAACTTAGGAGCCAAACACAAACTGCAGGAATGGTACCGACTTCAAACCCAGGGCGGTTGCTACCTGTGGAATAAAGTGTGAACTCAGAGGAGATTGAGAATCTGGTTGGTCCAGATTTAGAGCCTGCCTGCGGATTTCGAAGGTCCCCTGCAAGGGCAGCCCTCCCACCTGTCTTCTCCCTATGTCATTGTTAGTTTTTGATGACTTGGCATGTCAATCCAGTGCATCTGAACCATGTCAGAGCTTAGAAATAGCTTAAAAAAGGAACCCTGGTTAGTTAGCCTTAAAGTAGGATTATTAGAGTTTTTCAATCAACTGAAGAATTAAGACTTTTTTTTTTTTCTAAAAAAGAGAACCACAGTTATTATTTGCTCACCTTAGACGAACCCCGTGGTGAGGACGTTTCATCTATGATTTCCTTTAGTCCTCCTAAGCGATCCCACGAAGTCATTGTTTCGCTATTTTATAGACGAAGGACTGGCGGTCGGAAGAGGTTAAATAACTTTCCCAAAGTCATTTTATCTGATTTCACAGAGGATTTGGTCGAATTGAAAGAACCATGGTGGGGACCTCGTCTGGGCATCTTAATAAACAAAATGCCAAATACGGCATACTTTACGTTATCCAACAGCACCGTTCATTTGGAGGATAGAGGCTAGCCAAGCCTCTGTTGTCACTGAAGGGTTATCAGATGGATTATCCCATGTCAAAAGAATTTTAGATTTTTATAATAAAATTCATTTCCCACTACAATGCCACCAAAGACGAATTAATTTTACTCACAGCATAATGGTACAGAACACAGATTATAGAGTCATACAGTTTCTGGGTTTGAACCCTACTTTCACCACTTGCTAGCCAGATGCACTTCATTCATTCATTCATTCCTTCATTCATTGATTCATCAAATATTTACCGATGGCCCACTTTGTGCCAGACGTCAGGTCTACAGTTGGTAAATGAGAACAGATATAGTCCTTGCCCTCAATAGAATTTAGAGTTTAGTGGAGAAGAGTCTTGTGAAGAAAACAAAGAGGATGTTTCGAGAAGAAATGGGGGTGGAGTTCTCATTTAGATACAGCGGTCAGGCAGGCCCTTGGAGATGGCCTTGCTTCAGCTGAGATTTGAGAAAAAAGAAGGAAACAAGCAAGGATGAAGGAGGGCACATCCAAGGAGGCATTTCAGACAGAGGCTGGAGCAAAGGCAAGGCCGGGAGACTTGAGTGGCATGTTCACAGAGATGAGAAGGAGCCCGCATGGGCGGGAAGTTCTAGACTGGCATAGCTGGGGCTGGAGAGATAGGCAGGGGTTTGGCAGCCACGAAAAGGCACCTGGATTTTATTTCAAAGGCAAATTATAAGCCACTAGAAGATTATAAGCAGCAGGAGAGTGGTATCATCCAGTTTACTTTTTAAAAATACTTTACTTTGGGGGCGCCTGGGTGGCTCTGTCAGTTGAGCTTGTGACTCTTGATTTCAGCTCAGGTCATGATCTTGGGGTCATGAGATCAAGTCCTGAGTCAGGCTCCACGCTCAGCAGGGAGTGTGCTTGAGATTCTGTCTCTCCCTCTCCCTCTGCCTCTCCCCCGCTTGCACATGCTCTCTCTCTCTCTCTACAATAAATGAATAAATCTTTTTAAAAAATACTTTATTTTTTAGAGTAGTTTTAGGTTCACAGCAAAACTGAGCAGAAGACAGATTTCCCAAATACCCCCTGCCCACACCTTTGCCCAGCCTCCCCACTATCAATATCCCCCACCAGAGTGGTTCATTTGTTACAGTCAATGACCTTAAGTGACACATCATCACCCAGAGTTCATAGTTTACATTAGGATTCACTGTGGGGGTTGTAGATCCGATGGGTTTTGACAAGGTGCAGATTTGAAGCATATAGAATGACATGTACCTGCCACTAGAGTAGCATATAGAAAATCCTCTAATCTTAAAAATCCTCCATGCTCCGCCTATTTATCCCCCCCATTTACGTTTTAAAAACAATTCCAAATACTATATGGAGGATGGATTTGGAGAGAGGAGGAAGCAGGAAGTACAGTGACTACTGTATTTGTGTAGGGCTGGAGTATTGGCAAGAGCCCAAGGACCAAGGATATAAAAAGAAAGGGACAGCTTTGAGCTCTATTTTGGAGGAACAAGCTATGGGACTAGGTCATGTATTGGATTTGAAGATAGGAGAAAGATAGAAATCAAAAATGTTTCTGATTTGTACCACTGGGTGGATGATAATGTCACTTACCGAGATGGAGAAACTTAGTGAGAAATAGTTTCAGGGAGAAATCAAGTGTTCAATTTTGTACA
This sequence comes from Leptonychotes weddellii, assembly GCF_054177405.1. Classification (NCBI taxonomy): domain Eukaryota; kingdom Metazoa; phylum Chordata; class Mammalia; order Carnivora; family Phocidae; genus Leptonychotes; species Leptonychotes weddellii. The sequence continues at coordinate 79,775,272 of NC_138379.1, read as the reverse complement.
TGTTGAGCATGAGATGTCTGTAAGAGATCCAAGTAGAGGTGTCAAGTAGGCAGTAAGAGATATGCCAGGAACTCGTCAGACTAGTCTGGGATGGTGATAAACCAAATATAGGAATCATATACATCTAGATAGCATTTTACGTTGAAGACAGTTGAGAGAGAGAGAGACTAGATGGAGCCTCAATCTCAAGGGGCCTGAGAATCTACAGGATTAACATTGAGAGGTTAGGAAGAGAGGGAGAAATGACTGAAGAGAAACTGAGGAATGGCCAGAAAAAGCCAAGGAGAGCCCAAGAGGAAACGTGACTGTACCCAGGAAAGAGGGTATTTCAAGCAGAACAGAGTCGCCAACTATGTTGAGTACAAGAAGATCTTGGGCAAGTTTTTTAATCTTTCTGAGAACCCATAAATTCTACCAAGTAGGGATAATACCATTGTCCCCTGTGGTTGTTCAGAGTGTTTAGTGAAGTGACAAATCTAAGCCACCTAACATGGGCTTTGTATATAATAAGTGGATAGTAGGGTTTTTTCCAATCTTTATTATTATCTCAATGTCATCAATTAGCCTTGTACGATAGACGTGCCCAAGAGATGCTAGTAGAGAATTGTGTTTAGAAGAATGCCAGTAGGGGCGCCTGGGTGGCTCAGTTGTTAAGCATCTGCTTTTGGCTCAGGTCATGATCCCCAGGGTCCTGGGATCAAGCCCCGCATCGGGCTCCCTGCTCTGCGGGAAGCCTGCTTCTCCCTCTCCCACTCCCCCTGCTTGTGTTCCCTCTCTCGCTGTGTCTCTCTCTGTCAAATAAATAAATAAAATCTTAAAAAAAAAAGAAGAATGCCAATAAAACTGGCATTTTACAAGTTCTCTTTCCTTAGTGACATTATCAACTATTAAAAAGGTATAAGAATAAATTTCTTCTTGTAAAACTACTTTTCATTGTCAGCAAGAGAGTATACCATTATTATTTCAAGCCTGTTTTACTTGTTCACCATTCCTTAATACTATTTGGTTGTCCTGTAAAGTCTATGAATGTTTGGGTTTTTTCCCCCCATTAATTTTAGCTGCAACCTGAGGAGGGACCAAATCAGCAAAGTTATTAACATCTTAAAAATACTAGCCCACTTACTGTAAAAGCGTTCATACATAGCTCTTATGGGAATACTCTCTACAGCTGGCTGGTGTTTCTGAATAATGAAGTACTATTTAAAAAGGAAAATTATCAAGCATGTAGGCTTTCCAAAAAGGCATGAGAAATTAAAAGCCATTAAAAACAGTGAAGCATTGATGAAAAGAAAATGAGTAGCTTTCATTTATTAAAAATTATGTAAACACACTCATTTCAGACCCATTATTATTGCACTTGGATATTTTTTTTGCTAAATGTTACCAGCAGGTAGAAATGTAAGATGAAAATCTGCTCTGAACTAGCATTTAAAAATAGAAACTTCTTTTCAAAACTGTCCATCCTCACAAAGTTCTATTAGGACTAGTTGGAATGGTAACAGTATAGTTTAACCTACGAAAATTCAACCAACGAAAACTTAAAGACTAATTAAAATAAATTTTATAGGTTCAGGAAAAGAATCCAAGAGAAACGGGCAAAGGACTGCCCCTCCTGTCACTGTCTAAATTGAACACTTGGAAATCTTCCCCAAGCAGTTGAAGAGATGCATCTCAAACCTTTCAGGATGCAATGGAGACCACTTCATAAGCAAAAATCACAGATAATTCTCCACAAAAGAGCTTCTTAATTTGGTAGAATTTATGTAATGAATATAGAATTGGTAGATAAATACCCATGAGAGAAGAAGCAAAACAGCCACAAAAGACTGTAATATGGATGGGATATCTGACCCCGACTTCTGATTACGGTACCGGGACAATGTAGGAACCGGCTGACCAAGACCCTTCGCTCCCTCCCGCCTACCCATGCCTGCTCTCCGCCACGCTCAGCCATGTTCCTCCCCACCACTCCTCTCTCCCTTTCTTTCCTCTCACTGCCTTCCAACGACTCTTTCAGCAATAAAAGGAATACAGAAATAACCAAAAAATAGCATTATTTAGAAGTAGGTGAGAAGGGTAAGAATATAAAACAGTATGAAAAATTAGATGCTTTTTTGCACATCATAAAATTCTACCTGGGTGCTAAGAGCCACTAATTTGGTTCCAAGCTCCCTAGAAAACAATGCAAACGTCACTCGGTTGAGTGTCTATTGTAAACACACACACACACACACACACACACACACACAAATTGCTTAGAATAACTAGTGAGGTAGGAAAAATAGGTATAATCATTTAGTAAGTCCAACCAATGAGTCACTTCTTCTGTTGAGATCTACATATCCGTGGGAGATACATTTTGTCAACTATGATAGCCGTTTAAACCAAGTATCAAAATAAATTGAACTAAGAACCAGACTGTCAAATTGCCATGGTATAAAGAACAGCATAATTCTTCCCTCTACTAAGAGAAAGAACTTGCTCTTAAGTGCTCTCATAAGAAGAATTAATACATAAAACAGAATTATAACAATAAGAAGCCACCATTTATTGAAAATGCACTCTGTACTAGGCTCCATGATCTGCCCTCTACATATATTATATCATCAATTACATCTTTATTCTAGGTGCTAGCATGAATTCAAAAGGGCCATTCCGTTCTTACAGAGCCCCTCCGTGAAAGTCAGTGGCATCATGTCAAAGTTCCATTCAGGAAAAGCGATTCTGCACAGTCTGGGGACCTAGCTCTGTAAAGATGTGGCTTGACTTGCAAAATTGGGGCCAGTGAGCCACAAGCATCAGAATAGCCCGGGATGTGTATTAAAAATACATGACCCAGGGTCTCTTTCCATACCAACTTAATCAGAATCCTGGAGGTTATGTCCAGGAGACAGCATTTTAAACAGGTGCTCAGGAGAGGCACCTGGGTGGCTCAGTCGGTTGAGTATCTGCTTTTGGCTCAGGTCATGATCTCCAGGTCCTGGGATGGAGCCCCGCATCGGGCTCCCTGCTCAGTGGGGAGTTTACTCCTCCCTCTCCCTCTGCCCTTCCCCCCTCTCATTCTCTCTCTCAAATAAAAATCTTTTTAAAAAATAAATAAACAGGTGCTCAGGAGACTCATGGGCATCTTCAGTCAGAGAAACACTGCCTGTGTTATTTTTTTAAGATTTTTTTTATTTATTTGACACAGAGAGAGAGCGTGAGGGAGCACAAGCAGGGGGAGTGGGAGAGGAAGAAGCAGGCTTCCCTGCTGAGCAGGGAGCCCGACGCGGGGCTCGATCCCAGGACCCTGGGATCATGATCTGAGCCGAAGGCAGACACTTAACCGACTGAGCCACCCAGGCACCCACACTGCCTGTTTCTTGAGCAATGGTCTCTAAATGTTTTGATTGCCTAGGCAGTAAGACATTTTTTAGGCGGGCCTCCATTTAGTATTGGTGATTTAGTGAAAAAATTGGATCTCCGTCCTAGTTTACTATTATGTATATTATAAAGCATACATAAATTTTTAAAGGATGAGGTTTTAAATGATTATTATGTAGTAGTATCTGAGTAGAACAAAGTGATAGAATAGGCTTCATTATTTTTGAAAATTTTAAATACTTATCCAGGAATTCTGTAATCATCAGGCAAATACCAGCAAATTAATAAGATTTTCTAGTGTTAGTGTTATTTTTGCTTATGAATGTGACTTCTGATTTATTAAAAAGCTTTGAGATGCATGTTGGTAAATAATCAAAGAAAGTGTCCAAATATGCACTTTGCAGAATCGTAAACTTTTAATTAAATTTTTTGTTGTGAAATATGTCATCTATATACGAGAGTGAATAACGATAAATAAAGAATTATAATAAACCAAAGGCTCATGTACCAACTATACAGGTCACAAAATAGAATATTACTAGTACCTTGGAACCTCTTCGCCTGGCTCTCCCCAGTCAAACCTATGTACCTAACCCTCCTCCTCCGCACATACCCATTATCTTTTTAATCATTCATTCTTTTTTCCTTATATTTTTACCACTACATATGTATCCCCAAACAATGCAACACTTACCTTTTTCCTGTGTTCAAACTACATATAAGATGGATCATACCATATGCGTTTTCTGACTTGCCTTTTTCACTCAGCACCGTCATTGGAGAGCAATCCGTGTTCACGTGCATAGCTCTAGTTCATTCATTCTACTTCCGTATAGTACTTCATTAGAGGAACAACCCACAACTTAGGAACCGTTCTGTTACAAAAGGACATTTTCATTGCATCCAGGTTTCTATTACTATTATTATGAACAGTGCCACCATGCACATTTTTGTTTCTCCAGGTATATATCCAGGAATGGATGTGCTGGCTCATAGGGGGATGTCCAGCTCTACAACGTGATGCCAACAGTGTTCCAAAGTGATTGTATCCCACTGTTCCCTTGAGGAAAATGCATGAGAGAAGCCATCGACTGGACTCCTTGCCCACACCTGGTTTTGGAAAGCTTTTTTATTTTTGCCAATCTGTTGAGTGTGAAATGGTATCTTGTGTTTCTAATTTAAATTTTCTTGATTACTATTAAGGTTAAGTATCTTTATATGAATTTATGACTCAGTTTTGTTTCTTCTTCTGTGCCATCTGTTGATGTCTTTTGCTCATTTTTCTAATAAATTGTCATTTTATGGATTCATAGAGTTCTTTTATATTCTAGACTGTAATCTCTATGATTACATATGTTGAAAATATCTTCTGGGGCACCTGGCTGGCTCAGTCTGTTAAGCGTCCCAACTCTTGATCCCAGCTCAGGTCTTGATCTCAGGGTCGTGAGTTCAAGCCCCATGTTGGGCTCCATACTGGGCATGTTAACTACTTAAAAAAAATCTTCTCCCAATTTGTGAACTGTTTTTACCCTCCCTCTATTTTTTTGCAAGCAATATAAATTCTTAATTTTATTTTTTTTTTAAGATTTTATTTATTTATTTGACAGAGAAAGAGAGCACAGGCAGGGGGAGTGGGAGAGGGAGAAGCAGGCTCCCCGCTGAGCCAGGAGCCCGATGCGGGGCTCGATCCCAGGACCCCGGGATCATGACCTGAGCCGAAGGCAGGACGCTTAACCAGCTGAACCACCCAGGTGCCCCACATTCTTAATTTTAATATAATTGATTTACCAATCAATGGTTAGTAGTAAAGAAATCCTTTCTTACCTCAAGTTCATGAAGCTCTGCTAAAGGTTTTAAAATTTCAAGTTATATATTTAAGTCTTTAATTTACTAGGTTTTATTTTTTGTGTGAGATTGGGATAAGTTCACTTTTTCTTTCCAGTTGATAACAAATAGCCCAAGCACCGTTTATCGAATTGTCCTTGCTCCAGCTGTGGGAGGGCTGACAACACGGACTCCGTCTGTGGCCCTCCGTGCTGGCCTCCCTTGGAACTACGTGTTCCAGGCCCCGTGGAGGTTAATGTCTGCCCTCACTGGAATGGGGGGAAAGCTTGTTCTGATCCGCTTTGAAGTGGCACACAGAAGACCCCACTTTAGGTAATGAGTATAGACCCTCTGGCCCACAGCTGGTGCCCATTTGGATAACTACCCCGTGACCTCACCACCACGCCCCTGCTCCATAAAGCTG
>NC_138379.1:79753601-79769161 GCF_054177405.1 Leptonychotes weddellii | reverse complement strand
ACTGGCTCTCCTCCACTTTCTAACCACTGGCAGGCCAGGCAGGAGAGCGAAAAGGGAACCAGTGTGGGCAGAGGGGCCGCTGAGGGGAGAGGTCACTGTCGGGGGGAGTCCCACACTGGCCAGCCACGGCCACATGGGAAGACAGCCAGGTCTCTGGAGCTTTTGGGACCCGCGTGTGAGTAGAGGACGCCCGGAGAACACCCAGGGGATCAATGAATGAAGTCTTGCAGTAGCCTGGCCATTGCTGTGTGCATTGTGAGTCCCCGCGGCGGGGGGGAGCCGTTGAGTAAAGAACGCACCGGACAGAGGAGAGAAGTGTTGGCTCTGGGTGGGGAATGTTCTGTCGCAGAACTGGTGGAGCTAACCAGCTGCTTTAAGTGGGGGTGGGGGGTCAGCGAGGGGTGGCAGCTTGGTTGTTGAGGTTGGGGGGTACTGGGGGACATGGGGTTGTGTTGGATGGGTTTGGGATATCGGGGATGGCCTCAGCCGCTGTTCCACCTGCCCTGTGGTGGAGATGGTGTGAGCCGGCGTGGGTGAGAATCGCGGGCGCTTAACTGATTTGATCAATTGGGTAAACGCTGCAGTAAGATACCCTAGCCCGAAGAAGGGCATGTGCCCTCCCCTCTATCGTTACACTGGACTTCTGTGGAAGAACTTCATGGAATTGTGTGTGAACTGGGATTGAAACTTGCCTTGCATGCCCAGCATGTTAGAAGCCCAAAGAATTGTTTTCCTCTGGTAGGAAAGACCAATCTCAGAGTCAGCCCTGGGGCATGGTTCGGGACTTCTCTAATTTGTCCTTGCCAGGGGCTAATTGGCCCATGGTTACAGTGGCCTCTACAGGGGCTGATTTAAGTGGAACGGAAGGAATCCAGGAATCCAAGGGAAAGAGAGGGGTTGAAAAAGGAAAAAGGATCCTGCCAACAATAAAATGGCAGAAAGGGGGCCCATCGAGGTGTCTTTTAAGCAGTTGTGGTGAGATCTAATATCATCTGGGACCCCGAGAGAAAATCTAGACAGACAACCCAGTTTGGTCTTGCCAAGACTGTGGAAAGGCTTTGCCTGAAGGAAGGCAGCTCATTCCCTGGAAGAGGGCTCGCAGAGGAGTTTCAGGCCTGGATACGCCCGCGCCCTGCAGGCTAGGAGTTTGGCCAATTTTGCCCTCGAGTGCGTGCGGTAGGGGGCCACCAGAGGCCCCATGTGGAATTAACCGTGTATTGATCTCATGCTAACAGGCTGTATTGGCTCTAATAAACACTGGAGCTGAATGCACACTTATCTATGGGGACCCCTCGAAATTTGAGGGAGACATACGGGCTTTTGATGGTTATGGGGGACAAACTAGGTCAGACCAATTAGTCTGTACCTACAGATTGGCACGCATAACGAGATTACCACCACAAGAGAATTACAAAAGTGGGGTGGGGGGGGGATCAGACCTGCTCAAAGCCCATTCAGTAGCTCAGTTTGTCCTATAAAGAAATCTAATGGGCCCTGGTGAAGGACAACAGATTATAGGAAACTCCACAAATTTACCCCACCTGCCCATGCCACCTAATGTAGCCTTATTGTTAGGGGAAAACAAAACAAAACACCACGGCATCCATTAAGACCCATCCTTTCATACTGGGCCTGAGTACTGCCTTTTTCAGCATTCCACTAGGACTTGAATCCCAAGACCAATTCACCTTTCTGTGGAATGGGAGGCCATGGACTTTCCAGGCACTGCCCCATAGTCCCACAATTTGTCACAGGATGGTAGCCAGAGATTTGGGAAAAAATGTTGCCAGTGGAGATGGTGCTTTATCCTTCTATAGATGATGTTACCTTGTGATTTATCCTCCCTGTCTCAGGTAGCCATTACCATAACAAGCGTACTGAGTCCTGAGGATGGGAGGTAAATACCAACAAGATCCAAGGACCAGGTTAGTCAGGAAAGATCCTGGGTGTTCATCTGGGCAGGTAAGACAGAAGTGATGCTGGGGGTGGTCGATGAGAAAATACAAGCCTTCCCCAATCCCTAACTTGGTAAAGGAATTACAGGCCTTTGTTGGTGTTTTGGGTTACTGGAGACCTTTTTTCACTATCTAGCGCAGATAGCAAGACCTTTATAAACCTTGGCTAAGAAAGGAAGCCAATGGGGGGGGAGCACCTGGGTGGCTCAGTCGGTTAAGCGTCTCCCTTTGGCTCAGGTCATGATCCTGGGGTCCTGGGATCCAGCCCTGCATCAGGCTCCTTGCTCAGCAGCGAGTCTGCTTCTCCCTCTGCCCCTCCCCCACTCATGCTCTCTCCCGCTCTCTCAAATAAAGAAAACCTTTAAAAAAAAAAAGAAAAGGGGGGCACCTGGGTGGCTCAGTCGTTAAGCGTCTGCCTTCGGCTCGGGTCATGATCCCGGGGTCCTGGGATCGAGCCCCACATTGGGCTCCCTGCGCTGCGGGAGGCCTGCTTCTCCCTCTCCCACTCCCCCTGCTTGTGTTCCTTCTCTCGCTATCTCTCTCTGTCAAATAAATAAATCTTTAAAAAAAAAAAAAAGCCAATGGGATTGGGGTGCTAACCAACAAGAGGTTCTCTTAAAGTTAAAAATGGTAGTAAATCAAGTGTAGTCCCTGGGGGCGTTAATGCCAGATGTGAGTTATGAATTGGATGTAAGCTCATATCCAGGAGGGTTTGGCTGGGACTTATGATAGTGGCTAAATGGGAAATTCTGGTTATTTGCATAAATTCAATGAGCATGTGTTCTTACAATAGGACACCACTGGAAACACTGGTTATATTACCCAGGCTGTGACTGAAATGTCCTATTTGAGAGAGACCTGCAAAGGCTCAGATGACCAGATGGCTTTAAGGAACTAAGGTGGATTATTTTTTTTTTTTATGGAGCCAATGAAGCCCCTTGGGAAAAATCTCACCCTGGTACCTTGCTCACAGAGTTCCGAGGAGCATTATCAGGTGAGTTAGGAAGGTCACGTCCTGGCAGCCTCAGTAACCTCAGGACACGTTAGGGACTTTGAGAAGAGCGGAAGTAAATCTATAGATCTTGAAGGCGAGTCTGATGGCATGTGTTTGGCTTGGCTCTTGGCCTTGAAAGGCTGTTAGGGGCTTGATCTCAAATTCCTTATGAGTTTTAAAAGAACTCAACTTGCTGTTCTTGCTGCACTTATATAAATAGGCCAAGTTTGTTGAAACTAGACTTGTTTTATGAAAAACCAGAAATCAGGATGATTTTAGAGAGGGGGAGAAATTATTTCAGTAACACACCATTATAGTTGTTGTTAGATTCTAGTTCTGATAATTATCCCTCATATATTTGTTTACCTATAAAACCAGGCTGGATCCTGCATTCTTCTGGTTTCCTTGTATATCTGGCTAATTTTTGACCACAACAGGCCTGACTTTGAAAGCCCACTGGCTGGACCACCTCCTGAAATGGGGCCGCTGTTTAACTGAACAGACCTAATGGACCTTGTTATGAAATGTGGAATAAGATGCTAAGACTATACACGAGAGCACCAACATAATGGCTCCACGAAGGATGGGAGCTCAGCTTCATACTGGAGAACATTTGCAATGGGCTGCAAGGCAGTTTCATTCCTCAAATCCCCATCTATGCCCCCTTTCAGCAGGAAGTAGCTAGAGTGATCATCACCCCTCTCCCTCAAGAATGAGGAACAGTGAAAAGCCGGGGGGTGGTACTGGTTAGTCTCCTGTTGGTGTTCCATTACCACTGTGGCATAGGGATGCAAGTCCCCTCCCTCTGGCTCTAGGGTCATCACAGAAAAATGGTATGTAAAAGATTATACAGGCCATAAAGAGTTCAGGGGTGGAGGGTAGGATGGCTGACAACACGGACTCCATCTTTGGTCCTCCATCTTGTTCATGCCCAAGAGAAGACTTCCCTCGGGGTTACATGTTCCTGGCCCTGTGGAGGTTAATGGAGGCCCTGATCAGAATGAGGGAAGGCTTGTTCTGATTTTCCCTAAAGTGGCACACAGAAGGTGTCCCTTTTGGTAACTGGTAGAGCTGACTGGTGCACAGACCACCATGCCCCTCGCTCCATAAAACCTGGGGACTAAGATCTGGACTGGGCAGAGAATGGCTGGTTACCACCTGGATTGTCTGTCTGCCCAATGCCCTATCATTAAGTTACCCTGAATAAAACTCTGTAAATGGTATGGAGCAGCTTGCTTTTTCTGTCTTAAGGTGACCTCTCAAGTTGGAGGATACCTCACTGACCACCTCCACCTTCCAAAACCATTGTTTGGCAATGCCTGCCTTGTATGCGTGGGTTATATCTGAGTTCTGTTTTACCCTTTGGCCTATTTCTTCATCCCTGCCCTAAAAACCACATTGTCTTAATTACTATGGCTTTATAACCTTGATACCTAGAAGGACACCCCGTTCTCCTTTGTAAGGACTGAAGGCAGGCTGCCTCAAGATGAACCACTTTGGCACAAAGGTTATTCTGTGCTGAAGGCAATCGAGACCTTAAGGCTCAAGAGAAACTTTTGCCCTTACCTACATAGAAGAACCTAAATTGGTGGGTTTCCCCTGAGTAAGCATTATTAGTAGAGAGAAATTTTATCTGAGTGACCCATCTGTATGGCAGGGCAACAGCTCTTCTTAACGCCCTGTGAATTGGATTCCTTTCCTCTGGGTGTCGGACATGTACCCCCTTCTCCTTCGTTCAGGATGACCTATATACTTCATTTTGCTTGACTGCCTTTGGAATTTTCATGTCTGTGTGGATTCCCCATTTGTACGCTATTAAATTTTATTTTCCCCTGTTAATCTGTCTCCTGTCACTTCCTAGCCCAGCTAGAAGGACCTGTGAGGCCACAGGAATCCTTTCTTCCCGACAGGTGGCCTAGTCAGAACACTTTAACTCCCTGCACACACCCAGACGCTGCTGCAGCTGAACAGTCCTTGGGAAATCTGACTTATGGCCAGCAGGAGGTAAGCTTCCCAGAATATCTGTCTGCAGAGTCTGATGGAGAGAGAGGGGTGAGAGTCCTTTGTTCTCTTTCTAAACTTAGATTAGCAGGAGAACATAATTGTGGAACTGGTTCCTCTTGGGTTAAATTGGGTAGCGTGCTCTTTGGTTACTGATCCACTTCCTCCCAGAGATGGATGGTTTTTCCTTTGTCCGTGTCATAGGTTGTCTGTCCTCTGTCGCTAAGGGGACATGTTGACAAGCCAAAGCTGCAAAATTGGTGGGCACGGGTTGAGCACTTGAAAGCTATAAGTGTGCTCACCACCCCGAGAAGACCCCAGTGACAGGGTACGTTGGTTGCAGGATGGGGTTAGATGGACTCTAGGTCAGCCGCCAACCTCAAGAAAACATGCGTGCTGGGGTCCGTTGTAGAACTCACATAGTCCCCAGCCCTCCCACACAGCCCTCCCTGCGATTAGTGTGGCTGCAAGAGACCCAAGGCTTAGAGAAAGCACTTACAATTTTTTTTTCTTCGATATTCTTCTATGTCCTGAGAGCTTGGCTTTCTGACCAGTGAGAATATCCTCTTTGGTCTCCCCCCTCCGGAGGGTGCGCTGACTGGGATGTACCTTGGTGGCCAGTTGAATAGACCGGGGACCTGAGGCTGTCTGGCTGGCTGTGCCCGTTCTTAGGGGTGTTTATCATGAGAGGTTTCAGCCCAGCGCAACCCTTGTCATCTCCGCCTTCACTGCTCGTTAGTGCAGGGAAAGTTCCATTCCAGAAGTTTCTTCCCATGTGACAAGGGGTGTCTCACATTTTCATGGGAGATCGGAGACCCCCATTTTCACTACATTATCCTTGTAGCCTGTGAAATAAAGGTCTTTGCTTTCTTAAACTAATTTCCGGGAGTAAACTTGCAGATCGTGGGTCTGCATCCTCCGTGCCTCTGGATGCCTCTTGCATCTTTGGTTAAGCCATTAAAAGGCTTGTTGGCATGGGTTGCTATTAATAGATATTACTCCTCAATGGCCAGATGATGAATCCTTTAAATTGGTTATATTTAAAATGGAAAGTTCTCCATTGTCTTAGTAGTATAACAGCTAGCCTTAGGGACTCCCTTGATCAGATAAAAGAACAAATTAGACCTGAAACAGAAAGAAATGTCCCCATCCAAGGTAAAGTCCCCCTCTTAAAAATCTGCCCTCATCTCTGCCTGTTTTAACTTCCCTTTCCCTACAAGATTGACAGATCACTCTGGCCTGAATCTCTAGGTTTGAGGTAATAGGTTGCATGTGGAAATGCTAGAAGCCAAAAAATGAATTTAACAAAAGTGCCTGAGACTGGCAAGAAGGCTGGCTTTGCTCCTACTTTCCCCGGGCGCTGGAATCGGGCTCTGTCAGGCCTTGGGCATTTCCACACAACATCCCTTGCAGGTGTATCCTAGCCTCCTCACCCCTCACCCCTCACCCCCCACCCCCCGCCCACCTCCTCTCTGGGCAAGAATTCACATCCCTAGACCACAGCGGAGTTTTTAAGTTATAAAGCCTTTTACCTCTACTTTCAAAAGATTCTTCTGAATTTAGGGAGTAACTAGAAAAGTTATCTGACTATATTTACAACCTTCCCTTTGCACAAGAAACGAACGGCCCAAATCCCTCCTAAACCCTCCTATAGATGTGCAAAAGGCTGATACTCCGGGGCTAATAGAAGCCAAGATTAAGTTATGCACCCAGGAAAAAAGGCTTTTTTAAAATGCTTTATACGGACTTCATAGAGGCATAAATCTTCTGGTTCCCATTTTAGTTAACATTCTTCCTGATAGAAACAGGCAAATTTAGTTAAAAGGATGAGCCAATCCTTTGATATTCAGGCTGCAATCCAGGTCATTGGGGAATTAGGAACAGTTGTCTTTATTTTACGAATCTTGACAAAACCAGAACTAAAACGCTGGAAACAAGTTAAAGCCCACTTATGTCTGCCAACCTCTCAAAATGCTTATAAATGTTATGAAAGATCAGGATGCTGTTACAAAATTGTTCTGAACTTAAAAGTAAATTTTAAATAACAATTACCCTGAAACTCTAAAAATTCTTTTTTTTTTTGGTCCATTGAAATGATAAATTTTAGGTCTTTGGAATGTAAACACAGCCCACAGTCTCCTGAGACTGAAGAAAAAGAGGGAAGTATTCAAAAATTGCACCTGTAATGACCTCTCCATAAATATTAGTAGAAACAAAATTAAGATTTTGTTTGCATCTTGTCTGTATTTTTTTGTATGTCCATGTATGTTGTAAATAGATTTTCTCTACCTCCAGATAGTACTGCTAAAATTAATTCATAAAAGAGCTTTAGTTGGTTTGAAAGCAAGCACTTATAAGGATTGGGCATTCTAAAACTCAGAAGGATAGAAACTAACCCAAATGTTTCTCAATTTCATGTGATGTGGGAAAATATTTGGTATTAAAACTAATTTAAGGTTGTTGGTTTAGTTAGACCTGTATTTGGGAGTTAGCATTAAATATAAAACTTACATTCTGCTTGTGTTTGCTAAAAGTCAAAGCTCATGGTATGTCTTGCAAAATTTGTCAGAAAATGTTAAAATAATGGTTGATGCCTATCTAATGCCTCATGAAGTTTTGTGGGTAGTCTAAGCATAAGAACAAGTGAATTAGACGTAAATAAGAAAACTGTGTATAATCTTTTAAATAGCCTTTGGTAACCTAAGATTTTTAAGTTTTGCTAAGTTAAATGAGTTAATTTCATCGATCATCCAGATCCTTTCTAAATAAGATAAACCATGTTCAGTACTTAATGTTGCATTATTTTATCTCCCTTTGTCTTGCTACAGAGAATCTAAAGATAAATTTGGGTTTGTTACTAAGCCTATGCTTTACTGAAAGACTCATGTAGGAAAGAAGTCAGGGTTCGGAGCCGACAGCCAAGAAAGAATTCTTGAGACGTCTTTGATGCAAAAAGGTGATTTTATTAAAGCACAGGGACAGGACCCATGGGCAGAAGAGATGCACTGGGGTCATGAGGAGTGGCCCATTATATACTTTCAAGTTGGGAGGGGGTTAGGGATAGTGTAAGTCCCTAAGGAATTTTGGAAGCAAGGTTTCCAGGACCTTGAGGGGGCTGGCTATTGTTAGAAGAAGGTCATTTATTACTGTCTAATAAAACCCTAGTCATGAGACCCTTCAGATGTGCATCGATGGGCCATATGCTTGGGATGATTGCCAACATGTATCTTGGTGGGTAGAGATGAAGGAAGTTTCTAAATGAATTTTTATTTTATTTTTAATTTTAATTAAATTTTATTTACAGTAGATTCACAGGACCCTGGGAGTCAGGCTAAGATTGCCTTTTGCCCTTAGCAAAGTATTAAATAACATCGAGGCAGCTGAGTCCCTAGAGGAATGTCACTCTGCCTGTTTCAAGGACTTGTCAGTGGGCTGTAGGCAGTAAGGAAATTTAATTATTTTTGCCTTTGCTTCTCACATCAAGACTATATAATGAAAAAATGTTTCTAAAAATTGTGAAATATATTCATAAATTTGCCAGTGTAAAGAGTTCTGGTGTAATAGTTCACAATTACTTACTACTTAGCTTTCACTGGAAATTGAGGTTTCGAAGTATTAAGAATTCTAATAAGTAAGACTACTGGAAATAATAAGGGAAACAACTCTGGAAAGTAAGATGTGGTTTTTTAGGTGGTTCTTTGAAAGTCTGAGGAATAAAAATACATATTTGTTGGGGAAAAGAAAATTTTGCCCCAATTTTGAAAGAGGGAAAACTTGGGACAAAGTTTAAATGTAAGTAGCGAAGAGGTTTATCTAGAAAGAATCTCTGGAAAGAAATTTTGTGTATAGTCAGTACTAGCTAAGATTAGGATAAATTGAAGTAAATGAGTTTTAATATCAAAAGTATACTTGATGTGGTTTTGGAATATAAGTGAGGTTCAGTGGGGTGGAGTCCAGAGCCGACGACCAAGGAAGAATTCTTGAGATGTCTTTGGTGCGAAAATGGTGGTTTATGAAAGCACGGGGACAGGACCCACGGGCAGAAGGAGCTGCTGCCCCAGGGTTGTGAAGAGTGGCTGATTATATACTATGGGATTAGGGGAGGTGAGGGAAAAGGGAGGTTTTCAAAAAGGATTTTCATATGTTAAGACCTATAGGATACAGGAGGCCTTGCCATTGTCAAGTTAAAGTTGTTTACCCCTCTAGTAAGACATTACACATGAAGATAGTTGGGAACTTCCTGGAGGAACATTGCACTTTGCCCATTTCAAGTATCTGTCAATGGGCAGCAAATTATAAGGACATTTAATTGTATCTACATTTCCTTCTGGAAGCTAGGTTATTGATAGAAATGTTTTGTTCTTGTAGATTGCTAAGACTTTTGTAAACTGAAGGAGACTCATGTCTTGCAGGATTGTGATCTCTAGAAGTTGTTTTTCCTTTCCTTTAGGACAGCCAGGAGTGCCTGAGGAATGTCACATATATCCCATGGGGCGGGGGAGGTCGTGGGGTGTCAGCTTCTGCTTTGTCCTCAGCTTGCCTTCTGTTCCCTCATCATACTGATGGAAAGTTTTTGTTTTCTCTTTAATAAAGTTTTCTTGGGGTACCTGGATGGCTAAGTCAGTTAAGCGTCCAACTCTTGATTTCGGCTCAGGTCATGATCTCAGGGTCGTGAAATCAAACCCGGAGTTGGGCTCTATGCTCTGTGGGGAGTCTGCTTGAGGATTCTCCTCTCTCTCTGCCTCTCCTCCTGCTTTCTTGTGTGCGCTCTCCCTCTCTCTCTCTCTCTCTCTCACAAATCTTTAGTTTTCTTGAACTATTGGTCTGCTCTTCATAAGAAATTGTAAACAAGTTTTTAAGTTATCTACCTAAAAAAATGATTGTTTCCCATAATAATTTGCTATACTTATCAGATCTTTGACTACTTAAGAAAATGGAGTCTTAAGAGTAAAATCACTAAATTTTGCTCACAAATATATAACTTTCTGTATTTGCCACTTAACCAAAGTGACCGTAAGCTTTCAGTGTAGAATTATTGTTTCATAATGATTGGTGATCCTATTAAATGTCCAAACCATTTTTGGGGGAAGGGTTGTGTGTCTGTCTCTACTTCCTCAAATCAAACTCTAAACAGAAGGCTTTTGACCAGTCTAACTGAAATTTTCCAGCGGGCTCCTGGCACATTTCAAGGAAAAAAGAATTGAGAAATTAAGCTAATTAGGTTTATCTGATATGTTAAATTATATGGGAAGCATTGTGAAATGACATTAAACCCTCTTAGATTACATTGCTATAGATATGAAGTTCAGTGTTCTAACTTGTCTAGGAATCTGATGTTCTGGTATGGTATCTTGAAGTGTTGTATGTAACAAAAATTACCAAATTTCCTTGTCAGTTACCTTGTAATGAACTCTAATCAGATCTTTAGCCATAGCCATTTTGTCTTATTATTTACAGACCTATAAAGGCATAAAAATATTCCTACAAATGTGCTTCATCTTCAGTGGGACTCATGGAGGGGGGGAAAACAGCATACAGGTTTCCAATAACCTCAAAATCCTAAAACTGAACTTAGGTAAAAATTTCCAGAACTAGTAGAAAAACTGGATTCAGGCAGAACAAGAATTAATAATATGGGACTGAATAAAGAAAGATGATTATACTTGAAGTTTTAGAATATAAGTGAGGTCCGGAGCTGATGACCAAGAAAGAATTCTTAAGACGTCTCTTTTATAGGTGCAAAAAGGTGATTTTATTAAAGCACAGGGACAGGACCCGTGGGCAGAAAGACCTGCTGCCCCGGGGTTGTGAGGGGTGGCCGATTATATACTCAGGAGTTGAGGGAAAAGGGGGTGTCCAGAAGGACTGTCCTATGCTAAAGACTCTCTGGATACTGGAGGCCTGGTTATTTGTCAAGCCAAGGCTGTTTTCCCCTCTAATGAGGCATTAACATGACAGTTGGGAGTTTCCTGGAGGAATGTTGCATTCCTCCTATCACATGTCCTTGCCAATGGGCTTTAGGTTTAGAAGAAATTCAATTTTATTTACATTTCCTTCCGCCTCAGCCTCCCTTAATTTTATGGAGGGGAGGGTGATGTTGGGGCTTCAGGAACTGAGTTATGGGTCTCTGAAAGTTAGGCTATTGATAAGAAAGCTTCCTTGTAAATCACCAGGACATTTGTAAACTGAGGGAGACTCCTGTCCTGCAGGACTGTGATCTCTATCAGTTAACCATTTGTTTTTCTTTTAGGGCGGCCAGGAGTGCCTGAGGAATGTCACCTGTATCCCAAAGCAGGGGGAGGGGGACATGTAGGGTGTCAGCTTCTGCTTTGTCCTCAGCTTGCCTTCTGTTCCCTCATCATACTTTCTAGGACTTTTTGTTTGAAACACTCTTTAAAGTTTTTTCTCCAGATACTTATATTTTAATTCCAGTGTAGTTAACTTACAGTGTTATATTAGTTTCAGGTACAGTATAGTGACTCAACAGTTCCATACATTACTCAGTGCTCATTAAGGGTACTCTTCATCCCATTCACCTGTTTTGCTCCCCCCACCTCCCCTCTGTTAACCCTCACTTGATTCTCTATAGTTGAGTCTGGTTTTTTATTTGTCTCTTTGTTTCTTAAATTTCACATAGGAATGAAATCGTATGGTATTTCTCTTTGTCTGACTTATATCGTGTAGCATTATACTCTCTAGATCCATCCATGTTGTTGTAAATGGTAGGATTTCATTCTTATGGATGAATAATAATCTGTTGTATATATATTCCACACCTTCTTTATCCATTCATCTATCAATGGACACTAGGAAATTTGGCTGTTGTGAAGTTGCAATAAACATAAGGGTGCATGTATCCCTTTGAATTAGTGTTTTTGTATTCTTCGGGTAAATACCCAGTAGTGTGATAATTGGATCGTAGGGTAGTTCTAGTTTTAACTTTTTGAAGAACGCCCATACTGTTTTCCAGAGTGGCTGCACCAGTTGGAATTCCCACCAACAGTGCAAGAGGGTTCCTTTTTCCCCATATCCTTGCCATCATCTGTTGTTTCTTGTATTTTGCCATTCTGACAGGTGTGAGGTGATAGCTCATTGTACTTTTAATTTGCATTTCCCTGATGAGTGCTGTTGAGCATCTTTTCATGTGTCTTGACCATCTGGATGTCTTCTTTGGCTAAATGTCTATTCATGTCTTCTGACCATTTTTAGATTGTTTTTTTGGGTGTTGTATAAACTCCCTATATGTTTTGGATACTAACCCTTTATGAAATATGTCTTTTGCAAATATCTTCTCCGATTCAGTAGGTTGCCTTTCAGTTTCATTTCTTTTACTGTGCAAAGACTTTTTATTTTGATGTAGTCCCAATAGTTGATTTATTTCTGCTTTTGTTTCCCTTGCCTCAGGAGACCTATCTGGAAAAATGTTGCTATAACCAGTGTCAGAAAAATTACTGCCTGTGCTCTCTTCAGGGATTTTCCTGATTTCAGGTCTCCTATTGAGGTCCCTAATCTGTTTTATTTTTGTGTCTGGTATAAGAAAGTGATCTAGTGTCATTCTTTTGCATGTTCTCTCCAGTTTCCCTAACACCATTCGCTGAAGAAATTGTCTTTCTCCCACTGCATATTCTTGCCTCCTTGGTGGAAGACCAACTCACCCTATAATCATAGGTTTATTTCTGGGTTTTCTGTTCCATTGATCTATATGTCTATGTGTGTGCCAGTACCATATTGTCTTGATGACTATAGCTTTGTAATATAACTTAAAGTCTGGAATTGTGATCCCTCCAGTTTTTTCTTTTTCAAGACTGCTTTGACTATTCAGGGTCTCTCGTGGTTCCATTCAGATTTTAGGATTATTCCAGTTCTGTGGAAAAGATACTGTTGGTATTTTGATAGGAATTGCATGAAGTCTGTAGGTTGCTTTGAGTATTATAGACCTCTTAACAATATTCTCCCAATCCATGAGCATGGAATATCTTTCCATTTGTTTGTATCATCTTCAGTTTCTTTCACCAGTGTGTTATAGTTTTCAGAGTACAGGTTTTTCACTTTTTGGGTTAAGTCTATGCCTAGCTATTTTTGTTGCACTTATAAATGGGATTGTTTTCTTAATTTCCGTTCTGCTTCGTTATTAGTGTATTGGAATGCAACAGATTTCTGTACATTGATTTTTCTATCCAGCAACTTTACTGAATTTGTCAGTTCTAGCAGTTTATTGGTGTAGTCTTGGGTTTTCTATATATAGAGTATCATGTCATTTGCAAATAAGTGGAAGTTTTACTCCTTCCTTACCAATTTGGATGCCTTTTATTTCTTTTTGTTGTCTGATTGCTCTGGCTTGGACTTCCAGTACTATGTTGAATAGAAGTGAGAAGTGGACATACCTGTCTTGTTCCTGACCTTAGGGGAAAAGCTCTATTTTTCCTGATTATGATGTTCACTGTGGGTTTTTCATATGAGGCCTTTATTATATTGAGGTATGTTCCCTCTAGACCTACTTTGTTCAGGGTTTTTTATCATGAATGGATGTTGTATTTTGTCAATGCTTTTTCTACATCTACTGAAAGGATCATATGGTTTTTATCCTTTCTCTTATCGATGTGATGTAGGACGTTGATTGACTTGCAAATACTGAACCACCCTTGCATGTTGGGAATAAATCCAACTTGATTGTGGTGAGTGGTGAGTGATTTTTTTTTTTTTTTTTAATGTGTTGTGGATTTGGTTTGCTAGTATTTGGTTAAGGATTTTTGCATCTGTGTTCATCAGAGATATTGGCCTATAGTTCTTCTTTCATGTTGTCTTTATCTGGTTTTGGTATCAGGGTGTTACTGGCCTCATAGAATGAATTTGGAAGTATTCCTTCCTCTTCTATTTATTTATTTATTTATTTTTGGAATAATTTGAGAAGAATAGGTATTAACTCTTTAGATATTTGGTTGGATTCACCCATGCAGCCATCTGGTCCTGGACTTCTGTTTGTTGGGAGTTTTTTGATTACTGATTCCATTTCCTTACTGGTAATCAGTCTGTTCAAATTTTCTATTTCTTACTGATTGTTTTGGTAGTTGATATGTTTCTAGGATTTTATCCATTTTTTTATAGGTTGCCCAATTTATTGGCATGTAGTTTTTCATAATCTCTGATAATTGTTTGTATTTCTGTGGTGTTAGTCCTGGTTTCATTGATCTGTTTGTTTTTGTTGTTTTGGTTACTATATCATTCATTTCTGCTCTAATCTTTATTTCCTTCCTTCTGCTGATCTTAGGGGTTTTTTGTTCTTTTTCTAGCTCCTTTAGGTGTAAAGTTAGGTGCTTTTGAGATTTTTTTTTTCTTCTTGAGTAGGCTTGTATTGCTATAAATTGCTATAAACTGCGTTTGCTGCATTCCAAAGATTTTATTTTATTTTATTTTTTTTAAAGATTTTATTTATTTTATTTGAGACAGAGAGAATGAGAGACAGAGCATGAGAGGGAGGAGGGTCAGAGGGAGAAGCAGACTCCCTGCCGAGCAGGGAGCCCGATGCGGGACTCGATCCTGGGACTCCAGGATCATGACCTGAGCCGAAGGCAGTCGCTTAACCAACTGAGCCACCCAGGCGCCCCATTCCAAAGATTTTAGACTGTTTTCATTTTCATTTCTCTCCATGTAATTTTTTATTTCTTCTTTGATTTCTTGGTTGACCCATTCATTGTTTAGTAACGTGTTATTTAACCTCCATGTATTTGTTATTCCAGATTTTTTCTTGTGGTTGATTTCTGGTTTCATAGCATTGTGGTCAGAGAAGATGCATGGTATGACTTCAGTCTTTTTGAATTGGTTGAGACTTGTTTTGTGGCCTAATATGTGATCTCTTCTGGAGAATGTTCCATGTGTTCTTGAGATGAATGTGTATTCCGCTGTTTTAGGATGGAATGTTCTGAATGTATAGGTTAAATCTATCTAATCCAGGGTGTCACTGAAAGCCACTGTTTCCTTGTTGATTTTATGTTTGGGTGATCTGTCCATTGATGTACATGGGGTGTTCAAGTTCCCTACTATTACTGCATTATGACTGATTAGTCCCTTTCTGTCATTACCTGTTCAATGTGTTTGGGTACTCCCAGGTTTGAGTGCATAAATATTTACAATTGTTCTATCTTGTTGGATAGTCCCCTTTATTATTAAAGTGTCCTTTGTCTCATTACAGTCTTTGTTTTAAAGTGTATTTTGTTCGATATAAGTATTGCTAGCCCAGCTTTCTCTTGACATCCATTTGCATGATAGATGTTTCTCTGTCTCCTCACTTTCAATCTGCAGGTGTCTTTGGTCTGAAATGAGTCTCTTGGAGTCAGAATATAAATGGGACTTGTTTCTTAATCCATTCCATCACCAGATGTCTTTTGATGGAAGCATTTAGTCCATTTACATTCAAGGTAATTATTGATATATATTATTAGCATTTTGTTTGTTTTGTGGTGGGTTTTATTTATTTTTTTAACTTAGTAAACATGTCTTTATTTAAAATTTTGATATTTTACCCCTCATTTTTTTTCTGATTGACTTATTTTTATTTATTTTTATTTTTTAAAATTTTATTATGTTATGTTAGTCACCATACAATACATCAT
>NC_138379.1:79705544-79753101 GCF_054177405.1 Leptonychotes weddellii | reverse complement strand
CCTGAATTCAATCTCTGACATCTTGGTTATATCTGCATCCATTTGTAAATTTGCAGCATAAGTCATAATCTCTGAGTCTTTTCTATTTTGGGGGCTCCTCCTCCTAGTCATTCTGTTGATGGGTGTTTGAGGGAATGCACAGAGTCCAAATTATTGACCAGAACCCAAGCAAGATGCACCTGTTTTCTTGGGACCTTAGGGTTGCTGGCCTCTTGTTTTCCCAGCCTGTCTTCTGGGGGAGGGGCCTGCCACACTGTTACTAAGGCAACCCTGTTGGGATGGAGTTGCCCTGTGCCCCTGTGGCGGGGGATGGACTCAGCGGTAATCAGTTTTTGGGACTTTTGTTCTCTGGCGGCTTTCCGCGTCTCTTCTGTGAGTCAGAGCAGAAGAGACCGTTTCCAACCCTCTGCCTCAGAGCAGAGAGATCGCAATCTGTTCTTCAGTGAGCTCTCCAGGCCACACTGTCTCCGTCTCTGTCTGTGCTGCTATAAACTGCAGCGTCCTGGGTTGTGCGCCCCTCCGCAGCGCCCCCAGGCCTGCCTCCAGGTCGGGGCACGTCTCTGCCCTTTGTGCTTCTAAAACCGCCAGCCGCTCCCAGTTCACGCACGCACACGACCCTGCCGCTCCGGGTTTCCGCCCTGGGGGGCTGCCCTACAGTCCTTTCCCCACCACTACCGGTCTGCGAGTCTGTGCCCCGTCCCCAGCTCGCGAGGCTGTCACTCACCGGTGGTGTAGGATCCCCACGGCCAGGCTCCCTCCCGCTGCCGTTTATCCTCCGATATCTGCCCGCAGAATCACGGCTCTCCACTTCGTACCTCAAAACCAACAACCTGCAATATTCTGTTTGTAGAGATCCAGATCTTCTTACATTTCATGCTGATTTCGTGGGTGCTCAGAGTGGTCTGGTAGATATCCAGCTCAATTCCAGGGACCAGTTGAAATAGGGTCCCCTACTCCACCATCTTTCCCCTATTTGTGGTGGGTTTTATAGTTTTTCTCTGACCCTTTTTCTTGTTCTTCTCTTTCATGATTTGCTGGCTGTTTTTAGTGATATACTTGGAATCCTTTTTCTTTATTCTTGGCACCTCTATTACTGGTTTTTTTATTTGTGGTCACCATTAGATTTGTATATAACATCTTCTGCATATAGCAGTCTATGTTAAGTTGATGGTTGCTTAAGTTTGAACCCGTTCTTTTCTTCCTACCTCCAAACCCCACATTTTAGGTATGTGGTTCTATACTGTAATTTTGTGAGTCCTTTGACTGATTTGTACAGATATACTTATTTTTACTGCTTTTGTGTTTCCTACTTTTCTTGCTCTTACTTGTGGTCTTTCCTTTCCACTCCAAGTCCCCTTTAATGTTTTTTGTAGGGCTGGTTTAGTGGTCATGATCTGTACCTTTTGTTTGTCTGAGTGACTATCTTTCCATTCTGAATGATAGCATTGCTAGATAGAGTATTCTTGGCTGCAGTTTTTTTTTTTTTTTTTCTTTCAACAATTTGAATAGATCATCCCATTCCTTTCTGGCCTGCAAAGTTTATGCTGAAAAATCTCACAGCCTCAGGCAAGGGGTTGGGGGGGATGGGGTTCCCCTTGTATGTAAGGGTCGTCTTTTCTCTTGCTGCTTTTAAAATTCTCTTTATCACTACTCTTTGCTATTTTAATTACGTGTCTTGGTGTAGACCTCCCTGGGTTGATTTTGTTGGGCAAATTCTGTGCCTCCTGGATCTGGATATGTTTCCTTCCCCAGATTAAGGAAGTTTTCAGCTATTACTTCAAATTTCCTGCCCCCTTCCCCCTTTTCTCTCTTCTCCTTCTGGGATCCCTACAATGCAAGTGTTAAAATGCTTGATGCAGTTGCTGAGTTCCCTAAAGCTGTTCTCATATTCATAAATTTTTTTTCTCTCATCTGCTCAGCTTTATTACTTTTCAGTACTCTGTCTTCCAGGGCACTAATTGGTTCCTCTGCTTCCTCTAGCCTGCTATTTATTCCTTCTAGTGTGGGGAGATTTTTTTGTTGTTTTGTTTTTTAAGTAGGCTCCATGCCCAGCATGGAGCTCAACATAGGGCTTGAACTCCTGACCCAAGATTAAGACCTGAGCTGAGGTTGAGTTGGACGTTTAACCTACTGAGCCACCCAGGCACACTTCCATCTAGTGGGGTTTTAATTTCATTTATTGTGTTCATCTCTGGTTGGTTCTTTTTTTATCTCTTTTAAGGGTCTCACTGATGTCCTGTACTCTTTTCTCAAGTCCAGTACATATCTTTATAATCATTACTGTATATTCTCTATCAGGCATATTTCTTATACCCATTTCACTTCGGTCTCTTGCTGTGGCTTTATCTTGTTCTTTCATTTAGGACCTATTCCTCTGTCTCCTCTTGTCTAAGTCTGTGTGCTAAGGAAGTCGGCTACGTTTCCTGCTCCTGAAAATAATGGCTGTATGAAGAAGAGGTCCCACAGTGCCCTGCAGTGCAATGTTCCCTGGTCCTCAGAACCTGGCACTTTGGGGGCTGTCTGCTGTTTATATTATTTGTGCCCTGCTGTTGTGTCCTGGCCCTTTTTTTCTATCAGTCCCCTCATCTGCATGAGTGCTCTCTGATTTTTGGGCTGTGTTTGGTCCCCAGCTGCGGTGTGGTGTGCTGGTCCTGCTTGCGCAATGAGACCTGCCACAGAAGGGATGAGGACCAGCCTGGGCATATCAGCAAAGTGTGCATGGGTGTGGCGTGCAATTTTCACAGGGTGCACCTCCAGTTTCTGCAGGGCCTGCTGTCAGGACCGAGGCCCCACGAAATGCATGGGGTGTTGGCAGGGATTGCCCCAGTGTCCTGGGGGAGGGGACCCGCAGCACCGGGACTGAGACCAGTGTGACTGGAAAGGACAGATCTGCCAAAGGGTAGGGGATGGGGCTTGGTGTAAGCAAGTTAGGTAGTAAATGTTGACACTGCTGTGGTTCCCACAGGTGACAGCACATTTATGCTGGATGTGGCATGGGGAAGGGAGATGGCACCTGCCAGCAACTTTGTTCCTGGAGAATTCTCTTAGCCATCCCTGCTCCTCTGGGACCTGCTCCAAAATGAATACAGTCCCTCCCAAATGTCTCAGGCATTTTCAAAAACTGCTTCTATGCTGTATCTCCCAGGGCTGTTTGTTGTACCGTCTCTTTAAGGGTAGGAACTCAGCTTCCTATCACCCTCTGGACTCTCCCAGAACTCAGCCTGCTCATTTTTTAAGTTCCAGGTCTTCAGTCATGCTGGTTGTAAGAACTCACAGAATTTGATCCCTCTGGTTTTCAAAACCAAATGTTATGGTGATTTGTCTTCCCCATGTGGGCTCCCCCCAGTGTGATAGTCTGTTTCTCTCCCTTATCTGCGCCTATGGGTCCCTCCCTCCCATAGATGGCCCATGGTCCCTTTAGCAAACCACCAGGACTCCATCCTTCATACTTTTTTTTTTTTTTAAGATTTTTTATTTATTTATTTGACAGAGACACACAGCGAGAGAGGGAACACAAGCAGGGGGAGGGAGAGGAAGAAGCAGGCTTCCCGCTGAGCAGGGAGCCCGATGCGGGGCTCGATCCCAGGACCCTGGGATCATGACATGAGCCGAAGACAGATGCTTAACAGCTGAGCCACCCAGGCGCCCCACCCTTCATACCTTCTTTAATGTGGCTTCTCTGTATTTAATTGTAGAGTCTGTTCTCCCAGCCTTCAGGTCATTTCTGTGTTATTTACACTAATGTGAGAGTTAAGTAGTTGTATCCATGGAACGAGGTGACCTTAGGGTCCTCCTACACTGCCATCTTCCCAGCAATCTTTTTCTCCAGATTTAAGTGAACTTTTTCTCTTAAGTTAACTTATAGCAATTTGATAAAATATACCCTTGAACAAATTGAAACATTGATCTTTTCTCCCTACCTGAACCCTTGAGAATTCAGTCTCTCGGTTTTCTTAGATTTTTATGGCAATATTTATTTGCATAAGTTCAATAAGAGTATGTTTTCCTTAGGACACAACTGGAAATATGGCTTTGACTGGAATTTAATATTTGCAAGAGACATACATAGATTCATTTATGACCAGACAGCTTTAAAAAAAAAAAAAAAAAAAAAAGATTGACTTTATGGAGCAAGTGAAGCCCCTTGGAAATCTCAGCCTGATACTTTCATTACAGAGTTCCCAGCAGCCTTACCAGGTGAGTAAAGAAGGTCCCTTCCTGGCAGTTGCAGAAACCTCAAAGAGATGAATTTACTCAAATCCATAGGTATTGCAGGCAAAGTCTGATGTCAAGTATTTAGCTTGGTTTCAGGCCATGAGATGCTGTTAGAAGTTCAGTCTAGAGGTACCTTATGAAAAGTTCCAGAAAAGCGGGGTTTAAAAAAGGAGCCGGACCTCTCTGTGTCTGAGGAATCCCATTCTCGGCATAAAGGCAATCTCGGGGGAGGAGTTGGAGGCAGACCAGATCTCAGATCCACCTAACCCAACAGTATTCCTGCTACACTTACATAAATATTCAGGCCAAGTTTGTTTTTAAACTAATTTTGCACACAAACCAGTGTTAATTTAACTCTTTCATTTTTAAAAATGCAGGTGATTACATCTTTGTAGGTATTAGATTTTAATGCTATCCATTATAAACTGGTCTGGATCCTGATTTCTTCTAGTATCCTCCAATGTCTGGCTATAACTTTCCAAACTAAAATTTTTATTTTTCTCTCAACTTGCTGACTTGGAATAACTTGAGAATTAAAACTGCCCTTTTTCCTGAAGGCCTGTGAACGAAGTATAAATGACTTGATGTAAACTTCAGAGAAATCACAACAGCAGCTCATGTATAGACAATAGAAATTCCTCCTGCTTTACTGCCTCCTAAAGTGAGTTTGACTATTGTCAGGATGACCAAGAGACTAATTATTGTCAGGATGACCAAGAGACCAATTCAGTGAAACTACCAGCTCAATTTTTAAAGAAAATTACATCTTTATTTTTAATCCAAATGTAACAAAGTATTATTTCAAGTGTACAATACAATGATTCAAAAATTCTATACATTACTCAGTGCTCAGTAAGTATACTTTTAACCCCCATCACCTATTTCACCCATATCCCCACCCACATCCCTTCTGATAACCATCAGTTCTCTATAGTTACATGTTTTTTGGTTTCTCTTATTTCTGAAATTCCATTTATGAGTGAAATCCTATGATAGGCCTTTCTCTGACTTATTTCACTCAGATGGATCTAGAGGATATAATTATATTTCTATGTTGCAAATGTCAAAATTTCTTTTTTATGGCAGAGTAATATTCCATTCTGTATTTATACCACATCTTTATCATCTATGGAAGGACATTTGGGCTGCTTCCACATCTTGGCTATCGTAAATAATGCTGCAATAAACCTAGGGATGCTTGTATCTTTTTGATTTAGTGTTTTTGTTTTCTGTGGGTAAATACCCAGTAGTGCTATTACTGGATCTTAGGATATTCTATTTTTAACTTTTTGAGGAACCCCCCATACTGTGTTCCAGACTGGCTGGAACTTTAATACATATTGTCTTTTTTGTCTTGTTTCATTTGGGGCATAATTCCTAATTCTGCTTCTATGTATTAAAGTAAGCTGTCTCCTGATCTTGAAAGAAGTGGCCTTATGAAGAGATCCTGAAATGCCCTGTAGTGCAGTCCCCTCCTCACTAGAACCTGGTGTTCCAGGGGTGTCTCCTATGTGTGTTGCATGCACCCTACTGTTGTGCTTGAGCCACATTTGCCTTTAGGCCAGTTGTTGTCATCAGGGTTTGGTCCCTGTGCTGTTAAGGTGCCAGTCTGGGGCCACTCTGGGCTTGAGTTAGGTCAGACCAGATGCTTGCCTTCAGCCCACTTGCTGGAACTGTGGCTGCACCGAACTACAGGGTTCTCTCCCTCTGTTGTCCCCAAGAGGCTTTCATTGGTGGGCAAGGTCAGGAGTCAGAGCAGATGTCTGTCCCCAGTCTTCTATGGTGGCTGCAGTGACCCTGAACTACTGGGTTCTCTTTGTGCTGCCCCCACCCTATGAGGTTTCTGTTGGTGGGAGGGGCAGGCAGTCCGACGTCTGCCTGCCGCCCCTTGCTGGGGCTGCCATTGAACTGCTGTGTGTGTGGGTATCTCCTCCTCTCCCCAGGGCAAGAGTCACGTCGGAGTGGCGCTGACCCCTGTTGAGGCTGTTTGTGCAATGAGGCCCTTGTGGTATTGCTTTGGAGGGAGGCCTTTGGAGTGAGGCAGGTTGGATGGGACAGTCTTCAGGAGAACTCAGGAGCAAGGCATGCTGTTAGCAAAAGCTAGGTGGCGAGTGTTCCACACTGGTTCCCACTGGTGTCTGTGTATCTAGGCTGGGGGCAGGGGAGAGAAGAGACACCATCAGCTCTTTGTTCTTGAGATGTCTCCTAAAGATCCCCGCCCCTTCACCACCAGTTCTGAGATGAGTGAATACAACTCCTTCCCCATAGACCCTCTGCTCTTTTCAAACTGCTGCTTCTATGCTGTATCTGGGGGTGGTAGTTTGTTATGCTGTTCTCTTTAAGGGTGGGGACTTCATTTCCTATTGCTTTCCAGCTCTGAGTTGAACCCACTGATTTTTAAGGTTCCCGATGTTAAGCCCCACTTATAAAGCACCCACAAAGTTAAGCCCCTCTGGTTTTTAAAGCCAAACGAGGACTTGTCTTCCCATGTAGATACCCCTGTGTCTGGGGTGCCTGGTTGTGGGGTCTGTTCCTCTCCTTGCTTGCGGTGTCCCTCCCATTGGCGGTTAGCCTTGCAGATTAGTTTGGTTGCTGACGGTACCTCCGCCCTTCCTACCATTTTCAGTGTGGCCGCTATGATTTTCTGGGTTATGCGGATGTGGCAGTTACCTCGGTATATCTGCACCAGCTCAACTTTTGTGTCTAAAACTTCATGGAAGTTTCAAAGAAGGTAACTGTAGGGGCCCAGGGCAGGCTGCCCCAAAATGAACCACTTTGGCATAAAGGTTATTCCGAGCTGAAGGCAATCAAGACCCTATGAGATCAGGAGAAATTTTTGCTCCTCCCTTAACTACATGTAAGAGTCTAAATTGGTAGTCTTCCCCAGAACAAGAGTTACTGGCAGAGATTAATTTTATCCGAGTGAGCCATCTGTATGGCAGGGTAAACATCTAATTACCAAACAATTCTCTCATCACCCTGTGAAGTACAATCCTTTCCCCCGAAATCCCAGACCCCCTACCCTTTTCTCCTTAGTTCAAATGACCTGTTCACCCCATTTTGCCTGTCTCTGGGCTTTCCATGTCTGAGTAGGTTCCCCCATATGGACACTATTAAATTTTTTTTTTTTTTTCCTGTTAATCTGTCTCATGTCCATTTTGATTCTTAGTCCACCCTGGAACCCTGAAGGGGACAGGACTTCTTGTTCCCTGACAGTTTCTATCAAGAGTGTCTTGGCCATTCTTTGGCATTTGCTGTTCCATAACAGGTGTGGCATTCATACAAACAAAACTTAGGTTTGTTGTGGTGTTTTGGGAAATTTCTGTTGGGTTTTTGATTGGACTTGCACTGAATCCAAAGATCCATTTGAAAACTGCTATCTTTATGAGATTTCCTAGCCAGGAACATAGTATGTTCTATTTAGGTTTTAAATCTTTCCAAATAATGCACTTTTCGTTCCCCTCCTGAGGTTCTTATCTTCAAAAAAAAAAAATTTCCTAATTTTTTTTTTTTAATGTAAGCAGTATTTGTTTCTAAATAGAGCTTCTAACTGGTGCTATGTTGAAATACGATTGCCTTTTGTCTATTAAAATTTAGGAGTGATGGCAGGTGCTTTTGTCTTGTTGATACAAATGAAACCTTTGTCTCCATTAAGTTATGAAATTTGCTTCTAAACTTTGTGACTATTCTTTATTAGTTTATGGAAGGTCCCTTATTTTTACTATGTTTTACATCTGGATGTTGAATTTTCTCAAATGCTTTCCCATCTATAGAATTCTATATGGGTTTTCTCCTTGTGCATTTCCTAGTATTATGCCAATTTTGCATTCCTTGGATACATAAAACTTGCTTGTGAAATATTAATCTTTTTGAACACTATTGCTAAGTTTATAACGGCCTATACGTTTTCTTACACTGTCCTCATTGGAATTGTATACCAAAATTACGCTATCTTCATGAATTCCAGAATAGTTCCTATTTTAAAAAATTCTCTGCAATTATTTTTAGAAATTTTCCTTTGTTTCATAGACCATATAGCCCCAGAGTTTTCTTTGTGGAAGAATTTTTAACTATCATTTCAATTCCCTTAATAGTTTTTACTATTTTGGTTCTCTATTTTTACTTTTAATAGAACTGACTTCTAGCAGTTACTTTTCTAGAGATTTTTCCATCATATTTAAATATTGCCATTAGGGGTGCCTGGATGGCTCTGTTGTTAAGCATCTGCCTTCAGCTCAGGTCATGATCCCAGGGTCCTGGGATGGAGCCCCGCATCGGGCTCCCTGCTCAGTGGGGAGCCTGCTTCTCCCTCTCCCTGTCACTCCCCCTGCTTGTGCTCTCTCTCAAATAAATATTGACATTAAGTTGATTATCTTTTTAAATGTCTGCATTTGCAGCAATCTTTTCATTCCTGAGGTTTATTAGACTACTTTTTTAAATCCATCTTGGCAGTTTTGTCAATTGTTCCAAATAATCAACATTTTGTAAAGCTTTTCTAATTGTATTTGTGTTCTATTTTATTAGCTTTGGCTTGTTCTTATTACATTCTTTGTTATTTTTCCTAACTCCTCAAAGTGTAGGCTTAGCTAATGCTTTATTTTTTTTCTAATAAGTTTTTAAGAACCGCTTTAGCTTGATCCTAAGTTTTTTTTTCATTAAATACTCCATGGCTCTAAAACTCAATGGTACAGGTATTTTCACATTAAAGATGCTTAATTTTAATCTAATTATTGTGTTGTGCTTAGGCTTATAAATTCCACTTAAATTAGTGTAAATTGCCTAAGTTACAATGTGATAAAAAGTAGCAAATGAAGGAAAGTACCACTGTTAAACCTTCCACACTCAAATTCCCTTTCCTCAAAACACTCAGGTTCAGTATGTCACAGGTAGGTGTTGACTTACTCTCAACTGATTGGTATCAGTGTTAACTTTCACTATTAGTAAAGTTTAACAGGTTCTGCCTACCCCCATTGAATCTGGGGACCACTCATTTGTAGCAGTAATTCTCATCCATGGATAATAAGACATCATCCCCCAGTGCATTTTGTCATTTTGGGGAAGGGGCACTGTTTATAGAATAAAATTATACATTTGGAAAACCAAAGTCATCTTAAATATGCTTTTATCTTTTTTTATAATATAGACTATACAAAAGACTGACATCTTGACTGGTAGAAATTTGCAAAGGATGTAATGTGCATTCCTCTTGGGAATCATTGCAATCTGAGAGGGGTAAGACTTCTATTATGAGGCCTTGGAATTAAAAACATTGATCTATTACACAGTAAAGATA
Source organism: Leptonychotes weddellii (assembly GCF_054177405.1). Lineage (NCBI taxonomy): Eukaryota > Metazoa > Chordata > Mammalia > Carnivora > Phocidae > Leptonychotes > Leptonychotes weddellii. The sequence continues at coordinate 79,743,593 of NC_138379.1, read as the reverse complement.
CACAGTCTGGTCATTCTGTGGTAAAGTGCTTTCCCTCCACAGAGTAGATATTGTATGGTAGACATCTGGATGTCAGCTAGGCTCAGTTGCATTGCCAAGCAGAAAGGGAATCATCACTTTTCATGCAATATTCTCAGTACACACGAGCTATTAGAATTCCCTTCTCCACAGTTCCCAAATCCTTCACCCTCCATTCTTTTTTCCACCTAAATTAAAAATCAGGAAAAGGTAGGAGAAAGCCCAGGATACAATGCAACACCAAGGGCCATGAGGCACTGGTCAGGAAATGGCTTTTATTTTTCAAAATGGATGTTACATAAAACAAATTATTGGTGTTAGCAAATGTTTGAGGTGGGGAAAAATCCTCTTACATAAAAAACACCATATGAAGATACTTAAGTATATTTAAGTTGTATAAGCTCTCACTTTTCTAATTCAGTTCCCACCATCAGAAAGGATGCTTGAATGATTCATTCCAGAAAACGGTCTCATGCATTTTAATCACTTATCATTTCAGAAGAAACATGTGAATAAGTTGTTTACCAGCAAATATTGTAACCTACATGATAGACTGTCATTCTAATTACACTTTAAAAGGAACAAATGAAAACCATTCACAGGAACTTCTATTACCATTCTTGCTGCTCAAGCATGGAAAACAAGAATTCCCCTTTCAACATCTGCTTATACAAAGGGTCATGCTTCACCAGAAACTTGTCTTAGTTCTTGAATAGTAAATACAAAAAGACAGAACTGAATTTTAGACTCCATGCTTGTGGTTAACTTTCATATTTCAAAATAATCTAAAACCTACCAAATATTTGATTGTCTTCTAGGCAAGAGTGTGGTGAGTAGGTGTCATCTTCTTGAAGTCTTTGGAGCCCAAAGTGCTGGAATTATAAATATATACAGAACCATGAATTCCGGGACACAAGAGAAAGGCATTATAGGCAGAATGCTGAGAATGGTCCTGCCCTACAGCCCAAGTTCATCTCTGCAATTGATCACAAAGAGGCACCACTACAGATGGGCAGTTAACTGTTCTGATGATTACAAATTATCACAGTGCATGACTTCCAAATTTGGGAGATGTTTGTCAAAATATCAATGTGCCCTTGAGAGTGTTTCCCACATAAGAGCATCATTTATCAAGCATGTCATGGCAGCAAAAGGCTTTAGAGGGTAGACATTGCATTTCAGTGCTTATTATCTACCAGCCCGATAATGGTGTGACCCAGTACACCTTTTTAAGATTAAATGCCTGATAGTTTAGAATCTTAAAGAGACACTGTATGAGAGATTTTGTTCTAACTTGTGATTTGTTGGAAAAAAGGAAGCCCTTTTACTTTTTCAAGCGCTTAGGGCGGTTGAATTTTCCAGAGTAAAATATTCCTCCATGTTTAACATAGCCAGAGACCACCTTAATTCCTAATAACATTCCCAATTTATTAATGAATCTTAAGGAATATGGATATTTCCACTTCATTTAATACATAACCCTCCCTCCAAGCTGATATTTACATGTACCTCCTAACCAGGTAGAGCACTTACAGAATCAGGATGTAAAATTCATCCTTTCCTCATTGCCTTTTTCCCAACATCTCTTTCCACAATAAAACATTTGACTATTACAGGGCACCTGGGTGGCTCAGTCATTAAGCGTCTGCCTTCAGCTCAGGTCATGGTCCCAGGGTCCTGGAACCGAGCCCTGCATCGAGCTCCCTGCTCAGCAGGAAGCCTGCTTCTCCCTCTCCCACTCTCCCTGCTTGTGTTCCCTCTCTCGCTGTGTCTCTGTCAAATAAACAAAAATTTGACTATTAGAAGACTACATCACTGTTCTTTTCAGTATAAATAGACCTCTTATTTAAAACCTATTGGACAATATATTTTCAGTTTTAAAAAATAAACAAGATGACACAGGTGATATTACTAAAAACGGCAGAGTCAGGAATATAAAAGTTCTCTCTAAAAGCCATGAGAACACTGGCAGAAACTGTCAAGCAATCGGGAAACATTTTCAAGAAAAAATGGCCAAATCTTGGCAAGAACAGTAAGCCTTGTGGCATTTTAACTTGCCCTATTCCCATTCCACCACCACCCCCTCCTCCAACTCTATGGTGCCCATGAAAACCAGGAGCCCACAATCACAGCTAAAGCCAGCAGCCTGGCAATTACTAGAGATGCAGAAAGGAGCTGTTTGTTCAAAACACAATAGGATAACCAAAAATCAGGGGGATAAAAGAAAAATGAGTAAGATATCTATTGACAGTCTCTGAAATGCTGTGACCTGTTCCTAGGACTCTAGAAGGCAATACGGATGCATAAAGTTGTGTGAAGGCCAGCACCATGCACATGCTCGGGAAAGAGCTGGGAGAGTCCTAGGACCTCACTTCTGGGTACCCTTGAGGCTCCACTCAAGCAGAAAGTAAAGGCTAAAACAGAGTTGTAAACAGCTTGGCTGGATGTTGAAGACCTGCCCCCATACACAGCCCTTCTGCAAAGACTGGAAGACAATGGTTCTAGGCATCTAAGGAAATCTGTGTCCAATTAGTGGCTCACCACTAAGCTAATCAGAGAATTCAGCCACACAAAGATTAGACTACATAATTCAGAAAAACCCTAGATATATAGCAAACCCCAAGAGTGAGGAGAATCTGTTTTCCAGAATGGCTACATTATGTTATTTTAAATGCCATTTTTTCTGTAAATGGACTAAATGGCTCCAATCAAAAGACATAGGATGATGGGATGGATAAAAAAGCAAGACCCATCTATAATTTCAGACCTAAAGACACATGCAGATTACAAGTGAAGGGATGTAAAGCACTTATCATGCAAATGGAAGTGAGAAGAAAGCCAGCATAGAAAGTTTTTTTTTTTAATTTTGTCTGATCTAACAAGAGATAAGGGACACTGCATAATCAAAGGGAGCGATAGAACAAGAAGATATGTCAATTGTAAATATTTACACACACAACATGGACATGGGAGCATCCAAATCCATAAAGCAGTTAGTACCAAGGTAATTGATACTGACAGAATAAAGCAGGGGGCTGTAACACTTCACATGTATCAGTGGATAAATCTTCCAAACAAAATCAACAAGGAAACAATGACTTTGAATGACACACTGGACCAGATGGATCTAACAGATATATTCAGAACATTCCATCCCCAAACAGCAGAACACACATTCTTTTTAAGTGCACATAAAACATTCTCCAGAAGAGTTCACAGGTTAGACCACAAAATAAGTCTCAACAAGTTCAAAGGCTGAAGTCCTCCATGCATCTTTTCTGATCACAATGTTGTAAAACTAGAAATCAACCACAAGAAAAAAGTCTGGAAAGAGCACAAATATATGAATGTTAAATAACATGCTATTAAACAATGAATGGGTCAACCAAAAAAACAAAGAGGAATAAAAAAAATATGTGGAGACAAATGGAGATGAAAATACAATGGTCCAAAATCTCTGGGATGCAACAAAATCTGTTCTAAGAGGAATTTTATAGTAATACAGGCCTACGTCAAGAAGAAAAATCTCAAACAACCTAACCCTACACCTAAGGGAGGTAAAAAGGAACAAACAAAGCCCCAAACCAGTAGAAGGAAGGAAATAATAAAGATTAGAGCAGAAATAAATGATGTAGAAACAAAAAACAAAAAACAACAGAACAATTAAACCAGGAGCTTTTTCTTTGAAAAGATCAACAAAATTGATAAACCGCTAGCCAGACTCATCAAAAGAAAAAAGGCCCAAGTAAAATCACAGATGAGAGAGGAGAAAAAACCAACACCACGGAAATACAAAGGATTCTAAGAGAAGATCATGAAAAACCATATGCCAACAAATTGGACAACCTAGAAGAAACAGATAAATTCCCAGAGACATATAACCTACTAAAACTGAAACAGGAAGAAATAGAAAATTTTAACAGACTGATAACCAGCAATGAAATTGAATCTGTAATCAAAAACTCCCTACAAACAAAAGTCTAGGACCAGGTGGCTTCACAAGCGAATTCTACCAAACATTTAAAAAAGAGTTAATACCTACTTGTCTCAAACTATTGCAAAAAATAGAAGAGGAAGGAACACTTCCAAATTAATTCTATGAGGCCAGTAACACCCTGATACCAAAACCAGATAAAGACACCACAATAACTACAGGCCAATATCTCTGATGAACATAGATGCAGAAATCCTCAACAAAATACTAGCAAATCGAATCCAACAACACATTAAAAAAAAAAAATCACTCACTACAATCAAGAGAGATTCTTGGCCTGCAAGAATGGTCCAATATTCGCAAGTCAATCAACATTTGATCCTTTCAGTAGATGTAGAAAAGGCATTTGACAAAATATAACATCCATTCACGATAAAAACCCTCAACAAAGTAGGTCTGAATAAAGGCCTTATACGGAAAACCTCACATCTAACAATGCGGAAAAACTGACAGCCTTTCCTCTAAGGTCAGGAACTAGACAAGGATGGCCACTCTCACTAATTTTATTCAACCTATTACCTGAAGTCCTAGCCACAACCATCAGACAACAAAAAGAAATAAATGGCATCCAAATTGGTAAGGAAGAAGTAAAACTTTTCACTATTTGCAGATGACATACTATATATAGAAAACCCTAAAGACTCCACCAAAAAAACTACTAGAACTGATAAATGAATTCAGTAAAGTTGCAGGATACAAAATCAATATACAGACATCTGTTGTATTCCTGCACACTAATAATGAAGCAGCAGAAAGTGGAATTAAGAAAGCAATCCCAATTTCAATTGCTCCAAAAAACAGTAAGATACCTAGGAATAAACTTAACCAAAGAGGTGAAAGACCTGTGGTCTGAAAACTATAAAATACTGGTGAAAGAAACGGAAGGTAACAAATGGAAAGATATTCCATGCCCATGGATTGGGAGAAAAAATATTAACTTGTCCATGCTACCTATAGCAATCTACAGATATAATGCAATCCCTAGCAAAATACCAACAGCATTTTTCACAGAACTAGAACAAACAATCCTAGAATTTGTATGGGACCACAAAAGACCCTGAATAGCCAAAGCAATCTTGAAAAAGAAAAACAAAACTGGAGGTATCACAATTCCAGGTTTCAAGATATACTACAAAACTGTAGTAATCCAAAACAGTATGGTACTAACACAAAAATAGACCCATAGATCAATGGAACAGAATAGAGAGCCCAAAAATAAACCCACAATTACATGGTAATTAATCTACAACAAAGGAGGCAAGAATATACAAAGGGAAAAAGCCTCTTCAGCAAATGGTGCTGGGATAACTGGACAGCTACATGCAAAGGAATGAAACTGGACCACTTTCTTACACCATACACACACAAAAAAACCCTCAAGATAGACTGAGGACCTCAGTGTGAGATCTGAAACTATACAACAAAGGAGGCAAGAATATGCAATGGGACAGTTCTCTTCAACAAATGTTGTTGGGAAAACTGGACAGCTACATACAAAAGAATGAAACTAGACCACTTTCTTATACCATACACAAAAACTCAAAATGGATTAGGGATCTAAATGTGAGACCTGAAACATAAAAATCCTAGAAGAGAGCACACGCAGTAATTTCTCTGGCATTGGCCATAACATTTTTCTAGAGGTCTCCTGAGACAAGGGAAACAAGCAAAAATAATCTGCTGGAACTGTATCAAAATAAAAAGCTTCTGCACAGTGAAGGAAACAATCAACTAAAAGGCAACCTACTGAGTGGGAGGAGAGATTTGCAAATGACATATCCAACAAAAGGTTAGTACCCAAGAAATATAAAGAGTTAATACAACTTAACACCCAAACAACAACTAATCCAATTAAAAAATGGGCGGAAGACATGAACAGACATTTCTCCAAAGAAGGCAGACAGAGGGCCCACAGGCACATGAAAAGATGCTCAACATCACTCATCATCAGGGAAATGCAATTAAAAGTACAATGAGCTGTCACCTCCCACCTGTCAGAATGGCTAAAGTCAACAACACAAGAAACAACAGGTGATGGCAAGGATGTGGAGAAAAAGGAACCCTCTTGCACTGGTGGTGGAAATGCAAACTGGTGCAGCCAGTCTGGAACACAGTATGGGGGTTCCTCAAAAAGTTAAAAATAGAACTACCCTACGATCCAATTATCACACTACTGGGTATTTACCCAAAGAATACAAAAACATTAATTCAAAGGGATACATGCACCCCTATGTTTATTTCAGCATTATTTACAATAGGTAAATTATGGAAGCAGCCCAAATGTCTATCGACAGATGAACGGATAAAGAAGTGGATGGAGCTAGAGCGAATAATGCTAAGTGAAATAAGTCAGGAAAGACAAATGCCATATGATTTCATGTATATGTGGAATTTAAGAAACAAAACAAATGAGCAAAGGGGGGGGGGAAGAGACAAACCAAGAAACAGACTTAACAAGAGAGAACAGATGGTTACGGGGTGGGGGGGAGATAAGTGATACAGGTGATGGGATTAAATAGTACTGAGAAATGTACAGAATTGAATGACTATATTGTACACCTGAAACTAATATAACACTGTACATTAACTATATTGAAATTAAAAAACAATATTAAACAAAATAAACCCACTTCAATCAGGTTTTGGTCCTCACCCCCCTTCACTGAAAGTCTTCTTAATGACATTACCCATGACTTCTAATATTGCCATTTCCAATGCCCCTTCTCTGTCCTTGATTTACCTAAAGTCTCAAGAGCAATTGAAACAATTTTTTAAACTCAAGTTTATTGATGTGTAATTTCCAATAAAATGTACACATACTAAGTGTACAATTTGATGAATTTTGACAAATATATTCATCTCTGTACCAACCACTACCACAAAAGGGACCCTTGTGCCCATTCCAATCCATCCCCACAATCATCCTGACCCTAAACAACAACTGATAATGCTGTTACTGTATTTTAGATTTTTCTTAGAGCTTCATATTAATGGAATCATACATGATGTATTCTTGTTTTGACTTATTTTGCTCAGTATATTTTTGAGATTTATCTGTTACTGCATGTATTAGTGGCTCATTCCTTTTTATTAGTGAGTAATATGGAGATTGTATAGACAAGCTACAATTTGTTTATCTACCTGTTGATAGACATTTGGGATGTTTCTGGTCTGGGGCTTTTACAAATAAAGTTGTCATGAACATTCATGTATCAGTATTTGTGTGGACATATATTCTCATTTCACTTGAATAAATACTTAGGATGGAATTGCTGGGTCATAAAATAAGTGCATATTTTAATTTATAAGAAATACCAAGCTATTTCCAAAGTGGTTGTACCATTTTACATTCTCACTAGCAATGATGAGAGTTCCAGTTACTCCACACCTCACCAACACTTGTCATGGTCACTTTTTAAAATTTTAGTTGGTCTAATAGATGTTTTGTGGTACCTTGTAGTTATAACTTACATTTCCCTGATGACTAATGATGCTGAACATCTCGTGTGCTCATTAACTATTTGCATATTTTTTTTATAAAGTGTTCAAAGCTTTGGCTTATTTTTTTATGGGCTGTTTGTCTTACTGAGATGCAAGTGTTCTTTATATTCTAAATAAATCACACATTCATACATTTTTCCCCACTTTATGACTTGTCTTTTCATTTTCTTAATGGTGTTTGAGAATATTTTAATTCTGATGTTCATTTCATGAAATTTTTTCTTATGATTCATGCTTTTATGTCCTAAGAATTATTTGCCTACTCCAAAATCTCAAAGATTATATTTTATGTTTTCATCTAGAAATTTTGTAGTTTAAGTCCTTACATTTTGGTACATGATTTATTTTGAGTTAATTTTGTATACGGTGTGAGGTAGAGTTTAAAGTTCTTCCTTTCTATATGGATATCGGGTTGTTCCAGCCCTCTTTGTTGAAAAGGCTATTTTTGTCCCTCATTTAGTTACCTTATTTCTTTTGTCAAAATCAATTGACAATACATGCAATATATGACATGGGTCTATTTATGGACTCTATTCTGTTCTGTTGGCCTATACATTTTGACATTTCTTTTCCTTGCTTACTTTCTGTGATACTGTATTCTCCTGGTTTTCCTCTTTGGCCAGTTCTCATTCTTTTTTTTCTTCATCCTTCTCCTGGTTCTCTGCTTTTATAAGTGAGGTATCAAGGACTTAGTCTTAGACCTCCCTCTATTTTTCTATCCACACACTCTCCCTCCATCAAAGATTGGTAGGTGTTAACTAGAAAAAAGGAGTGGGAGAGGTGGAGAGAGGGAAGGAGGAGGAAAAAGAATAAAAATGTCTTAGAATGACACACATATATAGAGTCCAGGAGATGAGACAGAATATGATACATGGAAACTAAGTACAGCTAGTCTAGAATGTGAAGGAGGAAAGCATGAGATGGGGCAAGGCAAAATTTAATAATAGTCTTGGAGGCATTGCCAAGTTTGTACTTAAACCTGCGAGAAATGAGGAAATGACATAATAAGATGTATAAAAATATTTAATGGTTGTGTAAATGACCATGCAGTCATTAAAATAAAGTTTGTGAAGGGTATTTTGCCACTTTTGAAAATTCACATTATGTTTCATTTGGAAAACAAGGTCTGTATAAACTACATAAAATTTATATTTTAATGTGAGTACTTTAAAAGACTACAAGATGTACCAATTTTTTTTTTTTAAAGATTTTATTTATTTATTCATGAGAGACAGAGAGAGAGAGAGAGAGAAGCAGAGGGAGAAGCAGGCTCCCAAGGAGCAGGGAGCCCGATGCGGGACTCGATCCCAGGACTCCGGGATCATGACCTGAGCCGAAGGCAGACGCTTAACCGTCTGAGCCACCCAGGTGCCCCAAGATGTACCAATTTTTAAAAAAAGATTTACCACGGCACCTGGGTGGTTCAGTCTGTTAAGCATCTGCCTTCAGCTCAGGTCACGATTTCAGGGTCCTGGAATCGAGCCTCACATCAGGCTCCCTGCTCAGCAGGGATTCTGCTTCTCTCTCTGCCTCTGCCCTCTCCCAGCTCATACTCTCTCTCTCACTCAAATAAATAAAATCTTTAAAAATAAATAAAATTAAAGAAAGATTTATCTATTTATATTTGAGAGAGAGCAGGGGGAGGGGCAGAGGGAGAGGGAGACAAGCAGACTCCCCGCTGAGCAGGGAGCCTGACATGGGGCTCGATCCCAGGATCCCGAGATCATGACCTGAGCCAAAATTAAGAGTGGAATGCTCAACTGACTGAGGCACCCAGGCACCCCAAGATGTACCAAATTTTTAACAGTAGCTATTCCTAAATGTTAAGATTGCAGATGGCTTCATATTCTTCCTTTTGCTTTATAATACTTTAAAAAGCATGCTAGAAAGCAAACATCTGATTTTTAGAAGAGGTGCCAAGTTTCTGCTAAGAATAATTAAGCTGGGTGTCATCGCCGCTATGGCAGAGTAAGGGACCCCAAGCCTCCATCCACCCACAAAGATCAACAATTAGACAGCTATCCACAAACAAAAAAATAGCTCCGATAGAGTTCAGGGTCCACTTAAACTTCAGCAAGCACCACAACAGAACAAAAAACCCTGAGAACCACCACACAAGAGGAAGGAGGAACAGGATTGCTTTGCCTGCATCATGGCACCCCCCCAGGCCAATACTGCACAGTACCAAGAGTTCCCTCACTGGCAAAGGGAGAGCAGGGAGAGTGACAAGCTCCCCTAACTTTTGGGGGCACTGCACAAGGGACCCACTTTGGTCTCAACACACCCAGAGGTGGAAAAGGCTGTGACATATAGTGGTAGCTAGGAGCAAGGAAGAAGAGTAGGGCTACCAGTAGCAGCCACACAGCAGGAGGGACTGTGGTCCCCAGTGAACTGTTGCGCAGGGGACAGCAGTAGCTTTTGCCACTGAAGAAACCAATGACCAACACAGCCAATGTGGAACCTACAGAGTTCACCACTGAGGGTTTCCCCCAAAGGTTTTCCCCATCACAGCCAACGCCTACCTGATGCCCTCCTTGCTCTGGGCCCAATCCGGCCCCCCTCCCGGAACTAGTATCTACGTAGGGAGCCCGCCCTGGCCTCTGTGGCTGCGTGAGTACAAGATGCCAGCCGAGATGCTGGTGGCTGACACCCCGCCCCTGCGTGCACATCTGGGGCTAACTAGCCCCCCCAGCTGGGCACCTACATGCCCCTGGCCTGATTCCCACTGCCAGCCTCCACCAGCACATGCACACCCCTGGAGAGATCCTGCAGCCACAACAGTGACCACCAAAAGCCAGGGCCCTTACAGCTGTTTGTGGGCCTGGATCCGGCCCTGTCGCTGGCACTGGTCTGCACCACGGGGCTCCCCTGTAGCTAGCCCCTCCCACGATGCATGAGCATGCCCCCAGGCTGACCCCCATCCTTGGCTTAGACTGCTGTCCTGTGCCTGTAGGGTGAGTCTGCAAGTACAGGGTGCACGCCGACGGCCAAGACCCCCTACAGCTGCTAGCGCACCCACAGTTAGCTGCGGTACCATGCCGCTGGCCCTGGCCACCACCTCTGTGCCTGATCTAACCCCTGCCACTACAAGGCATTTACAGCTGGTCCCCACAACCGAGTATCTGCACGTCACCAGCTCTGTTCACCCTGGTCCCTGGCCGCTGGACCTGGAGGCACCACTGAGGACTCCAATATGCCTTGTAGTCACTGCAATCCCTCTGCAGTCCTTGTCTAGAACCATGTAGCTGTTGATGTCATGGACCCCAGAAGCCTGAGCTGGACCATCACAAGTCCCCACATGTGGTGCTCTATACTGCTAGACCCAGGGTTCCAACATGCTCTGGCATGTCCCCACCAACGGGGGTTAAGGTCTTTCCTAACCAAAATCAGTCCATAAAGTCTGGAAGAGATGACTGTGTCTTCAAATGCACAGACATCTAATACAAGGCTAGAGGGATGGTTAAGAAATCAGGGAAACATGCTACCACCAAAGGAACATAGTAAACCTATAAAGTTAATATACATAAACTTATATATAAATGTATTAAGTATATGCCAGTAGATATAAAGGGAGATATAGACAACAATACAATTATGATAGGGAACTTCAATACCCCATTTTTAACAATGGAAAGAGCATCCAGACAGAAAATTACTAAGGAAACACTGGACTTGAACTATATTTTAGACCAAATGGATCTAACAGAAATATACAAATATACAAAACATCCCATCCAACAGCAGCAGAACACACATTCTTCTCAAGTGCACATGGAACATCCTCTAGGATGGATCGTATGCTAGACCACAAAACAAGCCTTAGCAATTTAAAGAATACTGAAATCATACCAAGTAACTTTTCCAACCACAATGGTATGAAACTAGAAATCAATAAAAAAAGGAAGACTAGGAAATTCACAAACATGTGAAAGTTAAACAACACACTTCTGAACAGCTAGTGAAGAAGAAATCAAAAGGGAAATAAAAAATCTCCAAACAAAAAAAGGAAACAATGAAACAAAACTTGAGATGTAGCAAACACAGTTCTAAGAGGAAAGTTTATAGTGATAAATGCCTAAATTAAGAAAAAAGAAAGATCTCAGTATATGTGCTGCCGAAGCGAGCACAAAAAAAGAAAGATCTCAAATAAACAACCTAACTTTACACATCAAGGAATCAGAAAAAGAACCACTAAGCCCAGAGTCCAAAAACAACAGAAAAAAGGAAATAACAAAGATCAGAGCAGAAATAAAAAACAGAAAAATAGAAAAGATCAACAAAATTAGGAATTGGTGTTATGAAATGGTAAAATTGATAAACCTTTGGCTAGACTTACCAACAAAAAAGGACTCAAATAATACTATAAATGAAAGAGGTGACATTACAGCAGATACAAAGAAATACAAAAGATCCTAAGAAGCAATTATGAACAATTATGCCAACAAACTGGACAACCTAGAAGAAATAAATTCCTAGAAACATACAACCTACCAAGACTGAATCAGGAAGAAATAAAAAATCTGAACATACCAATACTGAGCAAGACTGAATCAGTAATCAAAAACCTCCCAACAGGGACACCTGGGTGGCTCAGTTGGTTAAGTGTCTGACTCTTGATTTCAGCTCAGGTCTTGATCTCAGGGTCGTGGGTTCAAGCCCTGTGTTGGGCTCCACATTGGGTGTGGAGTCTACTTAAAACAAAACAAACCAAAACAAAACAAAACAAACCTCCCAACAAAGAAACACCCATGACCAGATGGCTTCATGGATGAATTCTATCAAGCATTTAAAGAATTAATATTAATCCCTATCAAACTCTTCCAAGAAACTGAAGAGGTGGGGACACTTCTACATTCATGATTGTCCACCAATAAATGAATGGATAAAGAAGATGTGATACACACACACACACACACACACACACACACGCACACACCATGGACTATTACTCAGCCATAAAAAAGAATGAAATCTTGTCATTTGCAACAACATGGATGGAGCTAGAGAGTATCATGCTGAGTGAAATAAGTCAGCAGAGAAAGACAAATACCACATGATTTCACTCATATGTGGAGTTTAAGAAACAAAACAAATGAGCAAAGAAAAAGAAGAGACAGACACAAACCAAGAAACAGACTCTTAACTATAGAGAACAAACTGATGGCTACCAGAGGTGAGGTGGGTGGGGAGATGGGGATTAAGAGTACACTTATGATAAAATAAAATGATAAAAATAAAAATAAATAGCTCTGCACAACAAAAGAAACAAGGAATAAAATGAACAGGAAACCTATGGAATGGGAGAAAGTATTTGCAAACCACCTAACAAGGAGTTAGTATCTAAAATATAAAACATCATACAACTTAATTGCAAAACAAAAGACACACACACACACAATCCAATCAAAAAATGGGCAAAGGACCTGAATAGACATTGTTCCACAGACAACACACAAATGGCCAGCAGATACATGAAAAGGTGCTCAGCCTCACTAGTCATCAGGGAAATTCAAATCAAAACCACAGTGAGAAACCACTTCACACCTGTTACAGTGACTAGCATCAAAAAGACAAGAGATAAGAAGTGTTGGCAAGAATGTGAAGAAGAGGGAACCCTTAAGCATTGTTGATGGGAATGTAACCTGGTGTCAACCACTGTGGGAAACTGTAGAGATTACTCAAAAAATCAAAAATGGGAAAAAAATTTTTTTAACTCTAACTATCACATGATCCAACAATTTCACTTCTGGCTATATATTCAAAGGAAATGAAATCACTGTCTCGAGAGGTATCTGCACCCCTGTGTTCACTGCAGTAGCATTCACAATAGCCAGGACATGAAAACAACCAGCGTCTGTCGACAGATTAATAAATTATATATATACTATATATATACACACACACACATACACACATAAACATACAACAGAATGTTTATTCAGCCTTTAAAAAGAAGGAAATCCTACCATTGTAACAACATGGATGGACCTTGAGGGCATTATGCTAAATGAATTAAGTCAGACAGAAAGAGAAAGACAAATACTATATGATCTCTTAAATGTAGAATTTTAAAAAGGTGAACTCACAGAAGCAAAGAGTAGAACCTTGGTTGCCAGGGACTGGAGGTGGGGAATTGAGGAGATGATGGTCAGAGTGCAAACTTCCAAGTTATACAAGGAATATGTTCCAGGAATCTAATGCACAGCATGGTGACCATGGTTAACAATACCATACTGAATATTAAAAGCTGCCATAAGAGTAGATTTGGAGTGTTCTTAGGTTAACAACAATGGTAATTATGTGAGGTAAAGGATGTGTTCATCCAACATTTCTGTGGTTCACAATAGATATACCTATCAAACCATCACAACTGTACACCTTAAATTTATATATGTTCTATGTAATTATATCTCCATAAAGTTGGGGGAAGAAAAGAATAATTAAGCTGTAAGTTTTATGTGTTCCAAAGTTTGGGTCTTATGATTTCGCTTATTTCTAGTTCTGAGCTCAGTGTTTGGTAGATCATAGGCATAATAGATGAAGAAATAAAACCTTATGGGACTTCAAACAATCAGTTGGTGAGAAAATTTCTGGGTTGAAAGAACTACTCCATAGGAACATTCCCTAAGGAACATACAAATTACAACACCCATGTCTCGTTCAAACTACTGTAGACTGTTGAAAAGACCCCTTACTTTAAATCACTTTAAAATATTTATTTAAGCCTTCTCAGCTTTTGATAATATGGTGTAAATGAATGAGAGCATATTTTGAAATGATCTGATCATTTAGGACAAATATTCTACTTTCATAAATACAAATTGCTGTTATTATGTTTCTGCCTCACACTAGAGTCCTGAGCCAGCTTTGTAAATTTTCTATATAAATTTGCTCACAAAGTGGTGAGCCAAAGAGATATAGCAAAGGCAGCGAGCCAGGCAAATTTGCAACTGGATTCTCTGTAGGACTCTGGGAAAGTGTTGTCTTGCAGTTTCAGAGGCAAATTTATTTGTGTAGTACAGATAGTTGCCTCAAGAACAGTTTGTAACACAAATTGCTATTATAGTGTGTCATTCTCATTAATTTAGAGCCAGATCAGTTTTGCCCCAGTTACAAATGGATTTAAAAAAAAAAAGTCTGTCCACTTAAGGCTTTCAATTATATACATATATACTGAAGTATAATAATTAGTATTTTATATATACATCATACAATACATATATCCATATATACTATATACCTACCTTAACTCAGGAGGTAAAATAAGGATGTGTAAACCATTATAACTCATATGTCTGCCTCCCTCTCTTGAGGAAGCACTTTTAGGGGCTGATATGTTCATTCCTGAGTCAGTCCTTGTAACAGCTGCTACTTAATCCTCTCTTCTGTTTTCTGCTTATTGCACATCTGATCATTACTCAAATGAGCTTCTCCTGATATAAAGCCTTTACAGCCAAGAGGGTCTCCATGGAGTTGTGCTCAGGTGGATTCAGTGTGATGGAGAAGATCATGGAAAACTTTTTAGAGTAAGTTTCTCTTGAACCAAGTCTTGGAAGATGCAAAGGAATAAGCTAGGCAAACGAAAATGCATTCTAGGGAGAGGACTGCACAGAGTACTTACTAATTCAGGCAAAGGGTGAATCTGGAGCTGAGAAGCAATAACCTGATAACCGGCACAGTGTGCTTATAGACGCATGAGTTGTCTGACCTAGCTGGAGTTAAGAGATGAGCCTGGAGAAGCGACAAGATTGTGAAGGGACTAGACTACATAACGAGCATGATTTTATAAGTGTAGGCACTGTTTGCAGAATTTAGTGTGGTTGACGACCATTTCCCTGTACTTCATATTTTGATTAGTTTTTTTCTGCGCCATTTGAACCCACCAAGTCTTTCTGGCATGGGTGACCCAGCAGTCTAGTTCTGTAGCACCAAGTTTCAAATGCCCTCTAAGCTTTCTCACATTCTCCTAGTTTCAGTTCCCAACAACTGCCTGATTGTTTACTTTTAGGAATAATGAGCCAAAGAGCAAGAACGGATATAATGCCTCTCCTCTCTAGCAGAACATTCCGTGACAGACCATATCACAAAATGCTAGCCTGACCTCGCGTTGGCTGCCCTTGGGCAAGACCCGAACCCTGATGGCAGTAGGAAGGCTGGCTGGGGTGCAGGTGCAGAAATCACATGGTAGGGACTGTGAGCAGGGCCTTTTCCCCCTTCACTGGGCCATGGGTGTGGCAGGCACTGCCCTGGCATGGGACCAAGCCTTGAACAAGTGACTTAATGTCACAGAGCACCGGGCCTAGAACCTTTAAACTGAGAACGAAGTGTACTTAATTTACAGAGGGATTATGAGATTTAGAGGTAATCTATATCAACTATTGCTTCCTGCTTCATAGCAAGTGCTCAATAAATGGTGATACATACACATCAAGCTCTACATTTGTAGTTTTTAAGAAGCACATGTTTAACCCAGTTTATAGATGATGCTTTTCCTAACCACTCCCTCTATTGAACATTTAGAGGTTTTCCCCCCCGTTTTCAATTTTATGATTAATGCTGCATTAAACATCATGAATATAGTTTTATCTTTTGAATTATTTTAAGATAAATCCTTATGTGCTTCATTAGAACAAGAGATGTGGATATTATTTCTATGGGTTCTAATGCATATTGTCAAACAGGGATCCAAAATGAATTAACATTCTTACAAATGTTGAGCTAACCCGTTATCTTGAAGACATATGTAAATTAGGATATTACACTGACTTTTTTACTTTTTCTCTCATTAGGTGTAAATGGTATTTTATTACCATTTGGATTTGTGTTATGATTAACAATATTAGATTTTAAAATGTTATGAGTTGATATTCCTTCTGTGTGAATGAATTGTTCGTGTACTTTATTGATGAGGTTTACAAAGTATATGCATATACGTACACAAACATGTATACACATTAATCTCATTTATGACACTCATTATAGATTAAATTTCATGTGTAATTTCATATATTAATAGATTTTCTATACTGTCATACTCTTGGAAGTTTCTGTTTTTGTATCAGTCCTAGGTTTAAAATACGTTCTAATGTGTGGAAGAAATATTCCTTTTTCTTTACTCTTTTTTAAGATTATTTAACACCATCAAGATAGTTGCTTAGAAAGATTACTAAAATGGGAGAAAATAAAAACCCTGACATGACTGGTAAAGAAAAAGACAAGGAAAAAATTCAAAGTTGTTAGAAGAGGAAAAGGGGTCATAACACGTCCTGCGGAGATTTTAAAAATAAGAGAACACTGTGAACAACTTTTCTGCCATTAAATAGAAAATGCAGACAAAATGGACCATTTCCTACAGATACAAATGGTATTTGTTAAAACTGACTCAAAGGAAAACAGAAAGCTTGAATGTATCTAAAACCATGAAAGCAGCTTAATTAGAAGTTTACAGTCTACAATCACTTGAGTGGCTAGATAAATGGATGAAAAACCAGCCAACTTATATGGAGCTTCTGAATCACAGAGCTGATTTCTAGTTTAAGCATCAGGACACACTGAATTCCTAAAACCTGATCTAAAACTGACTTTATTACAATTTGTAAAAGTTCCATGACGTCCTTCTTTCTCTAGTGCCCTACTGCTACAGACTAAATACATCCTCCCAAAATTCATATGCTGAACCCTAATGTAAGGATATGAAAAGGAGGGGCCTTTGGGAGGTGAACAGGTCTTGAGGGTGGAGCTCTTGTGAATGGAATTAGTGCCCTTATAAAAGAGGCCCCAGAGAGCTCCCTTACCTCTTTCTCCATACGAGAACATAGGGAAAACCAAACAAAACCCAAAACGATGGCCATCTATGAACCAGGAAGAGGGGACTCACCAGATACTACATCTGCTGGTACCTTGACCTTGGACTTCCTAGCCTCCAGAACTGTCAGGCATAAATATTTGTTGTTTATAAGCCATCCAGTTTATGGTATTTTTTATAGAATAATATGGCATTATAATTGTTTTGTTAGAACACCTAAGCATGTGCTGATTTGGCTTAAATGGTTAATCTAGGGTTCTTTCTCTCTCACGATAGAATATCTGGTTTAACGTTTAATACTATCCATGTTACACTCCATGCTATGCACTGGAAGTCTAGGACTACCCAAAATTCCTATGTTGAAGTCCTAATCCCAAATGTAATGAGATTGGGAGGTAGGACCATGGGAAATAATAAGGTCATGAGGGTGGAGCCCTCGTGAAGGAGATCAGTGTTCTTATAAAAAGAGCCATGAAAGAAATGTCTCTCTGCCATGTGAGGATGCAATAACGAAGGTGGCCATTGTAAACCAGGAAGAGGGCCTCACCAAGAACTTGACCCTGCTGGCACCCATGCACGGTGGGGTGTCTTAGTCTGTTCGGACTGCTCTAACAGTATACCACAGGCTGGGCGGCTCCAACAGCAGACCTTTAGTTCTCATGGTTCTGGCGGCCTGAAGACACTCCACCATGCTAGTGGGAGAATGTACAATCCAATCCTTCATATAAATACCCATGCTCTGAAATATATTTGTGCTTTTATAATTAAAATATTCAAGTAATTCAACAGGAGAATGGTACTCAAAATCTGACCTTGATACTGTGTCATTTACTTACTGAGGGTTTTTCTTAACTGTTCTACTGAAATACGCATCAGGATGCTTTCAATTGGAATAGGAAAAAACAACCAAAGCAATCTGACTCAAACAATAAAAAACTGACCAGCTGGCTTTTACATGAAGTCCAGAGATGGGGCAGGCTCCAGGGTTGGTTGGTTGAGGGGCTCGTGTCATCAAGAATATAGCTTCTTTCCCTCTCTTTGCTCTATAACCATAGGATCTGTATCAATCCATGACTGTTTCCCCTCCAGGCTGTAGGACAGTTGCCAGTTACAGTGAGGCCTGCTTAGGCCTTTGTTTACAGCCAGCAGAGGAGAGAAATTGCCTCTCCCTAAGCCACCAAAAGGAAGTCTTTATCTTCAGTCTTTGGGGGCCAATTTACATTTCCCCATACGGTAGGGCTAGGTCCTTGAAACAGTCACTGGCTTCCTAACCAGGGCCTATCAGTGAACTCAGGGAAGTTCCTCAAAGCTTACTGCTGCCATACAATGGGAAGGGGAGAGTGAGTGTTGAAGAATCAAGCACTCCATCCACTACAAAATATTTGCTCAGAAACACTTGCATTTTCACTGGTGATACTTGATTGTACATTCATTTTGGAGTTTGCGAAGATAAAAGGAATTATGGTGTGTCTTCCAGTTAGTGTCTAAAATAAGATCTTTGCAAAGATTATGTGCCAGTCTGAGTTTGCTGTTAGATCTCACGCAGTTGATAAAGTATCAAGCCTCAAACGTAAATAAAAAGTGTAAACTAATTTTTTTGACCTAACTGGAAAAAAAAAAGATTGTAAGATAAATCATTCTAAGCTAAAAGTCACAGCTAAATATTAAATGCAATAAATATGTCCAAAGACACACAAGAGAGAGACTTTCAATCCAAGCAAGACCATTCCCCTCACAACCCAAGTCTGTCTTACACTCCAGCCACAGTGCATGAATATATACATGTTTACACAAATATATCCAGTGCAGAAGATATAAATAAAATCCGTTAGTATCAATGTATTTTATCTGTAGGAAGTTTATCAGTGTCATAGCATCTACATGTATAGAATACATAGCATTTCCTCCCTTTAAAATTTGTATGAGGAAGTAATATATGCACATTGCAAAAAAACTCAATCAGCATCAAGACAGTAAAAGAAAAACAAAGTCTCTTTCTCAATTTCCCCAGAGTCCTCCCCCCACCACCCCAAAGGCCTAGGTTATCAGTTTCTTGTGTGTTCTTCCCCAGATAGTTTCTATATATGAAAATACATATGTATCTTTTTAAAAAATACAAATGGGGGGATCGCCTGGGAGGCTCAGTCCATTAAGCGTCTGCCTTCGACTCAGGTCATGATCTCAGGATCCTGGGATCCAGCCTAGCGTTGCTCCCTGCTCAGTGGTGAGACTGCTTTTCCCTCTCCCTCTGCCTCTGCCCCTCCACCCGCTTGTGTACTCTCTCTCTCTCTCTCTCAAATAAATAAATAAATCTTTTAAAAAATGGGAACATGTGCTGCAAACAGTTCTGTCCTCTGTGCATTTTCATTTGAGAATTTATTCACACATATAGAGTGTCCTGAATCTTGAATAGCTGCAGGAATATATCTCAAGACCTTAAAGTAGAGGTGAGGGCAGTATTTGAGCTTAGGCAAAAAAATGGGGTGGGAAGGAGTTCTCCAATGCTCGGGCAAGGAAGATGCAATAAAGAATAGAAGGTCTGGAGGAAAGGGCCACAGCACTGGGAACTAAGGGGAAAAATCTGCCAATGAGGGATAAAAGTGATGCAGATGGGAGGTTGGAGCCCCACAAATTGCCTAAAGTTGATTTTTAATCTTTCAACAAGTTAGAGAGAAACTGAAAGTTTTACCATGCTTCTGAAAACAAAGAGTTCGTCACTTGATTCAGGATTTTTTTTTTTTTTCTATTTGTACTCATGGCTATTTTTTTCAAGTTTTTATTTAAATTCTAGGTAGTTAACATACAGTGTATGTTTCAGATGTACAGTCTAGTGATTCATCACTTCCATACAACACCCAGTGCTCATCACAAGTGCCCTCCTTAATGTACATCACCCATTTAGCCCACCCCCCAGCCACCTCCTCTCCAGTAAACCTCAGTTTGTTCCCTACAGTTAAGAGACTGTTTTCCCATTTGCCTCTCTCTCCCCCCGCCCCATGTTCATCTGTTTTGTTTCTTAAATTCCATATATGAGTGAAATCATCTGGTATTTATCTTTCTCTCACTTATTTCACTTGGTATAATATTCTCAACTCCATCCACGGCATTGCAAATGGCAAGATTTCATTTTTTATGGATGGGTAATATTCCATTGTATATATTTACTACACCTTCTTTATCCATTTATCAGTTGATGCACATTTGGGCTCTTTCTATAATTTGGCTATTGTTGATAATGCTGCTATAAACATCAGGGTCCAGGTATCTCTTCAAATCAGTATTTTGTATTCTTTGGGTAAATACATAGTAGTGCAATTGCTGGATTGTAGGGTAGCTCTATTTTTAACTTATTGAGGAACATCTATGCTGTTTTCTAGAGTGGCTACACCAGTTTGCATTCCCACCCACAGTGTAGGAGGGTTCCCCTTTCTCTGCATCCTCACCAATACCTGTTGTCTCCTGTGTTGTTAATTTTAGCCATTCTGACAGGTGTGAGGTGATATCTCATTGTAGTTTTGATTTGTATTTCCCTGATGAGTGATGTTAAGCATTTTTCATGTGTGTGTTAGTCATCTGGATGTCTTCTTTTCAGAAATGTCTATTCATGTCTTCTGCCCATTTTTTAACTGAATTATTTGTTGAAGGTGCTATTTTTGAGCGAAAGCCTTACATCCTCGTGTATTCCTGTAAGCTGGTGTCCCTGTTTGAGATTCTGCAATCCACCACTAGATGGACCTATTTGATATTTTGTCTTCAGAGAAAAAGCAGTTCCACATTCAGTGAAATCTTCCCAATAAAGATTTAGATCACTGATCTTAAAACAAGATTTGAGTTTTAAAAAGTAAACCATTCATACAAAATAATGAATAAAATATATTCACATACTTAAATAATGTTAATAAAAACAAACACCTGTGTGTTAAACCTCCTGTCTTAAGAAATAAAACTTAACCCAATAAATCTTTTAAGCTAACTGAGCTCCCTTTCTGATCTTCTCCCTTTCCTTCCATCCATATGAGGCCAATATTCTGAATTATAAATTAGCAGATACCTTTAAGAGTTTTACAATATATGATGTATCACTAAACAATAGGTTTAATTTTTCTAGATTTTGAAACTTATCTAAAAGAACTATTATATGTATTTTCAAATGCTTTTCTCACTCTTCATTCTACTTCTGAGATTCATCCACGTTGGTATGTGTAGATAGCCCCGGTGCATTTTTTTCAAACTGCTCTATGATATGGTGCTGTACGAACAGACTAAAATTTGTTTATCTGCATTACCAATTTTAGACTTGTTTTTCATTCAGTACTGTGATTTTTAAGATTCTCATTTTCATTATGCAGCTAAAATTTAGACAGACTAAACATTGTTGATATGTAATCTGTATCTAATAATTCCAACATCAGTCTTGGGAGTCTGACCCTTCAGGGGTTTTTTTGTTTGTTCTTCCTGCTGACTTTCATTTACTCGGGCTTGTTTCTTCATGTGCTTTAGTAATTAAGAAAAAATTGTGAGTGCCTGTTCCCTAGGTGGCAGTTCTCTCAAAATAATGTTTTGTGCCCCCTACCCCCCCCACCCCTGCTAGTATATCCTTAATTAACTGCAAGGAGATCTCAATTTCTCTTATCTGGAAATCATTTCACCCATTGCTCTGTCTGAATAACAGTCTCTGTCTGTCTTGAGCAATGGTGGGGCAATTACTCCTTCTTTTGGGCAGGGAAATCCATGGTTTGTCGTCTTCTCCAAAGATGAGTATTTTGGAAAGCCTGGTGGCAAAGCTACTGCCATCTTTCACATGAGACCCATCAAGAGCAGCTTGTCTTGCTCTCTCTCTGTGGCCCACATTAGCACATTCAGCCAACATACACAGACTAGCGAAACTTGATGGAATGCCTAATTGATTTGGCCAAGCTCCAAATCAATCTAGAGGATTGTCAATCTGGGTGGTGCCCACAAAGATCTTTCTAATGTCACAGAACTTCTACTTGGCCTCCTCAGGCATAATGATAAACAGCAAAGTGACCCTTGGGTCACAGATTAAATGGAAATCCTCACCACTCTTGTCAATGTTGAAGACATTCATAAAACTGGCAGCGTATCCTATCTTGGTATGCAGCCTGCCATCAAGCTTAAGGAATCACTGGATGCAGATCTACTTTCTCTCCTCTCAGAGCACACCTGAGTCTGTTCTTTAGTAAAATAGTGAGAGGGCCCAGTGGATGCATAAAGGACAAAAACATTAGTTCATGTTTAGTATCTAATGCTTCGGAGCTGCTATATGCTTCAGGACCATGAGTCATGACTGTTCTAGGTACAGAAAGAGCTGAAACCCACTCATCAATCATACAGGGAAGATTTGCTTTGCTCCTGCCAGGCCAGGAGCATAGGGACAATACCAATCTATAGCTACTTTAAAATGAAATCTGGCTTGATAGTATTCAGACCACATAGTCAGCATGAACTTTGTCCCCAAAACAGCATGAGTGTGGGCTTATGGTTCAAAATTCCAAAGTAGATTCTTTTTTTCTTTTCCTACTCATTCTAGAACCAACCTAAACAGATAAGTTTCCCTTTGAGTGGCTAGTTTCTACATCAACCCTTTCTAGAGTTCTGGCTTATACTAGAATCTTGGATTCTACTTCCTACCCTTCTTTGGATCCAGACTTTGCCTCCTGTCGATTAGAGGCCATAAAAATGCAAAATCCAGACCTTCCAACTTCGAATCACGAAAGATTGCTGGTGCTACCCTAATTATTACAAACCAGATAAGCTACAAAATCATAGTTTTTAAACCCAGCGGAGACCTGAGGACAGAAAATAAATCTAACTAAATGAAAAGAAAGTAAAGAGTCCTTCCTTTAAGAGTAGAAAACTATAGTTGTTTTCATCCTAGTGGAGACACTGGAAGATGAAAGAATCATCATAGTAGGTGATAAGCAGAAGCCAGCCACGTTTTAATGAACTCTTAATGACTGCATGTAAACCAGCATGATGAACTAGAACCCCAAGGAGCCCCAACCACAGAGTGTGCACCTGCCTGCTATTTACCATAGGCCCTCACAGAGGGCACGTGGATAACATGCTAAAGGCTGAGAGAAGAACAGAAGAGCTCAGAGTGATCCCATATAAGGTGCTCAGACCTCTCCCAAGTAAATATAATGCTCAGTGAAGTGTAAGAGCAAGGCAGAAAGAGGAGAGAAATCTCTCTCAGGCACTCTGGGCTTTTACTGAGGGCAAAGCAGGAAATTCCAAAGACTGAAAGCAGAATAGTAGAACAGAGAGAGCTCTCCTTGGGTATATAAAGATAAGGATGGAACTGAAGAGCCAACAGAAATTTCTAGTGACTCAAAAAGCTAGAAAATAGGCTGTGAAGCAGAGAGAGATCTCTCATGGTTCAAAAAGCTGGTGTCTAGTCTGTAAATTAACAAAGAAATTTCTGAGGTCTTACTGGTACTTACTTGGTGCCTCTGTAGAGCTAGGGATTCTAGGCATTCTGACAGAAGAAGGGCTGATTAATTTTCCAGGGAAAATACTATTTCCTTTAACCTCTACTATTCTTTTATACACTGTGTGCAATGTACAATTAAAACTATGAGACATACAAAGAAGAAAATGCAGCTCATGATCATGAGAGGGAAGAAGCAGACCAAGAGATGGATCGGCCATTGGAATTATGAGACAGGGACTCTAAAATAACCATGAAAATGTTAGAGGATCTAATAGGAAAGCTAGGCAACATTCACAAACATATGGCGAATGTCAGCAGAGAGACTGAAATGATAAAAATGATGAAATGGAAGTGCTAGAAATGGAAAATATCCTAAGTGAAGAATTCATTCAATAGGATCAGAAGCAGCCTGGGCACAGAGGAAGAAAATGATCTATAACAAAGAGAGTAGAAATTATATAAACCAAAACACAAAAATTAGAAAGAAAATGCAATGAAGTATCTGAGATCTATGAGACACATATATGTAATTCAAATACCAGGAAAAAGAGAGAATGGGGTAGAAGAAATTGTTGAAGAGACAATGGCTGAGAGTTTTCCAAAATTGTTGAAAGATGTTAATTAGCAAACTCCAAGCAACAGAAGTGTGTGTACACACACACACACACACACACAGAGTACCCAGTACACCTAGGCACATCAGACTCAAACTGCTGAAAACCAAGATAAAATTTAAAAGCAGCCACATATATTACATACAGGGAAATAACAGAATTACTGCTGACCAGGTGGTCCAGAAGACAATGGAAAGTGTTTAAGTGCTCAAAGAAGAAAAAAAGATAACCTAGAATTCTATATGCAGCAAAATATATCACTCAAAAACAAATGAAAAATACATTTTAAGATAGACAAAAGAGGAGAGATTTCATCTCCAGAAGAGCTGCATTGCAATAAACACTAAAAGAGTAATTCAGGCTACGGGGAAATGATACCAGATGGAAGCTCAGAGCTGAAGAAAGGAATGAACACAAGAAAATTATGTGGGTAAGTAAAGACAAATTTAATCTTTTTAAAGAGAGAATTATACATTTATAGCTACATTTCTTTTTTTTTTTTTTAAAGATTTTATTTATTTATTTGAGACAGAATGAGAGAGAGAGAGAGAGCTCATGAGAGAGGGGAGGGTCAGAGGGAGAAGCAGGCTCCCCGCCGAGCAGGGAGCCCGATGCGGGACTCGATCCAGGGACTCCAGGATCATGACCTGAGCCGAAGGCAGTCACTTAACTGACTGAGCCACCCAGGCGCCCCTATAGCTACATTTCTTTAAAAGACTATGGAATGGACTTCCAGGGAAGATGACAGAGTATGAGGACCCTAAGCTCACCTCCTCCCACAGATACAAAGAGATCAACACTCACATCAGTGTAATAACCCAGAAAATGACCCGAAGATTGGCAGAACAAACTTCACAACTAAAGACAGAAGAGGCCACATCGAAGAAGGCAGGAAGGGCAGAGATGCAGTGGGGAGTTAAACAGATCACAGGACTGTCTGTTGGGGGTGGGGGACCCACAGGCAGGGAGGGGAGAGAAACAGATCCTTACACAGGGGAGCCCACACAAGGAAGATGAGTCCCCATAACATCTGGCTTTGAAAATAAGAGGGGATGAATTTTCATGAGTTCTTACAACCAGTGGGACTTAAACCCGGGAATTTCATTTTATTTTTTTCTTTCCAAATTTTTTAAAATTTTTATTTATTTATTTGTCAGAGAGAGAGAGAGCACAAGCAGGGAGAGCTGCAGGCAGAGAGAGAAGCAGGCTCCTGGCTATGCAGGGAGCCCTACTCGGGGCTCAATCCCAGGACCCTGGGATCATGACCTGAGCCGAAGGCAGATGCTTAACCGACTGAGCCACCCAGGTGCCCCAACTTTCCAAATTTTTATTTAAATTCTAATTAGTTAACATATAGTGTAATATTGGCTTCAGGAGTAGAATTTAGTGATTCATCACTTAGATAACAACACCCAGTGCTCATTATAACAAGTGCCTTCCTTAATACCCATCACCCAAACCCTGGAATTTTAAAAACCAGTGGGCGTGGCTCTGGGAGGATTGGGAAAATGGATAGAAAACTGAGTCCCCACCCTTAAAGAAACAACACAACAAACAGCCCTATGGAGATGAAGATTATAAGCAGCAGTTTCAAAAACACCTGGGACATACGGAAGGGTTGCTTACTAATCTCAGAGCATGTCCCCAGAGAGACAGAGATGGCTGGGAGGCTCCTCCGGGAACAAAGGAGCTGGCAAGCATCATTTCCCTCCCCAACCCCCCAGCAGAAACACAGGGCCACCTGTGGGAACCAGTGCAATGCCTATACTCGCAGCCTAATTTGCTAACACCACGTGTCCTGCCCCTGCCGTTTGGTGGATGTGACCCCTGCAGCCAGTCCTGTCTCAGGCCCAGTGTTGCAAGTGCCCTTTCTACAGAGGACAAGGAGCACACAAGCCTTGCTAACACCACCACACTTGCCACCCTGCTCCCCCGCCCACAAGGCAAATCCGAGCCTTCCAATACTGTTTGCCTGGAGCCCATCCAGGGCGATGCCATAGGCCTGGCAGTGTGCAAGCAGCCCCAACAGCAGCTGGCACCACTCCAAAGTGACTCCTTCCCCGGAAAGAGGGGAAGATAAGCACACACAAAAGTCCAGCTGTTGCCTCGGCAGTATGATGGAGGCAGACATCTAGTCTGGCTGCATGCCCCACGCATCAGTGAAAGCTTCTTAAGGGACAACACATGGAAAGTGCCCTGAACTTTGGTACTAGTGCATCTCTGGCAAACGTCTGCTCTGACTCAGCTGAAGCTCAAGGCAGTTGTAGTCTGGCCCACTAACACCACAGAGACCAAACACTGCACACAACAGGAAAAGAGAGCCATCACAGATGAGTAGACTGAAGGAAAAAGTGGCCAAGCTGCAAGAGTAGGGTGCATGCAACACACACAGAAGACACCCCTGAAGAACCAGGTTCTGGTGAACAGGAGGCACTGTGCCACAGGACACTCCAGGGCCTCTTCTTCATAAGGCCACTAACTTTCAAGAGCAGGAGACATAGCTGACTTTCCTATGACACAGAGACAGAAACAAAATGAGGAGACATCTTCATATGTCCCAAATGAAAGAAAAGGACAAAATCACAGCAAGAGACCTAAGTGAAATGGACATACATAATATGCCTGATCAAGAATTTAAAGTAATGATCATGAAGATACTCACTGGACATGAGAAAAGAGATAGAAAACATAAAAAAGAACCAATCAGAGATGAAGAACTCAATAAATGAAATTAAAAATATATGAGGTGGAGGGGCGCCTGGGTGGCTCAGTCGGCTAGGTGTCCAACTCTTGGTTTTGGCTCAGGTCATGATCTTAGGGTTGTGAGATCAAGCCCTGCACTGGGCTCTGTGCTCAGCACAGTCTGTTTGTCCCTCTCCCTCGGCTCCTCCCCCCACTCACATTCTCTTTCTCTCTCTCCCTCTCAAATAAATAAAATCTTTAAAAATGTATATATACACATATATATACATAATACATGTATTATATATATATATATGTGTGTGTATATATATATATATATGTGAGGTGGAATAAATAGTAGACTAGAGCCAGAAGAACAGATGAGTGACATGGAAGACAGAACAATGGAAGAAATCAGGTTGAGAGGAGACAGAATTATAAAAAGCAAAAATAGCCTTAGAGAACTCAGTGACACCATCAAGCATAATAACATTTGCCTTATAGGGATCCTAGAAGGAAGAGAGAAAATGGGGGCAGAAAATTTATTTGAAGAAATAATAGCTGAAAATTTCCCAAACCCGGAGGGAAACAGAAATCCAGACCCAGGAGGAACAGAGTGCCCCCAACAAAATCAACCCAAGGAGGTCCACACCAAGACACAGGGTAATGAAAATGGCTAAAAGTAATGATAAAGAGAGTTTTTAATCTGAAATAGAAAAGAAAACAGTTACATACAAGGGAAACTCCTTAAGGCTATCATCTGATTTTTTAGCAGACATTTTGCAGGCCAGAAGGGATTGGCATAATATATTCAAAGTGCTGAAAGGAAAATATCTGCAACCAAGAATACTCTATCCAGCAAGGCTTTCATTCAGAATAGAAAGAGAGATAAAGAATTTCCCAGGCAAATGGAAGTTAAAGGAATTCATGACCAATAAACTAGCCCTACAAGAAATGTTAAAGGAGATTCTTCAAGTGCAAAGGAAAGGCTATAAGCAAGAGTAAGGAAAGCACAAAAGCAGTAAAAATAAGCATATCTGTAAAAACTCAGTCAAAAGACTCAAAATGAAAGGACATAAAGTATGACACCATATACCTAAAACATTGGCAGGGGGAGGAGTAAAGAATGGGTTCAAACTTACGCGACCATTAACTTAGTATAGACTGCTATATGTAGAAGATTTTTATATACAAACTGAATGGTAACCACAAATCAAAAACCAGTAGTAGATATGAAAAAAATAGGGAGAAAGGAATCCAAGTATATCACTAAAAAGCCAACTAATCGGGAGAGAAGAGAACAGGGAAGAAAGGAAGAGAAGAACTACAAAAACAACCATAAAACAAGTAACAACATGGCAATAAATACCTACCTATAAATAATTACTTTGAATGTAAACTGACTAAATGCTCCAATCAAAAGACATAGGGTGGGGGCGCCTGGGTGGCTCAGTCGTTATGCGTCTGCCTTTGGCTCAGGTCATGATCACAGGGTCCTGGGATCGAGCCCCGCATCGGGCTCCCTGCTCCGCGGGAAGCCTGCTTCTCCCTCTGCCTGCTGCTCTCCCTGCTTGTGTTCCTTCTCTCGCCGTGTCTCTCTCTGTCAAATAAATAAATAAAATCTTTAAAAAAAAAAAAAAAAGACATAGGGTGACAGAGTGGATAAAAAAGCAAGATCCATCTATACACTCCCTACAAAGAGGCTAAAGATGCACGCAGATTGAAAGTGAAAGGATGGAGAAGCATTTATCATGAAAATAAATGTGAAAAGAATGCCAGGATAGAAATACTGGTATCAGACAAAATAGACTTTAAAACAAAGACAGCAACAAGAGACCAAGGACACAACAGAATAATAAATGGAACAATCCAACAAGAAGATATAACAATTGTAAATATATCTGCACCCAACATGGGTGGACCCATATACTTAAAGCAGTTAATAACAAACATAATGGAAGTAACTGATAGTAATACAATATAGGAGGGGACATTAAGACTCCACTTACAATAATGGACAGATCATCCAAACAGAAAATCAACAAGGAAACAGTAACTTTTAATGACACTTTGGACCAGATGGATTTAACCAGATATATTCAGATCATTCCATTCTAAAACTGGAATACACATTCTTTTCAAGTGAACGTTCTGGAACATTCTCCAGAAGAGATCACATATTAGACCACAAAACAAGTCTCAACAAATTCAAAAAGACTGAAGTCATACCATGCATCTTCTCTGACCACAATGCTATGAAACTAGAAATTAACCACAAGAAAAAATGTGGAATAACACTAATACATGGAGGTTAAATGACATGCTACTAAACAATGAATGGCTCAACCATGAAATCAAAGAGGAAATAAAAAAAAATACATGGAGACAAATGAAAACGAAAACAATTGTCCAAAATCTTTGGGATGCAACAAAAGCTGTTTTAAGTGGGAAGTTTTAGCAGTACAGGCCTACCTCAAGAAGCAAGAAAAATCTCAAATAAACAATATAACCTTACACGTAAAGGATCTAGAAAAAGAAGAACAAAGACCAAAACCAGTAGAAGGAAGGAAATAATCAAGATTAGAGTAGAAATTAATGAAATAGAAACTAAAAAACCAATAGAACAGATAAATGAAACCAGGAGCAGGTTCTTTGAAAAGATCAACAAAATTGATAAACCTCTAGCCAGACTCATCGAGAGAGAGAGAGAGAGAGAGAGAGAGAACTCAAATAAGCAAAATCAGAAATGAAGGAGGAGAAATAACAATCAACACCACAGAAATACAAAGGATTTTAAGAGAGTATTATGAAAAATTATATGCCAACAAATTGGACAACCTACAAGAAATGGATAAATTCCTAGAAAACTATAACCTCCCAAAACTGAATTAGGAAGAAATAGGAAATTTAAACAGATGAATTATCAGCAATGAAAGTGAATCAGTAATCAAAAAAAACGCCCAACAAGCAAAAGTCCAGGACCAAGGACACCTGGGTGGCTCAGTCGGCTAGGCGTCTGCCTTTGGCTTGGGTTGTGATCCCAGGGTCCTGGGATCAAGTCTCGCGTTGGGCTCCTTGCTCAGCAGGGAGCCTGCTTCTCCCTCTGCCTGCCAGTCTCCCTGCTTATGCTTGCTCTCTCTCTGACAAATAAATAAATAAAATCTTAAAAAAAAAAAAAAAGTCCAGGACCAGATGGCTTCACAGGTAATTCTACCAAATATTTAAAGAAAAGTTAATATCTATTCTCAAATTCATTTTATGAGGCGAGTATCACCCTGATACCAAAACCACATAAAGACACCACAAAAAAAAAAAAAACTACAGGCCAATATCTCTGATGAATATAGATGCAAAACTCTTCAACAAAATACTAGCAAACCAAATCTAATGATACATTAACAAAATCATTCACCATGATCAAGTGGGATTTATTCCCAGTATGCTTAGATAGTTCAATATTTGTAAATCAATCAACATGATACATCACATCAATAAGAGAAAGGATAAGAACCATATGATCATTTCAATAAGTCAGGAACAAGAAAAGGATATCCACTCTCACTTTCATTCAGCATAGTACTGAAATAAATAAACAGATGATAGATAGATAGGTAGCATCCAAATTGGTAAGGAAGAAGTAAAACTCACTATTTGCAGAACACATGACACTTTAAGTAGAAAACCCTAAAGACTCATCAAAAAAAACTACTAGAACTGATAAATGAATTCAATAAGGTCACAGGATACAAAATCAATATACAGAAGTCTGTTGCATTTCTATACACTAATAATGAAGCAGCAGAAAGAGAAATTAAGAAAACAATCCAATTTACAATGCAGCAAAATAATAAAATACCTAGGAATAAACTTAACCAAGGAGGTGAAAAACCTATACCCTGAAAAACCATAAAACACTGATGAAAGAAATTAAAGACAACAAAAGCAAATGGAAAGACATTCCATGTTCACAGATTGGGAGAACAAATGTTGTTAAAATATCCATACTACCCAAAGCAATCTATAGACTTAATGCAACTCCTATCAAAATACCAACAGCATTTTTCACAGAATTAAAATAAATAATCCTAAAACTTGTATGGAACCACAAAAGACCCCAAATAACCAAAGCAATCATGAAAAATTTTGAAAAAAAAAAAAAGCTGGAGGTATCATAACTCCAGATTTCAAGATACACTACAAAGCTGTAATAATGAAAACAGTACAGAACTGGCACAAAAACAGACACATAGATCAATGGAACAGAATAGAAAGCACAGAAATAAACCCATGATTATATGGTCAATTAATCTTTGACCAAGGAGGCAAGAATATGCAATGGGCGAAACAGTTTCTTCCACAAATGATGCTGGGAAAACTGGACAGCAACATGCAAAAGAAGGAAACTCGATCACTTTCTTACATCATACACAAAAATAAACTCAAAATGTATTAAAGACCTAAAGTGAGTCCTGAAACCATAAAAATCCTAGAAGACAGCACAGGCAGTAATTTCTCTGACATTGGCCATAGCAACATTTTTCTAGCTATGTCTGCTCAGGCAAAGAAAACAAAAGCAAAAATAAACTATTAGGATTACATCACAATAAAAAAGTTCCTGCACGGCAAAAGAAACAACAACAAAACAAAAAGACAGACTACCAAATAGGAGAAGATATTCGGCAAATATTGTAATGTAGTCCTAATACTTTATTTTTGCTACTGATAAAGGGCTAGTATCCAAAATATATAAAGAACTATACAACTCAACACCAAAAATCAAATAATTCAATTAAAAGATGGGCAGAAGACATGAACAGTCATTTCTCCAAAGAAGACATCCAGATGGCCAACAGACACATGAAAAGATGCTCAACATCACTCAGCATCAGGGAAATACAAATCAAAACTACAATGAGGTATCACCTCACACCTGCTAAATGACTAAAATAAAAAACACAAGAAACAACAGGTGTTCACAAGGATGTGGAGTAAATGGGACCCTCATGCACTGTTGGTGGGAATGCAAACTGGTACAGCCAGTCTGGAAAACAGTATGGAGGTTCCTCAAAAAATTAAAGATAGAATTACCATATGATCCAGTAATTCCACTACTGGGTATTTGCCCAAAGAATATGAAAACACTAATTCAAAAGGATATATGCACCACTATGTTTACTGCAGTATTATTTACAATAGCCAAACTATGGAAGCAGCCCAAGTGTCCATCAATTGATGAATGGATAAAAAAGATGTGGTGTATATACACAATGGAATATTATTCAGCCATAAAAAAGACTGAAATCTTGCCTTTTGCAACAACGTGGATGAAGTTAGAGAGTATAATGCTAAGCAAAATAAGTCAGAGAAAGATAAATGCCATATGATTTCACTCATATGTGGAATTTTAGAAACAAAACAAATGAACAAAGGGGAGATAAACCAAAAAACAGACTCTCAACTATAGAGAACAGATGGTTACCAGAGGGGAGGTGGGTAGTGGGGGGAAGGATGAAATAAGGTGAAGGGGATTAAGAGTATACCTATTTTTAAAAAATACTCATTTACTTTTTGAGAGAGTGTGCACGAGTGGGGGGGGGGCGGGCAGAAGGAGGAAGGCAGGGAAGCAGACTCCCCACTGAACAGGGAGCCCACACAGGGCTCAATCTCACAACCCTGAGATTATGACCTGAGCTGAAACCAAGAGTTGCACACTTAACCCACTGAGCCACCCAGGTGCCCCAAGAGCACACTTCTCTTATTGAGCATTGAGTAATATATGGAATTGTTGAATCACTCTATTGTACACCTGAAACTAATATAACATAGTATGTTAACTATACTGGCATTAAAATTCAAAAAGTTAAAAAAAAGACCATGGACTATTTAAAGCACAAACAATAGCGTTTTATGGTGTTTATAGCACATGTAGAAGTAAAATACACAATTGTTGTGTATTTTATTGTTGTAAGGTTCTTAGATTGCTTACAACATAGTATAATACTATTTAAAAATAAACCATAATAAGTTAAAGATGTATATTGTAATCTTTAATACATCACTAAAAATTTCCTCAAATAGGTATAAGCTAGAGAAGGTAAATAAAATTCTAGAGAAGGCAGAGGGACCCCTGGGTGGCTCAGTCAGTTGAGCGTCTGCCTTTGGCTCAGGTCATGATCCCAGAGTCCTAGGATCAAGTCCTGCATCGGGCTCCTTGCTCAGCAGGGAGCCTTCTTCTCCCTCTGCTTGCCACTCCCCCTGCTTGTGCACTCATTCTCCCTCTCTCTCTCTCTCTCTCTCGCTCTCTGACAAATAAATAAAATCTTTAATCAAAAAAATAAAAATAAAAGAAGGCGGAAAGTCCCGTGCCAGCTGCAGAGCAATGATTGCATCAATGAATGACGGGTCGGGGCTGGTGCAATGGGCAGGGTGGTCAGGGGCTGTGAGTACACAGCAGCAGTAGATCATTAATACACATGGATGTGCCTTTTCCAGTTTACTAATATCCCATAGTTTACTTACAATCAGCATGCTAATTTTAGGGTGTCACAATTTACTGCTGAAATTCAATAAGATACTTGTTTTCCTGACTCTCAGCCAGCAACCTCAGATCAATCATTATGAGCAGAAATGTCTTCCTTATCGAAATTATATACTTGTATTGCTGTTGCCTATATGCTTAGTCTGCAACTTTCTCAACATATCAATCACTCATCTCTGTCCTTCTCTTGGGTTTTTACTATAGACTGAAAGAAAGAGCTAGCATTCCGGCACCATGTTACTTCACTGGAACATCACCAAGTGCTCCAGCTTGGCGGATACTCAGTCTAGAACCACCAAGAAAAGACGACAATGTTTTAACTAACTTCTGGGCATAAAACAAACTCTGATAGCTTTCCTACCTTGGATGGAGGGTTCTTCCTTACATT
Organism: Leptonychotes weddellii; assembly: GCF_054177405.1. Classification (NCBI taxonomy): domain Eukaryota; kingdom Metazoa; phylum Chordata; class Mammalia; order Carnivora; family Phocidae; genus Leptonychotes; species Leptonychotes weddellii. The sequence continues at coordinate 79,709,599 of NC_138379.1, read as the reverse complement.
CCTCTCATCCCACTTTGACTTGATCAGTTTTATATTTTTTTTTAAAAAATCAACATAAAATTCATATAAGATTAACCATTTTAAGTGTACAATTCAGTGACATTTAGTACATTGACAACACTGTGCAACCATCACTTTTACCTAGTTCCAAAAACACTTCTATCACCCCAAAAGGGACCTCCTACCCACCAAGTAGTCCCCCCTATTTCTCCTTCTTGTAGCCCCTGGCAACTGCTCATCTGCTTTGTCTCTGTGGACTTACTCTTTTATTTTATATAAACTTTACTTTTATATTTTATATAAATGAAATCTACAATATGTGACCACTTGTGTTTGGCTTCTTTCACTTAGATTCAGCTCTATATTACATGGCCCGTCTCACGTATTGATTTTGTATTAGCTATTACTTTTTGGTAGCAAGTAATGAAACACACTTGAACTAGTACCCATCCCTTGATCGGGAGGAATGCTTTTCAGATATTCCCATTGTTTTATACAACATTATACAACACTCTTTGTCTAGAAAATGTTGATGCCATGTACTATAGTGTTTCTTATGCCTCAGAGAATGTAAAGAGCTCCTTCAACTTTTGCTTGCAGACAGGCATACATATCCCACCATATTACTTCATGCATACAAATTGTTGCAATATGAATAAGTCTTTCTGCTACATGTTTTTAATATTGCTTCAGGCTATTTCAAATATGGTGGCTTGGGATTTCTATATTTGCAATTTCCTATTTCACTTAGTCAATGGTGACCTAACACAAGCCAACAAAACTAACCAAAGAAATGGTTCATTGTTGGCCTTTCCCTAAGTATGTTTTTCAGAATGTTCTACAGATACCTGGGGGGAAACCAGAGTAGTTAACAATATTGAGGAATGCTGGATTAGGCAAAAGGATGGTTTCTGAATTCCATGGATTCAAAAGGATGCAGGTTTTCTCAGATTCTTTAATATAACTATACGTCCTATAACTCTCTAAGAATGAGTTAGTGTTTTAGGATTTTTTTCCAAATGTATTTGGCTACAAAATCCTTTATTGACAAATCACATCATAGCACCAGCATCCCATGGAATATTTTGGGAACTATTTATGCAGTGTGCTGGATTGTCTGCTGTCAACTGAGGACCATTTCCTTCATCTTTTCATGTTGTTAGTTCAAAGGCCTCTGAGCATGTTTTAGAATCTTTCTTCTCATTGTTGCCTCTAATATTCCCTAGCAGTTGAATGTGCTTTATTGATGGAGGAATCATCACTTCACCTGTAAAATTTGGAAGCATATTCATTACATTCCCAAGAATCTCTTTCTAGGGTGGAGTTTAGAATTGGCCAATGTAAGGCACTTGTAGGACATGTAAAGAACAGAAGAGATGGGAAAGCCATTATTTACCAGCCCTGGCAGGTAGACTTGTAGGCAGAGGGCAGATATAAGGTTGGCTTCCAGGAAGCTGTTCTGTGAATTTCCTGTTTCAGTACTGTAGGTACCTGATATCATCTATGACAGCTTCCTGTGCTTCTACAGTCTACTTTTCTGTAAGCTCACAGCCATTCTCCCTGACCTTCACTCCTTCCAGGTCTTCCTGTAATTTTTCGGGTATCTAAATACATGTATTAAATCCCTTCTTGTCAAATATCTGTTTCCTGATTTCCCACCTGAATCCTAACTAATAAAGAGTTTGAGGTCAGTATGGGTTCCAACAAACAGATCCTTAAGAATTGAACATCATGAAGAATTGGTTTTCTTTCCTGGTTACACATGTAATCAGGGATGGCCTTCCTAGTAGAAAATGACATTAGTAATCCATGGAATTCAGTGAAAAATAACAATATTAAAAATCATTACCCATAGTTGAAGCAACAGAAACTAAGGTGGAAATGAGGACTATAATAACTGTACGTGTGGGCTAGCTGCTTCAGACCATACTGGAGATCCCACAGAAGTAAAATAACAAGCTGATTTCTTTAAAATCGTGGGTCAAAGCATTGAACTTATGAGTTCTTACAATCAGTGGGGCTTAACACCTAGAACTTTAAAAATCAGCAAGCCTGGCTCTGAAAGAGCTGAGAGGGTGATAGGAAATGGAGTCCCGGCCCTTAAAAAGTACAACAAAGAGCCCTGCTGAGACACAACATAGAAGCAGTAGTTTGAAAAATGCCTGGGGTATATGGGAAGGAGATTTATTTACTAATCTCAGAGCATGTGCAGGGATCTTTGAGACCTCTCCAAGAACAGAAGAGTGGTTGGGCACCATTTCCTTCCCCTGCCCTCCAGCTCAGATACATGGATACCTGTGGGAACCAGCTCAGAGTGAACATTCTCCACCTAGCTTGCTAACAGTACACCCCACCCCTGTGCTCTCCTGTGGCCCCCACCCCCATCCTGGCCTGGGCAGAAGTTTTCCAGGGTGGCTGCAGTTCTGTTCCCACAGTGGACTGGCACACCCCCACCCCAGCATTCTGCTGCAGACATACTTGCTCTAACACACCCTTGGCAGGAGTCTACCCAAAACCGAGCCACAAGACTGCCAGTGTGCAAACAGCCCCATCAGGGGCCAGCACCACCATAGAGTGACCCCTGCCCCAGAGAGGGCAGATAACCACACACATCAGTCTGACTGCAGCCCCAGATATCTGGTCTGACTATAGGCGCAATCCCACCAATGAAAGCTTCTCAGGAGACAACACAGGGAGAGTGCCCTGCAGTTTGGTGCTAACACAGCTCGGGCAAATGCCTGGTCTGACTCCACTCAAGTCCAGGGTGGCCCCAGACTGGCCCATTAACAACACAGGGACCAAATCCTGCCCACAACAGGCAGAGAGAGCTATTATAGCCAACTGGACCACAGGGAAAAGCAGCTCAGCCATAACAGTAGGGCCCATGCAACACACACAGAAAATGCCCCTGAAGTGTCAGGTTCTGGTGAACAGGGGACACTGCATTACAGGACCTCTTCTTTATAAGGCAATCACTCTCAATAACAGAAGACATTCATGACTTTCCTAACACAGAGAAACACACGGAGAGTTAGACAAAGTGAAGAGACAGAAGAGGATGTCCCAAATGAAAGAACAGGACAAAATCACAGCAAGAGAGCTAAACAAAATGGAGATAAGCAATATGCCTGATAGAGAATTTAAAGGAATGGTCATAAAGATACTCATTGGACTTGACAAAAGAGTAGAGTGAGACCTTCAACAAAGATACAGAAAGCATAAAAAAAGAACCAATCACAGATGAAGAACTCAACAACACTGAAATTAAAAATACACTAGATGGAATAAATAGTAGACTAGAGGAAGCAGAAAAATGGATCAGCAACCTGGAGAACAGAGTAATGGAAAGCAATCAAGTTGAATGGGAGAGAGAAACAAGAATGATACAAAATGAAAATAGACTTAGGGAACTCAGCAGCACCATCAAGCATAATAACATTCACATTATAGGGATCTCAGCAAGAGAAGAGAGAGAACATGAGGGCAGAAAATTCATTTGAAGAAATAATAGCTGAAAACTACCCAAACCTGGGGAAGGAAACAGAAATCCAGATCCAGGAAGCACTGAGAGCTCCCAACAAAATCAAACCAAGGATGTCCATACCAAGACACATAGCAAAAAGCAGTAATAAAGAATTTTTAAGCAGCAAGAGAAAATAGCTACACACAACAGAAACCCCATAAGACTATCAGCTGATTTCTCACAGAAACTATGCAAGCCAGAAGGAAGTGGCAAGATATATTCAAAGTGCTAAAAGAAACAAAACAAAACAAAACAAAACCTGCAACCAAGAATACTCTGTCTGGCAAGGCTACCATTCAGAATAGAAGGAGAGATAAAGTTTCCCAGGCAAAAGTTGAAGGAATTCATCACCACTAAACCAGCCTTACAAGAAATGTTAAAGGGAACTCTTGTGGTGGAAAGGAAAGACCAAAAGTAAGAGTAAGGAAAGCACAAAGGCAGCAAAATTAAGTATATCTATAACAATCGGTCAAGGGATTCACAAAATAAAAGGATGTAATACGACACCATATGCCTAAAATTTCGGGGGGGG
>NC_138379.1:79698960-79705444 GCF_054177405.1 Leptonychotes weddellii | reverse complement strand
CAAGTAATAAAATGGCAATACATACATACCTATCAATAAGTAAATGTAAATGGACCAGGGGCGCCTGGGTGGCTCAGTTGGTTGGGCGACTGCCTTCGGCTCAGGTCATGATCCTGGAGTCCCTGGATCGAGTCCTGCATCGGGCTCCCTGCTCGGTGGGGAGTCTGCTTCTCCCTCTGACCCTCCCCCCTCTCATGTGCTCTCTCTCATTCTCTCTCTCTCAAATAAATAAATGAAATCTTTAAAAAAAAAAATGTAAATGGACCAAATGCTCCAATCAAAAGACACAGGGTGACAGAGTGGATAAAAAAGTAAGATCCATCTATATGCTGCTTACAAGAGTCTCATTTCAGACCTAAAAACACATGCAGATTGAAAGTGAAGGGATGAAAAAGCATTTATCATGCAAATGGAAGTGAAAAGAAGGCCGGGGTAGAAATACTTACATCAGACAACAGACTTTAAAATAAAGACTGTAACAAGAGACAAAGAAGGACACTGCATAATCAAAATGAACAAACAAGAAGATATAATAATTGTAAATATTTATGCACTGAACATGGGAGCACCCAAATATATAAAGCATCTAATGACAAACATAAAGGAAGTAATTGATAGTAATGCAATAATCATAGGGGACATTAACACCCCACTTACAACAATGGATAGATCATCCAAACAGAAAATCAACAAGAAAACAGTGGCTTTGAATGACATATTGGACCAGATGGATCTAACAGATATATTCAGAATATTCCATCCTAAAAGAGCAAAATACACACTCTTTTTCAAGCACACATGGAATAGTCTCCAGAACAGATCACAAAACAAGTCTCAACAAATTCAAAAAAACTGAAGTCATACCATGCTTCTTCTCTGACCACAATGCTATGAAACTAGAAATCAGCCACAAGAAAAAACCTGGAATAACATAAATACATGGAGGTTAAACAACATGTTACTAAACAATGAATGGGTCAACCAAAAAATCAAAAAGGAAATTTTAAAAAATTGCTTTCTTATACCATACACAAAAATAAACTCAAAATAGATTAAAGATTTAAATGTGAGAACTGAAACCATAAAATTCCTAGAAGAGAGCACAGGCAGTAATTTCTCTGACACTGGCCATAGCAACATCTAGATATAGCTCTTGAGGCAAGGGAAATAAAAGCAAAAATAAACTACTGGGGGGACTACATCAAAATAAAAAGCTACACAGCAAAGGAAAGAATCAAAGCAAAAAGACAACCTACTGAATGGCAAAAGGTATTTGCCCATGACACAGCCAATAAAGGCGTAGTGTTCAAAATATATAAAGAACTGATACACCTCAATACTAGAAAAAAAAAATCCAGTTTAAAAATGGGCAGAAGATATGAATAGACAGACATTTTTCCAAAGAAGACATCCAGATGGCCAACAGACACATGAGAAGATACTCAACAGCACTCATCATCAGGGAAATGCAAATCAAAACCACAATGAGATATCACCTCACACCTGTCAGAATAGCTAAAATCAAAAATATAAGAAACAACAAGTGTTGGTGAGGATGTTGAGAAAAAGGAACCCTTGCGTACTGTTGGTGGGAATGCAAAATGCTCTAGCCACTGTGGAAGACAGTATGGAGGAGGTTCCCCAAAAAATGAAAAATAGAGTTACCATATGATCCAGGATTCCACTACTGGGTATTTAATCAAAGAATATGAATACACCAAATTGAAAAGATATAGGTACCCTTATATTTATTGCATTATTTACAACAGGCAAATTATAGAAGCAGTCCAAGTGTCCATCGGTAGATGAATAGATAAAGAAGATATTGTATGTAGGGGCACTTGGGTGGCTTAGTTGGTTAAGCATCTGCCCTCAGCTCAGGTCATGATCCCAGGGTCCTGGGATCAAGTCCCACATCGGGCTCCCTGCTCAGTGGGGAGTCTGCTTCTCCCTCTCCTGCTCCCCCTGCTTGTGCTCTGTCAAATAAATAAAATATTTAAAAAAAAAAAAAAAAGATGTCATACACACACACACACACACACACATACACAGTGGAATATTATTCAGCCATAAAAAGGAATGAAATCCTACCATTTGCAACAACACGTATGGATCTAAAGGGTATAATGCTAAGTGGAGTAAGTCAGAGAAAGACAAATACCATATAATTTCACTCATATGTGAAATTTAAGAAACAAAACCGACAAATTTAAAAAGAAATAAACCAAAAAACAGAGTCTTAACTACAGAGAACAAACAGACGGTTACCAGAGGGGAGGTGGGTGGGGGGATGGGGAAATAGGGGAAGTGGATTTGGAGTACGTTTATATTGCTGAATAACATTTAGAATTATTGAATCGCTATATTGTACACCTGAAACTAATATAAATTATACTGGATTTTTTTTAAAAAGGTTAGCAGCCTTTAAAACAAGGATAAGTGCTATAACTAAGGTATATACAGTACCTATGATGTATTTTGAGGAACACAGAGAAGGGAGTAACCTAGAAGATAGTTGTTATGAATTGAACTGAATTCCACAAAAAAGTGATGTTGGAGTTCTAGTTCCCAGTGTTTCAGGATGTAATCTTATTTGGAAATAGCATTGTTGTGGAAATAATCAGTTAATGAAAATCAGGTCCTACTGGCATAGTATGTGCCCTAATACCTAATCCCACCAAGTAACTGCTGTCCTTAATAAGAAGGGAAATTTGGACATACACATAGGGAGAACACCACGTAACTGACAGAGGCAGAGGCTGAGGTAAGGCAATTGCAAGGCAAGGAAAAGCAAGGACTGAGAGCCATTACCTCCAACTAGGAAGAGGCAAGGAAGGATTCTTCCCTAAACATTTCAGGGGGCCCTGCCGGCACCTTGATTTTGGACTTTCAGCCTCCGGAAGCTGTCAGACGATAAATTTCGGTTAAGTCGCCCGGTTTGTGGTACTTTGTTATGGTAGCCCTAGCAAACTACTAGGTACAGAATGGATTAGCGTTCTGCGTTTTACAGAGGAGGAACGAATCCCCAAAGTTACAAACTACGTGTAACCATACTGGCACTGGACCCAAGTCTTCAAAACGATTGTTCTTGACACTAACCTTGGGATCAGAATAAATTAGCTCTGGCATTCAAAATCCACTGGTGATAAGCAAAGCAGTAAGCAAATAAAAGATGTTTGGGAAAGTCCAGCTCTCGGTCATTTGGACTAGCCATTTCCATGTTCTTCCCTTTCTTCAAATTTTATAAAGCACAGAAATTTAGAAATCATTTTCTCAGCAGGTAAGATGCCGGTAAATAGAATGCTAGCCTCTTTCATCAGAAAGATGGTTTTCATTCTGTTTCTGATTATTTGGTGACCTAGGTGTCTGGATAAAGTTCTTCACTAAAAAATTTCCACCGCTGGCTCCAGGGGACTACAGGAGTCAATAAATAAATTCAAATGTTGTTGCTGAGCAAAGGGAGGAAATCACGGACAGAATTTAGAACTGAGGAGCGCCTGGTTGGCTTAGTCAGTAGAGCGTGCGACTCTGTCTCAGGGTTGTAGGTTTGAGCCCTACGTTGGAGGTAGAGATCACTTAAAAATAAAATCTTAAAAAAATTTTTTTTTAAAAAGGGGGAATTTAGAGCTGAAAGCCAGCCCTCGGGCCAAATCCTTGCTGTCTTGGTAGTATTAAAGACCTCAAAGTGAGAATTTAAGTTAGAGAGATCTTGGATTAGTAGAATCCCCAGAAGCTTGGCAGATGCTAATTAAATTCTCCCGTGAAGAAATTCATCCCAGGCTTCAAAAGAATTCCAACAAATAGAACTCATTCATCAGTCTATCCTTCAAGGTCTCGTTTATAAGACAATTTTCAACTTGAGCTTTTATAGTACCATGTTCACATTCCAGAACATGCTATGCTCTTCGATGCTGTCACCCACAGTACAGACAACTCCTTGCCCTTCTAGTCCTACCTATCACCTGACACTAGTGAACTCCCATTTCTCTTTCAAGTCTTAACTTGACCTCTGAAGCTGCCTGGAGTTCCTTAGAGAAAGTCAGTATCCTATCTGTGCACTATTCTATTCCAGCATATATTTTTTATTTATAACTCAAATTTCCTCAGGACCCACCAGCCCACAGTTATGAATGACAACACATCAACACTAACAATTCAAATGTCACAGACCGGTTGCTCCTTCACCCACAGTCTCAGACAAAATCTCTCCCTTTGTTATTTCTGGAACTTATGAGTGTGTCTCAATGGTACATGTGAATGATCCTATGTCCTGCTGTTGTTATGGAACCCATCTAAGGGAGTGCTAAAAAGAAACAACAGACCCAAAATGGAGTCACTTTTGCTAAGCCCCACCAAGACTTCCTAACTAAACTGCAGTTTCAGCCTCCCAGGAGTGGAATTTGAAGCCAATCAGTCTGGGATTTCCTCATCAGCATTAGTGAGGTGGTCTGCCTCAGAAGACCCCCTGCTTTCCCCTAAGGGAAGGAGACCTTGCCTGAAACAATCTACTCTTAACTTCCTTGTTTCATCCTCCTCCTGCCTATAAAACCTTCCATTTTGTACACCGCCTTGGAGCTCCTCTCTACTTGCTAGATGGGATGCTGCACAATTCATGAGTGGCTGGATAAAGCCAAATAGATCCTCAGATCTACTCAGTTACATTTTAGTTTTTAACAGGAGTCACATGGCCAGCTTTCTGTAAAAACATTGTTTCTAGCTCAGAGTCCTAATCCCAGGGCTCCAAAGTGAGAAAGACAGATATCCCTAAATGGCACAGCAAGCATGATTAATATTTGTTTGAATACATGGGTACATGGCATAATATACAGCTGGAATTGTAAAGAATAGTTACCTGGCCAGGGCAAGATTAAGAGGTAGAGACAGCTTTTTTTTTTTCCTTTATAAGCTATTATATATTATTTGTTTTTAAATAATACACACACACATCTTTGATGAAAATAGACTAGGTTGTTTAAAATGACATAGCATACCCTCTAGTCCTTACTGGACTGCAGTCAGGCTGTGTTCCATGAAGAAATGAGGAGGCTGCCCCTCTCCTCACTGTGTGTCTTGTTTTGTCACCTGGTCCTAAAGAGGCCTTGCTTTGTTCTCTGTGATTCACAGAAGTCTTTACAAAAACTCCTTCAGTTACTGCCTGCAGCCCCATAACATGGGATCGCGGTCCCAGGATAGCGATAAGGATGGCCACAAATTTCTCAAAAATGTTATGCACTTTTCTACATGCTGTAGAAGATGATACAGGGAAGCGCTTAAAGCATGAGCTCTGACTTTTGCTTGTAGACAAGATGGAGGAGGAGGGACCAGATTTACCCTCCTGCCTGAAACAACAACCAATCAAAGGCTTTCAAGACACGGGATGTCAGGTAACAAAGGACAGTGTTGCCTGAAAAACAGAAAACGAATGAGTCCAGCGACTGCCCCAGTTTTCTGCTCAGAGAGTTTCTAGGATGCAGGGTAGGGACAGAACTAAGGTGGAGGCCAATTGGCTCCCTGAGCTGAGGAGATGGAGTGAAGAGTGTGGAGATACCAAGGCAGTTCAAGTTCATGGACAGAGTGTCAGAGAGGAGAGAGCTGCACAGGAACCCCAGAGACCTGCAGAGGGTCCTTGGTGAGTACTGATGATCCAGGGGAAAAGGGCCCAACACTCACAGAGGGCCAATCTACCCACCAGCCAGCTACGAAAAGCTCATAATTCTTCCTCTAATTCTTACAAGTTTTGTGCCCTTGGCTAACTTATTTAAATTCTCTGCCTCTGGTCTCTGCCTCCCGGTGTTCTCACCTTGTGAAATCCACTTCCCTGAATGTGGGCTGGACCTATGACTTGCTTCTAACAAAAAGAATACAGAAATCACATCTGAGATTAGGTTACAAAAAGATTCTGGCTTCTATCTTGTTCATTCTCTTGCTTTCTCCCCTTCCTGCTCTGTTCCAGCTTCCACATTATGAGCTGCCCTATGGAGAGGCCCACATGGCAAGAAGTCAGTTTCTCTGGCAATAGCCAACAAGGACTCGATGGCTGCCAGTGGCCTTGTGAGTGAACTTGGATCTTCTGAGGCTGCTGACAGACAACTGAGTGAGCTTGGAAGCAACTCTCTCCAAATAGAGCCATGGTCAATACCTTGACTGCGGCCTTCTGAGCAAGCCACAGCCAGAGGACCCAGCTTAGCTACATCCAGATTCCTGATCCACAGAAACCGTGAAGTAAATGTTTCTTGTTTTAAGCCATTATGTTTTGGAGTGATTTGTTACGAAGCAAGAGATAACTATTACAGCAACAGAAACTCTGATTTTATTTTTTTTAAGATTTTATTTATTTGAAGTCAAACAGAGAAAGACATGTATCATATGATCTCACTGATATGAGGAATTCTTAATTGCAGGAAACAAACTGAGGGTTGCTGGAGTGGGGGGTGGGGTGGGAGGGCTGGGGTGACTGGGTGATCGACACTGGGGAGGGTATGTG
>NC_138379.1:79687667-79698460 GCF_054177405.1 Leptonychotes weddellii | reverse complement strand
GGGAGGGGAGGAATGAAGCGGGGGAAATCGGAGGGGTGGACGAACCATGAGAGACGATGGACTCTGAAAAACAAACTGAGGGTTCTAGAGGGGAGGGGGTGGGAGGATGGGTTGGCCTGGTGGTGGGTATTGAGGAGGGCACATTCTGCATGGAGCACTGGGTGTTATGCACAAACAATGAATCATGGAACACTTCATCTAGAACTAATGATGTAATGTATGGGGATTAACATAAGAATAAAAAAATAAAAATAAAAAATAAATAAATTAATTAATTAAAATAAAGGCAATGTGCCATACAGTGAGGGTTCCGAAGGAGCTACGGGGCCGAGACTCTGGCAGTGAGGGTGGCAAACAGTCTATGCAGGGGGATCCCAGACATGCAGAGGCCCCAGCAACTGCAACAACGGGGGGGAGGGGAGGAGAAAACAGGTGGGATCTGGGCAAAGGGAGCTGTGACAGTGCAGGCATGATGGATTTCTGTTGATTGACAGGTCTCAGGTTCTTCTATAGGGTGGGGGACGGGGGGTATGTGCACCTGTGGGTCCATACAGACATAAACATACGTGTATATGAAAAAGGGGACTGAGAAAATCATCAGTGTCAGGGAGTCTGGGTGCACAGTTAATGGTCCCAACAAACATGTTCTGCACAAAATCGGTCTCTTTTCTGCTAAAGGTATTGATAGCATGTTGCCTAAGATCCCTACGATAGCGGCTTCTAAATGCTGCTTACCATAGTTCTGCAACACCCTGCAGCTAAGGAGAAGCAGAAAAGTGGCAAGTGCAAGAGTAAAGGAGCTGGAACGCTAGCAGAAAATCTGGGTTAAAAGCAGGTAAAGCTGCATTACCATAAATTCTTGGTTATCTGAGGGAAATCTGATTTCAGGTTCTCCGTGGCACTGGTTTAAGAGACTGCAGTGATGATGACCTCCCAGAGCAAGGGGTTAGGCTTTTAGCAGACTACTAGTAAGTCTTTCATAAAGGTAAGCACGGAGTTCTTGTGTTCTGAGACTGCCCAGATGGCTGAAATGGGGGCTGATACTCACTCTGACAGTATATGGAGCGTTGACCAGTAAATTCTTTATTTCAGTAAAGTTACTAGCAGCCCTCTGGGAGGCCCACATCTTGGAACCACTCCTGCTGTATTCCACCTAAAGTGAAAAGAAGAAATTATTAGTAAGGTAACCAATGGTCTGGGACATCCTGATACCTTACAAGGAGGCAGGGAGAGAGAGGGAGGTGAGATGCCAAGTGTTCTAATGGGTGGAACACGATTTACCCAGCTACATCAAATCAAGACCTAGCCATTCAGAACACGTTTCTGCTCTGGCAGACCCAGAAATCTATTCATAGAGACACACAAGGCGCGCCGCTCCTAGAAGTTACTTACAATGTACTCTCGGATGAGGCCATGGGTGTGGGTGGGAGGAAACCAGTGGGCCACAATCACACCTTCCTCTTCCCTGTGGAGTGACAGCTGGAGATTTTGAGGGGCGTCTGGCACTAGAAAAGAGTCAGCTCAGGGTTAAAACCCATCTGCATACTGGTAAAGGAGAGGAACTTTCCTGAGATTGAAACAAAGACTAGAAAGAATCCAGAGCCAGCATTGGGACCTATCCACCAATAAAGGCTGTAAGCTTGTATGCCCACAACCTGCCTGCACCCTGCCCACAGCCTGCCCACACCCTGCCCGCACCCTGCCCGCACCCTGCCTCAGGGTCACATGGGGTGTGCTGTGTACTTCCTCCGGAAACTATTTCAATTCTCCCTTGCAGGCCTTGGATGACCGTCTGACACCCCTGGGCTCTACTAAACAAGTGTTAACAAAATCATAACACACAGGTGTCAGTGAGTTTTGCTGTGCTTCACACCTCCGTGCTTTCTCCAGGCTCCCCCTGTAGCTATCCTGCCCTTGTGCTGGAAGCAACCAAGGAGTTTCAAGGAGCTTCAAGGAGCCCTGGTTCCTTTTTATGAAGAATGGCACAGAAGCCTCGATCTTAGTGACAGGTGTGCTCACTGCTATGGAAGTGTCATCTGTCTGGGCCTTCCCAGCTGACAGAGCAATTTATGTGATTTATGTGATTATGGTATTTATGTGATACCAGCCTGCCTGTGGACACGTATCTGTAACTATTTTATACGTGAGCATCTGAACGTACATCAAGATCAACAGGAGTTCATACAGAGGTCTCCAACCGTAACCCAAATGTAAGCACGGGCCCTCGCAAACGCAAAGTTCACAAGACCCTGGGGACGAAGATCACTGGAATAAGCATGGAGTCACCTGACGTCAGCTACCGTGAGAGGCGAGGAAGCAGGGAATTCTCTAGGACATGTGAGTTCCGGTAAATCTCTTGAAAACGGAGCCTTAGTACTCCTGACATGCCTCATATTTTAACAATGATGATCTCACAAATACTGAGTACTAGGAGATTGAAGGTAGAGACAGGAGCTAGAGAAGCTATGCAAAAGGCGGCCGTGTTGGGCACGATCTGAAGTTAACTTCCGAAGGTAGCAAAACACCACGTGACCTAATAAGGAGAATACGTGCTCAACAGCTCAGGCAGGACCATCAAGCTTCACCACAAATCTTCTGTATTTATGCGGCCCATGTCATTAGGTTCCCACACTCCTGAGTGTCCTCGGGAAACTCTGCAAATCCCACAGTAGGTCTTGAACACACCATAAACGGAAACTAGAATACTTACGTCCTTCTGGTGTCCGCAGAGTCACGAAGTCGTTGGTGTTGTGCACTTTGCTGAGACACTGGACCTGCACTTTGACCTGATACGTGGTGTCTGGCTTCAAGACTTTTAATATGGTGTTGGTTTTATTGCTGTGTGTCTCCACAGTCTTCCAGATGCCCTCTCCGACCACCCTGGCCAGAAGAAGAAAGATATGGTCACATCAGAGCAGTGTGGGGTCGCAGAGGACACTGGGCTCGGCTAATGAAGAGCCGCTCTGCTCTGTGTACACCACAAGAGTTTGCAGAACGTCCAGTGCTGGTGAGAACACTGTTTTCTTCTCTCACGGCAAAGATGGGACCCACCTGTAGTAGACGTTATAGACACAACCAGCAGAGGGCATTTTCTTGGGCCGCATCCAGGTCAACGTTACGTCCCCAGAGAAGTCGGCCGTCCACTGAAGATTCTGTACTTTGTATACAGTTAGTTCATCTAGAGAGATGAAGGGGGAAAGGGAAAGAAAGTGGTATCTCACAAATCCTTGTGTTTCAAAGGACCCAAGAGGTCCCTTGATGTTTAAGCAGACCTACCAGGATCTAGATTGTCAGGCCACGGCCAGCCTCTTAAGACATCACAGAAAAAAAAGAGTTCAAGCCTTCCTATACGACCTTGCCCAGGGTCTCCTAAATTTCCAGTCACGGTATTTTCCTTGCATTTCGCCTCCTTGTCTACACGGAGGTAAGCCTGTTTCTCAAGAGAGAATTCTACAGGTCCAGGGACAATGTCCTAGCAGGATCCATTACTGCGACAGACCGAATGTGTGTGTCCCTCCAAATTCATATGCTGAAACCCAATCCCCAACGTGATGGGATCAGGAAGCGGGGCTGTTGGGAGGTGATCAGGTCCTAAGGACGGAGTCCTCAGGAGATGAGATGAGCGACCCCAGAGAGCTCCCTCACCCTTTCCATCATGTGAGGACACAGGGAAGACAGCTGTCTATGAACTGGGAAGCGGGCCCTCACCAGACGTGGCATCTGCTGGTGCTCTGATCCGGGCTTCCAGCCTCCAGAACTGAGAGAAGTAAGTTTCTGTTGTTTAGAAGCCCTTCAGGCTGTGATGTTCTGTTAATGGCAGCCCAAAAAGACTAGGACAATTACTAAAGGCGCTCCAGACAGAAGGACTGCGTCCACCCCGCCATGAAGCCTGAGGCTCTGGGAGCATGGTGCACCCGCATGAGGCGGGACAAGCCTCCCTCCACTGGGCGCTCCAAAACCGGGCAAAAAGCGGTTTCCCCTTCAGGCTGAGGAAAGGCTCACGAGGCTCCCGGCAGAGTGCCCGTGGCGGGTGGAGGCTGAGCCCAGGGCCCGAGGGCTGGCACTCACCGCTGCAGGCCCTCTCGTCGCTCTCGTCCGAGCAGTCCAGGAAGCCATCACAGCGCTCCGAGAGCACAATGCACGCCTCACCGTCCTCACACTTGAACTCCCTGCTCATACAGGTCAAGGTGCTGTGTGTGGCTGCAACACAGGGGGAGGGCACGTTGTGCTAACAGCAGACCGTGTTTAGGAAAAGTGGTCTGCGCTAATTAGCTTCTGATTCAAAACACGCCTCTGGAACAAGGACTAGTAACCCCCACGGTGGCGCTGGGATGCGTCCTTATCTGACATGAACAACACGAATCTGCCTCCCGGAAGAGGAAGAGCTTTGGGGTCAAACGATCTAGAGTGAGTGCAATAATTTACAGGCTCCACAGTGAGTCACTGGAATTGGCCAGGGTTCAAAACTTCTGTTCTAGAATGAGAACAAGGAATCTTGTTTTCTCTCTGAGACACTGCATCTGCTTCTGAAAACCACACTTTGAGATGCAGGTAGAAAAACTGGATAATGTTCTCGCGAGAGAACCAGCATGGTCAACAGGAATGGATAATGGATCCAGAATTATGTTCCTAGAGACAAAAAGATACAGGGGGTCGGGGTGGGGCGGAAAGTTTTAACAACTATCCTCAATCGGCGAGTGCTCACATGAATGACGAATTAAGACTGTGCATGTCGCTAGTGTGGATGTACAGACTTCAATTAAATATACTTTTAAAAAGAGCTCTCTATTATAGTAATTGTCATTGAAAGAAAGGAAATGTGAGGCTTTTTACAAACTACAATCCCCCATCTCCTGGAAAATCATTGTATTATAGAGCTCTGTGACATGCTGAGCTGAAATTGGTTTGCCTTGGGGAGGTTGGAAGGGGGGGGCTTGGTTATAAATAAAACTGCACTAGAGAATTTAGAAAACGTTGGAGACCCACTAGTATAAGAAACCCAAGATGGACTTCATCCTTCCATCTATCCATCCACCTAACCACCCATTCACCCACTTACCCATCCAATTCAACCAGCCACCCAGTATCCATCCACCCACCCATCTAGACACCCATCCATCCATCCATCTACCCCTTCATTTATCCATCTACCCATCCATTCATCCACTCATCCACCCATCCATCTACCCCTCCATTTATCCATCTACCCATCCATCCATCTATCCATCCACCCATCTTCCCAACCATCTATGGAACCAGTGAATATTCATGGAGGGCCTACCATGAATCAGGTACTGTTCAAGATGCTAAGAATATGGTGATGTGTACAACAAAGGACCTACCCTCACAGAGCTTACTTTCTATTGAGAGAAACAGTAAAAAAGTAAGCAAATCACTCTGTGGTTTTAGATAGTGATTAAAAACTACAAAGAAACATGAAAAGAGAAACAGTAACAGAATGATCGACAGGGGTCATGTCATGCAGAATAGTGTAGGAGAAACTCTATGAAGGGCATTGTTTTAGAAAATACCAAGATCCCCCTCCCAGAATTATTCCACGTGGTAAAATATATCCAAACAACAGGTGAGTCGTAAAGCTGGTGGGTGTTTGAGGTTTCTTTATGAAACATGTCTCAACGTTTTTTAAAGTGGGAAAACACAGGTTTTAGAAATAGAGAATACGGGGGGCGCCCGGGTGGGTCAGTTGTTAAGCGTCTGCCTTCGGCTCAGGTCGTAATCCCAGGGTCCTGGAATCGAGTCCCACATCAGGCTCCTTGCTCGGCAGGAAGCCTGCTTCTCCCTCTCCCACTCCCCCTGTTTATGTTCCTGCTCTCGCTATCTCTCTGTCAAATAAAATCTTAAAAAAAAAAAAAAGAAATAGAGAATACGGTTGTTATTAATCTCTGAAAATCCTTAAGCTGATAATTAAACAGATGATTAATTGGCACTTGGAAGAGAATGTGGCAGCCTTCAGGGGCCAGTTTCTCCAAGAAGAATCTTGTCATGTTAATCTCATTTCCTTTTTTGATAGGGCTCTCAGATTAATGGATTGAGGAAGATTGGAAATAGAGCACATCTTGATTTTAAGACCCTTAACCAGACAACATTCTTATGAATAAGGCTGATTTGGAACAGGTAAAAGAAACTTATTTAAAGAATGCCAATTAATGAATTAATCTCACCCAGGAGGAAGGTCCTATTTCATTTCCTCTGTTAATTATTTTCAATGTTCATCTTACTGTGCAGTTACTTATTTGGCTGAAATGTTCCTATTATGATTTTGGGCAGTATGGGATCAATCTGCCCTGTTATCTTGATGTCCCAAAGATCCATTTGAATTTTACCCTATCCCTCGTTTCCCTCTGTTATTTCAGAGTATTCCACTATAAGAACTTTGAACGTGGCATGATGAAAAGGTCACAACCTTGCGCAAAAAAACAAAAACAAAACAACAACAACAAAAAACTAAATAAATATCCCAGTCTGGTACTGACAAGGTGATCTCTGAAGCTGATTCTCCTATCTCTAAAATGGAGATAATCCCAAAATCGCAAGGTTATTATGAGAAATGAAGCAGGAGTAATGAGGTCTCCTGCTCTCCAGAAATCCTCCAGAATGGTGAATTCCTCTGAGACTACTCACGACAGTTGGCCTCGTCCTGGCCGTCCTGGCAATCTTGGTGGCCGTCACAGCGCTTCCAGTTGGGGATACACTTCTTTGGCTGGCGACACTCGAATTCAAATCGGTCACAGTGCCCGTGGTGAGTGGGAATGGAGGCAGCCGTGACATTTGCTGGAAGAAAAAGTTTTGAAAATTCACTTTTTTTTTTTTTTTTAAAGATTTTATTTATTTGACAGAGAGAGACACAGCAAGAGAGGGAACACAAGCAGGGAGAGTGGGAGAGGGAGAGGGAGAAGCAGGTCTCCCGCCGAGCAGGGAACCCGATGCGGGGCTCGATCCCAGGACCCTGGGATCATGACCGAAAATTCACTTTTTGAGTACTGAGGGAGCTGGTCAGCAAGAGCAACCAACTCAACCTCGTAGGAAATTCAGGAAATTATGGTGCATTTGGAATGACGACGGGGGCCTGGAGACAAATGTAAGCTCTGGATGGGGAAGACAGATCAACAGGACACAGCCATCTAATCTTGGAAGCTGGAACACAGACAGCGGTAAGTGACTCAGGGGACCAGAGAAGGCTGTAGCCCATCCTAAACTGTCACTGCAGAAAGCAAAGAACCCACAAGATCAACATCACAGAATCTTCAAAAAGCTGAAAAATGGTATCTGTGAACAGAGAAGAGGAATAAAGGCAGTAAGGGAAGAGACCGAAGAATGTTTGAGCAGCAGCAAGATTCCCTACGTGCCCTGCCCCTACCAGCCCCATGCAACAATCACCCTGGACGTCACCCCCCCAGAAGCCTGGAGGATTGTTATGTGGAGGGTAAAAAGGGTTGGTTAGAAGGGCCTAGTAAAGAGCAAAAATGCCATACTGAAGAGAGGGGGTTAAACCCTCAGATTGCTGAACGCGAGGACCCTGGTCCCCATCCTCATAAGCCCTGGCAGGAACACCTTTATTCCCTAGGCAAGAGATTGTAAAAATCTCCTCAAGGGAAATCGACCAGCCTCGGGAACAAATTCTCAAGCAACCCAGATCAAAAGTTCCCCACCAAACAGCCCCACCATGAAACTCAAAGCTGACAAGCCTACCTGTGTGCAGAATCTCTTGCATTTTTGTCCCCACCCTTAAACACAAGTAAGCAACCCAGGATTATTTGGGGAAAAACCTTTGACATGAAAGACAGAAGCGAGTACAGACCCCTTCCCTGCAAAAAAAGAACATTTGGAGGAAAGAGAGACTCTGTAAGAATAAAACCTCAAACATAAATATCCTCAATATGCTCAGAACATAAGAATATCTATTTCTGCATGAAAAAAGGACAGGATGCCATGCAAAAGGAAGAGTACGAGAAATTTCAAAGGTAACTGTAATGGAAAACTCAGGAGCAGAGCTGGTAGAGCTGAATCTTCCAGAAAATAGAGGGGGGAGAAAAGGGGGGGGATCAATTAAAAAATAGAAAGGTGACAGGACCACATCAGTAGATCTAATGTATGAATGACAAGAGTTTCAGGAAGAAAGAGAAAACAGAAAAGATTAATGGAATAATTCAAGAAAAATTCCCCAAACTCAAATACATAAGTTTTCGGAATGAAAGACGCTATCAGTGTCCATCCACCACACTCGATGGAAAGGGACCCAGATCAAAAGCACAGCGTCGTGAAATTTCAAAACACTGGAGCCAAAGGGTACACCCTACACGCTTCCAGAGAGTAAAAACATGTGACATGCAAAAGATCACAATCAAAATGGCTTTGGATTTCCCAGGAGCTGCTCAGGGACAGGAGCAATCCCTTCAAAATTCTGAAGAATTACTGACAACCAAGAATTCCAAACCCAGACCAACAACTACCACTCACATATGAAGACAGAAGAAAAACACTTTCAGAGAAGCAAGACCTCAACGATGCCTCCCACGTTCTGTTTCCCAGGGAACCTTCTGGAAAATGTGCTCTACCAAAAAAATGGGATTAAACTTAAAAAAAAAAAGAGAGAGGGAAATGAAGAATGAGGGAGAGAAATCTGGAATATAGAAAACAGGATCTCGGGGCGCCTGGGTGGCTCAGTCAGTTAAGCGGCTACCTTCGGCTCAGGTCATGATCCCAGAGTCCTGGGATCAAGCCCCACATCGGGCTCCCTGCTCAGCGGGAAGACTGCTTCTCCCTCTGCCACTCCCCCTGCTTGTGTTCCCTCTCTCGCTGTGTCTGTCAAATAAATAAAATCTTTAAAAAAAAAAAAAAGAAAAGAAAACAGGATCTCCAAAATGAGAGAAGTCAAACAAGTCCTTAGAATGGAGAAGCCACATCCCGGGAGACCCGTGTGGCCCAGGCACAGAGAGTGACAAGCACAAACCCCAAGCAGCAAACTCAGAAGACAAACACGTTGAAGGCTGTCTTCTCTGTGTCCCTGGCCTCTGCACCACCTTGTCACTGGACAAAACTACGGGAGGGTGCACTTCAACAATACAAGGGAGCAAACCAAGAAAAGCAAGACACAAGACCCAGGAAACAGCGACTCTAAACCAAGAGAAAGGCAAAAGGAGTCCCAAGGAGGGCAGTGAAGGCCCGAGGGTAGGGCGGGGGCGGTGGGCGTGCAGCAGGCCTGGACAACACTGGGCCCAGAGAGGAGGATCCGGGCTGGTAGAAGGGATACCCCCAAGAGAAACTCTGGGGCTGAGAAATCACTGATACGGGGACCTTGCAGAAAGTGACCCCTAGAGGCAACTGAGGGGGGGAAAGCACTAACAGACGGCACACAATAACCTGAGCTAACAAATGAAACAACAAGAACCAATTACTAATTTGGGGATATTGTGCACATCCCATGGTTTTAACTGGATTTTCAAAGGGGCCTCTCTTACACCTAGAACCCCTCTGCTAAAACATGGTGCACGGGGAAAAGCGGTAAAAAATGAGGCTAGAAAGCCAAGCTAAGGCACATCACAACACTAATGCGTGGACAGTAAGGGGGCCACCAGAAGGTTCCAGACCGGGGGAGGCATGATCATGCATCCATATGCAGCCTCTCGGAAGATAAACTGTAAAGGGGAGAGACACAAGGCCCAGAGACCAGTTAGGAGACTTGCAGTGCAAAAACCAGATCCGAGAGCTGGAGAAGACCCAATTAAATTTGCCCTGATGACATATATACGAAAGAAATCACAGAGGCTGAAGGAAAGATGGAAATAGGAATCCGCTCCCTGCATTAAGCAGAATTTGCTAGAGCCTATTAATACCTGCTCAGAGGTTTCAATAACCAAAAGACAATTTTGAGAGGAGAATTGAATCATTAAACAGATAGGTGGGTCTTGGGGGCCAAGGACAGAGATAACAAAAAATTTTACAATTTGTTTTAATTGGAGAAGCATTTACAGGATGTTATCTGCCTATTATTGGAATAAGCAAAGGGGGGATTCAAAGTAGTATGTGGCATGATCCCAAAACATGAGGTCCGTATAATCGCTTGGAAAAGAAAGATGCCCATGCATGAGATGACCAGAAAGCGGTGCATGGCAGATCGTAGTGAAGAATCTAAAGGACAACAGGTAAGTATGAGACTGGAAAAGAGATCCGTGCCGATTACAGGACTCTGTGAACGCTCCGTGGTGGTGGGCTTGCAAGGGAAGGTAACAGTGCACTTGCTCCAAGCAGGAATCTCAAACTTCAGTGAACCCAGCAGTCACGTGGGGAGCTCCTGAGCTCCATGCAGAAATCCTAATTCTGTAGTTCTTACAAATGCTCCCAAGTGATTCCATTACAGGTGGTCTCTGTTCCGTACATTGATAAACTCTGGTGACATATCAAGGTCTCTTCTAGCTACAAAAACCATGCTTCTGTCTGCTGCGATGGACAGTGGGTTTCAGAGAGGGGGAAGTGGGAGGGCAAGGTCGAGGAGGACAGAGGTCTCTGGTAAGGCAGAAACTCTGCTGAAGGAGTATCAACAGAGAAGAAGCAGGTCTGTTCAGAGAGGATGAGGAGCTCGGCTTGGCAGACATGCAAAGTAATGGCAGGTAAGGAAGGACCTTGAAAATAGGACTCAAGGGTTAGGATCTATTCTTGGGACAAGAGAAAACCACTGATGCTTTCAAACAGTGAAGCACTGGGACAATTTAGTTTTAAAGGAGGAAAATGACTGCTGATCTAGAAGTTTGCTAGGAAAAGGATGTGCAAAGCAT
>NC_138379.1:79679586-79687567 GCF_054177405.1 Leptonychotes weddellii | reverse complement strand
GCGTCTGCCTTCGGCTCAGGTCATGATCCCAGGGTCCTGGGATCGAGTCCCACATCGGGTTCCCTGCTCAGCGGGAAGCCTGCTTCTCCCTCTCCCACTCCCCCTGCTTGTGTTCCCTCTCTCGCTGTCTCTCTCCCTCTGTTGAAAAATAAATAAAATCTTTAAAAAAAAAAAAGAAAAAGAAAACAACTGTCTATTCTCTTACTTTAACCGAGTCTGAAATAGAATCCCGCTCAGGAAAGGACACAGCATCCTTACCTCTGTTCTGCCTACAGTTGAGGGTCTCAGGGTTGACTCCCACCTCCCGCAACACGGTTACTGCCCATGCCTTCAGATGCCTGTCTGGGTCCGGCCACTAGATGGCAGTGCTTACCCTCCTTTAGCAGGATGGGCGCCAGCTAGCCAGCACCCCGTGAGTTTAACACACAGGCAAACACTTCCCCTGTAATTGCCATTGTAATTTCCTGTGGAGAAGGAAGCAAAGGGGGCCCAACCACAGCCCAGGTGGGAAGCCGGGCGGCTGGCCTTTTCGTGCAGGAAGATGAGAAGGCGCTTGGAGGAGAGGAGACCCTCCAGCTCTTGAGTGCTCTGGAGGTGAGAAGCAGCCCCGGCCACGAGCACAGGGTCCCAGAAGGCAGGGGGCACCGAGCCGGGCCACTCTGTGCCCAGGGCGTACCCCCAGAAGGTCCGTTCCACGAAGGCAGGTGCCACAGGAGGCGCAGGGCCAGCACTCACCAGGCGAGGGGCAGGCTTCTTCATCCGAGCCATCTGCACAATCCCGGTACCCATCGCACACCCAGCTGTCCATCACGCACGCCCCGCTGCTGCAGCGGTAGTAATTGGGCAGACACGTAGAGGGCCCGGGAGTGGGGGATGGGAGGACATGTGAATCTGAGCAAAACACAAGCAAGCAAGAACGCCCAAAGTGTTACAAGACGCTTCATCCCAGACCAAAATGTGTCCCCAGACTTAGCGTGGATGTCCCCGTTTGAGCTGCCCCAGCCCAGGGAGGCCGGCGTGAGGCACGGTTCTGATTGCAGCTCATCTAACAATCATTTATAATGGGGTATCAGAACAGACCGCAACCTCTTCCCTTTTCTGGAGCAGATTCACCTAACCCCTATTATCTGATCTGTGCTAATATCTGAATGAGTTTGCTTTTGCAGGTGCTCAACAGGGGCTCAGTGCTTTTGCAGGCTGATGGAAGGAAGGTGACTCAGAATGCGAGGGTGGATGGAGAACTCCCACTGAGTCTACACACTGTGCTGGTTACAATTCCACTGCAGCTGCCCTGAGACCCAGTTCAGAGAGGAGAACCCCAAAAAGGAAAGTAACGAGCACGCATCCCACACCAGTGCTCCTCAGATACGACATGGCACCCCTATCACCTAGAGATCTTGTTATGATGCAGAGTCTGACTCAGAAGGGAGGCCTGGGCTGGGGGTCGGAGACCCTGCATTTCGCACAAGCTCCAGGCAGATGTGGATGCTGCTGGTCCGCAGGGCCATGCCTGGAGTTGCCAGGCTCCAGAGCGCTCACTGTGGCCTGCACAATATGGCCCTCAAAACAGGAGAAACCAACCACGCTGCTTCTAAAGTGGGAGGGGGTAGAAAAGAACTCAGACAGTTGCGCCCCAAATATCACTGAATAAGCCCGGCAGCGACAAAACCAACTTCAATTCTGTGCAGAAAGGGGGCCGTGTGCTGGTGTGTCCTGGTGACGGGCTGACCCAGGACCCTCACCTCCGCAGTCCCTCTCATCAGACCAGTCGCCACAGTCGTTCTCCCCGTCACATTTCCACCTGTTGGGGATGCAGTGGCCGTTCTCACACTGGAACTGGAAGTAGCGGGAGCAGTTCGGGGCTTCTGTGGGGTTTTCTGGGGAGATGAACCACACCGTCGGTCAGTGTGAACATACACACCAACCAGACAGACACGGCCTCCTCAAGGCCCAAGTCCCCAGGCAGCCTGCACAATCCTACCAGATACAGGTAAGGCGGCTTCTTGGACCCAAGCCCCATCTTCCTGGATCCCAGCTCATGCTTCTCTGAGCCACGCTTCTGGATCTTACAGATAATAGCCAAATTTTCATTTTGATGCTTTACCAAAGGAATGATATAATTACTGACTCTGACCCAACAGTGATAACGACTCTATAAAGTTGTGGAATCTGTAACCTTTAGGAGAGGAGAGGGAAGCACTCTCCAAAAGATTTACCGTAAATCCTCTACTGTATTTCTTAGACATCACGCGAACTTCCCGACTGGGGAAAGAAAAGGAACCAGAACAAACATTCCCCAACACCGACTGGGGGCAGGCTGCCACTTCAAGACTCGATTCCTTACAGAGATTCGAGAGCTGGCAGGAACCAGCGCTGAGGAAGGAGAAGGCAGAGCCTGCATGGGAGTGGGCTGAGAACGGCCTCCTTAACCACAGGCGGCACTGTGACCAGAGGTTAGGGACGAGAGGCTGAAGGTCCAAGCTCTTACCGCAGTTGGCTTCATCCGAGTAGTCACCGCAATCATCCATGCCGTCGCATTTCCAGATCAAGCTGACGCACACTCCATTCTGGCACTGGAAACTGAACTCATCACAAACCTTGTGGAACTCGGGGTCTTGGGCTAGATAAGGAACAAGCATCCATAAATTCCAGGTTACTGCCATACTGAAGAGATCAAAGTGGGACACTGCTTGGAAACGAGAAGAAAGAGCAAACTGTCCTCCACCAAGAGATAGGCCGGCTGGCTACCGGGCTCCTTGATGGCAAAAGCCAATTGAAGGCCTAACCCCCAGTAGCTCAGAAGGTGACTATATTTGGAAACAGGGTCTTTAAAGAGGTGATTAAGTGACAATGAGGTCATTAGGGTGGACCCTCATCTAATAGGACTGGAAAGAAAAGGAAAGCAAGACACAGACAGGCACAGAGGGGACACTGAGGGAGAAAGAAGGCAGCCATCAGCAAGTCAAGGACGGGGACTGCAGAAGAACCAACTCGACCCGAGATCTTGACCTCAAGCTTGTGGTCTCCAGAACTGTAAGAAAATGCATTTTGCTGTTTTAGCCCCCCAGGCTGTGGTCTCTAGTAATGGCGGCCAAGCAGACCAGCACGAGTCGCTACCACAGGCAGGGCCCAGTTTTAGGAGCGGGGCTAGGGCAGTGCACGAGACAAAGGCCCTGCTCTCGTGAAGCCCACACTCCAGGTAGCAGAGACAGGCAGTCCAATAACTGCATTGCATGCAAAGCGGTGACTCGTGCTGGGAAGACCCCTGGCACCAGGCAAGGGCTACAGAGGGACGGGTGTGCGGGAAAGGCCGGTCGGAGAAGGGGCTCTCTGGGCCAAGACCCCGGTCCTCCCACACCTTCCGCTGATACGGACACCAACCACCAAAGAGCAGTACTTCTGAAGCAACAAAGGTCAGTCTTTCTCAGAAAGGGCCAGACTGGACGCTCAAGCAAGACCCGTGAACCAGAGCGGCCCAGCCCTTTGCAGTGTCTCCAGGGACTCGCCCCTGCACCTCCACATCCCCCCCACACACACACACTCACAGCATCCTGCGAACTCCGCGTCCTCATCAGAACCGTCACGGCACTGGACGATTCCGTCGCACACCATGGAGTGGAACAGGCACTGTTGACGGTTCTTGCACACGAAGTCCATGAAGCGTGTGCACAGGGGCTCTGAAAGGGGTCCGGGGTGGGGAGAAGGCCGTGAGCGCCCAGGACTGGGGGGGGGCGGGTACAGATGTGCCCTCAGGAGACAGCAGGAAGACCCACTTATTGGGCGCTTGCTGTGTGCCCGAGCCCTGAGCTACAGCAACTGACCCTCGAGACAAGGTTATGAGAGATTTTACTGCCTGGTTGTCACAGGAGAACAGAAGGGATGGCAGCATTGAGTATTTTGCCCAGAGTACCCAGCGAATGAAGGGGGAGCCAGCCAAAACTGACATCTAGACTTGGGCGTCTGCCGTCCAAGCTCACGATCTTAATCACTAGGCACAGAATCCTGGCTCTCTACTACTTTTTCTATAAAGGACCAGAGTTACGGACTGAATCGTATCCCTAAAAATTCATATGTTAAGGCCCTAACCCCCAGGGTAACTGTATTTGGAGACAGGGCCTTTAAAGAGGTAATGAAAGTTAAATGAGGTCATCCGGGAGAGGGGGTCCCTGATCCGACAGGGGCAGGGTCCTTCGAAGAGGAGACACCGGGGATGCGGGCACAGACAAACGGCCACCCAGGACACAGCCAGAAGATGATGGCCTTTGGACTCGAACTGCGACATCAGCCTGCCACCTGGGTCTCCAGCCTGCCGGCCTACCCTGCAGATTTGGACTTGCCAGCCCTCATCACCGCATGAACGGATTTCTGAAAATGAATCTCTCCCCAGAGATACACACATCCTATGGGTTCTGCTTCTCTAGAGAATGGTGGCTGACACAACCAGAGAGCGAATTCTCCAGGGTGTGCGAGTCCTACAGTCTCTATCATGACTACTCCACGCTGCCGCTCTTGTGTGGAAGCGGCCCCAGACAACACATAAACAGGTCATGACCGTGTTTAAAGAACACTTCATTCCATAGAACGGCTTACGTCTGGGCTGGCTTTCCCCCACAGTCCAGCCTGCTAACCCCTGCATCGCGACATTGGTTCTCAAGCTGGGCTGCCCATCACAATCACCCGCAGCACTTTTTTTTTAAAAATCCCAATGCCCAGGCCACGCTCCAGACGAATTACATCAGAATCAGGGAGGGCGGGGAACCCAAGCACAGTATACTCACAGATGAGCACCATTGACCCAAGACAACCTCTGGGAGTCTAAAGGAAACTGGGATAAAAGAGTCACCTGGCCGAAAATGTTACCCAAGCAACACTAATAAAACCAATAAAGTAGGATAAGTGTTCAATTCAAAACAGTGGGTTGACTCCTGCATCTGCAACCAAACAACAGTGTTCACCGAGCCACGACCCATTCCGCCGTCACCCCGCTGCTAACCCCCTCCCTGCTCCTCTTCACCCAAACCACGGTGCCCTGCCACCATCAGCCTCTCAGAGTCCTGCACCAGCTCGGGTTAAAAGCTAACCACCAGCACGTACTGAGGAAATGCAACAATTCAGTCCACTATATGCGCTTCCCCAGGGCAGGGAGAGGACTCACCGCAGCGCTGTTCGTCCGCGCCATCCGAGCAATCCCGCAGACCGTCACAGTGCTTGCTGGATGGGATGCACGTGCCATTCGGGCAGCGGAATCCGTTGCACTTCTTCTCTGAAATGCAATGCGACAACGGAAGGAAATGACGGAGAGGAAACAGGCAGGCACTCACATGCGTCGTTGTGCGGGTAGAAAGCTGCACCACCCCTAAGGAAGGTGGGTGACTGGTAACTGCGGCCACAGTTACCGATGCGGCACATTGTGCCCAGCAATGCCATCGTAAAAATGTAACCTACCCACCCAGGTGTAAAATAGTGTAAGCACGAGGTTATTCATCGCAAGGCTCTTTGTAACGCACGGAAAACCGTCCACGTGTCTATTAATAGGGGACTCTGCGATGCCTTATTGTACACAGGAACACGAGACTGTCATAAAGGCACTGAGGAAGCACTCTGTAAAAATGTATCGTGGATACACAGTTGTACGAAAAAAACAAGTTACAAAACAACATGCATAGCACACTACTTGTATAAAAGAGAACAAGAATACACAGTACATTTAAATTTGCACATATGCACAAAAATACCCCAAAAGGGTATACAACCATAATTTCCTACGTGGACAGGGTCGGAATTTGGCAGCTGGGGAGAAAAATGTTTACCGAACACCTCTTGATACTTTTTTTTTCCATTTTCAACCATGAAGAAATGGAACCATGTCACCTCCTCATGAGTACATATTTTCAAGCAAAGCTTCAGTGAATAAAAAAAAGGGGGACATGAATTCTGATTATAAATCCTGGTCTTTGAAAGCTCTCATACATCACCATCTTAATTCTTCAGGAATTCTAAACCAAAGCCCTTTTGGAGAAAGTCCATCCTAGAAATGTTAAGAATCTTAGGTTTCACACTTAGTAGAGAATTCTTAGCATGAGATAACCCTTTCTCCTGAACGCTACTGCCCAACGTTAGGCTTAAAAGTAAATTCTAGCAGGTCAGTCATGGCCACTGCAAACCCAACTCTTAGGAGAACGGTTCTAGGAGGGTCAGGTGCAAGGCAAGAAAATGTGTTTTAATCCCATAAAAGGTCATCATGGAATAGGAAATTATTCAAAGGACATCAAACAGAAATAGGAAGTGAGTACCATGAGTCGGGGAAATAATGTCGTTAAGTATAAAAGCTCTTTTTAAAAAAGTATAAAATTAAAATTACACGAGACAGACTCCCATTCATTAAATCAGTGAAAGCAGCTAAAATGTAAGCTCAAGGGAGACTCAGGGAAACAGACACTACGCTGCTGACAGATGCTTCAGGTATCATTGCTTGGAAACTCAATATGGAGACACTTAATGAGAATCACTGAAGTCCATCAGAACCTCTGACCCAGCAATGCCATACTGAGGAACATATCCTAGGAAGTATCTTCAAGAAAAAATAAGGTTTCATTTCCAAAGAAATGGATAATTTTACTACGCATAATAGTGTAAAACTAAAAACACTCAAATGCCTGACCAGGAAGCAGCTAAGTAAGTCAGAGAAACACAAAGTGAATGTGCATCTGCCATGAAAATGCTGACTATAGAAAAATACAGACATAGGCAAACATCTTCAATACTTGGACATGAGAGCAACAGGGCATACAACATGCAGACAATGACTACAATCCCATGAAGATCTGGACGTATGGTGTCAAGTAACAGGAAATATATATATATACTGGTCTCTGCCCCTGGTTACTGGCACAGAGCTCTTGAAACCCTTGTAATTCCCTACGGAACAGAAGTGTCTCGTGTTCTAATGGGGCTACTCTGGGTGGGCTCCTGCATAGCTTTTGGATGGGGGCTGGTCGCCAGAAAAACCATGCCATGATTAGAGGCTTGGAACTTTGAACCCCACCCCTGATCTTCTAGGAAGGGGCGAGGGATGGAGACTGAGATAATGATCGGTCATACCTACGTGATAAAGCCACTATAAAAATCCCAAAAGTAGGGCGTCTGGGTGGCTCAGTTGGTTAAGCGACTGCCTTCGGCTCAGGTCATGATCCTGGAGTCCCAGGATCGAGTCCCACATCGGGCTCCCTGCTCGGCAGGGAGTCTGCTTCTCCCTCTGACCCTCCTCCGTCTCATGCTCTCTGTCTCTCATTCTGTCTCAAATAAATAAATAAAATCTTTAAAAAAAAAAAATCCCAAAAGTATGGGGCTCAGAGAGCCGTCCAGGTTGCTGAACACAGAGATGCTGGGAGAGCGGCAGGTCTGGACAGGGCACGGAAGCCCCACAACCCTTCCCCATGCTTTGCCCGATGCATCTCTTCCATCTGGATGTTCATTCTATCCTTTATCACGTCCTTTTCTAACAAACTAGGAAACGTGTTTCCCTGCGTTCTGTGAGACATTCCAGTAAATCACTGACCCCAAGGAGGGAGACCCGGATATATAGGTGGTCAGTGAGAAGTATGGGTGACCACTCGGAGGCTGGTGACCGGCATGGGAGGTGGGGGCAGTGCTGGGGACCGCACCCCTCACCCGTGAGATCTGACACCATTCCAAGGAAGACAGAGTAAGGACTAAGTTAACTGGAGGACACCCCCCCAGCTGGTGCTGAAGAGCTACTTGATGTGGAAAACACACGTGTGGTGGCCAAGAAGTGTTGGAAGTACTGTGTGAGCAGGATACTGAGAGCAAAGGAGAAACACGGGGATTTTTTTCCTATCGACATTAGAAAAAAAGGATAATGACAGAGAACCTTAAAGTTATTTGGCATTGGGGCACCTGGGTGGCTCAGTCGTTAAGCGTCTGCCTTCGGCTCAGGTCATGATCCCAGGGTCCTGGGATC
>NC_138379.1:79666387-79679086 GCF_054177405.1 Leptonychotes weddellii | reverse complement strand
ACAGAGTACTCTTAGTCACAAAGCATGCGATTTATACAGAAACTGTTGGCTAATTTCTGGCGGAACACGGGTCATTTCTGTATGTGGTGACCATATTTAGCACTCTGGGTGGGTGAACTGGTTTCCATTTCTTCTCTTCGAAGCTGTTATGGAAAAGCAGTGAGGCAAAACAGCTTGCCTGCCAACGAGGACAACAACACACCCCTCGACATCCTACGGCAGTGCCATATAGAAGCTGGGAGGGCGTGTTCAGTTGTCCGCGTGGGCATCTGGGCGCAGCAGAACAGCACTCCCATCCCTGGCCCACTGTTGCCTCTGTTCCTGAACGGCAGACACTAGGGACGCTCCAGGTGGAGGCCAAAGCATGGGCATTTACCGCAGTTCACTGGGTCCTCGTCAGAACCGTCTTGGCAGTCCATGTCACCATCGCATGCCCACCGCTGGGGGATACAGTGTCCATTGCGGCACTGGAAGTTGGAGGCCTCGCAGGTGTGATAGATGGCTGTCAGCAAGACAGAAGAGAGAAAGTGTCAACGCCACCCTCACCTCTGCTCCCCCACCAACCGCCAAGATGCTGACCGAGGAGAGGCTGTGCTGGGTAATAAGGTATGGACCACAGTGCCGGAGTTCCTCCCTGGCCAGAAGCGAGGCACCTGGGGTTGCCCTGAAGGTGGGGTGCAGCCTCCTGATCAAGCAAATCACTTGACTCTGTGAGTCTGTGAAGTTACAGAAGCATAGATGTACAGGTTTAAAAAAAAAAATCATTCACTTTTTGCAACCACCTATGACGTGAGGGTTATTCCCCATTCACAGATAAGAAGCAGCCTTAGAGGGGCGCCTGGGTGGCTCAGTCGGTTAAGAGTCTGCCTTGGGCTCAGGTCATGATCTCAGGGTCCTGGGATCCAGCCCCAAGTGGGGCTCTCTGCTCGGAGGGGAGTCTGCTTCTCCCTCTGCCCCTCACCCCACTCTTGTGCTCTCTCTCACTCTCTCAAATTAATAAAATCTTTAAAAAAAATTAATAAAAAGAATTAAAAAAAAAAAAACAGCCTTAAAGAGATTAAGAAACTCGCCCACGTTCACAAAGAGAAGTAAGAGCCCCAGCGCTCTCCAAGTCCAAAGCCTGGGCAGTTTCTGCTCTGTCTTGCTACTTTATCTTCTCACATGAACCCACTCACTCATCCAGATTCTGTGGGACAAGGAAAGGTGGTATGTGCTCCGGGGACCGCCTCTAGACCTGGTCCAGACCTGGGGGTGTCAATCTCATCTATATTGACATACAAGGACCCCTGTAAGCTCTGAAAAGCTGTGATTGCATAATTCTCAATAAACAACCCAATTTCAAATGTGGAAAACCTCAGATCCAGAGAGCACGGAAGATTTATCCAAACTCACACAGAAAGGTCCCAGAACCTCCTGAACTTGTCTAACTCTCCCGACTGACATCTACCAGCCCACAACACATGGTGGCCGCTACAATCATTAAAAGAAAAAGACACAAGTGAAACAGTGCTGATGTTATAAACCAACAGCCTTGTTTGCATACATGGGCTGAGGCCACCTGGAAGTCCTTTAGAAACATCTCAAAAAGACTAGTTTGAACGCAGAGTAACTGCCTCAAACCCAACTGGCACTAGTAACCACCTCTCCACTAGATTTCCCCTTCCTCTGCTAAAACAGAAAGCTGTTTGTGTCTCTTCATTGCTGAATGAAAGCCAGGGCTGGCCTTGTTTACCTCTGATATAAAATAATGCAATCGAGATGCATGGGCTCTCTGTTAGCTTAAGGATGTCTTTGCAACAGATGAGGCAGAACAAACAAAAGTGGGTTATTGAGTGCGTACTATAGTTATTTATTCAATCAAGATGGTTGGCAACTGCTACTCAAGGACTGGAAAAATGGGCTTCCAATGCCCTCTAGAATTTCTACTGAATTTTAGGCTATTTTGTGCAGCAGTCTGAAATACAAAGAACCTGATTTTTCAAACCACTTTAAAACAAGTGGTGGTCCATTACCTGTTGTCTTCTTATCTCTCTGAAGATCAAGGCTATATGTGTAGTATGCAAATGGGTCTATAGGAAGTTTTAATATTTTACAACCTTTGGCACTCAGAATCCAGTAAACATCTTTTAAAGATACACTTATATATCTCTGATAAGAGGAGTACGTTGCATGTTACATGTTACGTGAGCTTTTGCCCAAGTAAGCCATTGCCTGGAAGACTTTTGATCTGGTGGTTTTACAAGTCTGACAGCCCTTGAAAATATTCCTCAGCAAAGCCTTGCTCATTTTCATAAAATATACTGCTGCCTAAGCTCACTGCCATACTGATCTACTTGTTATTATTCAGCTTATGCATCTCATTTTTAATTGAAAACAATTTCGGAGTGCTAATGGAGTTTCCAAATGACCATTCTGGAAGGCATGCCTGAGATCTCCAAAATCCATCACAGAAGCTGAGCTCAGAAAGACTAATCAGTTTGTATAATTTCATTTAAGTGGCCAGGTATGAATGGAATTCTTAACACATTCTCTTTTTCTGAATTTTCCCATCTTCTGAGTAACTTACTAGGTCTCTGACATGGAGTGTCTGGTAATTAATACATGTTTAATTATTACCTTTTTCTTTTAATTATAAGGATGGAACAGATTGACTTTAATACAGACTAAAGAATGGGGGGAGAAAAATAAGAATCCTTTGCACGGCAGGAATCATTGTAACTGTGAGAAAGGATGGGCTAATGGGGTACATGACCATGAAATTAGAGGATCAGGATTTCTAATAGAGGCCATCACCCTACACCTTACTCTCGGACTTGGACAGATCTTCCTTGACTTCCTTCCCCTCTGGAACACTTGATCAGAAGCATTAACCAAATACAGGAGGGGCAGAAGAGATGGATGAATTTATATGGTAAGAAAGCACTTCCAGATTCATTACCAAGCGCTGCACTATGAGGAGGTGAATGAGGGGAGAAAAAAATGTGACTATCAATTCAACTTGTATGATGAATGACACAGAAATAATAACATAAAGCATAAAGAAAGGGCCCTGAAAAATAAGAGGCAAACTTTGAAAAAGAATCAGATAGAAATTCTAGATATAAAAAATATAGTCGTGGAAATAAACATAGCTCAGGGGATGTGTGAAACAGCCAGTCAGATTCAGCTGAAAAGAGAATTATTGAACTGGAAGAGAAGACTGAGGAAGTAACTCAGTTTCTAGCACAGAGTCAGAAGGAGACCGCAAATACAAAAACAGGAAGCATGAACAACAGAAGGACACAGCCCGACAGATGGCTGAAAGTAACTGCTAAAGACGAGACCAGAGAAAGTAGCAAACAGTTGAGAAGATCACGGCTGTAATTCCCCAGAATTGGTGAAAAATAAATCTTCAGCCGCTAGAAGGAAAACAAGACTCAGGAGCAGGATGAATAAAAATAATTTCACTTAAGGAGGTGAAACCACATAACAAGAACAAACAAACAAAAACCTACAGATACCTGGAGAGAAAAGAACGTCTGATTGTTGTTTGAACAGATCACCTGCCAGGAGAATTTAAATCAACACAGAAGAGGCCAGCAGGAAATAGAATAATCCCATCAAAACACTTAACGGAAAATTACTACCAACCGAGAAACCCAGATCCATCTGAATTCAGGATTGAGAGTGAAATAAAGATACGTTTATAGAAATCTTGAAAGAGCTTACTATTCGCAGACTCCTGTTGCAAGAAACAGAGAAAGATGTACACGGGGAAAGGAGACATCAGGTACAAGAAGCAAAGGTAAATGGTTACTAAAATATAATAACAATGATGAATATTAGGATTCTTAAAATGTACAACTAAAATACTAAATATTTACGGAGTCTGTTTGGAAGTCCCTGCAGGTCTCGGAGAGGGGAAAGTTACTACATGAAGACCATTAACCGCTGAAAGAACAGAAATTAGATGTTTAAGCTCAAAATCGATGCAGGGAGGTGGGGAGAGGGAATAAAGAAAACTCAGTCCCATGGAAAACAAAAAGCAGGGAGGACAAGAGCAAAGACCATGCACGCGAGCTGAGGCCAACAGGAAATCCGTGGACCCCGACCGATTTGCTCTAGCTTTGCGGATGATTTAGTTTATTAGGTCAGGAAATGAAGGGACACGCCACACATTCTAATGAGCTCGCAGCTGACCGCCAACTATTTTGAGATACCAGGGAAGGGGAATCATCTTTAATAGGTTTGGAAGAATAGTCACTGGAACAAGGGAGCAGGTGAGGTGCAAGCACTTTACATTTTCCCCAGACAGCCCTGCCAAAAAAAATCTGAGAGAAAATCAGGAGTCTCGGACGAACCCACCCATAGAAATGAGCTGTTAATTCATCCCGGAGGAGCGGCACATGCTGCTGAAACACAAAACTAACTAATGTGGTTGTGCTAATGTGGATGTTCAATCATTTTGCAATTTACAAACTGAGATGCCCAAGTGTACTCCTCTAATTTATTAACCAATTATCCACCCGAGCCCACCGCTTCCAAACAGCACTCCGTGTGGTTCCTGGGCTGACGGCAGGACAGCAGTCCCTTCATGGACCCTGGCTTTTCCTCCTTCTGCAGGCCTTGCTTGTATTTGGACAGAAGCCTTTTCCCGCAGTCCTTCCGGAAGCAGAGGTGCAGACATGGAGATTGCACCAGAAAGGACAAGGAGCAAGTTTAGGGTAAGTTCATAAAGGGACAGAATTTGGTAACATCACAGATCATCCTGTGTGATGATACTGCATTTGAGGAGATCCATTTACTCCTGAAGGCTATAGAAGGTCATCTCCAAATGAAAATGAATGCAGAGAAGCGCTTATGTAAATTGCCCAATGGGCAGAGGTTCTTGCCCGGTGCTGGGCACTGGGAGAATGCAAAGGAGTCAAAGGTCATTCCTGCCCTTCAGGAACCAGATCTAAACTATAGCATAACAACAGCCGTCTTTTTGTTTGCTTTTGCAAATTAGTAGGCATGCTTTGAGCTCCCGGGTGCTGGGCAGTGTAGGAACTGGTGGGGTCTGCGGGGGCGAGGGAGATTAAGACAGGGGACTTGGGAGGTCTACCACAAGAGTAATGATCCATGCCACGTGAATGAGAAGTTAATGCAGTTAACAGTGAATGGGAAAACAAAGCCTAGAAGCAGATCTGCCCTCACCACAAAATGGTTACATGAAATAACCTTAGCCCCACCACTGGAGGGATTTAAGAGAGAACTGAGTGATCATTTCTAGAGGTTGCAGAGAAAATGTACTCATCAGGTACTGGGATCGGATTTTATTCCTCCACGGTTTCCCCAATTCCTTGCTCTCCCTATTCCACCATACTGTAAAATGGGTCTCATTCACTCATTCATTTATTCATTCATAAAAAGTAGTGTAACGAACACGCATGAGAATAATTAGAACATGACCTCCACCTCACACCACCTAGCCTTCCTCTCATATTATTACGCTGTTCCCAACTTTATTTTCCGTGAAATCTTACCCAAAACGGGTGCAAGCAGAGTTTAGGTTTGCGGTGTTTGGGGAACTCTCGGATTTGAACTCCGTTCAAAATCATAAGCTAGCTCAGTGCCGCTCAACGTGTGGTCCCCAGACCAGGGGCCAGTCTATAAACCGTGTATTACTGGATCCTGAAGAAATAAGCTCAAGCCAGAATGTGACTCGACCATATCACTCGGGGACACTTGTTTAGTTCAGTTAGCGCTTTTTTCACAGCAAGACCTTCTCAGCGAAGAAAGCAGGATGTCGGTTTACCTTTCAGCACAAGCTCATCACAGTCCAGCTATCGATGGCTAAGGTCCATTTCTTAGCGCCTAGAGTCGACGATCACGTAGGGCTGCAGGGCTAAGCCGCGCACACACACACAGGTACTGTCAAGGGAGAGCAGGAAATACTGACCGGTACAGTTGGCTTCATCAGACCAGTCCCTGCAGTCATTGTCCCCATCACACACCCAGGAGGAGCGGATGCACATGCCAGAGCTGCAGCTGTATTCATCACGCCGGCACTGGTGCATTTCTGCAGGTGAGATCACAAACACAGAGCTGTGAGGACCAATGCTTACTCGGAAATCCGTCCCAAATCGAGCTCAGGCGTCGGCGCTCCCACGGGCTAGAGATGCATGCATTATCCGCATTGTTATCCCTGATCGTCCGGAGACAGAGTGGACTTTAACCAGGGAGGCCAGCTCATCGAGGAGGGACTCCAGGTGTGCTGACACCCTCACATTCCGCTTTTAAAGATTTTATTTATTTATTTATTTATTTATTTGAGAGAGGCAAGTGGGCGGGGGGAGAGGGAGAGGGAAAATCTCAAGCAGACGCCTCGCTGAACGTGCAGCCTGGTGCAGGGCTTGATCCCAGGACCCCGAGATCAGGACCTGAGGCAAAATCAAGAGTCAGACACTTAACTGACTGAGCCACCCAGGCGCTCCCGACACCCTCACATCCTTGCCACTGGTTGCCTCCGGGCCAAGAGCAGCATTACCCATGTAGCTCAGCGCACTTCACAAATATTGTCTAAGCTTGCTACAATGGGAAGGTTAGGAGGCAATGCTCCAGTTGCCCAGAAAGGAGAATCCTCAAGAACTCCCAAGAAACAGAAGCCTTCTAGAGACAGCGCCTGTGGTTTCAGAAAAGGAGTAATGAGAACTCCGAGTGAGCTGATCAGTACGAGATGCTCAGATTGGGGAAAGCGAGATCAGTGCCGAGTTCCCAACATAGATGAAACTGGGGACCTTCTGTGGGCAGAGCTCCAGGGCTGCTGGCTGATGGGCTGCCTCTAGAAAGGTGGGTTCCTGAAGTAAATGAATCCGTGCAGCCTGACCAAGACTTGCAAGCAGGCTACGCTGACAACATCTTTTACATACCCTGGAAATGTCATCCAAATGGCATTTCAAAGATCCTATGGAAACAGGGGTAGCCAAGCCTGGGGCCAAGGTGGCTGCCTGAGTTGTGTCATCCAGGAGACAAGTTGATGGTGAAGTTGGGGATTTAGATATTTGCGAAGAAACAGTCTGGAGACTTATGAAGAGGACCTGTCTCTGAGGATATCAGGGACTGAAACCCTGGGATGGATTCGAGAGACATTAGCATGAACAGACTGTGAACAGGGAATCTGATGCAAGCCCAGTACGTGAGAGAGATGATATCACTGCAGTCTCCTTCCTACTGAGCTGTGCCCTTCAACCCTGTGCAGGTGCTAAGGAGGAGGTGGGAGGAATGCAGGGAAAACAGCCCTGAATCCCAAAGACTGCTTTCCACAACTTTCTATTTTTACAAAGATGAGGGAAAACGACGGGACCCCCGTACACATAAAATTCCTCTGAGAGCCAGCCAAGGGGCATTTCCCCTGCCCCCCCTCGTTTCAGTCCCTGGGGTCAAACGACCTGCTGGTGAAAAAGCAGGCCCCGTCCATAAACACATGCGCAGCTAGACTGAACCTGACCCACGGGTGGGCAGGGAGAGCCACCAACTCATCACGCTGTCTGGGTCCACATCTGGAACCACGGGCTCCGGGTCCCCATCCTGACACAAACTAACAGTGTCACCTGGAGTAAGTCCCCTCAGCCATTTAACTGGAAATTAAGAGGACTGAACTAGAGAACCCCATCACTCCTGGCAATTCCATCATACTGTTTTTCTAAATGTAAAAATTTCCATTCAGAAAACAGATGTTCGAACAACGTTTGTGCTATCTGCTGGCTTCCAGCAGAGTTTACTGAATTAGATTGGTTTAAAAAAAAAAAAAAACCACATTCATAAAGGTATAGATCTGTGTCTTCAGGAGGCTAATCTCGTAGCCACCCAGACATGTGGGCCAAGTCTACGTCATATAGAGCTGTTAATAACCACCTAAAATCAGTTAGAAATCTTCCTTACTATCACATTCATGCTTACAATATCTCTGGCACGGTAAAGCAGGGTCCATGATCTTTCGAATGAATCATTCCTACTAAGGGGACAGAGGTGGTCATAGAGCTGGGTCTCCGAAACCCTGATGGGGGCATCTGGGTGGCTCAGTCGGTTAAGCGTCCGACTCTTGGTTTCAGCTCAGGTCATGATCTCGGGGCCCTGGGATGGAGCCCCACTTTGGCCTCTGTGCTCAGCGAGGAGCCTACTTAGGATTCTCGAGTGCTGTCTCTCTCTCCCTCTGCCCCTCCGCCTCTCCCATGTCTCCCCTCCCCCCACCACCTGCACACACATGTGTGTTCTCTCTCTCTGGAAAAAAAGAAAGAAAGAAAACCCCAAGATGCTTTCGGAAATCCTCCATCTGCAACTCACGGAAGCCCAGGGAGCAAGAGTGCTGCCCCGCTCAGAAGTGGGGTCCCTGGACATCATGTCCCCTTACCGCAGTGACTTTCATCGCTGTTGTCTCCACAATCATCCTCAAGGTCACATTTGTAGGACAGTGGGATGCAGGTCCCAGACTCCTGGCAGCGGAACTGGGTGTCCAGATCACAAATGGTAGTAGCTAAAAGGGAAGAGATGACATACTCATGAGGAACAATTTATCCCCCCACCCAATACACACATCCCCATGGAAAACGAACTAAAACAGAGAAGAAAGCAGATTTGAATTGCAGCAACAGACCAAAAATACAAAAAAAAATTTTACAACCAAGGAAAAGAAGAGCCTATCTTTCCATGGAAGTTTCCAGATGGGCACCGGGCTGGGAGGGTGAGAAACTGCCCTCCAGCTGGGAGAGAGACTGATGGGCCGGATCACCTCCTACGACCCCTAAGTCAGCAGCAGAGATACCTTCATCTAGACAACGACCATGAGGAAGCCCAATTCCACACGAGAAGCTGGCACCTCCCCGTTATCGATGACACGGGGAGTGTTGGGCAAGAATCTGGGCCCTGTCATCAGGCGGGACTGGGTTTCAGATCCTGGCTCTGCCTCTGCCTCGAGCAATTAATTAACTTTAACCTCCTTGAGCCCGTTTCGGACACAGGAGGAGGATAAGGTCATGTGGCCAAGCACTGTGATGACAGAAAGACTAGATATGGATCTCAATTCTATAGTTCATGTAACCTAACTGATCCATGCCTCTGTTTTCTCTACTGTAAAACAGAGATAATAGAACACCTACCCCGGGGCAGTTTATGAATGTAAATAAGCAAACCGGTTTGGGACCAGAGCCCATTACATAAGGCTGCAAAACACACTAGACTCCAAACAAATGTCATGCGTCTTCCTTGTCCTTCCTCTGCCCTCCTGCACCAGAATGGGTATAGACGTAGACCATTCTCCCTCTTCTAAGCAGAAAAGTATCTGGGGGTAAGCACAATCCCTAGAACCCAGCAAAAGACCCTCCAGGCAAGGCTTTGGGAAGGAAGGCTGTGCTCAGGAGGGGCTGACACGTAAGGCACGATGTGACAGAACAGAATCCTGGGGTGGGGGGTGAGGGGTGCCGGGAAATGAAAAGCCAAGGGCAACGCTATACAGTTAGACATCCCAGCGGCTCTTATTTGAGGCTCCATTTCTTCTCTGTAATTGAGCTCATGGTGGGAGGCAGACGATGAATACAAAATGACAAGGCTGCAGGGGATTCACGTCAAAACCCGGAGCGCCTGACAACTACCCAGCGCAGGAGTCTGTGCGCGGGAGGGAGATGTGCTGACAACATCTCTCCCCGGCTCCCCGGTCACCACTCCCACTCTGCTCCCCAGGCGGCTGCCTTTCACTTCCCAGACAGCAGCCCCACCCAGTCGCAGCCTGCCCCTTCCCTGCAGCCCTGCCCGTGGACGGTGCGCCTCCACCATCAGGATAAGCACGACTCTCCTCCTCCTGGATAAGGGAGCCACTCCTGCAGGTGCGATCAAGCACCACTCTCCTGGTTCCCAGGCTCCATATTTTAACCCCTGTACCCCTCCTCAGGGCCTCCCCTTTGCCAAGTGGAATGAATGGAGAAAGAGCAGAGCAGCGAGCAAGTCCCGGGAATGTCAATCCCACCTGACGCTGACACCAAACCAGGAGGAGGGCAGAGCCGGCTGCACACTTGACCCAGAGGAGCAGCGTGACCTCTGCGTGGAAGCCTGTGAGACCAGCACTGAGCTCTGGCACTGGGGGAGAGGGGGAGAGGGCGCCCCTCCTGAAGATGGACGGAGCTCCCTCTCTCAGAACACTGCACCAATACAAGATCCCCGCTTGTCATCTAGTGGAACCCAAAGCCCCTGGGTGAAATCCCCATCGATCAGACACAAGGTCATCTAGTTTAAATCTCTCTGCTTCCACTAAAGCCTAATCATGTCTGGGCAATCTTCGTGCAATGTGCTAATTCTAAGAAGTGTCTCCTCGCCCACCCCATTACGTAATAAAGTCCTTTCCAGGCTCGGTTCCAGTGTTGTTAATATTTATTGTTTTTAAGGAGCTTTGGCTCTTCCCCCACAAATATCACCCCTTCCTGAGACTCTGGTAGGTAGAGAAGGCTTTTATTGGTGTCCTTTTTGCAGAGAAGAAAAAACACACAGACAGCCTAACGCTTCTCCAAATCTGCCATTCAGTAAGCTCTTCTCCCTGCCTGTGAATGGCATCCACTGAAACCAGGGAAAAATGATTAAGAAAAGGTTTGTTAAATAACCTCCTAAGCACCAGCAAGGGCAGCACATAGTTTTGCTGGGCCCGGACGAGTTCAGGGAGTTGACTGCTTCTAAGGTTGCTTTCTGGCTGGAGGGACGTGGGAACCTGGCGCGGACTCCACACATGGCTGGCTACATATGACCAGCCCGGAGCCAGGAGTCACCCCCTACCCTGTTCTCAGAGCACAAAATGGCAAATGAGCTTCTGGATTCCCAGTGGGAAAATATTTGCAAGAGAAGCCTTCACACTGGTTTCTGGCTTCCCTGCTTCCGGTCTTCCTCCCATCCAGTGCCTTCTGCCCACTGCTTACTTTTCCAAAGACAAGAATCTGATCATATTATTTCAGTGGTTCTCAACGGCTCTTCTGAGTCAAGTCCAAAGGCACTTGCTGCTCCGGGCACCCTCACTAGCCCGTCTTCACCTTGCCCCATGGCTTCCATATTCATATTATTGATGAGCCACACCAGCTTCCTAACCATGCCACACACACTCTGACCTCTGGGCTTTCATACCTGCTGTTCTCCTGCCGACAGCTATGTTCCCTCCACCTCTGCTTGCTTCACCTCTAACCACCCTTCAGGGCTCTCCATAAATACCTCCCCAAGTTTGATTTGTGTGCTCTTCCTGTATGCATATGCGCTTCCCCATTATAGCACTCACTGGCTCTACCGTAACTGCCCCTCTACTCTTCAGACTCCCCTACGGAGTAAACTCCATGTCCACCTGATCACCTGGTATCCCCAGGCCGAGCACAGAGCCTAGAACAAGGAGTCCTCAACAAATACTTGCCGAGTGAATGTATGAACATATTACTCACTGTCAGAGAGCAAAGCACCTCCTTAGAAGATAATGTCGAAGCTATCAAAAATTAAAACTTTGCAGTAAATTACTCATTTTAAGTAGTTATTTGTCTTTAAACCCTGCTGAACAGAACCATGCTTTAGTAGTGACCCTTAGAAAGCATACAGTCCAAAGATGACATTTCCATGTGCACAGATCAACGCCCCCACATTTCAAGCCAAACAAGGCATCATCAAGCAGTTGGAACCATCTCTCTGGAGCCTGGCGGGCAGCCAATATCCGCTGATTGGACGGCATACAAAATGAAACCTGTTTCCCATCTCTGAAAAGGCTGAATTCACAGATCAAGGGATGTCACCTGGTCCCCAGCTTTATCACGGTGGTAAAGCCACAATGAGAGCCCAGACTGCCCGACTCAGCTCAGTTTCAGCCAGGCGATGCTTACTGGTAAACCCTTTGTAACGAGTAGTTCCCTTACCGGTTGGGGCTTGGGTTCTCAATAACAACCTATATCTAAGTGTCTTCTCTGTTCTCCAAGCCCCATCAGCTCCCATGAGCATCACCGATCACGAGGGGCCACCGGCCGGCACCCCAGGCTGCAGGCCCCCCGCCCGGGCAGAGCTGGCTGGCCAGCCTTCCGAGTACGGCCCGTGCGCCCCCTCCCGAAAGCCCGGCCGAACCGGGAAGACTCACGGCAGTTTCTCTCGTCGCTCATGTCACCGCAGTCATTGTCAAAATCGCACCACCAGATGCTGTTGATACAGTTTCCATTGCTGCAGCGATACTGGTTACGGAGACAGGTGTTCTCTGGACGGCGGGCCGGGCACAGGAAACGAGACACATATTATTCTTATGGCTGGACCGCAAGACTCTCGCTTTTCACTGAGTTTCCATCTCTCTTCCCCAAACAGCACGCCTTACGCGGTAAAGAGGAACAGGGGTGCCAAGCTCACCTGCACGCGGGAGCATACAATAGAGGCCTCTTCCTTTCCTCTTAGTTACAATTTAAGGACAAGAGGCCA
Source organism: Leptonychotes weddellii (assembly GCF_054177405.1). Lineage (NCBI taxonomy): Eukaryota > Metazoa > Chordata > Mammalia > Carnivora > Phocidae > Leptonychotes > Leptonychotes weddellii. The sequence goes on along the minus strand of NC_138379.1, from coordinate 79,666,657 downwards.
GCTGGATAGGTGTCGGGGGTGGTTATAATGGTGAAAAAGGACAGCAATGGTGCCAGTCAGGTCCAATGGGTAGATACCAAACATCGACATTATAAAACACCAGTTATATGAGGAACTGCTTACGGGGCTCTGTCTACACAGTACGAAAACATACGTGTCCCACATATTTGTGGCTATATGTATTTTGTATATACAATTATATATATCCATATATCTTCCATTTTTCAGCCAAGTAGATGACAAAGGATACATAATACTCTGACGCACAGA
>NC_138379.1:79633094-79666287 GCF_054177405.1 Leptonychotes weddellii | reverse complement strand
GAGGGGGGAACTTCTGGGTGAACCTCGGTGAGCTCGTGGAGTCCCACCAGTCATTTCTCCAAGTCAGGTGTGGTCCCAACTTACAAGAAGCAGGAGAAGGGACGGGTGAGGAGAGGAAGACGGAGGAGGAGACAAAAAGGGGACGTCGAGAAAGGCCTCTGACATGTGTCATGTCACTGTGTCATCTGACATGAAACCAAAACCACAGCTATCATGTTTAAATAAACCGCGCAGGGCTGTTCCCGATGAGGACTGAGGAGCCCAGGCCTTAGAACCCAGACCAGGACGTCTCTAAGTATCTCGTGGATTTCATTTTTACCGAGGGCATTTTCGATGACGCAAACACACGGGGAATAGAGAGCGCTGGGAGAGGGGAGGAAAGAAGGGAAGGAGGCCGGCGGGACGCACCTTCTTTGACACAGGTGTTGTTCTCCCGCTGGTAGCCCTGAGGGCACTCACACATCAGGTCCCCGGACGGGAGGACGCTGCTGGCCACACCCTCTGGACACCGGCAGCTTTTACTGTTGTTGGCCCTGGGCAGGCAGAGCAGGCTGCACGGCCTGGACACGCAGGCATTGCTTCCTGGGGAGAAGACAGACGGTGGCCGTGGCCGGGTTAATCGGTGCCAGGGAGACCCCGAACGGGGGGCTAAAATCCAAGACAACCCCCTCATTTTACAGACCCGATGGCGCAAAGTCATGATGGGGCCCCGGACAAACATCCACGTCTCTGCTTCTCAACTCCTCCGTGCCCGAGTGCAGCTACCAAGCTGAACGAAGACCCAAGCACAGGGCCCTCATTAGCCTCAGTACTATGTGTCATGCAGTAAACCCACACAAGGACTAGTAAATGTGGACCTGTCCCTACTGCCAATCTTGTCTCTGGTTCGGCTTTCCAAAGAGAGTGCCAGATAAAAGTCCGTAAAATCCTTCACTACAGTCTGGACAGAGAACCTTTGTGGATGAACAGTGATGGAAAAGGTATTTTCCTATCCCCCACATCTTTCCGGGAAGGAGGGGAGAGGACGCATAAATCATTTTGTAACAACTGGAAACACATACAACTATCGAGCAACATAAAAGCCACATAAATTATGAAATGTATACTTGTTCTTTTGGCTGTGACTATTCATCATCAAAATTGGGGAAAATAAACATAAATGCTTTGATAAAACTCAACTGATGATGCTTCTTCAGTTGTGCCATCTCAGGAACAGAGAAAACGCCCCCTCCCCCGCCCCCTCCCCCTGAATCACATCCAAGCAATCTGTCTCCATCCAGCCAAGATTTTAGCTACGTCATGCCTACACTGAGCTGCAGGTTGGAAAACAGGGTTTATTAATGACCATCAGTATTGATATGGGTCATGATACACTCAGTAGCTTTGGAATGTTGGCACTTCATCAGTGTTTAATTGGCATACACATAAAATAAAAATTGCAGGGGCGCCTGGGTGGCTCATTGGTTAAGCATCCGACTCTTGATTTTGGCCCAGGTGGTGACCTCAGGGGGGTGAGATCGAGCCCCGCGTCGGGCTCCATGCTCAGCACAGAGTCTGCTTGGGATTCTCTCTCTCCCTCTGCCCCTCTTCGAGCTCGCACACGTGCACACTCACACGCGCTCTCTCTCTCTTTAAAATAAATAAATGAAATCTTTAAAAAAATAAAAAGAAAAATTGTAATGATACAACAACAGTGCTGTTCCGATGCTAAAGACCAGAGAGTATGAAGCATTACCAAACAGATGAAGTACACACACCCACAGAGGAGAATCCATACAATGAAACGTTCTACAAATAATCCAATCCACTCTAAAGGTAGAGTTACCATAGCAGAATAACCTGCTGACAAGAGCAGAAATGCCAGAAATCAATTCACTCTGACCTGTTCCATGGGCAGAGGCTGTTCCTTTTTCAGAAGTTACACGCCCTAGGCTACAGGGAGGAACACAGAGCTGCCGCTAATGGAAAACAACTCCAAAGGGATCTGGAACATGTTCTCTGTATTCAAAGGACAACATATCATTTAATGTTCCAAGAAATTGAACAATAACAGACTCTCCGAAAAATACTCAGGGACAGGATGATAATTTCACGCGGAGCTAGGTCTGTAAAATACCACGACTAACGTGTTCACATGGGGAGCAAATGCTCCTGCCCAAAAAACCAAGAGCCACAAGTACGGAACCCAAAATGGGGTGCGGTATTTCAGGAGGCTGGTCTAGACAGAGATGTATACAGTCTGAGAGGCTGTATCCAGGGCCAAACCCCAAACCAAGCAGACCGAGTCACAGACCCCAGGAGGTAGGCATGGCAGGAGCTTATGGGGTGCCACAAAGCCACAGAGAACCTGCGCAAACATGGAAGGAGTATTCAGCAGAATTCCACCAGAACACGGCCACAGACTCTTTCTATAGGATGCTGCAGTCTCGTGTGGGCAAGGCAGGTAGATGTGAAGAGTGGACAAGTGACAGTCATCACCTCCAAAGACGTCCCCTTTGAAGATAAAAGAGCTGCATGATGTCTTCATGGGGCAGATTCGGAACACATTCAGATTTCCTCTTTGGAAAACTCCTCCAGAACTTGTCTAGGAGCCAGAAATGCTATTATCTTGCTTAATTATCTCTACGCTTGACAATTATCAAAATCAAATCCACCCCATCGAGTAAGTATTTGCCCTCACTGTAGGTATTTAAAAGCCCTGGCTTACTGCAGACTCTGAAGGACAATTCCCAGAGCTCCAAAATATTTTCATCCATTGCAACACCAACTTGATATATCAACAACCTTGCAAAGTAAGCTCTTTAAAGAAAAAGCACTCTTTATGAAGAACAGATCCCAGTGACACTACATAAAAATCCACCAGACATAAAGATTAAGAAAGGCATCTGTTGATAACCAAATAACCCAAATGGACCAATGTTCCAAGTGAACAAAATTTTTATCACAAACAAGAATCAATCAAAATCTAGTACTTCTATATTGTTGTCATATACCAGGACACCGCTATTCCAACAACAGATGATAAAGGGAGCAGAGCTTAATGGTTTTATCAAAGTCAAGCTCAAAAGTCCATTAGGCCATGGTTCAAATTCTTACCACTTACTAAATATGTGATGTAGAAACATGAACCTGACTTTCATGTCCTCATCTAGAAAATGGAAATATTATCACATGGGTTTTGGGAAGATGAACGGAGGTTATTCAAGCCCACAAAGCACCTCAGTGTGTAATCCCTTCATATATGTAGGTGATCATGTGTATTATTATCTTACGCATGGCTAATAGGCAGTCCTGTATGTGTTCAGAGCAGACAACAAAAATAATAAAGAATGACCGGCACCAGGGGTGGCCCATAGGCAAAATGAATTTGCAGAACAGTGTCCAAAAAAGCAAGCAGGTTAGAGCAAACAAGTTCAAGGCCGAGAGGCACCCACTGCACGCAGGCGGCTCTGGCAGCCAGATGCCATTTCAAAAGCTTTCAGTGAACCCAGACTAGCCCATCTGAGAGATCTCAGCTTTGCTTCTCTGGCCCTGTGCCTGCGGGTGAGAGCTCGGCCGCAAGTATCCTGCTCACACAAGGGAGAAAAAGGGAATCCAAAAGTCCAACGGAGGAACGGGGGAAGGGGCAAGGAGGGGGCAGCGACCGGCCATGAGGTTGCACGGTCCTGGGTCTGCGTTCTACCCATCGGCACACGTCTCCTCCAGCCAGACCCCAGGCGGACTCCCAGAATTACTTCGGATGGTTTAAGTGAAGGTGACTCTTTCAGGCATGAAGAAGACAACAAAGGCACATGCTGTGACCACAGACCATCCTCCCTCCCACTCCCCAGGACCCAGCTGTGACTGTGCATCAGCTGGAATGGGGCAAGCGACCAGCCGAGACCGGGAAGCGGGGAGCCCAAGGATCACGGGTTCACCGGAACACGGTGTTTCAGGAATGGTCGTGTGCTCAGCAAGCACATGCTTGCAAGCACCTGTCAAAAGGAAGACCTGCTTTCCGGACTGAGCTCTAACTCAGAGAAATGCTGAAAATTCACTCAGCTTGCTAGCGACGCCCATCAGCAGGGGCTCGGGGTCCTCCATCAAACAAAGGCCCTGAGTTTCAGCCTTGGGACCCCAGAAGCAGGAGTCCTTCATCTCTCCCTATTTTAAAATAGGCACCTCCTCTGGGAAGAATGTGACTCCTCGATTGAGCAGCAGAACTGGAACAAAGGCCCAGCTCCTACACTAGCAAGGGACCTTTGAGAAACCTAATTCGCCCCTGAGATGCCGTTCCCTGATCTAGGAACCATGGATCATGATACCAGCCCCACCCACATCCCAGGTCCGGTGCAGTCCTAACAATAATACAGACTTACATTTCTAAAGTTCTTTACCGTTTCACAAGGGTATTCTCAATGCTATCTTCACTGGTCCCCCCGCAAATCACAATGATATCTATAACCATCTTTTTCCCCTTTGTCAATCTTCTCTTAGCAAAGCCAAAACCCACAAAACAACGTCAACATTGTGCTGCCAAACAGGAAACCTAGCAGTTTGTCAATAAAGGCGAGTCAGCAGAGCCAGGATGCTATTTAATCCTGCTGAGATAAACAGGGTGCTTCTTAAAGGGACTATTCTTCCCGGAGCATCCTGCTCTCTCTGTCCTGTAGAGCCCACAGTGTGGGTAGCACACAGAGGGAGAGGGCGGAAAGTAAGGAAGGAGGCTTTCTGCGGCACAGTCTCGGTCTCCAGGACCAGCAAGCAGGTCACAAGCCTTGGAGCAGCTCTTGAAGCCTCACCGAACAATCTTTAAGACAGCTACTGTCCACACCCACTGGCAACTGGCCCCTTTTCATGACCTCTGCCAACAAAGACTGAGCCCTACCGAGTGCTAGGCAGTGGCCAGACTGTTGTCTCGGGGGGCGGCGGGGAGGGGCGCAGACATGATCTCCTTCTTCGTGGGGTTTAAGCGTTTCAGGCGGGGACACGTGAATTAATGCGTCATATAACGACGCCTCGCATGACAAGGGGGCAGGTGCTCAATGAGCCACAGGTCATCTGGGCAAGCAGAGGACGAGACAGGACTCCCATCGACAGGCAGCAACTGGAGGCACACCCAGCAAAGCACTGCTCCCTGGGAGGTTGCCAGATGGGGAGGAAGCACACGCGGGGCTTCTCCAGCTGCAGCAGAAGCTACGCCACCCATCAGTCAGGGGCCAAAGGCGGGAGGAGGGTGTAATTACCCACCAAGCATCCCACTCTAGGCAGGCGAAAACACGCTGTCTTCCAGCTGCTTGTGTACCGTTAGAAAAGCAATTAAGAGGTCATTAGGCAGAAATTAAATAATGGGCATGTTGTCCCGACAATAAAGACGCAGGCTGTCAGCTCCTGCCCGGGCAGAGATTGCCCACGCCCAGCCCCTTCCTGGAGATCACAGTGCGGGAGAGATGAAGCCGGCGACGCAGCCTTCCTTACCAGTTGTCCTGCCCTTGTAGAAAATCTTCATGTCCATCAGCCCCGTGAGCTGACTCGCGAGAACAGCCACCTGGGAGCCGCTGTATTTGGAAGCTCGGAAGATGCTGAGCTGCGACCAGTCATCCCAGTAGATCTCATTCTAGAAAGAAAACCTTTGCTCGTCAGTCCAGCTCCTGGGTCTCCAATCCTGGGCCCTCAATAAGAACAAGGGTTCACTCATACAGAGGACACCTAACATTCCGTGGTGAGGGATCAGCCCGACCAAGATTTCCACTGAAATGCAAGGCAGTGGATTTGTCCAGACCTCACCCAAGAGTCACCCTGAAGGAACTGGCTGGCAGACACTACCTGAGAAGCATTCAAGTTTGACCACAGCCCAACCCTTCAGTTCGAAATCTGCTTCCCAGTGGCAGGAAAGACCAACCATTCTGTTCTCTAGAGTCAAAGCAGCAGTGGCTGGCCACACGGGTGGGATGGAGCCCATGTGAACCCATCAGGACACGAGGTGAGCAGGAGACGAGGACACCGAGCCCAAACTACCGGCACTCGAGGGCAAAAGGGGATTTTTCTATGAAACAACCTTTAACCTTCTGAACTGGGAACAGTGAGCAGTCCCAGACGCCTGGCAACTCTGTCTGACATCCGTCCAGATGCGCTAAAGAAAACAGTCTCAAATCCAGAAGTGAGCTGATTCTTCTAGAAGTTAGTCAGACAAGCATCTCTGCAAAAACCCAAGGTAGCAGCTCTTCACCTCAGTACACTCTTCACCTGCTCTAACAGACTGCCCAAAGCTGGGAGCAAAGGAAGTCCCACCTTAAAGACGGCAATGGCGTAGGGGTGGGGGAGGTTGTCCAGGATGATCGAGCGCTGCTGGCCATCAAAAGTGATCCGCTCGATGCAGTCCAGGTAGGCATCTGTCCAGTAGACCCACTGGTCATCCACAGAGATGCCATTGGGCCACTTCACATCCTCTGACACAAGACGATGGACGGCAGAGCCATCCATATTGCTCCGATAAATTCCCGGCTTCAGGTCTCCCCAGTCGGTCCAGAACATCACCCTGGTCAAACCGGGAAAGAACACACATCACATCCGACCTAGGGAATCGGGAGTGAGATACTATCCCCAAGAGGAAAGAAGCCTCTCTAGAACTGGAAGGCCAGTTAGTTTGGCAGTATTATTATCATAAGCCGTAATTATAATACTTAACACCCTGAATTTCTTGCCCCAGAAATTCCTTTGCTGGAATTTATCTACAGATACAATCAAGTTATGTGACGACAATGTACAAAGACATTCATCACAGCATTGTTCATACTAGCAAAAAAATTATGTATGTCTTATGTGTGTATACACACACACATATACTTTTAGGTGAATATATGTGTATACACGCCAACAGGTTAATCTACAGAGAAAGTGATAGATGATGGTACATACAATAGAATATTTTGATGCCTAAAAATCTGCATGTTTTCATGTGTGCTCACGTGAAAAGATCATCTTCAACCCATGTTAAAGGTTTTGAAAACACGCAGAACAGTAAATATCTACAATTCTATTTCATGCATGAGTGTGTGTGTGTCCGTGTGTCTTAAGGCTACGTGCTTGCACGTGGATAAAAAAGAATTCTGAATGATACACAAGAAACTACTAACCACGATTACCCCTAGGAAGTATGAAGGAGAAGGGTTAAGAGTGAAAAAGGAGGAAACAAATATTTTTCATTTCGTAAACTTCTGTTCTCTTAATATTTTTAATGAAGTACATATATATTTTTCCTTTTAAAAAATAGATCTAGGGCGCCTGGATGGCTCAGTTGGTTAAGCGACTGCCTTTGGCTCAGGTCATGATCCTGGAGTCCCTGGATCGAGTCCCGCATCGGGCTCCCTGCTCGGCGGGGAGTCTGCTTCTCCCTCTGACCTTCCCCCCTCTCATGTACTCGCTCTCTCTCATTCTCTCTCTCTCAAATAAATAAATAAAATCTTAAAAGAAAAAAATAGATCTAATTCTCAATCATAAATACTAGAAGGATAGAAAGCCTAATGCAGAATTTTCTTTTAGCTATGTTTCTTTAAGTTAAGAAATTAATTTAAAGAACACTTTTGCATTTCCCATATAGCATATAAATTGCTAGTAAGAAAACCTGTGGGGGTTGGGCAGGGAAGAGATGGAAGGGATCATATGTTTGCATCATGCACCAAACTTGAGACAAAGAATCCTCACAATATCTAACCAGGCCTGACTACGCTGTATCTACGGAGAGACTTTTAATAATACCTTTCGTTGCAGAAACACCCCACAGATGTGAGACATCTGGATGTGGAGACTCTGATGCTTGCTAACAAAAGGGGAATGGAGTTACCTGACAAGATGACTGAGCTCTGGTTTCAAGACTCAAAGTCAACAGATTATTTCAACCGCAATCATCAGAAACAAGTTTGTGTCCGGCAGCTGGCACTTCCACGAGCAGACAGATGTCTGTTGGCAGCATCCGCCACATGCTGATTTCCTCTGGGGCCACACTTACCCGTCTTGGGGCAGGAGGACCAGAGCCCTGGGCCGGTCGAGCACAGAGGAGTTGACAATCGTGAGTCGGAAGTCACCATCTGGATTAGCCACCTGACAAGAAATAGGAGGGGGCGGGGCCTGAGGGGAGGCCAAGATGGATCTGAGCTCCTTGAAAGCCCACATCACAGTTTCCTGCTGGGCTGCCGCCCACAGACACGCATCTCTGTGGGTGCCTGATTCCCCTGCAGACTCATCTGGGAAGCCTGCCCTGACTTCGGTCAGAAGGAGCTGTTCCCTCCTCGGGCTCATGGGACAATCCTTACATGGTCTGACAGACGGGCCAGTGCTGTGGCCCATGCCCCGGTTCTGGGGGCATGAAGACAGATCTGAACAAAGTCCTCAGGACGTATTATTTATTTATCCCACCTACGCTGCTCCATGCTCCAAAGCCACCAATGGCTCCACACGGTCCACACAGCAAATATTCAACATCCCAGGCCTTACAATTAAGAATCTCCACAGACTTGGGCACCTGGGTGGCTCAGTCGGTTAAGCGACTGTCTTCGGCTCAGGTCATGATCCTGGAGTACCGGGATCGAGTCCCGCATCGGGCTCCCTGCTCAGCGGGGGGTCTGCTTCTCCCTCTGACCCTCCCCCCTCTCATGTGCTCTCTCTCATTCTCTCTCTCTCAAATAAATAAATAAAATCTTTAAAAAAAAAAATCTCCACAGACTTTTAATTCTCTCTCCTCCATATTCTCTGTCGTCCACTTCAGCCCCGACAACTTCAGGGAGGCCGGCCTTCTCATGGTTCTCGAAACCTGACATACTCCAAGTTGTCTGTCTGCTCTCAGCGTGTCCCGTCCCGGGCCTGTCCTCTGCTCCATAATCAAATCGCGTCTCTCCTTCAGAACTCCCCTCCAGGCCCAGCTCCTCAGCTAACTCCTCTGACCTGCCTTCCTCAACGAGCATCTACAGTTCTTGCCAGTGACTCATCTTACCATTTCGCACAAACAATACCTGCGCGGTGTGGACACTTACGCTTTACGGCATTCCTCCAGCACCTGGCAAAGCGCTGACCACACACAGTTAAAGAAGGGAGAGGCACGGTAATAACAAGACCACCGATGCCCCACTCCGTGCGTGTGAGGCATTGTGCGTCTTCTCACTCGCTTCCCCCAGCCACACTCTGAGGTGGACACTACCCCCTCCTCAGGGCTCGGCTCGGGCGCCACATCCTCAAGGCCTTCCTGCCCCCTCCGCAGTCACACGATCACACTGCCCCATTGGACAGGCCCTCTAGGACTCATCGCTGACAGAGCTGATAGACGTATGTCTTCAGTGGTTTGCTTCCTCCACTCACATCTCCTCTCTCTCAGAACAGGAACTTGTGTGTCTCACCTACTGCTGTATCCTCACGGCCTCAAAGCATACCTGGCAGGCACCATGCAAGAAAGAGCACCCGTCCGACGACGGGGTGGATCAATTCTGTCTCACAGACACTGGAAACTGAAGCTTCAGGGGATAAGAAACTCGCCCGAGGCACTTAAGCTACCAGAATGAAGACTGAACCCAGGTCTGGCGCTCGACTTTGGGACTTTCGTCTTGGTGACTTCTCCCGATGGGGACTCCCTGCCGCTGCTGAGCTTTCCACGTGACCCACACGCCGTGTCCCCCCGTAGTTGGTACAAAGTGGGGCGGAGACAATGAGCCAGGGCCTCAGCCTTGACTTCTGGGAGGTGAGTGTGCCTATGAGACCATGACTTTGGTGTTGGAGGGGCCCTTTCTTACCCTCATGTGGCCTTAGGTCGCTGAGGTGCAGATAAGTAAAGTGGGCAAATAAGAGCACTGTTAACAGGGTTGTCATGAGAACTGAATCCAATAATTCGAGCAAAGTGCTTCCAACTGGGCTTGGCACAGAATAAGTGCTCGTTGTCATCAATAATCATAATCATGATCATGATATTGTCTTAATTACTCTAATCAACTCCAATAATACTAGAGCACTGACAATACAGCACTATACTAATGCTATGGTATTATATAATTATCATTATTGTTACCACCACACGCCTCAGCTAGCCAAAATAGAACCGTTCGGGGCATCTTAATGAAATCTCTGACGGGTTCAGGCATCCTGTTCTCACGTGGGACCTTCAGGACAATGAGCATGAATTCTGAAACTATCCCCCTTTTCTTCCTTTCCCGGAGGCTCCGCTGGTCCATTCTCTGGAATTCTCAAAGAATTTCCAGAGAAGTCGGACACACTGGCTCCGCCCCCTGTGTCAAACCTGGCTCGAAGCCCAGGTGCTCCCCCTGCATGCTTAATTAAGGACAGCAAGGGATACACATACCTCGATCTTTTTAAAGCCAGAGTCCACCCAGTAAAGTAATTGGCTGAGGGGTTCAAAAGCCAAGGCTTCTACGGTCTCCAGGCCAGAATTGATGATCACCTCTTGCCCTGTACTCCCATTCAAACAGAGGCGCTGAAGAGAGGGTGGGAAAAAAGGCTGTGAGTACGCGAATGACCTCGTGCCAGCTCAAGTCCCGTGGATGGCAACCCTTTACTCCACGGGCTTTGACCGGCAAGGGATGAGATGTCTTCTATCAGTAAACGTTCCACATGGGCGAAGCCGGTTTTTAACAAAGCTTTTCTAAAATGTATTAACGGCTTCCTGTTTCAAGGAGACTCTAGAGCTACACAGAACTTAATCATTGATATTACTCGGCATCATCCTTATGAACGCTGGTAACTGAACAACGCTGTATCCCAATAATGAGGTCGGAGATTACTTAGAAGCATGAGTCTGTTTGCTTTTGAAATAAATGAAACCAGACTGCTGTTATTTTTAAGTTCTTGAGTCGGCTTTTCTAGGCTCTCCTCCCTTGGGAAGCTCCTGGCCGTCAGGTGCTGTCCCTGGGACAAGCTACACTGAGCGGTCGCTGGCGTCCCCCAGCCCCAGCCCCTCGGAAACCCAGGCACTGTAACATTTCTGCTGGGTTGGAAGTCCGGATAAAACTTGTTGGAATTGCTTTTCTAAAAAGGATTAAATAGGCAATGAATAAAGATCAAATAGCTCTCCTTTAAAATGCATGAGCTTGAGTCTATGGCTATCTATCTGGCCCGTGTGGGGATCTTTATAGTTCACTTGCTGGTTCTTGGCTGTGTTCCGAATAGCTGAAGTGGGTAATTACGTGAACTGCGGGTACGTCAAGTGTTCCTGTATCATGGCTCGGGAAGAAGGTCGCCTCAGAGGCAGCTGGTGTGATAGTAACTCATCATCCTATACTCTTAGTCCTCAAATCTTCCCAGCAGGAAAAGGGAAGTCTCACTTACAAGTAAGATGGCAGAGTTGGGGCTCCCTTAGTCCTTCCTACGAGGACAGAGGTGGGCAGGGCAAGAAAATACCAAAACAGAAGAATGCAAGGTTTCATCCATCAGCCCTGAGAGGAGTTACGACTTAAAATGTCTAATACCCATTTCCCTAGGCCGTCCTGAAGGAAGCTTATCAGGATTGGGCAGTCACAAGGCATGGCCCCCACGAGCAGACCGAGGGTTGACGTACCTGGATGGTGTCCAAGGCCAGGTCAGACCAATACAAGCAGTTGTGCTCATAGTCAAAGTCCAGGGCCACTGCGGCCCGTAGCCCCGTGAGGGGCAACTGCTCGGTGGCTCCCGAGGCCAGGTCATAGCGGTGGATGGACTTCCGCATGGCATACAGGATGAATTCGTTCTCCTCTGCACAGACACAGACAAACAACAGAGCGGGTGGACGAGGGGGATGCTGAGGAGTCCTAGCATGTCTGGCCTTTTTTCTGCTCACACATAAACCTCATGGCGCAGATCAAGTGGAAGAGCAACGGAGTCAAGACTGAGAAGGTGTGAAAAGTGGAATCCCATTTCTGCCTTGAGGGGCAAGTTACTTCAACTCCTATAAATCTGTTTTCTCGTCTGCAAACTGTCTTACTTGTTATAATCGTTTTGTTTTTTTTTTAATTTAGAGGCCCCAGTCATGCTCCAACATCCACGCTTCTGAGCTCGGCCCAGAAGTCTTTAGTCACACATGACAAAATAGTTACCCCACTCGGCATGCTCTCCCTCGTCACATGACTGCATCACATGGCACCATAATCATGTTGAGGAGAGACCCTGAGTCACTGAAGACTTGTAGCTAATCTGTTTGCTCACCCATCCAATATTATTCACAATGACATACAGCAATTACATCAACCTATTAGAGTTTCAACACAGTAACAGTACATTTGTCCCTGAACACTTACAAAATGTTTCCCAACAAAATCATCGCAAAGGTCCTATTTCTTCTTGACAAGCCCTGTACAATGTCCATACTACATACCAGGCACTGTTCACTGGTATAATGACTGCATCGTGGAAGGACCACTGTGAACTCAATTTTACAAATGAGAAAACGGACAGCAGAGAGGTTAACGCACTCGAGGTCACACGACTAGTAAGTGGCAGGACCAAGGCTTGAACTCGGGCAGCCTGGATCCAGAATCTGTGTTTTACCCCCTACACAATGCTGCCTCTTGGGATAGAGAGGCTAATGCTGTCCTTTTTTTAAGACACAGAAATAGAGGCCCTGAGTGCTTAAGAAGACTGACTGACTCACGTCAGACAACGAGTAACTAGAAGAGCTGGTGCTCCCTCTCTTCTGCTTAGGGAACAGCATGGAAAACATGCAGATCCTTCTACAGTGATGCACAACACACCTGCATCCATGTCTAACGCGACCACTTTGACGGCAGGCTGCATGTGGGACCTGATCCCCTCTATTGCACGCCCACACAGTGACCGTTTCTCTCTCTCGCCCCCATTCCCCTCATTCAGTGAGTTCACACGCAACAGCTACCCGTGTTACAAGGGCTCCCACACAGATAATGCACCCCAAAAATAAATCAACCTACAGGTTTTGTTTTGTTTTGTTTACGATTTTATTTATTTTTTTGACAGAGACACAGCGAGAGAGGGAACACAAGCAAGGGGAGCAGGAGAGGGAGAAGCAGGCTTCCTGCCGAGCAGGGAGCCTGATGTGGGGCTCGATCCCAGGACCCCGGGATCATGACCCGAGCCGAAGGCAGATGCTTTACGACTGAGCTACCCAGGCACCCCTCGACCTACAGTTTTTAATAAAGGTAAGTTTGCCTTCTCTTCCTTTGGTCTCACTGCACTTCAAAAGTATCTAAGTCACCACCACATGGTAACCGATCTCTTCCTCTGGTTTTCAAGAAAAGCTTCCCACCGCACTTCCCAGTGAAGGGGATCGTTAAGATGAAACCTGCCGAGCCTGTAAATGACCCAGAAACCAAGGACTCTCATCGAAGCTGCCACGGAGAGCCACGGAGGTTACACTCACAGCAAGCCTCCCACCCACGTCTCTAACGTCCGCAAACCCCATTCTGTGGCTTCAGTTTTTCTTCTAACCAACTAATGCCTTTACAGCAGAGCCTGGGTCCAGAAAGACTTGCCTTAGGATTAGGTAGAGAGGAACGTTCTGCATTTCCATGTTCAAAACTTAACTTAGGAACGGAACAGAATTCTTGGCCAATCCCAGCCATACCTGAGCACCGCCTGGACTCTGTGTTATTATAGTAATCATAAAGGAAGGAGGATGACTTCATTTTTAAAAATCCTTCCAAGATGCCCGGACGACCTCCTCTTTGCAAAGATGCTATAGTTCCCGTCAGCTCTAGGAAAGCTTCCTTTCCTTTCGTGGTATACCCTTGGCTTCTGTGCCACATATTTTTTTTTTTTTTACATTTAGGAGGTGGCCTACATGACAAATGTGATTTTTCCACTTTGTTCCCTGTTCTATTTTTCTCCTCTCAGAAAAGAAGATAGCACCTGGGTGGCTCAGGCGTTAGCGTCTGCCTTCAGCTCAGGTCATGATCCCAGAGTCCTGGGATCGAGCCCGCCTCAGGCTCCCTGCTCCGCGGGAAGCCTGCTTCTCCCTCTCCCACTCCCCCTGCTTGTGTTCCCTCTCTCGCTGCGTCTCTCTCTGTCAGATAAATAAATAAAATCTTAAAAAAAAAAAAAAAAGAAAATAGCTTTCCTACCGGTTTAGATGGCTTTAAACAGTTTTGTCCCTCACTGAATTATCTCCAGAAATGTTTATTACAAAAGCATGTCTTAAGAGCAATCACTCAAACCCTACTCACCCAAACCCTCATCAGTAACAGCTCTTGTGAGGAGCGTATTTGAATATTATCTGCTCATTTGCGGGAATCTGCTGAAGCTGTGTTCTTTTGAAGTCTCCACAGTGAGGGATGTTAATTACTCTGGTAATGATGGAAGATTAAATTAAAGAACTAATGAGCTTAGCATGAAAAACACCGGGGCACACTGGCAAGCAGCAAGCGAACAAGGGGGGTGTTCTGCCCCGCCGGGGGAGGCCCACGCGCTTCTTGCGATCCAGCGGGCGCTGATGGCTGTTCATCAGACACCACGGCCACGGATGCGAGTGCACGCCAACCATTCACCTTCACCGAGAGGTCAGAGCAGGAGGAAGGGCTCACAGGGAATAAGGAAGCTCTGCACGAGTAAGTACTAGAGACAGAGCAGGAAGGGAAAGATGCTAAGAGATTAACTATTTGCGAGAGTATCATCATTTCGAGACTAGATTGCAAATACCACACACCACTCACTCAACTTAAAGCATGTCTGGACCACACTCTCCCTTTACAGCGCATACACTCACTCCAGAGAAGTTTTTCCTAATGAGCATGCATAATGATCCCCTAAAGTGATGGCAATGACACTCATTTGCCACTTGGGCAATATCCGAGGAAGAGCATGAGGCTGAAGAGTCTGAATCTGAGCTCTGTCACTTACCAGGTGTGTGACCTTAAATAGGTGGATTAACCCTCTTCTCTGAACATGCTTCTTTATTTTTTTTTTTTAAATGGAGCTTACGACAGGATCTGCTCCACTGGGTAGTGATAAGGATTAAAACGACGACACATGGAAAAGTACATTAAAATGTGTGAAATTCCATTCAAGTATTCATTATACTTATTATTATAAAAGTTAAGATAGACCACTTAGCTACATCCCCAAAAGACGCAAGTCTCTCTGTATTCAACTCTGACTAACGATCGAGGAACACATAAAAGCCTCCCCCCCTTCACCCATCCCTAGGATACAAGAGATCCAGAATAAACACTTTTCAATGAACAAAAGGGGTTTCTCTCAAAAAATACTTTCCATTCCTACAAAAGCATAAGGCTATAAATAAATTTGGTTTGGATACCAAGCTTAGGGGAAAAGAGGAGCTCTGTGATGCTTGTAATTTCCATGTCTTTCCTCCACTAAGCTAGAAGAGCCATGAGACTAGACCTCTGTGAGACGGTGAGGATGCTGTGGTGAGTATTTCAAGAACTCAAAGGCAAGAAACCACCTCTTACCTGCCAAGGGACACGGGACCAGTTCTCCTTCCAGTCGTGTTTCAACGTCTCCTCCACTACAAGTGTCCCCAGAAATCTTCCGATAGCTGTCACCGCCCCCCACCCCAAGAGCAAGAGATTAGACACAATCAGGAATAGTCATTAAGTCTCCATAATTGGAAATATATTTCCTATCCACGGACAACAGTGTTCATCTATTCATCTCCCTATAGGACAAGACGACATGTAATCGTTCTGAATTGGTCCTGCTTAGAGTTACACTGGGCAGCCCACCCAGTTGGGAAGCTGTCCTGGGCAAAAGTTTACATACAGCTCTCCAACAAACTCCTGTGAAGACACGTCCTTGCTGAAGTTTATGACTTAACACAAAGCTAGAGCTGCAGAGAAGCTCACAGATTTGCGTTTTTCTCACTGAGGGTAGAAGAGTCTGTAAACATCCTAATTCTAAATATTGCCCAAGCTCCCTGAGACCTGCTAGCTTGGAATCCAAGCACTTGGGAGTATGAAAGGAACCCAGGTGGTCCTCTCTGCTCTCAAGCCCAGCGCAGACCCCTCGTGTCCCGGCTATGGTGACTGGTGTGAGACATACCCTCTTGTTCTCCTATAAGTAGAGCCCACAGGGCAAGGCACGGGAGGAGAGTAGGACTTCCCAGAAAACTCAGGATCCGGAACACAAACCTCTAAGAACAAATCTTCACTCATCTTGAAGCCGAAGTCACTAAAAAGGCAAATGGGGTTCGTTAGGGCCGTTGGTTTACATACTTGGGGCATGTCAGTACCAAACCTTGTGACTTCTCCCACAGCGCCTACCGCTTTAATGTAAGTTACTTAATACGTCCCTTTAAAGAATATTCACCTTTTTACATTAACACATTTTCAAAAGAAACTTTACATCTGAGCCATGATTGAAAACCATGATCACATGCCAAAAATAAGACAAAAACAATATAAATCATTATACCAAAAAACAAAATAATATTAAATTTTTTAGCTGGATCCAGTTCCCTACCCAAAGACTCTGGGTCTGCCTGGTCTTTGTTAAGAGGGATTAGGAAATGGGGATTAGGAAATGGGGGTGCCTAGGTGGCTCAGATGGTTAAGCATCTGCCTTCAGCTCAGGTCATGATCCCAGGGTCCTGGGATCAAGTCCCCCATCGGGATCCCTGCTCAGCAGGGAGCCTGCTTCTCCCTCTGCCTGCTGCTCCCCCTGCTTGTGCTCTCTCTCTCTCTGTGTCAAATAAATTAATAAAATCTTTTAAAAAAAAATTTTTTTTAAAGTAGGGATTAGGAAATGGGGGCGCCTCGGTGGTACAGTTGGTTAGGCATCTGACTCTTGGTTTTGGCTCAGGTCATGATCTCAGGGTCCTGGGATCGAGCCCTACATCGGGCTCCGTGCTCAGCACAGAGTCTGCTTGAGATTCTCTCCCTCTCCCTCTCTCTCTCTCTCTGCCCCTCCTACTCATGCTCGCTCTCTCTAAAATAAATAAAATCTTAAAAAAAAAGGGGATTAGGAAATGTAAAAAGTTACTAGCAACCAGTGATCCTCTCTCCTTGATGTGATTAGAAGAATTAAAAAGGAAATTTAAAAGAATAACCTTTTTTTAAAATTAAAGATTCAATGTTATTTAAGATCATGTCCATGTACAACCTAAAATTACCTTGGGTGTCTCATCCTGCACTTCGGGACACAGTGCTTTGGTCCACGAGACCTTTCACAATTTGAGGGCCACATATCTCTGCCAAAACACCCATCTCCAAGGGCAGAGCCCCAGAGCAGGAAGCAGGGAAGCGAGGTCTAGTCCCAACTCTGCCCTTCACTGCATGACTTGTCCGGACTGCATTCAACAACCCCAAGATGAGGCAACTGCCCTAGCTAATTCCCGAAGCCCTGACCAAAACTTAAACTCTAATTCAAAGGAATTTTCCACATTGATGTGCTCTACTCAAAAGGCTTCATTTACTCTATTCAGTCCAATGAATACTTACTTAACACCTTCTCCACGAGAAGTATTAACAGGTCCAGGGCTAAGTGGTTTGTGTTGTTGATTGTGTCATAATCCACATTTAGCAATTTGTAGGAATTTTTCAAAAAGATGGTTTTACAGATAAGCAGCCCCGGGATCAGCCGGAGCCTGGCTAGAACTAGAGAATCAGAGCCGGCATTTCCACAAGATCCCAGGTGATGCCCACGCACACCCGGGATCCAGAAGCACTGGTCTAGGGCAGGAGCTAGCTAAGCCTGGTTAGCTGTTCTCGCAAAAAAAGCTTTATGGGGCCACAGCCATGTCCCCATTCGCCACCTACAGCTCCTTCCATGCTACCGTGAGCAGTCGTGGAGCTGCCCACAGAGACCATACGGCCGGCAAAGCCGAAAGCGTTTACTCCGTGGCCCTGGTCCAACCCCTGGACTAGCATATATCAGAGGCTTCTGGCTTTTGTCAAGATAAGTGTGGCTTCCCAAAGCAAACTTTAGGTTTTAGGGGCCTGGCAACTACTGAGAAATGAGTTACGTGCTTAGTTTGATACCCATGCTCTACCGATGACCCGCCTCGCCTGGGGTGATTTCATGCGGGATTACAGACTCAAAGGACTGCCTCGGGGCTCAGAGATCCTATGCGCTTTCCAGCTAGAATCCTCTTCTAAGGCTAAACTCTGTTCTGATTATCGACTCTCCTCAAAAGCCTTCAAAGACCCCCGCCTGCTTACAGAATAAGGCCCGTACCCTTTCTGTCTCCACCCTCCCGGATCAGCCTCAGCTGCACTCACTGGCCTCACTTTATACCTCCAAGGCATCCGAGCCAAAACTCCAATGCCTTCCCCGTCTCCACCCTTCCCCACGGCAGCCACATCTCAGACTGCTCCTGTCCACAGATTCAGGTACTTCCTTAAGCCCCATCTCAAACAGCACAGCCTCCCAAAACTTCCCGATTTGCCAGAAGCACATCAGTCTCCTCCTTCCTGCCAATAATCACAATAAAAGCACCCATTCCTCCTCCAAGATGTGTTGCAGCTTTCCCTCTCCAGCCACATTATTTGTGCGCCTGTGGCTTCTTCTGCTTCCCCCTTTCTCAGCCATGCCTTGGGTACTCTGCTTCAGGATGGAGGAACATACAAATATATATATATGGGCTGACACTCCCTCGTTTCTGTAGCATAGGGCTCCCTAAGGAAAAGGAGCGTGACCTACAATGGAATCTTGAAGCTGCCCTCATAGAAGTAAATCCCAGGGTGATCTCTTCCTAAATCAGCTACTGCAGCTTCCCTAGGGTGTGACACCTCTCCCTCATTTCGTAGCTGTAAGAACGAAATGGAATAAACTAGGCAGAAGGTGCCTAGCACATAAAAAAAAATTCTTAATACCTAGTGACTTCCTTTGATCTGCCTTCTTTTGCTCAGGGGAAGGGACTGTGCCCTAGTCTTGTGGGCCACGCTGCTGGCTGAGGAAGACACAACCCAGCCCCCAGGGAACTGAAGAAGAACCAACCATTCGTAGTCCTCTCGCGTACAGGAGCAGTTGGATACGACCACCGGCCTGTCAAAGTCTTCTCCGTTAAAGCACGTGGCGTGGGGTGTCCTCCGTTTGAAAACGGTCTTGTGTCCTAGCAAACACTCGTTGCCCCGCTCATCAGATGGCGACCAGAGCTTGTAGTCGTTCTCTGTGCAGGGAACCCCTGGGGAAAAGGAAACACAGCAGGAAGCATTTGAGGGAGACCTGCGCACGCAGGCTTTCCCGTCTTCCCCAGCCCCGGGCCCGAGCACCCGCGTCCAGCACACCCTGCTGCTGCTCGGCAGGCACACGGGCCTCTGCAGCTATCCCAAGCCTCTAATCAGCTTGCTGTGACGCCGGGAGGCACCCACGTCAATGGACATGGTACCTCCTGAAACACAGATGCTCATCTCTGAGAAAGCTGGAAAGAAGCAAGCCACCTTTGGCACCATCTAAAACTTCTGAAATAATTTAGCAGATTCTGCAGTTCCCTCCAGAAGTAGGTATCAGAGGGGTTTATAGCCCAGGGAGTTCGGGTCAGGCTGGATCCTGGATAGATAGATGGTAGCCTTCAGGAGTATGGTTTCCCACCTGCTTCCCACCTGCTTCCTGGGCAGGGTGGGCACGCCTGGAAGCAACAGCCCAAGAGAGCAATAGACAATTCACGGTCACTACTTGGAAGGTACAGAATCTTCAGGGAAGGAGGCTGAGAAACGGCAGAACAGCCTGGATGATCGCTCCATGTTCACTTGGAATTTAAGTAGAGTGGTTTCTACAGGAATTCCAACATATGCCTATGTCTACACTGGTACTCTATGTCTTCTTTATAGACGTGTCTTCCATCGGATTACATGCTGCCTAAAACTGATGAAAAGCTGTCAGCTCGTCGCCATTCCTATCAGCAAGTACTTATTAAACCCTGACTGTTAAGCTCTCTGGCTGTCCAGTGGGTGGAAAATACACATGCACGGGACAGGTTCTTATTTCCGAGGACCTTATAACCTAGTTGATGGGGAATGATACAAACAGGGTGACAGACACAAATGCAGAATTCAGGGCGTGAGGAGTATGCTTATGCTCTGGACACAGAGAAGACGGGGAGGTCCTCTGGTGGGGATATTAGCAGCCAAGTGCATTCGATCCTGAAACAGGGAAAGGATTTCAATCAGCGGAAAGTGACTGGGGAGCAGAGGGGTCATTTCGGTCAGCTGGAAGGATTGCGCCCAGGCGGGAGGAGGAGGAGGAAAGAGCAGGGCTGCGGGGGGCGGGGAGGGGGTGGCGCGGGAGGGGGAACAGGGGAGGAAGGAAGATGCGGAGTCGCACCTCTCCCTGCTTCCTTGTAAGTCCTGTGCCTACCCTAGCGGACGCAGAGGAGATCCCAGACACCTGGGAGGACCCTGCATCGTCTGGTACCTGGCCATTCACATGGGAGTCACTCACTTGATCTGTCAAACCAGAACCGCTGACTGGGAAGAACAGTTTTCATTTACTCACATGCTAAACACATGTATACCTAAGCTTACAGTGTACCAGTGATTGTGCAGGGAATGAGGGCACAAGATAACACAAGGTCCTCCCAAGAGTGGCCTGAGTAACTCTCTTCGCACGTCCCAGTCACTCACTGCATACATGTGCACCTCCTTGCGCGGCTACACTCTCCGAGCTACAGAGGACCTAAGCTGATGCTTAGGTGCCAAGGAGGCAGCGGCTTACCCAAGGCATCCGTGGCATTGACCTGAAGGATCAGCCAATTGTGGACATTCTCTTTGTTGGAGCCAAAGATGGTGAAGACAGTGCTCTTCTCGCCGGGCTCCGTGAGGAGTCCATACACAAACACTGGCCTCTCGGAGAAGATGAACGTTTTCCAGGTCTCCCCTTCGTTGGTGCTGTATCTGTCCAAAAACGAGGAAGAGGATCCTTGCGGTTAGAGTCTCTAGGGCAAAGGCTTGGTTTCCAGATAACATTCACTAGGGAGGGGAGCCAGGACTCCTTGGAGAAATGGCTGAGGCAGAGAACATTCAGTGTTGTACCAGAAAGCAAGGAAGGGCTCAGGGACTAATCTGATGGGTGCAAAAGGACACGGCAGCCAGCTCGATGGAGCTCCAGCTGGTCAGTTTGGGACAATCTGAACATAAAAAGAAAAATGATGGTAACAGATTATACACTAAATAAAAATAGGGTAAGGGTCTCTGAATGATCCAAAAAGGGACAGAAAAGGGAAGGAGGGAAATGTTCTTCTTATATTACAATGCTACCTGATATATGTTGAAAACGACGACAGCATGAGAAAAATGACCATCCATCACCCACAATCTAGTAATGAACCAGGCGACATGATCACTGGATGCTAAAACCACTGGGTGGAAGGAGTGCTGGGGACCGGGGGTGTTCACATGGTCTAAAACGACCAACCCACAGATGACTCATTCACTACAAATGGGGAAATGCAACTCTACAGTGGACTGGAGTCACAGCCTCCACCAGACTCAGCACCACGAAAAATGGCACAATCTAATGTTACAGGCCTCCTGCAGAAAGCCCTGCGGATATTACATCGTCTACGTGCTATTCTGTACATCCAGACAATCCAGCATGGGCGACATTCTACATGGCAACTGGTCTGGATTCTTCCAAAGCAAAAGTGAGGCCGCGAAAAACTTAAACCAACAAAAGAAGGCAGAAGGCTTGTTACAAAGAGACTAAAGAGGTGTTAACGACCACATGCAATGCGTAAACCTTGACTGAATCCTGGATTGGGTGGGGGGAAGCAGCTGTCAGTATATAAATATAAATACAGTGGATAAGGGACACTGAGCTCCTGTAAATTTTCTTAGGCGTGATAATGGCATTCTGATTGCTTAGGAAATTTATTTATTGGAGATACATGTTTTCAGTATTTAGCTGTGAAGGGGCAAGATGGCTGCAACTTTGTTTCCAATGACTCGGCAAAGAAGGATAGACAGATGGAAAGACAGGCAGACAGGATGAACACATAACTGACAGAAGTAAAGCAAATTGGCAGAATGTTAACAACTGCTGATTCTGAGTGAACTTATATGTGTTCTTTACACAATTCTTGTACCTTTTTCCTGTGGTCTGACAGATTTTGAAGTTGGAGGAAAAAATATGTGCAGAGAGAACTCTCCAAGGAAGACTACCTCAGAACAAGAAAGCAAGCTCTTGAAAAAAATCAGCACTGAAAATAATTGTGCTGATTTTAAATTATCTTTTGTATTGAAGGGGAGGAGAAGGGGAAAATCTGCCTAACACTTGCTTCATCACCCAGTACGCTGGCGACGTGTTCAGCCTGAGAAACTGCTCAGTGAGAGCTTCCACGGAGCTCTAGGTTTGGTCTGAAATCCTAACGACACACAACGTCTTTCTTTCACCTTTCCCCTATTGTTGAGATTTTAGTTTGACTCCCTCAGCATCCTCATCCTTGACATAAATCTTTTCACGACATCATGCGATCCAAATACTTCCTCCCTGGTGAGATTACTAAAATGGATACTTCTGCAAGAGGCTGCAGGTTCAAATGGGTGGGTTGGGGGGCGGCCGCTACAAGGCAACATAAGTAATGAATGTCAGGGAGGACTAAGTGACGCCTCCAGAGATCTCCCAAAGAGGACAAATTCTCCTCTGGTTGAAACACTTTTGGTTGAAGCTAATTTTGAAACAGATCTGGGGATAAGTGAACTAGTTTGCTTGCCTTATTCCAGCAGCATCGGTCCATTATCCAGGCAGATGGGAGCCATCCATCTGCTCTGTGATAATGCTGGAAGTCCATCTATTTTCACATTGCTTAGTTAATTCAATTTTAAGAGATCCTCAAACCCCAGATAACCTTAGGAATTGAAGCATCCCATTTCTTGAGAGGTTCCCAGAGGACTCTGGGAGGACACTTGAATGAGACAAAGAAGCAGGTGCATGGCCAAGCACAGCCATGTATTCAAGCATAAACTGTGCATTTAGAAAATGATGCTTTTTCAGAATTTCGGGGAAGGGGCAGGTCACATTACCACTGCAACAGTCTGGGGGATCATCTACTCTGGACCAAGTTCTGATCCCTAGAGGAGGACTTGTTTTGATGATGTGAAAATAACAAGAACCTTGCAAGAAAACAAACCCAAGTCATCTCTGTGCTCCTCCAATCACAAAAGACCCCAACCTTTAGGAATGGAGGATTCAAAACGTCCAGATAAAAATACAGACATAAACCCCATGATCAGAAACTCTCAGGAGGATAGGAAGGTCATTTAATAGAATAAATGTAACATAACATAAATATAACCACAGATGCACTAAGTAAAAGAAGTGTTGACAGATACTCAACTGAAGACTCTACCATGTGGCTAGCTGTCCAGAAAGGTCCTTGATGAACTCAGATTTTTAAACAGCATGTTCGTGATGAGGAAAGAGTCTTATAACCAAAGGCAAAAAAGTCAAGAGCAGCAGTGATCTGCTATTCTTACAGCAAGTGATCTGTAGGAACAGTGGCCAAACAACTTAAATTCAAAGTGAGTCAAATTATAAAAATAAGTGGTAGATTAGTGGGTCACCGGGATGGTGGGATGGTTGCCTGGTAAATTCTACAAAGAATTAGCAAAAAATTCTATAAAGAACTAGAAAGGATCATCCTTCTGACGGTCAATGGTTTAAATAGTAACAACAAGAAAAAAAAAGTCAGAACCACTCAATTTCTGTTTTGGTTGTATCTTTATCAAGAAGAATCATCTTCAAACTGGACAAGGCAGGAAAAAAAATCAGTGACATTAAAAGAAAATAAGCGCAAAAGAGTGCACGTTCTAGGGAATGGAAAGACTTAAAAATACGATTGCAGAGTTCCTTCTAAGAATCTCAGAAAGAATCCTGGAGAACAGACAGAGATCTCTCAAAGCCCAGAGGAGGAAGAATAGCTTTATTTCCCTAAAGAAGAAAAGGTGGTTTCAAGAATGGTAACAGCTGATCTGATGGGTCTTAGAACAGAAGGAAGTCAGTCAGGGATGGGATTCACATGGTTTCACATACAAGTCACAACAAACGAATCCAGTTTTCCTTTTCTCGTGGTGATCCTGGATTTGAAGAATAGGGTAATAATACAAAACATTTCTTTTTTTCATAAGGATCTTTGTGGGCCACACAGCTAGATAAGATGCACTGTTGGTCAAGTAAGTCCCAAGCGTGCTCATTGCTGACATATCGTGTGACCTCACCGCTCAACGCCTTCGTCAAGGATATGAATAACAATATGGAAGGTCAATCTATCAGATCTGCAAAGCAGACAAGGCTAATTGTACCGATAATGCAATTAATGCCAAAACAGGGTTCAAAACCCTTTTATTACATCAAAAGGAGAAGCAAAAATAAGAATGAAGTTCCACATGTTGTTTCAAAAACCCACCTGCTCAGATACAGGATGGAGAAAATCTGGTCTTTAATAAAATTCATAAGAAAAAAAGGATCTCTACGTTTAGTAGTTAAACTGAACTTGAGCTACTGATATAAGTCACAGCAGAGATAGAATCTCAAAAATATGCTGAGTAAAAGAAGCCAAATACAAACGCAGGAAATTCTGTAATAGGCAGAACTAAGCTACAGTGGTAAAAATATAATCAGACCATCAGTTGCCTCTAACTGGGGTAGGGTAGGGGCGGTGGTATTGGCGGGGAGGGGGCACGTAGGTATTCTCTGGGGTGATGGAAATTCTCTGCATCTTGACAAGCACCCTCCAGAAATGATTAAAGTGGTGTATTTACAACCTGAGCATCTCATGGTGTGCAAATGGATACCTCAATTTTTTTAAAATAATTCAGTAGAAGCTAAAAAGTAGGGAGGCTGTCAAAAGAGTAAAACCGAACGTCCCGAGCCATATCAGTATTAATCCCTGTATGCTGGGGTCAGACCTGGGCCCCACATGTTAAAAGCACTGACATGGGGAGGTAGGCCTAAAGGACACCCAGGTGGTGGAGAGTTGGGATCCCATGGCATCGGAGGAAAGGAAGTGGAGCCATTTGCCACGGAATGGGAGACACGCGGGAGGGATTGGGGGGCACGTGGCTCAGATACCTGCAAGGTGTTCAGGTGAAGGAGGAAACACCCTGTGTCTGTGTGTCCTGGGAGCAGAACCAAGCCCCCTAACCAGAAACCAGAGAGAAGAGAATTCAGGCTCTCTCTGACTTGAGGACTTTCCTTCATAAAGGAATAAATAGATAAACAGAGTGAGGGAATGAAGAAACGATCAACAAACCGTCCCAAAGTGAAACGAAAGCCCCTTCTGATCTGGCCACTCCCCATCACTCAAACCGTCCAAGCAAAGACTGGAAGATCTTCCATCACAGTAATCAAGAGAAAATGCGTGCAGGGGCTGGTGGAAGGCCAGAGCAGATGATGGGATATGCGTAGATTCCTGCTACACCTCTCCCCGTGCACAGCCCAGAGCAATCCGGTCCGACTTGTCCAAATCCACATGCATCCATCCCATGGCCCTTCAGGGCCTGATCAGTGCACCCCATCCACCCCAGGCTGGTCAAGAGCAGTCCTGCGCCTTTGCCCCCAAAATGCTTAATCCTGCCCCCACACCTCCCAGCTTCCGTTCTCACCTCCAATCTTGCTTCTTTTAAATTTATCCTCCTCAGCTTACCAGGGCCCCCTTTCTGTAACGCCACGTCTAGCCGTATCTAGCCACGTCGTTCCCCTACTGAAAACTCTAAAGGGACACTACCACTTCAAAAGCCAAGTCTGATCGCTCCAGTGCAGCAAGCACGGTCCTCCAGCTCCTAGCCCCTACCTACACCTACCTCAATCCCCATGTCTCAGCACCTCCTCCCTGCAATCTGCATACTATCGGTACTAAAGCCGTATACCTTCCATGCTGATTCATGCTGGGCACCCTGTGCCCAAGGTCTTTCTAACCCCGAAATGGCACTCCAAGCTTGCTCAAGCTCCTTCTCCCCCATCCTTCCTTCTCCTGGCCCCCATTCTGTGCTCCCACAGCCCCCTGGGCTCCCTCTGCCTTATACTCTACTCTGTTTTCATGGCCTGAATTTGCAAGCATATCCTACTAGACTGCCATGTGCCAGGAACAAACCCACTTACTCACTTTTCTGCCCCTGGCACCTGGCACCTTTCTTGGCACACAGAAGGGGCATTAATTAACATTTGCTAAAGGAGATGAAATGAACTGCCTTGTATTTTTTCAACCCCGTTACTGAGTCTCTTAACAGTTTAAAAGGTGGTAACACCCGATCCACTGTAACCCAAAGGCTAAAGAAACCAAGTGAGGGTGGAAATGTAGCAGGCGGGGGCGGCTCTCTGCAACTGTCCCACTAAGTGTTACCGCTGGCATTAGGTGCTGCCATCAAGCATGCAAGTTAACTGCCATCTCCCACATTCTCGCACCGGGGGGCTGCCTCCAGAACTCAGGTCCTGAAAAAACAGCTGCTGGGTGTAATCTCTGCACGATCTTTGAGGGACTTCTGTGGGAAAGCCCTACGAAATCAGAAACCTCCCGTGGGGAAAAGACGCTGTTGGGCAAGTCCAAAATACTATTATTAACTACCAAGGACAGCATTTTGCTGGCAGGTAAACCAGCACGAAGAAATGGAAATTGATCTTATCTTTCATGATCAAGCCAAAGAACTTGTGTTTGGGTTTTTGTTTTGTTTTGTTTTGTTTTTTGGTCAAAGTTCAAGAACACAGCAGCCCCTTTTCTGAAGGACACAGGGATTATACACGAGAAAAACCTGCATCCCCTGAGCAGGTTCACCGTGACAGCATGCTGATCGGATGAATATGTGAATCTCCAGAATGGGTTCTTATTTACTCATTTGAGACATGTAGACACAAGAGCAAAACAAAGCGTTCCACCTCTTGCTCTCAATTTCAATTAGCAACAACAAAGGTAACAGCCTCAGTGGAGAGTCAAGGCAGAAGCTGAGACAAATAACAGTCAACTCTTCGTTATCTGGGCTAATCAGGGAAAGAAAGACATGAATAATGTAGAAGAACAACAACCGAAATGAAACAAAACAAAACAAAAGCCTCATTTTTATTTAAGCAATGTTCCAACCTCTGTCCCCACCAAAACTCTTATGAGAGTTCCTGATGTTACCCCGCATGGCTTTCTTCCCTAAGGCTCTGGGTCAGAACGCTCCCTTTCAGAATAAGCCCTCCCCTGGCCTCTCTCTCCAGCTGGCTCAGAAACATAACAGAGCCACAGGGGGCATGAGCAGCTCCTGATGGATTGCCTCACTCACCTTTGCACACTCGGTACCTAGAACAACGTCTGGTCCATTGTCCGTGTTCAACAAACGTTTGTTGTCATTGACCTTAGATGACGTCTAACAGAAGTATGCTCAAGTTCCAGCTTGGGCCCTACCTACTGACAAATCACATTATTTCAGAGGAAGGTGGACTGGGCCAGCCCTGGTGCCTCTGGGGGGCACACATCCAGGGGGGGCCCGATTCCTACTTGAGCTCCAGAAATTGTCATTACACAGAGGACGGTGGGAGTGGTCCCCTCAGAGCCATGCACCTGCCACACTTC
Organism: Leptonychotes weddellii; assembly: GCF_054177405.1. Classification (NCBI taxonomy): domain Eukaryota; kingdom Metazoa; phylum Chordata; class Mammalia; order Carnivora; family Phocidae; genus Leptonychotes; species Leptonychotes weddellii. The sequence goes on along the minus strand of NC_138379.1, from coordinate 79,638,863 downwards.
CGCACCCCTTCCAGTTTTATAAATCAGTAAAGAAATAAGCAATCTTGGAAGACTAAGTGTGCATGACCTATTTATTGACCGATCAAACATTTACAAAGTGCCTGCGAGCCTGTACAGAATAGAAATACTGGTCAAAAGACCTTGCTAATGAGTTGAAGAATTCAGGCATATAATGAAAAGGTAACTGATGATAAGAAGCCCATATGTGATCAAGGCCCAATTAATGAGCCCGCCAATAAATACTGAGACTCCAGGAGAGACATCACTGTGGTCGGGGAAGCCAGACTTGAAGGGGCCCGAAGCCCTAGCCCAGCAACAGAAACCCTTCCTCCACTCATGCTCGGTTATCACAGTAAGTCACCGCTGTGGTCGGAGGCTATGAACTAGATGCAGTATTATTTCCTGCTTGTCTTCTGATGAAGCTGATAGCACACAGCGACAGGTCAAAAGCAGAGTAGCCCGAGAAGCAGCAAAAAAATCTCTGAGAGCAACCTACTGCGTAAATGCCAGGTGGCTACACAGATTTAGGCCAAGCTCTGACTGATATTTGGGACACATGCACCTGTCGAGAGGAGGCCGGAATATATCCTTCCTACTTGCAAATGCTGTATTTGAACCATACGCATGGATACCTCCAAATAACCTGCAGAAATAGAAGGGGGCTACAGTGCCCATAACCCCTCCGGTCCACAAACCCCGCAGTCATTTTTAAGCATCCGAGGGGGGCACGGTGATTTTCTGGCAGCGGGTTTCTCTTCCCGGTCGTGTTTTGCTCCAGCTGCTGCAGCAAATGACACTGCGTTCCCTGAGCACATATGCACCAACAGATGGTGTCAGAGGACTAGAATCATGCTAACTACTTCAGGGGAGCCGGCTTGGAATGCAAATGCCATCTGCAGAGAAGTTAAACAGGGAACCTCAGAAACTGACTCTACGATGGGACGGCCACACGAAGAATGACACGTATGCTGCCCAGGGAGCCAAACTGTGTCCCCTGCTGGCGTTCTCCCGCCGCCGAGTCCCCACCATCCCACTGTTTACTTGTGTGTCTTACCCCTGGAGGATGGGCTCCTGACGAGGGAGGGGACAGATCCTCTTTATCTTTAGATATGCAATACGCACTCCCCAGCACAATTCGTGCCTGCTAAAACGTGCCAGATGGGAATTGATAAGTTAATGGATAAATAAATAAATGGCAGGAGAGATGTGGGAAGCACAGGGCTTCGTGACTGTCCTCATCTGAGCACACACCAATGGGAAGGTGGATACAGTGTTGTGTACAAACAGGACTTGCTCCCGGCTCTTGGCTCCACAGCAGCAGCTGACCAGCGCCACACAGAGCCGAGAACAGCCAGACGCCAGTGCTTAGCCTCCCTCTGGCTTGCTTGAGGCCAACCTACTCAGCACAGGTGGGAAACCAGATGCTACGATCTCTTTTTTCAAACCGCCCACATCTCTCTTGCTGCTGGCCCTGTTTCTAAAAGGAGCAAAGGACGACAAGGTTTTCGTCTTTGCATTAAACAAGACCATTACCGAGGCCTCTCCACCTCCTATGGGAACACATCTCGTGGGTTCAGCGCAAATACGGGGAGAAGGGAGGGCCGGTCTGCCCCGACCTACCGTTAACAAAATTAACTTTGGTCCTAACTCACACAGAAATCCTCAAAGAACTGGTTCTGGTAACATCAGACTTGAGCAAGCAGAGGTGACAGACTCTCGACATGTTTGCTTTTCAGGGCAATACATGTGCAAAGAGTACAGAATGTAATTTAACGTCACTAACAAATGGGGGCATCCTCAGCAAGTTTACTTTACCTTGCTGAGCCTCAGTTTTCTCATTTGTAAAACGAAGCAGTTAACCCCAAATGTCCTTTCCAGGTCCATTTGTATGAATCCCGAAAGCAAATGTGTCAACAGCGAAAGCCAACTGGTTACCAAGTAGGATGCATTCTGAAATTATGACTCAGGTATTATTATTATTTAATATTATTTACTGTTCTTCTTATCACTCCTTCTATGTCACACACAAAGCAAAGATAGACAAGTTGAAGTCTCTAGTTAATTTTTTAGTCATCATGAATTCATATTTATATAGAGCTGTATTTTGCCAGATCAATAAAATTGTATCACTGGTTCCTTCTGATACCCCCTTGAGATAGGAAGGACAGATCATTATTCCTCTTCTATAGATAAGGAAAGTTTAAATAATTTGCTGAGGTCAACAGTAATTTGCTGTCAACAATCTCGAGCCTATAGAGAGACAATCCGCTTGTACTCACAGACTTAAATTTCTGGGAGAGCAGTGTGATGTTAAGAGAAAAAGCTTCCTCAGAGACACTTACTTCAGCTCATTGGTTTCCATGCCCTGGGCGATGGCCATGATGATGCCGCCATGATCTCCCCAGGTGTAGTAATGAGGTCCAGGAAGTGCCTGCAGAGGAAAAACCAGGGCTGATACCACTGCTCTGGAGTGACTGGGCAGAAACCACGCACACCACACGGGCACACACATAAGCACACGGCAGCGATGCCAACCACTCGAATACAATTTTTCAGTTTCCAGAGCCCATTCACATCCATTCCCTCATTTGCCCCACACAACCGTGGGGACGGGTCAGCACTTCTCATAGCCCCATTTTTCCCCCCAAATGAAGAAACGAGGGTTCGTATTAAAGTGGCTGACTGTCAACAGCAGGGGTAGGAGTCAAGCGCCAATCTCGGACTCTCACCCGCCAGGGATTACAATTTAACCACCTGGAGTTTGAGTTCTACCACAATCTATACGTATAAATCCACGACAGCCCATCCTTCCTGCCGATTACAAGGGAAAACTTTGAACAAGATACAAAAAAGAGCTGCCCAAGGACGCTGAAAAGGAAACACAATCAGGCAGCTTGTGCAGGGACTTCAAACCTGAGGAGCCACCACAAGGTTGGGGTTTCCTGGTATGGCTTTGCCCCAAGGGAAAGCCCCAGTCCTGGAACACCTCAGTCCCAGGTGGATGGCCACACCGTCAACAGAAACCGTTTCTGCAGCCCGGGGAGAATGTGGATGAAATGCCACAAGGGAGAGTATCAAAAAAGTTAATCCTCTAACTCTGTGTATGAACTCACACAAGCCTCACCCTAACCCCTAAACTGCACATGTGTGGAACAGACTGAAACCGGCACAGCAAAGGTTTAGCAAACACAACGGAGAGGAACCTATGGTCTGAATCTAAGCAGATGCACTACACACTAAAATGAAAATATCCACCTCCTCCAGTAGATTGCATTCCACGCATGTCGTTCACATGTCCAGGATACAACCCCAAATTACTCAACACAGACACCTGTCAATAAAACATGTCCAATTCTCAAGGGAAAAGGGAACCAACAGGTGCCAACCACAAGATGGTTCAAATGCTGGAATTACCAAAGACTTGAAAATAATGATCATAACTGTGTTTCATGCGGTTAAGGAAAACACACTTGAAATGAACAAAAGACCAGAATTCTTCCCAGAGAAGTGGAAGCTATTTTTTTAAGAAAAGAATTTTAGAACAGAAAAATATAACATGTGAAGAAAGAAATTCACGAATGAGCCCAACAACAAAATGGAAATGACAGAGGAACTGGTGAAGCTGGTGATAAATACAGAACAGAAGAAATTATCCATTCTAAAGAACACACGAAAAAGAATGAAAAGGAAAAAAAAGCCCCAAAGACTGGGAGGATAATACTAAAAGGTCTAGTGTGTGTGGCTGGAGTCCAAGAAGAATAGGAAAAAGGGACCAGAGCAGAAAAAAAATTTTCTCTTGAAGAAATAACAGCTGAAAATTTCTCAAATTTGGTGAAAGACATACATTTATAGACTCAAGATCAACCTACCCAAACAGGATAAACGCAAAGAAAACCACACCTAGATACATCACAGCAAAACTGCTGAAAAGCAAAGATAAGGGAAAAGATCTTGAAGCCTTTCGACAAAATGACGGATTGCATGCAGGGCAGTGATGACTGAAATGACTGTAGATTCCTCATCACGAACCAGAGGGGCAAGATGATTGTAGCACATGTTTAAAGTACTGAGAGAAAATCACCATCAAACCAGAATTCTATTTCGAACAAACATATCTTCCAGGAATGAAGGTGAAACAAAGAGATTCTCAAATGAAGGAAAACCAAGAAAATGTGTAACAGTAGATCTGCTTGACAAAAAATGCTAAAGAAATTTCTTCAGGCTGTACAGAAACTTACCAGGGGGATACAAGGATTCTCAGGAATGAAGAGAGGGCAAAAGAAATACCTGGGTAAATATAAAAGATTGCTTCTTTCCCCTTAAATTCTTTAAAACTGATAGAATGATGGAATGCAAAACAAAAGCAAAAACATTGTCTTGTAGGTTTTTTAATGTACTTCAATGAGATACATAGGACAACAATAACAGAAAGGTCAGGGAAAGTGAAAAGGGACTTACATGGTTGCAAGGTTTCTAAATTTTATGTGAAGTGTAACATTATATTAAGAGCAATATTAATTTAAAAAAGACTATGAAGGGGCGCCTGGGTGGCTCAGTCGTTAAGCGTCTGCCTTCAGCTCAGGTCATGATCCCAGGGTCCTGGGATCGAGCCCCGCATCGGGCTCCCTGCTCGGCGGGAAGCTTGCTTCTCCCTCTCCCCCTCCCCCTGCTTGTGCTCTCTCTCTCTCTCTCTCTCGCTGTGTCTCTCTCTGTCAAATAAATAAATAAAATCTTTTAAAAAATAAATAAATAAATAAATAAAAGAGACTATGAAAGATTAAATACGCATGTTGTAATTCTTAGAGCGATGACTGAAGGAAATATAATCAAAAAGACAACACCTAAAAGTAGAATACCAAAACCATCTAAATAATATAGAAAAGTCAGTAAAGGAAGAACAGAGGAATAAAAAATAAAGATCATACAAACATACATCAAATCTTGGACCTAAATCCAACCGTATCAATAATTAGTCAAATGCTAATGGTCTAAGCATTTCAGTTAAAAAGCGAAGCCTGGCAGAATGAATAAAAAAGTAAGACCCTCCTATACGCTGCCCATAGGAAACACTTCAACTATAGATACCAGTGGATAGACAGTAAAGAGATGGTAAAAGATATACTATTGAAACAGTAAACATAAAAAGGTTGGAACAACTATTTCAATACTATATAAAACAGACTTCAAGACAAAGATTATCACCATAGATGAACAGGGATATTTCATAACAATAAAAGAGGCACAAACAGAAAAGGTAATTATAAAATGTGCATGTACTGAATTACAGAGCCTCAAAATACATAAACCTAAAACTGACAGGATTTAAAGAAAAACCTGGCAATTCCACATAGTTGGAGATTTTACCACCGTTCTCTTAGCAATTACTAGCACTAGTCAAAAAAAAAAAAAAAGGTCACTAAGAACATAGAGGATCTGAACAGCAGGGTATCAACCACCTTCATATAAGTTAACACCTTCATATAACTAACACTAACATCCGACAACAGAACACACATTCCTTCCTAATGCATATGATGTATTCAGCAAGAGAGGCCAAAACTGGATCCCAAAGCAAGTCCCAATAAATTTAAAGGGATCAAAATCATACAAAGTGTATTCTCTGACTACAGGGCAATTAAATTAGAAATCAAACATAGTAAGATATCTAGGAAATTTCAAATATCTGAAAATGAAACAACCCTTTTCTAAATAACTTACCAAGGACAAAAAGCAAAAGGGACATTTTGAAGTAACAAAAATGTTCTGGAA
>NC_138379.1:79585770-79632594 GCF_054177405.1 Leptonychotes weddellii | reverse complement strand
CCCACGTTAGGCTCCTTGCTCAGGGGGGAGCCTGCTTCTCTCTCTGCCTGCAGCTGCTCCTGCTTGTGCACTCATGCTCTCTCTCTCTCTCAACAATAAATAAATTTAAAAATCCTTAAAAAAAAAAAAAAAAGCACCATGAGGCTGGCTGGCCCTTCTGAGAACCACATCCCTCCCACCATCACGCTCCACCTGCAGAAGGTGCTCAATTAAATTCTTATCCCATGGGCGCCTGGGTGGCTCAGTTGGTTGGGCGACTGCCTTCGGCTCAGGTCATGATCCTGGAGTCCCGGGATCGAGTCCCGCATCGGGCTTCCTGCTCGGCAGGGAGTCTGCTTCTCCCTCTGACCCTCCCCTCTCTCATGTGCTCTCTCTCAGTCTCTCTCTCTCAAATAAATAAATAAAATCTTTAAAAAAAAAAAAATTCTTATCCCGTGATCTGTTGAGTTCTCCTGGTGGCTCCCCGCATATGCAGCAGAGCACCCCTAAAAGCAACCCTCCACAGAATAAGACCAACTGTACTTCCCTTGGCCTTCATAAGTCATGGGAGGCTGATGAAAGTATTTTTTTTTTTTTTTACAAGTTTGGCGATTCTCTAATGCCCAAGGCCAAATTGGCATTCGGGGACCACAGAACTAGCTCTACTCTCAGAACTGGTATCAGCAGTGCCTAAGGACCCAAAGCAGCTCTGCAGACTTAAGGCAAAAACAGTCTCCTTCCACAGCGCAGGGTGAAATGGAAGGGCCGCCCGGCACAGCCCACCGAGGAGAGGCCTGACTTCTATCTCATTATGATACAACAAGAAATGGCCAGTTTCACACCAGATACCGGTACGACCACACGGTCATTTGCTGATAGATTCTGCAAATATTTACGCAGTGCCCACTCCATACCAAGCACTGCTAGGTTCTAGGGGTAAAGAAGTTAAGCAAAGAGACATTGCTTTGTCCTCTTGGAGCATTTAGTTAAATTCACAGACATGAGGGGAAGAGAAGGTCTGTTTTTGATTCAAAAGAATATTTTTGGCAACATCACGAGCCCACCTTACAAGGTGCGAACACAAAATCAGTGCAGCTGATGCTCACGTGTGGCTCTGGGTACCTTTCTTTAATTTTATAGTCATACTTGGCGCCACCGGCCTCACCACGGGCCGCACGTGTTCCTGAAAGGTGGAGGCATGACCATGTTCTCCGACAAACCAGAACCCAGGTTGGAGGCGGGGGGGTGGGGGATGGGGGCTGGGGAGGCGGGGGGGGGTGGGGGCGGGAAGCTGACCTCTCGCCACCGGGCTCCAGCACTGCTAGAAATGTACACGTTCGTCTTGCTAGCCAAGTTCTTTCCCACCGAACCTAAAATGCAAGGGGAGTCATTACTTTTCATTTCAAGAAGAGGTCAAAGAAGATGTCAGATACCTTGCCCAACCGGAAAGTCTGAGGCATATTTAGCAACTAAAGATGTCTCAAAACCACAAAAAGCCATCGCTACGGCATAGCTTAACCCCCGGTGTGGGGACGAGCACGGCGGACTTACCAGTGGCGATGATGAGACCGGGAGCGGACTCCTTGGACAGGATGGGCATCCTCCGGAGCTGGAGGTTGAGGAGCTGACTGAGCCGCTGGGCCAGGTGGAGGGAACAGCCCTGGGCGAGCTACGGGACACAAGTTCCAGGCACGGTCAGCACGTGATAGGACACGACCAGCTGCCTCAAAACGGGGAGGCCTGTATGCAGACAGGACAGCTACACACAGAAGGAAATCTGGCCCAAAGGAACCCAGACTCACGGCCCAGCTGTGCCCCACGGGCCCCCAGGTGGACATGATTATCTGAACCACATAAATGCCTCTCGTTGAAGAAAACAGAACAATACGAGCAAAACAGTCCTCCTGAGACGCTCAGAGAACAGCTATTAGAAATCAGTGTCCACTCTGGGCGCCTGGGTGGCTCAGTTGGTTAAGCGACTGCCTTCGGCTCAGGTCATGATCCTGGAGTCCCGGGATCGAGTCCCGCATCGGGCTCCCTGCTAGGCAGGGAGTCTGCTTCTCCCTCTGACCCTCCCCCCTCTCATGCTCTCTCTATCTCATTCTCTCTCAAATGAATAAATAAAATCTTTAAAAAAAAAAAAAAGAAATCAGTGTCCACTCAAGTAGGTCGAAAGCTGTCCCTCCCTCTGTTTTACCCAGAGATACTCTCACGTGACTCGGCACTAAAGAGAATTAATGATTTCGTGGGACTTAAAAAATAAGGCCGTAGAGATAGATTTCAAATACAGTGTAAGCAATTCCATCAGAGGAAAAACCAAGAATCAGAAGTCATAAAGTCTCACGGATAAGCTCCCAGATGTACCACATAGGAGATAGAAACACCAAAGGATCCACATTAAAACAGATTTTAAGTGGTCAGCGTTTGTACAAAGCACCAGCTCTGCTGTGTCCACTGCAAAACAAGTCATTCAAACTGGCCTCTGCCACTTACGTTCGGATTGTAATAGTTGTGCAAACAACGCTGTTTGCTGTGTGGTCATGCCAGATTCTCTTGGTCAGAATGTGACTGTCAAATGTTATTCAGCCTCGTCTGGTGTTCTAGACAGGGTAACTCTGTGTGCTTATGGGAACACGTAAAAACAGACATGGTTTTGCTACATACACTTACTTTTATAACAAAAGGATCTCTCTAGCAAATGTCCATTTTGCTAGCATCACAGTTTAGCAAATGAAAACTGGAGCAAATTAGGTTGGGTCTCAAAGAAATATGTGCCAACTGACCTGTTCTTTCACCACCTAAAATCACAGGTAAAAACTAAAAGCTCACCAACGGTTGTAGAGTTCATAAATAAACAGGTCAGTCAGGAGAATAAGCAGAGTTTTAACAATACCATTAATTCTATTTAACTAGGGCTCAGACCCCCAACAGCATGCTCAAAAGCAGGCCACCCCCATCCACACAGGCTTGTGCAGAGCTCCCAAAATCTAGAAGCCACTCCGGAATAAAGAAGCACCTATGTATCTGTCTCTGTCTACTTATATCTTGCCTCTTTCGAAAGTTAGACTTGATGTACTAAGTCCACACCTGTTGCCAAATAGGGAAGAGTAATCAAGAAGTCCGTGGAGAGCAAGAGTCTCCAAAAAAAAATTTTCCCAGGGGTCACAGCTACCGGAGAGTCAACATACTTAATCATGGACAAACAAAATTTAAAATTCCAAAAGATCAGGTAATTGTCTAACTAAATGTTACAGTTCTCCCAAAAATTACTACTACTTGACTTTTTTTCTGAGTTCCTTCTGCCTACCTACCTTACATACCCCAGATCCCTTAGGTGAGGCAAAAAGGAAGGAACTCAGTCCAAAGAATGTTCATCCGAGGGATAAGAACAGAGCTGCTGAGGCGAGTGGGAACACTTCCTGAGGCCAAATAATACATTTTAGTATTCTCAGCTTTTCAGATGGAGCCACAGATTGGGAAAATTGTAGAATCCTGAATTATATTCAGGAAGGCATTTTTTTTTAAAAGAGTTCCACAGAACTAAAAAGCTTACATCAGAGTTTCCCAAACTTTCTTGCTTTGCAGCACAATTGGTGTCCCCGTAAATTTTTTATAGCAGCTTCACGCCAGAATACCAACATTTATTGTTTTACATAGTTGAGACCACACAACTTAATAAGTAGACATGTCCTAATAACTTAGCGGCAGTTCAAAATAATAGTATGCGTGCATATGTGGATATACACACATACTCACGGAGAAAGAGAAGGAGAGAAAACAAAATCTTTATTTCACCCTTAAATATTACCACAGTTACTTAATACGGGATGTGTGCACCTACTGAGTACTACGCACCTTCCCTAAGTTTAGAATCATATTCGATCCCACCACTGTCATCTCCCGTTCCACCCTGATTTTCTCACTTGCTTTTTATCACATCAACTGCGAGGAAATCCAGCTTTACAAAGACAGGACGTCTTCCAAAGAAATTCAGCATGAACTCATGTTGAAACTCGGAACTAAACTCAAGATGGTACTTCCCATGATGACCAACAAATACCAAGTATCTCGTGTTTCCCTCAAAAATTTAAAGCATTCCAGAGTGCCCTTGGGAGTTCACTATGGCACCCTAGGTGCCCTGGTGTTGAGTTTGGGAACCGTAAGGTTAGCATGACAGGTAAAGATTTGTATGAAAAACGCAAACAAGATGAAAGCATCTCTACCTCACAGTTGATTTTTTCTCCATATCCTGTGAAGGCTGGAGCCTGAAGGAACTCCCAGGTACCCCCTTTGTCAAAGGTGATGACTGATCTCATGTTCTCCTCATTCATAGAACCATTAATCAGAGTAGCGATGTAGACTCCTTGCAACCCTTCCACACGGTGGAAGTCAGCAAATGGCTCATTTGCAAAATACCTACAGTAAGAGAAAATAAACAGCTGTGAACCTGAGGTGATATGCCCTTGGTATGTTTTTATGGTAAATAACATAAAATTTAACTGTTGGAAAGTACAGAATTCAGTGGCGTTAAGCACAGTCCCAATGTTGTGTTGTACCCGCATTACTATCTCATTCCAGAATGTTTTCCTCATCTCAAAATGAAACCCTGTACCCACCGGCAGTCATTCACCCTTTCGTCTGCCCACCCCAGGCCCTGGCAACCACCACTGAGTTTTCTGTCACTACGGATTTGCCTATTCTGGGCATTTCACATACACGGAAACATGCCTTTTTTACGGTTCCTTTCCCACAGCATAATATTTTCAAGGTTTACCCATATTGTAACACAAATCAGTACTCCTTTCCTTTTTATAGATGAATAGCCTCCTCTCCTTCCTTTTCTTTCTTTCTTCTTTTTTTTTAAACGTGATTGTGTTTTAACTTTGAAGGCCAAGATGCTTATCGGATCAATAACTCCACGCAGGGAGTTCAGAATGCTGACTACAACACACAGAGCTGATGAGAGAGTCACATCTATCTCTTCCCTGACGAATTCACCCCAAATCCTCCAGTGAGCCTCGACAAACAGGGAACAGTAAGCCAGACTTGCCAGACACCAGTCAAAGCGCTGGGGTTTACCAGCCGCAGGAATACAGCGTGAAGGGTTCCCCAGCCACTGTCCACACGCTTACGACTCATTATCCAATGCCCGGATCAGACCGAAGCTCATAGGGTTCCTCTCAGAAAGCAGAGCACAATCCCCACCCAAGGGAGCAGGATAGAGAGCGAGGGTGGTTCTAGAAGCTTGAGGTTATACTTGTTAACAGTGAAACAGAGATTAAGCCCCTCCCAGGGCCTCTAACTCCTATGCTGGGATACTGATTTCACTGGGAAGCAGTTTTGCCCTGAAATGGTCCACGCATTACAAATGGAACAGATCTCTGAGAAGTGCTAACTGGAGTTCACACGTGGCTTTTAAAACTTGATGTAAGTCCTTTATTTAGAAGAGTTCTGAGCCACTGGGCTTTGTAAAAAAAAAAAAAAAAAAAAAAATTTTTAATTAAAAAAAAAAATCATAGAACTGCTTTTTTCCATTATCCACTGTACAAATCTTGACCTGGAGGCATGCTCTGCCTCTCAGACAGAAAGAAGCATACTATAAGCTCTGAGGCAGAAAAGGAAAAATTTTTTTTTTTTTCAGAGATAGAGCATGAGCAGGGAGAGAGGCAGAGGGAGAAGCAGGCTCCCCGCTGAGCCAGGAGCCCGATGCGGGGCTCGATCCCAGGACCCTGGGATCATGACCCGAGCCGAAGGCAGACGCTTAACCATCTGAGCCACCCAGGCGTCCCAGGAAAATTTTTTTAAAGCACTGACAAAGCTACTTCAGACTGAGAGACTGAGCAAAACCCTAAATAAGATACTGGTGTTGAGACCACATATTCTGACGTGTGGTTTCCTTAGGTCTACCGGAGTTATTTTTCAGTTGCTTCCTTAGAAATCGGGTGAAGGTCTATCATCCACCTGCTCTCTGTTCATCTCAGCAATCCCACGTTGGATTCCATCATCACGAAGCCGCCACCGTCAGGTTTGCTGGCTCCCTTCAAACACACGGGAGGTCTGGCCTTCTCTCAGCTAGATGAACTCTGCTTCTTCCCTCCAGTCACTCTCCTGGATTTTTGCCTTTCGGTTCCAAGCACAAACCTGTCCTCTGTGCCTCACACGCTCCCCAGACGGTCCTGTCAGCTCCTCTGTGGTCCTGCGACAATCCACCTCACCCTAAGTGCCCTCTCTTCATCCATTTTTCTTACATTTCCTCTCACCGGCCCTCACGACAAGCACTTGTCCCCTGCTCCCCGGCCAGCGCCCCAGGGCCCCTGGGCCCCCCTCCTGCAGAACCCAAGCCCGCCTTGCCCCGCACAACCCAGCAGCAGGTCTTCCTCAGATGCGCCGCCACCGGGCCTGACATTTCCTCTCCACACCTGGTCCTCCATCCAGACACCGCTTTCCATGAGATTTCTATTCGGCACATCTCACCAATGCCAGGAGCAACCCCGTTAAGAATTCCTTCTCTGGTCCTCCAAGCAAATTAGGACGGGTTCCTTGGCACCACACTTGCCTATTGAGTTCAAAGAACAACTCATTTCAAATACCACAGAAGGGCTGTGTTTTGTTTTGTTTTTTCAAATCAGCCTGCCCACGTAATCTGCTAATTCACCCTTAACCCGTTTCATCTCGCTGAGATGCAGAAGCAGGTGACAAAAGTTCATGCAAACGAGCCCCCGTGAAGATCTTCAGTCCCTGAGATAAAGCCTGAAGAAAACAGCAAGAAGGCTGAGCCTACGCGGGTCTGTGAACGTAGACATAAACCTCTTTCCAGTTTCCTGACTGGACTCTACGCCCAGGCAGGGCGGGGGCGTCCTCTGTGACCACAGAAAGGGCCGTGGGCATCTATGAGAGGGCAACATGGTCACCTAACTGAGCGTACTGCTTCCTGGGGAGCTTCTGGCTCGAGCTCTGCCCAGTCACGAGATACCCATCCCGAATACCCAACAAACGCGGAGGATCTGGAAACCTCTGGCAAGCTCTGATTTATCCACTCCATATAGCCAGAGGCTCTCAGACATGAAAAAAAAAAAAAAAAAATCAGTCTGTGAAAGGCTTGAGGAATAATGGCTCATAATTTTGATTAAAAAAGTAAGGAGAATATTATTCACCCATAAAAAGGAATGAAGCACCAACACACGCTCCATGTGGACCAACCCTGAACATATTATGAAAGGTGCAAGAGGCCAAACCCAAAGGTCATATATTATGCTGTGATTCTGTTTACACAGAATATCCCGAGGGGGGGTGCGGGGGGAGGGGAGACAAGGGCCAGAAACTGCCTAGTGGTAAGGGGTTTTCTTTCGGGGAGTGAAAATGTTTTTGAATTAGATTAAAGCTGGTGGTTGCACAACACTGTGAATGCCCTAAATGCCACCGACTTGTTCATTTTAAAATGGTTAAGCTAATGTTCTGTGAATTTCCCCTCAATAAATTACTTTAAAAACAAATAAAAAACAAAAAAGGACACAGGAGCCAGCCCAAAGAGGCTGCCACTGACCAAACCAGAAAAACCTGAGGCTGAATCACGGTAGGGATGGTTTACAACACATTAACATGCACTGAATAATAAATAACTCGTGAGTCTATACTGGGAGGGGAAAAAAAAAGTAAGGCACAAAATAGGACATACCTCCGAAAGAGCCAAAACAGGGCGTGGAAAAGCACTATCAGAGAGAGACCAGGTAGAAAGTTCTCCCCTCGGGTCCTGTTGAGTCCAAACCCAAGGTCCCGCTCTTTCCCTTGACACCTGCTCCTCACCCAGCCCTCCCCGATTCCCTGACTCAGCCCACGGGGGTGCTCCTGGCATTGGCCGTCATTCTGCCCACTGCTGAGCCCAAGCAGCTGCGGGCCCTCGACTCTCCACAGTGAAGCAGCAAATCTACCAACAAACCATCAGAATTTGCCCATTTCCGTCATCTCTCCCGCCACCGCCCTGGGTCCAGCCAACAGCAATCCCCGCCGGCTGGATTTCCATCACACTCCCCCAGCCAGGCTTCCTGCTCCCACTCTTGCTCCTGTCCAAGAGTCTACTTTGCACACAGCATTGAGGATGGCTTCTTAAAACACAGGTCACCTGAGTGTTCGTCTGAAGTTTCCGATAATGAAGTCCATTTATGTTTCATGTGCTTTCCTTTATATCACGCAGTTCACAACTTTTTCAATGGTTAAAAAAATATAACAGGTTAAATCAGATGATGTCCATCTTCTGGTCAAAACCCTCCATATCCCACTTAGGAAAAAAGTAAGTTCCTTCCATGCCCTCGAAGGCCCTATACAATCTGAGCTCTGCTCTCTTAGATGCTGTCCCTTGGGTTCTCTCCCTCCTCCTCCAGCTGCTGGATCCACCCTGGCCTCCTCACTGCTCCTAAAATAAACCAACAGAGTCCAACCTGAGAGCCTCTGAGCATGCTGTTCCCTCTGCCTGCAGTGCCCTTCCCCAGGCACCTGCTGAAATGTCGCCATCCTCGAACAGCCTCCCATGACCAGCCTGAATGAAGTAACAGGCTCCTACTGCCCTGACCTCTGAACTTGGTTCACTTTGCCTCCCAGCACTCACCACCACCAGGCATATTACACGTCTGTCTATGTTCTGTCTTCCCCCAAGGAGAACGAAAGCTCCACGGAACAGGGACCCTGTTTTGACTTTTCGTGGCTGGACACATGATCTCAGTGCTGGCCCCGAGCAACAGCATTCTTGTTGAAAGAGCTGGTGACTGCATAAATCACCAGCATGACGAGAGACCGTGGACGGCAATGCCACGGCCTGTGCCCTGGAGGTCATGGCCTCAGAGCCCGACCCCGGAGCCCACCAGCCAGCTCCAGCAGACGGCTCCTTCCCAGAGCGGAGAGCGATCCTCATCACAGTCAGACGCCTCACACAAGACAAGTGAGAATAAATGCCCTCCTGGCCCTCGAGGGTCACGGGTCATTCATCCCTCCCGAACCCCAGACTCCTCAGCCCACGGAACGTCCAGTACAACAAAACAACTCCAAGCATAGGATGTCCTGATAAAGGATGGGTATCACTGGGGTCCTTCCACAGACACCCACAAAGCAATATTTGCAATTGCAATAAGAAAAAAAAAATGTCAATGAACCCAAGTCACTTGGAGGCAAGGCCCCCAGGACTCCCCACGTCAGCTTGCCCTGAGCTGACATTTTCCAAGTGCCTTTTCCCACTGGCTCAGAGACCCCAGAGCCAGACGGGGACTGGCTGACATGGGCTGTGACTCTAAAAGTCACCCGGAGCGGCAGTGCTTAGCCTTGGCCTCACATCCAAGTCACCTGGAGGGCTCTGTAAAACCTTCAGAGCCCAGCCACACCCCAAACTGGTTAAACCACACACCAGGCATCAGGGCTTCTGACAACTCGCCAGTGGAACCCAAATGTGCAGCTGATGCTGAAAAACACCCACCTGGAGGGTGCAGGTGGTACTGACGTGAGACTGTGAGCCAGGGACCCATGGTTTCCTTACCTCACCAGCGTGTCGCCGCCCGCCCCTCCTGGGCTGTAGTAGAGCACGTTCTCCAAGGACAGGGAGAACTTCAGCCCCTCTGCCTCCGAGATGTATAAGTTGGTGCGGTTGTTACTGTGACTGACGCATACAAACACCTGGTCCTCGGAGGCATCTGCGATGTAATACTCCTTTGGAATCAAAAGTCGAAAAATACACAAGTCAAAAGACCCACATGCGCAGTGGGCTTTCCCTATGCACACTAAAGTAATGATTTCCAAATGTCCCAGTGAGAGGTATGGGCCCGGAGCCCACAGACAGCTTCCCAAATCCCTGTAAAGCTCGGCCAACTTTCTTTTTGGAGGAGCTCAGGCCGCCATGTAGCTGAAGCAAGCTGCTTCCTGGCAAATGGGGCCCAAAAGAAGGGGCCACCGAACTCCATAAATGACCTAAACAGTTCAGTTTAGTTCATAACGTCTCCCTCTTTTTCCCATGAGGTCTATTGTTAGTACCAAGTACGATATACATTAATGTGCATTCCCTTTCCTCTAAGGTACTAAAGGAAGATGGAAGCTGTAAAAAGCAAAGAATGGACAAGAATCTTCTCCACCTGAGCTCCCAACCTTCCACCACACCAACTGCTAGTGGCAAGGCCTTCAAATGCCACCTCCTACCTGTGGGCACTTCTCTGATGACCCCAGCCCACCAGGATCCTTCCTATGATCTACGTCATCATACACACAGACTATATATGGTTTGGACCAAGCATTGGACTATATATGGTTTCTTCCTCTGCTTGGTTCTCTGTGTCTCCAACCTGTGTTTCTAAAAGGGTGGGACCCAGCTCTTATCCCCTTTTGTAATCCAGCCGCCTACTGTAAGCAACAGAGCAGGTCCCGAACAAATAACTCAGGGTCACCAGCTCCCCATTCCTTCAGTACTGGCACCCTGAGCCCACTGACTCTAGTCTCAAACTTCTCTGCCCATCCGTCTCCACATAAAGCAAATTAAGGCTCCCATCCGGCTGCACTCTGAACAGTGAAGAGGGAAAAAAAAACAGACCAAGATGCCCAAAGCATAATGGTTCTCTCTAGGGACCTATCTAGAAAGGGACTTCAGGGAGCCTCCATCAAAGATCTATCTACCCAGAAGGACGTCCCTGCAACACCCTTCCCCTGACCCCTGCATGCGGACATTAACACTTCTTTCCACCCCCAAGCAGACCCCACTCACATTAATAGGATGTCTCGTGACAAACTGGGCTGCTCGCATGGGCTTCCTGCCAAAGGAGACCCAGAGCTGGACAGAAGATGGCTGCAGACTGCCCCAAAGATGCTGCCCAGGAAGAGGAGAAAAAAAAAAGTTAATGGTGCCACATTACAGCCACTCCAAATAAGTGAAGAAGGAAACAGAAGTGTCAGACCCCTCCCATTCTACCAAAAACACGAAACACAGGGTGACTGCAAATGCACGTTTTTGCAACATCCGTGTTCACTCCGCAGCTCGGGCTGTACTCGCTTGATCCAGGACACCTGGTCTGCAACAGGTACCAGATACTCCCTAACGCCAGATGAGGACGAAGGACAAACAGTACTGTGGCTGAAGCTGGGTGTGGGAGGGGGGTGGAGATTTAGCCAGGCAGCCCCCAGACCTGCCCAGGGTGAGGTCAGCCACACGCAGCGCATATCAAACCCATTCCCCTTGTTCTTTCTCTCCTATTTTCAGGTTACAAGGATACTCAAATTCAAGGGCTTTAACGTGCACAAAGAGCTGAGGGAATTTTCGCTGATTCTCTTTTGCGACCTTTTAATACTTCTCATTGATGAACGTTTTTGCTGGCGTTATGTTTTCTTCGGTAGGGCATGATGTCGGCCCTGTCACATTGTGTTTTAGAGATACTAGAGCACTGCTGGAATCTCGAAAATGTGTACAAAAGCACTAGATTAAGAGCTGGCTGTACACCTCAGGAAGTCACTAAGCCTCTCTCAGTCTCAATTTATTCATCTATAAAACTGAGAAGCTGATTAGGCTCGGGACTTCTCTGTCGACGGCTGTCAATGGCCCCGGAATCCTATAAATACAAAGGCAAACAGTGGGTATAGATGTACCCATTCATCCCGCCGGGGAGGGTACACAATCTTTACCAGATCCTCAAAAGGGGCGATGATTCAAAAAAAGATAAGCAGCACCGTAAAGGCTCAGTGTGGGTTCTTCCACCTCTGAAAGTATGGGACTGGGAACTGAGGCAAAATGTTGCACATCTATCCAGACAGAAAGGGACACACACCATCATGTGGACATAATCACACACACGACTATTAAGCTGATCGGAATATTGGGATTGCCAGCCAGAAGGGGTTCATTTGGCTTCATTTACCCTTGACCGTGTTGCTACTGTTCACCACAGATTTTAAATTCCTGTAAAGTAAGAAACATACCAATTTCTCTTAACTTTAATAGAACCGAATCCCCTGTGCTAATATATGCCCAATAAACACTATGTGAAGAGCAAGCTGATGAACGAACCTGAAGTTATTCTTGATTTATCTGAGCAGTATATATATATACATACATATATATACACATATACGTATATATATATGCAAACACACATATATTCAAACAAATGGCTAAAAGTAGTCTGTTTCAAAGAAGCCAGGTAGGGAGGTACAAACGACAGCCTTTCCAAAATGGCATGTGGAAAACCATGGTAATAGCTTGTACTCAGTATGGGGCCGCAGGAAACGATGGATCTAATAAAAATGTAAAACTTATTACACCTGAATGAGAAAACAGTACCCAGCAAAACTGTTAGGCATAGATCCCAAAAGCCCTCTTTAAGTCAATAAAATTTTATAGCTATTTATAAAGGTCAGAGGATCCATGTAAGTTACCCTATATAAATCCCTATAAATATATATGAATACACAGATGTCCGTGAAAAACATGCTTCAATGCTTTATACTTTTTCACTTCTTCCCACTGTGGTTAAACCTTAGAAAGGAGCCACTTTTCTCAGTGACACTGGGGGGGCCATCATTAGTTAAGCATTCTTAACGAGTGCTGTTGGTTGGCACGAGAATTGAGAATTCATACCAAGGCCAGTCTTCCTCCATCGATGCAAAAGTCAGAGTACAAAGGTCATAAGAAACCTCAAAACAAACCAAAAAAACAACAAAAAAAGAAACCTCAAAAAACACGCATCCCACTTCCTTCTGGGACAATAATTCCTAAGCCTGGACAATTCAGGTTCACCCCTAAGGAGTCACTGTAATACTTTCTTGCCACCAAGAAACATATTAACAATTTTGTAGCACACTGTGGATTGTCAGATAGATGTATCAAAAGCTCCTAGTACTTTCCTTAATGAGCCATGGGTTGTTGTGGTGGTTGAGTTTCTCTTTACCACAAGGACAAAAGTAAAACATGAGAAAGAAACATCCAACAGTACAGACAGATGTAAAGTAAAATGCAGACACTCTGCTCCCTACCCTCTACTCACTCCTCCTACCCTACTCCCCAGGGAGTAAAAGGGAACAGGCTCCCATGGGGTCTTTAAGGAGTGTTCTGTACCATCACCCCTGAGCATATTTATATAGTGACAGAGGATGCTACACTTACCCAACATCCATTATTCCTTCCTCCTTAGCAACAGGATCTTGACTGTCACCCTAAATAAACCACTGGGGTTCTCTACCTTTTGCATAACTGCATGTGGCCATGTGACTGAGTACCAGTCAATACCCGTAAACCTAAGTGGTGTGTTGGGTTTCTAGGAAGGCTGCTGGAAGGGACTTAATCAGTGGGAAGGAGTCCTATTTTGGCCTATCTGTCCTTACTCTTTCTGACTCCTGTAAAGACTCAAAGGCTAGTACAGATGTCCTAGACCAAGAGGGAACGGTGAAGATGGAAATCATTAGTCAGGTTGGTGGAACAGAGAGAGGCCTGGGCCCCCAGGGTACCAGGGTACCAACATACCAGCCCTACACTGCCTACCTCCAGGCAGCATGGAGGAGAGGAAAATAAGTTTCTGTATTCGTTAAGCCACTTTTTATTTCTACTCTGTTACCAGTAATTGAACACAATGTCAATTTGCTACATGTAATTTTATTTTCCACATAAAAATATCCTTGTGCAATTCAACTTTCTTCATTAACAGTCTCTTAGGCATCTTTCATTTAACAGCTCATGGGCTCTGACATGATTTCCAGAAGCACTCTTCAGTGAATATACCTGTATATATTACCTTTCCCAGAACTACACAAGAATATCTGTAGGATGCCATTCTTAAAACCCCTAGGTCAAAGTTTTCATTTTTGACAGAAAAAATAGCCTTCCTGAAAGGCTATCCCAGTTAGTATAGCTCCCAGCACAAATATTTTCACCAGCGTCCAGGAGGTATTTCAATGCTTCAAGTTATGCCGGTATTCTAGGGTCGGAAAATGTAAGATAAGATCTTTGTTTCATTTGGAGCTTTCATTCCGATAAGGAAAAATAAATTGATGTAAGTAGCTGAATAATCTGGATTTCAAAAAGTGCACTTATATTTATGTTTGAGATTATACCAAAGGAAACAAGAGGTCAAGGAGGAAAGAGCAGAGAGAACTAAATAAATGACACATTCTTGCCAAGTGAAGGCCACAGGATGTCACAGTGAGCTCTTCAATCGGACGTTTCACGGAGAACAGTGGCCAGAGAATGAGGGACCCCGTGGCACGTGGCGGACAAGGACACAGTCCAGAACAGGCTCTAGCATTCACGCCCACCTTCTCCTCTGAGACAGTGACAAGGGATCAGCAAAACATCATCATCCACATTAGTGTTGTTTATACTAAAATATTTATAGATAACATTTTATATATATTTTGTTTATACGTGTTTATGCTTTAAAAATAGTCCAAGAAAGGGGCACCTGGGTGGCTCAGTCAGTTAAACGTCCGATTCTTGATCTCAGCTCAGGTCGTGATCTCAGGGTCGTGAGATCGAGCCCCATGTTGGGGTCCATGCTGGGCGTGGAGCCTACTTCAAAAATAATAATAATAAAAATAAAATATTCCAAGAAAAAAATAACACAGCCAAAAAGAGATCAGCAAATGTAAATAATATTGAGGCTGAATGAGTGCACCTGTGGCAGTCCTATCAGTAGAAACTGTGCTTTTATGTAGATTTGAAAACGTCCATAATGAACAGTTTCACAAAGTTAGTATTCACTGCAAGCACGTCAAGAATGGCTGAGGAAGGAACTCTGAAAATCCACTCATCCGAAAGAAAAGCAACAAGAACACTGACAAAAATTCTCAAAGTCAACTTTTTTAGAATTCAAAAAATTAAATAAAGGCTTGCCAAAACCCAAAGAGCACTTATTGGAGAACGGTGTCAAAGCTCAGCAAGAAGAGCCGACTTTGTGGCCTCAGTCCCACCCCCTTTGCTCTAGCTCTGCGGTAGCCTCGGAAACCCACAGCCTCGCAGCTCCGGGAACTGTGAAAACCAGCAGCCGCGCGGTCAATGGAGGGGACAGACTGTTGCCACGGCCAGCTTGAAACTGCATTCTCAGGTCTTCTCTACATATAACCTGCCTCAGCTCGCTGCACAGACAGACCTATGGAAACAGAGACAAGTGTTTCACATCGCAGCTGCTAGAGCGACATGGCACCTGGAACTCACAAAAGGCTTACGGAAAAGCTGGGGAAGTAGATGCCCCTAAGAGGCTTTGATAAGCTCTGAAATATTCCGGGGAATATTCACACACGCAAGAGCTGTGAGTATGCTCAGAAGAGAAGCGAAAACACACGCAAAAGAAGGTCACACACGCAAGAGCTGTGAGTATGCTCAGAAGAGAAGCGAAAAGGGCCTAATCACTCATGGCTGGGTCTACGGAAGCAGGAACTGAAGGCTAAGGCAGAGTTGTAGATTGCACTAAAGGCAGGCCCCCCACCCATGCTCAAAGGCCCTCAGCAAAGGCTACCAGATGTACTGATTCAAAGCATTTAAGAAAAATCTCTGTTCAATCATTAGCTAACCACGAAGCCTAATTATCATACATTTCATAGCCACACACAATGAAGAATGCAAACTCTACAAAATTAATGAAGGAAAGTCACAAACAAAACAAATACAGGCAACAGTAGGAAAAGGTAACAAAAACCATTTTGGGAAGGGGCTACTCTGATATAAACAGTTGCCACCTTATACCATCAAAAATGTCTGATTTTCAATAAAAGAATGGTAAGACAAGCAAACAGCAAAGTATGGCCCCTACATAAACACCACACACACACACACACACACACACACACACACACACACACACACAGAGTCAATAGAAACTGTTCCTGAGGAAGGCCCGATATTGGACTCACAAACAAAACATTTAAACCCCCTATCATAAATATGTTCAAAAAATTAAAAGAAACCATGTCACAAGAATTAAAGGAAAGTGTGAGAACACAGTCTCACTAAATGAGAGTATCACTAAAGAAACAGAAATTATAGAGATACAAATTCTTGAGTGGGAAAGGACAATAACTCACAAGAAAAAAATTACCAGAGGGGTTCAACAAGAGATCTGAACCGGCAGAAGAGAGAGGCAGTGGACCTAAAGACCCATTAATTCTGATGATCCGTAATAAACACAGATGAAATCTGAAAACATGATACTAGGAAAGAAAACAGGTACAAAAAGTCCCATGGCATAAGATACTCTTTACATAAAGTGTCCAGAATAGGCAATTCTATGAGGCAGAAAATAGATTCATGGTTGCCAGGGGCAGGGAGGGGAGGGGAATGAAATGGGGGTGCAGGGGCTGGAATTAGATAGTGATAAGCATTACACAACTTTGTGAATAAGCTAAAAACCACTGAGCTGTATACCTTAAAAGGGTGAATTTTATGGCATAGGAATTATATCTCAATACAGGTGTTATAAAATTAATATTAAATTTATTGGTATTATAGCTTTATTTATAATGTTTGGGTTTTATTGTTATTCATAATGTGTTTGGGTTTTATTGTTGCCTATAAATTATATGCATTAAGTGTTTATACCTAGCTTTATGTTTACATACATTTAAGTAACGTTATAATTAATTTGTCAATAGCTTGGTTTTGGTCAGTTATCCTAAAAAAAATCACACTCCAATTGTGATCAGCTAACTTTTCATAGAGAAGCCCACAATCTTGAGATGATTACTAAGTTTTCTTGTTATCTCTACCAACATTAGAGACTTTAAATTAGCATAATGAAGATTAGAAATTGGTTTTCAATAGTGGTTGGTTGGTCAGAATAGCGGAAGTACAAATGAGCTCTTTTGGGAGATCAGTGGCATGCAAGATATCTGAATTGGCCATAATATCCTGAAGATAACACTCTGGCATGAATAGGGCATAACAATTTAAGGAGGCCTGTAACCTGAACTTTTAGGGGTAATGTCCACGACTTATCAAGCTTTTACACGAGAGGATTCTGGTTGCCTGATGCCAACTCAAAGGGTAACAAAATCTTGCCTTTACAACAGGGTTGGTTTTCTGTAAAGATCCATATAGAAGTATTTTAAAGTTTATGAGCCATCCCGCCTCCATGCAACTATTCAATTCTGCCACTGTGACATGAAAGCAGTGATAGACAACATGTAAGCAAATGAGCATAGCTGTTTCAATAAAACTTTATTGACAAAAATAAGTGAAGGGCCATAGTTTGCCAATCCCTGCTCTAGAACATTGTGTCTGCATCACCTAGAAGAAGAGAGGAGATGCCATCAAGCCCATACATTAGGTCTTTGCTTACTGACATACATTTGTGCAAGAAAGGTGTGGACCTGGCTTTCATGATAAGCTGATGGTGAAGCTACAGAAGAGCAGCTAGCCCTCACTTACCTCCAACATTCTGGCAACTATTAATATCTACCAGAAAGAACCTAACAGCTGTCTATTGCCAAGTTAACGAATCAATGTTGGTCCAGTTTGCAGAAGTGCCTCTTTGCTGCCTCAATGGCCTATCATTTTGATGTAGACTATTAAGTAAGTGAATGTCATGTCAAAAAACATGGAATAAAAATTAAACTTGGGTTAAAAAAAATATTAAAGAGGGGCCCCAGAGTGGTTCAGTCAGTTGAACAACTGACTCCTGATTTCAGCTCAGGGCACGATCTCAGGGTCGTTGGGTCGAGCCCCACATCGGGCACTCTGATCCGCATGGATTAGGCTTGAGATTCTCTCTCTCCCTCTCCTACTGCCCCTTCCCCACCCCCTCAAATAATTAAATAAAATCTTTAAAAAAAAAATCAGGGCGCCTGGGTTGGCTCAGTTGGTTAAGCGACTGCCTTCGGCTCAGGTCATGATCCTGGAGTCCCGGGATCGAGTCCCACATCAGGCTCCCTGCTCAGCAGGGAGTCTGCTTCTCCCTCTGACCCTCCTCCCTCTCATGTTCTCTGTCTCTCATTCTCTCTCTCGCAAATAAATAAAATCTTAAAAAAAAAAAAAAAAAGACCTATTAAAAAAAATAAATAAATAAAATAAAAAATAAAAAATAAAAAAAAAATCAAAGGGCATCAGAAACAAAGCACATATGAAATAAGAGCCAGACTAACAGGGCACAGGGGTATTCGGAAGATTCAGACACCAGCTCCAGTCCAGAATCCAGATGGCTGTCCCCACATGTTCTAAAGAGCTAACTTGCAAAGAATTATAATCGTTCACGGTACTGGAAAAAAGCAAAAGAGTTAATCACCCAAAACCAATTTTCTGTGGTTTTGCAATTAGCTCCTTGACTTTCCTAATTTGATTTGAATCCATTTAATATTAAGGTCCCTCAGAATTCCCCAAACCCAGGCAGCCTGAGTGCTAAGCACACCCCAGATAAGAAGTTACACCTGCAGACCTCACAGTACTCCTACTGATATGGTTATCCAACCAAGGCCAATGTTGTTTATCCTTATGGCTCAGCAGTCTAATGTAATAAAGAGGAAGAAATTAAAAGAGGGGAAACACTCATTTTATCATCCACAGCCGGTTGGGTCTCTTCCCATCATCAACCCATCCAATCTACAATGATCCTTTGATGATAGAACTGACTATTATCGAAAGCTTCTGCATACAGAAGACCTCAGGGAAGAGCTTCTCAAATTTTGGAGATTCTTAGGCAGCCTAAGGATGCTGAGAAAAAAAATGCATTTGGGCCCTGAAATCCGCTTTTGGAACAAGTGCTCTTGAGTGATGGTGCTGAGATTGCTCCTAAGACCACAATTTGAGAAACACTTCCATGTGGTGGCCTACCTCATCTGGCCTAGAGCCTCTAGCTAACACCACTGACCCTGGAATCCGGTGGCCCATCCATGTGCTGAAAGATGAAGCCAACACATAACTACAGGTTTGTCACCAATATCCTATAAATAAATAAACCATACAGAGAGGTGAGAATTGACCAAGAAAGTAACAATCATTTAAGGCCTCCTACCACTCCCCTAAAAAATCTACTGGCCTATGCTTTCTAAATCAGGTGGGCAGAGATGGCATTCATTCAACTACTGTGCATCTGCTATGTATCAAGCATTGTGCAAGATACTGGGTACCACATCAGTGATGAACAAGGCAGACACAGCCCCTGATCTCACCACTGGCCAGGAATAACAATAAATTTGTTCCCAGCGCCCTGCATATCAGCCATGGCGAGAGAACAGACATAGCCGTTAGGGTGGAACGGAGGGCTTAGAAAGCTCCCACTGGGATATTTCTTTAGCTCTTGGGCGTGAGATCCAGAAAAAACAGGCATAAGAGGAATGCGCAACGGCTCTCCACCTCAGCCCCGAATCAGTCAGTAGGCAAATCTAAGAATCAGTCACTGTGTCTTAGAATCAAGAAATTAAAATCATATAAATAAACTCAGGCCCAAGGAACTAAAACAGAAAAGACCCAGGAACACTGAAAGATGAGAGGCAAACCAGGACCTTGGGACCACCAAGAGGATGTCACAAGGTCCCAGTCCTCAGGCCTGGTTCCCCACACTGCGCTCCCTCCTCACCACAACCCTGCCCGAGGCAACCCAAGGATGCTTGCCTTCTGAGCCGCTGTGTGTGTGCGTAAGAGAAAGAGAGAGGAAGTGATAGGCAAGGCAGGAAAGGAATGATCCAGCAACTGACCCAATGCAAATAGCCTGACAGAAGAAAAACTGCCATAATTATAGTGGCTTTAAAAAACATTTTGCAAAGTATGTAATGGGGCACCCCTCTTGCCTTTAAGCCACCCACATCTTCTCTTCTCTTCTCATCTCAACCTTACTCTCTGCTTTCCTTGCTGGGGGGGTCCTCTCTCTACCCTGGAATCCTACCAAAGGGGCCGGCTACCCATCATATATTTTAAGTGAGAATCTGGAGGAAAACATTACACCTGATTTTAGTCCCTAAGGTTAACTGTGACAGAAAGCAAAGCGCCTGCCAGTTACCAGCGGCCGTCTGCAGAGCCTGAGGTCAAGGAGGGAATGGCCCCCATCAAGAAAATAAGCTACGGCACTCCAGGATAGCGGCCCAACCTGCTCTCCTCGGGACGGTTTTATTCCTTTACACAGGGCAGTGCAGTCGCCGCTTGCAACTTGAGACAGTCACAAGGCAAGCCCTGTTAAATAATCAAGTCTGGTTTTAAATGAGCAAGCCTCCCCCCACCTCCCCAGCATCTGGCTCCATCCAACACATCAAATCAAGGGGAAGATTTTCCCAAAGGCTGAGAGTTAAGCTACTTACTGACAGCTGGAAGCTTAATCACTGCTTTTCTTAGAGCATTAACTCCCACTAGCCAATGACTACACATTCTATTAGCCATGGAAATTAACACGCGTCTAAAATTCCCAAAGACATTGGCCTAATCCAAAAGGAAATCAGGCGGCGAGATTAAAGCAAATTGCCACAGAGCCCCACCCCTCCTTTCTGTGTTCTTTTAATTGGGATGTCAAAGAAACACGTGTTTGACAAGGATGCCTGGCTACCAGGAAACAACCACATTCCAAGAGCCCAGAGACATCCCGAGTGGCTGTCTGAGCTTTTCCACTCCTCTGACCTCCTGGGACCATCCAAGCCCCACGGGAATGCCCGTCTATATCCAGTGCCCCTCAGTCAAGCTCCCCGGGGCGCGTTGACCCCTTCCCTGCATATTCAAACTCACCGGCTCCATCACAGAATGCCGAACCTCTGAAAGGAAACTCAAAAGGAGTTTCCACGTTCCTCAGCACCTTCAACTTACCACCACCTTTGTAGCAAACATGTACTTGTCCCGAAGCTGAAAGTCTTTCACTTCCTCCAGGATCATTTCCTGGTTCTCCCGGGACTGGAAGAAGTCCGTACTTCGGAAAACCGTGGAGTAGCCAGAGGGTTCGTGCCGTTCCACGTAGATGGTGTTTGGCTTGTCATAGGGATCGATACCCCTAGAGGAAAGAGAGCGGTTTCTATCATCACTCTGTTTAAGCAACTGGAGATACCGAGGTTCTGCCGTTCAGACAGCCTGCTGGAATTGAGGGACACAATCCCACGCTCTCTGCCACAAACAGAGCCCTTTGGTTGCTCCTCGGTTCAGTGGGGAGGGAAAGTGATCGCCATTTGTCAAGTGTTGATGTTGTTACTGCTCTCTTCAAAGTGCCCTGGGTGTCACTCAAGGCAAGCCTTGGCCGTGCCTGAGATGAGCAAAAAGAAGGAAAAGTAAAAGGTGGGGTGTTTTGGAATCAGTAAGCAAGGGACTGCTTGAGGCTGTCAGTGAGTTTCTGACCTCAAGTTGTAAACCTCAGAGAATGAAGGAGTGTGTTTTCCCAGGCCCGTACGCTCTCAGAACAGCTCTAGAAGAAACCACACGAGGAACCAGTGAGCCTGATCTTGCTAGCAGGCCCTGCCCTTTCTGTTTGTCCGTCCTGGGCCACTGTTGCTGATCCGTGCAATCCGGAGTCATCCTACCAGTGCAAAGTCATGTTCTGCGAGGCTCCTTTGCAAACTCATTCTCACATGGACTGATCTCCCTGATGTCCTTCAGAAATTCAGAGCTCATTTCTCCCCCCACCCCACTCCCTGTGCTCCGTCAACAGAGCACCCCTCTGCAGGGAGGCCCCCGCCCCGCCCCGTGTGCATTCTGACCTGCATGTTGAAATCCTACTCTTCTGAGGTCAAGTTCAAGGCCCCTCTTCCAGGAAGCCCTCCCCAAAGCTCTCCACCCTCCTCCCAATACCCACGATGTACCTGTGCAGTGTTCAATTTCAAGCCTTATGTATTAATGTTATGTGAGTTTCAAACAAAGGTAGAAAACTGTTTTGGGTGGGTGGATTTTGGAATCACTCTCGTGACTTTATACAATGGTGCTTCTTATTCACAGTGGTGCTTCTTATTCACTGTGTTCTATTATTCACCATAATGTGTCTGAGCTTCCTAGAGAGAGTACAGATGCCTTTAAAGGCCATGTCTTATATTTCTTTTTGTCCTACAGGGCTCCCAGCTGAACTGAATCTTGCTGCACTGAATCCGTGGACCACAGTACAAAGGCTACTCCAAACTGAAAACTCTAAGGTTGACTTGATCAAACTCCCTCAAGAAGAATCTCAGAACAGGAGTCTCCCCCAAATAAGGCCCCCAACAACAGCTGCAAGGAGGACTACTCTGCCTCAGGTTTCCTAATGCTCAACAAGACACCAGGCCAGGCAGACCATTCAGCACATGGGAAAAATCAGGAGGAGAGCCTCAGAGGGAGGATGCAGGGATGACCCAAGGAAAGGCAGGACTCCCTTCTGGACCTGTCTTTGCAGAGTGACATATGCATGATGGCTCTCAAGGTAATGAAGGCTCGGATATAAAATTCCTTCAAAGATATACTGTCAAGAGAACGGGAAGGGGGGCGCCTGGGTGGCTCCCTCGTTAAGCGTCTGCCTTCGGCTCGGGTCATGATCCCAGGGTCCTGGGATCGAGCCCCGCATCAGGGGGGTCCCTGCTCAGCGGGGTTCCCTCTCTCGCTGTCTCTCTGTCAAATAAATAAATAAAATCTTTTAAAAAAAATTTTAAAAAAAGAGCACAGGAAGGAAGGGAGGGAGGGAGGGAGGGAAAGAGGGAAGGGGGGAAGGAGGGAAGGAGGGAGGAAGGAAGGAAAGAAGGAAGGAAGGGGGAGAGAAGAAATAGAAAACCAAAAGGCATGACTTTGGCCCCACAATCTGGAGTCTAAGCAGAGCACTGGAGAAGCCAGCAGGCTTGGCCCCAGTGCAGGAGACAACTGCTCATCATCAGACGCTCTGCGTGCGTATGTGTGGGGGTGGTGGCATGTTCTCTTCTTTTC
This sequence comes from Leptonychotes weddellii, assembly GCF_054177405.1. NCBI lineage: Eukaryota > Metazoa > Chordata > Mammalia > Carnivora > Phocidae > Leptonychotes > Leptonychotes weddellii. The sequence goes on along the minus strand of NC_138379.1, from coordinate 79,609,829 downwards.
CACAATTAGAAGTACTGATTAAAGTACTTCCTCTACCCTAGAGGATATGCAAATTAAAACAAAGCTGCTGGATATTTTTAAAAAGGCAGAGAGGAAGGGACCTTCACTCAGAGAATTTTGAGACTGAGCTCACCTCTGCTATTCTTTTCCTAAACAAAAGCAGTATCTAGAGATAGAAAGAGCTGCGACTTCCCTCCCAATTCTCTTCCGTGATCCCGCTGTGGACCTCCCGTTTCTGAGAGCCACTCCGCCTCCAAGCTCGGCTACTTGGCCATCGCTAGCTTCCACTACGGTCTGGTCTCTTGGCCCTCGTTTGAAAATTCCAAGCCTTGCTCCATCTGTGAGCACAGTCAGCAGTCCTCACCGGGCCTCACCTACAACCCTTCCATGGTGCTCGGCCAGGCACCCCTGAGTCCCTCCCCCACTGCCCTTCCACTGTCCCACCTTGCTGATCTCCAGCTCTGGATTCCATAGACCACTGGTTTTCCAAACGCCTGCTGCTCTCAGGCTGCCCCGCATTATTGAATAAATGTATGCCGTTATTCTTAGAGAGGTTAGATTACACTCTCCCTTATCATGGGAAATCCTAGGGGAAAATCCTCCAAATGGCCTGAAATGCCCTGACACCAGACATGTAGTTATCTAAAATAAGATAGGCCAGGCCTTTCCCCTAAGATATCAGCATATGTGCACAGAGGCAAAAGTACAACATACAGATTCCCCAATGTGATGTTCCTTTACTCAGTCATCCTGCTAGTGTGCCCTCTTAATATATGGTTATGTAAGCAGATGAAAGCCCAATCTGTCCCCTTAAGACACATATAAAGCAAAAGGAAGTTCTAATGGTACTCCTTGGGTAGAGGTTATACTTGGATAAGACTGTGGTCATAATTTCACTAAGACAATACAACCTGGGTCCAAGGAAAAAAACAAAAGGATCAGAAACAGCTGTCTCTTTGAAAAGGAAGTCCAACGGAGCCTGAAGATACTCAGCTGTAGGACCCCTCTACATCTGGGCTCCCTCCCATCTTCACCGTCCTCATTCACCAAGGAAGCAATACCAACTCAAAGACATTCCTCTGCAAACAGAGAGCTAAAAGAAGCACAGACAGTATGTACCACTGCATTTAATGAGGACTAAAAACCACATGGAAACCTCAAAACACAAATGATAAACTGAGAATTATAAATGAACACACACATGTGGTATCTAGTGTCACAAAGGTCTAACCTCAAATATACAAAGAGCTCCTGGAAATCAATAAAAAGACTAACCATTCAACAGAAAAAGGGCCAAGGGCATGAAAAGACATGTCATAAAAATAGAAATAAAAAAGACACGGGGCACCTGGGTGGCTCTGTCATTAAGCATCTGCCTTCGGCTCAGGTCATGATCCCAGGGTCCTGGGATCGAGCCCCGCATCGGGCTCCCTGCTCCACGGGAAGCCTGCTTCTCCCTCTCCCACTCCCCCTGCTTGTGTTCCCTCTCTCGCTGTGTCTCTCTCTGTCAAATAAATAAATAAAATCTTTAAGAAAGAAAAAAAAAAGGAAATAAAAATGACGCTTAAGCTGTTAAAAGATGCTCAAACTCATTCATAATAAGAAAAATTCAAACTAAGACTATACTGAGATACCCTGTCTTACCTGACACATTGGCTGTGGAGAGAAGCACAGTTCTATGTTACTGAGATGAGAGCAAAATTTAACAGTCTCCATAGATTTGGCAATCTCTACCAAAGTTACAATTTCAATGCTTTATTCACTGGGGATATATCTGTGCTCAAAACTGACCAAAGCCCCTACCTTTGTAGAGCTTTCATTCTATCAAAGAGAGAAAGACAAATAATAAGCCTAATAATCCCATATTAGAATGTGGTAAGTGTTACGCAAAAAAATAACAGATCAGGGCACAGGAAATGACAGGGGAGTAGTTGCAATTTTAATAGGATCCTTAGGATAGGCCTCATTTAGAAAGTGTTATTTGAGCAGACTTGAATGAGATAAGGGAGTAAGCAATAAGTATATCTTGAAGAAGAACAGTCTAGGCAGGGAAAAAAGCAAGTGCAAAGGCCCTGTGGCAGGAATATGCTTGGCATTAATCTGAGAGAAGTGATGGTGCATAAAGAGTTCAAAGTAGAGAGAGGAACAACATGATCTGACCTGTTTTTACAAAGATCAACCCGGCCACGTACTGAGAATTAACTGCAGAAGGACAGGACTAGTGGTGGAAAGACCAGGTGGACAACTAATGAGTGACAGTGGTGGCTTGGAGTAAAGTCATAGCTGAGCAGTAGATCCTAGATATAAACCAAAGGTAGAGACAACAGGATTTCCTGATAGGTGGAATGTGAAGCATGAAACAAACATGAAATCAGTGATGATTCCCAAGTTCTTGGCCTGAGCAACTAGAAACTGAAATGGGGAAGATTCCAGGGGCAGCTGACTGGGGGCAGTGGAGGTCAAGGGTCGATGTAGGAGGAATCAAGTTTGCTAAGTGTGAAGGGTTTGAGTGACCTGCTGACCCAGCATGTCTGCTCCTGAGAATCTGTTCTGCCCATTTGCCCACACGTGTACAAGTGCATCTATTCAAGATTACATACTGCACCCTGTAACAGTGAAAGATCAGAAGGACGTACGACTAGCAACAGCTGTACTTCTGCAAGTCCAGCCCTGTTGATTTCTCTCTCCTTCTCAAAACCCTATAGGGGCTCCTCGCTGCTTTCAGAATTCAGTCCAGATTCCTTTACCAAGCACTGCATATTCGGATACCAATGTCCCTTCCCGAACTTCACCCAACATACTGTCCAGAAGTCAGACTTCGTGTTCTCCACCCAAGTACCACAGTGTTCTCTCTCTCTGCCTTTGGCCATTCTGTTTCTGTCTGGAATCCCAGCCCCGCACACCTCCAGGCCCCTCCTGCTACCTCCAGCCTCTTGCGCACATCCTGGCTCAAAAGCAACCTCCTCCATGGAGCTGGCTGGGATCTCCCCATCTGGAAAGACTAGTCCCCCCTCTGGCTTCTCCTGCTAGGTCTGTGACTTTTGTGTGTCTTCCATGATGTGTGTTCTGTACACAAAATGTCTTTTCTTGCCTCCTAAGCTGCAGTCTCCTTAATAACTATATCCATAAATTATTCAACTTCTTCTACCCTAAAGCATCGAACATGTTTCATATTCAGCAGACATCCAAAAAAATACGTTATGAATGAACAAGTGAATGAAAGTGATACAGAGAAAAATCCCCACTTCTGTTGTCATGCTCGAAGAGTGAAGGTCTTTAGAAATTCTAATCATGCAAGTGCTTCAAGAGTCCCCTGGGTTCCCTGATGGACTGAAAAATGCAAAAGCTCTGTCACTTCTCTCACCAATAACTTTCCTCTCTCATCCCCCACCGCCCCACACAGTAAGCGTGTTGTACTCTCAGTTCTAATTCCCAGGTCTGGAATGTGCCTTTCCCGAACCACATGCTCCACATTTCAGGTGAGGGCAGGTCTGTCCTCCATGAAGGAGCTAGAACTGAAGAAAGGTGATTATGTAATTCAAACTTCTTAGATGGAGGACTTACCAAGAAAAGGACTTCACATGTTCCTGAATCAGGATCCAGGTCTGGCCAAAATCATCTGACTTCCACAGCTGCAAAGACCAAGGACAAGAAGAGATCAAGATGCAAGAGGCAGGGACACCTGGGTGGCTCAGTCAGTTAAGCGTCTGCCTTCAGCTCAGGTCATGATCCCAGGGTCCTGGTATCGAGTCCCGCATCGGGCGGCTCCCTGCTCAGTGGGGAGCCTGTTTCTCCCTCTGCCTGCCACTCCCCCTGCTTGTGCTTTCTCTCTCTGACAAATAAATAAATAAAATCTTTAAAAAAAAAAAAAATAGAAGCAAGGGGCAGGCATAACCTGAACGGCAAGGCCATCAGGCCCCGCCATAAATAACGTGCGGTCTGGGAAGACGGGCCCGGAGATCAGCAAGGCCGGCTTGGCTACTCCAAAAGCGAACGAGGGTGGGGAGGCAAGGTGAGATCTGCACCTTCCCGTTCCTCTCCACAGTTACTAAGGCTTCAAGAATAACTACAAGGAAAAATGACTGGGTATTGTCTTCCATTTATGGATCATCAGAAATTACAGTTTACTCGACACTAGCCATCAGGGATAGTAAAAACAAAAGGATTACACTGTACTTTCTCACCTGGGAAACCATGTCCTTAAAAACCCATAATGGGCCACGGGGATTAAAGGTGAACAGAGGGGACCCTGGCTAAGCGCAGAGGTAAAGAGCACCAAGGGGAACCACTTGAATGCAAACGATACGGCCGTGAGTGATGAACTTGCTGGTCTTTGCCAAAGCCCCTGAACGTCCAAACACAGCACCTGAGCATTCCTCTGGCCCTAGTGACCACACAAGAAGAAGCAGAAGACTAAAAACAACGTTCATCCACGTATACTGGTAAACTGACCCAGCCTGTACTTAGGTTACTCCCTAAGGCAAGGAAAGGTAAACAGATCATGTTTTGGTTAAACAACCTGCAAAGAAAAAGATATGTTCCAAGGTTCCTCTGAGCCAAGCCATTCAAAACTCCTCATGAATCCAATCCTACAAAGTCTACTGGTTTCATGGTATTATACCAGACCGATAGCCTCAATTTGGCAAGTTTCAACCTTGAGAGATAAATCCTACTTGGGCTGTCTCCCCATCTCACTGTCCTTCAAATCCAGATTTAAGGAGAAAAATACACATATTTATATTAAAGGCACACAAACACACACACATGTAGGAAAAAAATTTAAGTTAATGATAATTTCAAATAAATGGTACAAAAGCAGTATGTTGTTTGAGGCAGAGGATGGGAAAGGTAGAACAGAAATTCAAGATAGAGGTCCCAGCAGAGCTCAGACTCCAGGCTTTAGCTGGCTCTGTGTGAATAATTTCCAGAGTTTCGATGGACCCCGCCCCCTCAAACCCACAAAGGTGCATCGACACGGAGAAGGGCATGATGTCTGGCTACAAGGGCCTGCCGAGCGCTTGGCATTGCCCCCTGGCTGGGAGGCAGACGGAGAGTGCCAGGGAGATACGGTTTTCCTCGGCCGTGGGAATTCAACTAGTACAAAGTCTAAGCTTGGGAGAGGAGGAAGGAGGGGCTGGAGGAGGTCAGTCAGAGGACACACAATCCCCACGGGCAGGAACAGAAAACCGGAGAAGCCCCACCTGACTGTGTTCCAGAAGCTCCCTTACCTGCTTGTTGGGGTGAGACCTGTCAAAGCCCAGGAGAAGGTTGGAGGCCTTGCTGTGCAGGAGGAGATCAACTGCCCGGAACGGGATGGAAAAGCCTTGGATAGTGTTGCAGAAGTCAAACGTGATCCAGAGGTACTGGGCATAAGCATCTACAAAGATGTACTGCAAGAGAAACAGGGCAAGCTCAGAGCGGGACCTGGCCAGGGCTGCCCAATACCCACCTCCCAACTCCCCCTAGCAGTGTGTGCGGGGCCGGGGGCCTGCAGGGCCCCCACTCGGCTTCCTCCCCATCTCCTGGCCAGGAGGAGCTGCTGGTGCCCAACAAGCAAGGCTCTGGGAAGGAAGGGGTGCAGGACAGGCTCTCCTTTCAGCAGGTAATTGAGCTGGTCAAGCCTATTTTTTCTTTGAATTGACCTGGCCATTCTCACCCTCTGGCAGGTCACTCAGGCACCATCAGAGGATGACTGGGACCCAGAAGGCCTGCTCTTCAGACTGGCTGCACACAGGTAAGCCTGCTTCCCTCCCTCCATCCTCTGAGGAGCTACAGGAAATCCCTACAATCACACCCATCTAGGAGGATGTTCTGGGCACTAGGCCAGGGGACAGGGCAGCCCCGAGGACCCAGCTGCCAGTGGGGCCGGCTGCCTCACTCTGGGGCCCGGCAGGAAGAGCTTGGCGAGCAGGGGCTTCACTTGACTTAGCCCTGCACAGGTAAGTGGCCCTGAACAAGTGGGACTGCAGAGTGACCGCCAGCCTAGAGAGTTCTCCAGGAGAAAGGACCGAGGCAATTCAACTTCACAAATGTGCACTGAATATTCCCCGTGGACCGGAAGCTGCAGGTGCCACGGTGAAAACCCAGAATCCTTGCAGTCTCGCATGGGAGAAAGATAGACGTGATCATGGGTGACTGTAACTCAAGGGAAAATGAGATTCAGTGGGGAACCACGGACAGAGTCTTGTGAAAAGCACGCAGTCCAGAGGAGTTCCAGTCTGGGAGATCAGAAGTGACTCCAGGGAAGATCTGGCCCTCGAAGGGCAGGCAAGACTTTCAGAGGGAAAGAACATCCCAAGTCGAGGGCAGTTTGAGTTTGGGAAAAAAAAGTAGAGCACGGACTTGAGGACGGCCAGGAGGGCCTGTGGGAAATGTCTACGGAGCACAGATAGTAGCAGGCCTGGAATGCACATGAGAGATGGGAAGGGCAGCCTCCTGTTCCCAGAAGGGCGAGGGCGGCTCGGCGGCTCACCGTGAACCAGAGCAAGGGGGACCCAGCTCCAAGCACCAACGAGTCCCTGAAATCCCAGAAATCAACAATCCAAAGGAACCCGTCCAAGCACACTTCCCCTCATTGACTGCATCTGACCCAGATCAATCTTCTGCTCAGAATCGTTTTGGCACAAGCAGCTTAGGCATGTCCTAATACTCTGTGCTTGCCTGACGCTGCGTCCACGTGTTCTTGCTCCTTCACCTTTGGCTTTTCCTTCCCCAATTCCCAGGAGTGCACTCTACATGTTCTTTCTCTCGTGTTTCTTCCACGGCATCTAACGTAGAACTCCAAACTCTGTAGGAGCCTCATTAAATCTAACCATAAAGGCAAGTGAATGTTTTGAAAGCATAAACGACCACAAGCAAATGCAATGTTGCAAAAACAATTATGATCCTAAGAGGACCACCATCATTTTTGGCATAAAAGGCGTTCCCCAGAAATGATGGAGCCCATCTTCCTGCTCCGAAACCATCCTGGTTACTAGGGAACGGAGTGCTCTCAGTTTAGAAAGACTTCTCCAGACATCTATTCCATGGTTTCTAGGGGTTTCACATTTGAAGATATAAAAATCATGTAGCCGGTTATAAAACGTATTATCTGTCATTCATGATAATAGCTCAATGTGTCCAGACCAGGGGCGCCTGGCTGGCTCAGACGGTGGAACCTGCGACTCTTGATCTTGGGGTCGTGAGTTCGAGCCCCACGTTGGGCATAGAGTTTATTTAAAAAAAATGTGTCAAGAACACTTAGTGTATGCCAGGCACTGAGCAGACAAGTTGTGCATGCCTTAGCTCATGCTCATCCTCAGCTCATGTCATGCTTCTGGTACTCACAGCCAGGCAGTGCTTTCGATACAGTCTTATCCTCCTTTACTAACTAGGGCACTGGAGCGCAGAGAGGTTAACCGGCCAAGGTGAGCCAGGAGGCAGCATCTACAGCCATTTCTGGCCAGTTCGGAGCCCACCCCTTCACCGTTCACCAAATCCTTTCTTCTCTTCCTCCAACAAAGAAGCAGAACTTCCAGAATTTCATGCCTAGGTCTCACCCTGTGCCCCCGGGCTCATCCACGCGCCGCCTCCTCTCACTCGGCTCCTCAAGTCTGTAGTGGCAGCTCCCCTCCCTGGCCTTGGGTGACCCCGTCTCATGCCAAGGCTCCGTGCCCCACACCTGACCACCCCGTCCTTGACCCTCCTCCGGCTCCTTCTTCCCCTTCGTCGCTCCCCACCCCTGCATAACCTCATCGCTCTTCCGTCCTCTGCTACGAACCTGCTCCATCCTCCACGCAGCTTCAACTACCACCACTGAGATCAGGCACGTCAGGACTTTTAATCTATGGATCTACGGTCTGACCCTGACTTCTGACCTCCTCGGCATCTCCGCTCTGATGCGCCGAGATACTTCACTCCGTCGTCCAAAACAGCGTCCTCTGACGCCATCCGGCCGCGTCCCAAGCTCTCCACGTGCTACAGCTGCCCCAGGCCACAGTCCTCACAATGAGAGCTGGGGTTTCGCTCCATTGCCTTGCCTCGGCCCCATGCCCCATCAGCCACCCACCCAGTTATGTCTCTTCATAATCTCTGCTCTCCTTTGTATCCCCAGTGCTACCCATGTGGCCCACTCCCTACTGGAGTCCATGAGCAAACTGGGGCCGGGCACTGGGCTTTTTAGGCCCCCTTGTGTCTTCCAGGCCTTGGCAGGGTGTGAAATACTCAGAGGGCAATTGCAACGTCTGGCTGAGGAACCGGGCAACGTCATGCCTATATTACCACGACCCCCTCATGACTTCCTGACCCCTCTCTAATCTTTCCCCTTTCCGACCCATCCTGCCTCTTGCCAGGACATGCATTTCCGTAGAAGACTCTATTTATAGCGAGTCCCCTACTCTAAGATCCTTCCATGGCTCCCCACAGTCCTCGAGGCAAAAAGCAAACTCCTCCATCTTCACCTGCCTGGTGTCTCAAAGTGCCCCAGCGCCAACCCTCCATCCCTGAGAAGTGAGTCTCCCCCCGGCCTGTACAGAAACCACAGACTGGCACCCTGACATCTCTGCCCAGGGCCTTCTCCCCCTCGCGGACTCCCACCAACTCTGCTCGGCTACTGGAACCAGGCCCGTCCTTGCAGCTCCATTTCCAATCCCCAGTACCCCATGAAGCCTTTACTTCTCTGACCTGACCTCGCTTAATCCCCAGCCCCAACCCCCGTGGCTTCCCGTGATCACTGAGGCACGACTGTGATGTAACCATGCCACCCGAGCAAGGGACAGGAAGTGCAGCATGTCCCACTCTGCCGTGAGGTCCCTGGACTGCCTGCCTGTTCAGCCTCCTCGAGGCCAGCCCCACATATTTGCCAGCACAGCCGACCTAGCAGGTGCTTCCTAGTCTGTGTGATTAGACTGTGAGATTTCAGAAGTGTCCTCAGACACCCCCACCTCTCCCGCCCTGTTTGCAATCACTGAATGTTCCGCTTTGGGCTTAAAACAATGTTTCCTCTTAAAACACAAATACCTCTAGAAGCATAAAATAAGCTACAGAATGCACCTCCGTGTTAGCCTAAGTGATTCTCTCCAGGTCTCAGGTGGGGGGACCAGGAGCACGATGACAGGAGGAAGGGCGGAGGAGGCAACGAAGGAACGTACCTCCATAAGGTGAGAGTGACGGGAAAGACAGCGGGGCCCACCTCTCGAGGCTGGGAAGCCTAGCTGCACACTCTGGAACCTTCTGGAAGGAGCCCCAGACGTACTGCATGGCTGACCTCGGGTGCGCCGGGCGGGGCGGGGGGGTGTTGCAGCACTGTCAGGTGGCTAGGACTGCACACTGCTTCAGGGAGGCAGCTGAGAAGGAAGTGGGCTGCTGCTGGCAGGTGCAAAAATAGACCCAAATGCTCACAGGACCCCAGAGCCAGTCCATCTCCATCGCAGAGCAAAACCACTGGAGCGGAGCTTGCTTGCCTAACCAGCCCTTCCCGTCCCCTTCCACGGGCACACACCTGCTCAGGCTTCCATGTGGCCCTCACGGGACATCCTCACCTTTCCAAGCCACTGCCCAAGGTCATTTCAACCATTTCAAACCCTGCTCCCTGACAGCGCCCCTCACGTCCGCACACGGGGGATGTGCCTGGGCCCAGCACCCTGCTGGTGTTGACAGCAAGGCACCCAGCCTGCATGATTTTTCTCAGGAAGTGGTAGGTCCGGTGAGGCAATCTGCCTTCCAGGGGACAAAGACAAAAGTAACAGAAGTAACTGGCACAGTGAGAGTCACAGTTTCCTTCCTGAGAAGTTGGGGAGGGGTAACAACCTTCTTCGGGGAACCAGAAACTCAGCAGAGAATGCTGCATCTCTAACCCCACTCAGTCTGCTCCAGGCCCGTGCTCCACCTGTCAATAGGTTTTCCAAGAAGGTGGTTCCTCTTCCCTCTCCCCACCAACTCCCAAAGTACGTCCATCTCTCCCGTGAGAAGCCCAAGATGCCCCACCTCCCACACAGGGAGCGCCCAGGCTGCAGGCATGCCCTGCCCTTCCAGGACCCCAAACTCCTTGACGACCATGCCTGGCGTTCACTTCTTGCTTGCCCCAGCGCCCTGGCCCCGCCCTGCTCCTTCTCCAGACCTAATGCTCCAAAAGCCCCTCTCCCCCTGCACCAAACCTGCTCTGCAAGCCCAGAACATCATCTTTCCTGTCTTCTGACTACTCAGACGTGCGTGTGGGCCTAGCAGCTGCTCACCACAACCCATGACAAGCAGGAAGGAAGTCAGGACCTGCTGGCAGACATCTGTGCCCTTGTGGTAGGAGGTGAGGAGGGGGCAGATGGAGCTGAAAAAGAAGATTCTGGAGGGACCACAGAGTGGCTCCAAGGCCACCAAGGCAGTAAGAGTTAGCTCTGGGACAATGTGTAAAGATAATGATAATAATAATTGACAGGTGCCTCCGGACAAGGTGAGTAATCTGAGCGTTATCTGCTCCTTGGAAGGCAGGGGGCACACAGCTCTATCCAGGGGAGATGTGGCACAACCAGCAAGCCGGACCCTGGGGGCAGGGAGCCTCACCTCTCAGAAGCCGAGAGCAAATCGCAAATCGGGCAGCAGGGCCCACCCAACCCTGGGGGCCCCAAGTCCCAGGCCTGCCCAACCAAGTGCAGTGGGAGGAGCGGGTGCAGAGGGCGGGCAATCTTGTCTCCAGAGCCAAGTCCCTCCAACACCTCTTCCTTGCTTTTCATCGTGGAGCGAGTTAGGTAAGAGGGGAGCTGTTCCTAACTGTTCCTCTGTTTTGAGATCATCAGGCAGGGCTAATATTAACCAGTATGTACCGGTAGTAGCTAGTCTAGTTAAAAAAAAAAAAAAATTATTTCTATACCCATTAGTACGTAGCTGCTTCCTTGAAACCCGAGAGAGGCCCCTCCTAAGCACCAGTGGCCTGGCCCCTTCCCCAGGGCCTGCCCACCATCCAGCAACTAAAAGGTTAATGCCTGGCCAGGCAGGGTGGCCTTCAGGACCCAGCTCCCTCCAGACTGGCTCTGTTCTGATTGGCCAGTGCCATTCCAGTGGCTAAATATTTTGAATAGAGGCAACCCGAGAAGCCAGTGTTGGGGGGCACCTGGCCAGAGGACCGTGCGGATCTTGTTCCTTTCTGGATGAGCAAAGAACAGCAGCTACCCTTACCTCGGAGCTTCCTGAACATTCTTAGGAGCAGTCATCTTGCCTCTGGAAACGAGCTAGGGCTCACCAGAGTGCGGGAGAGAGCCATCAAATACAACTCTCCAAGCTAAAGCAACCTAACCTTGCAGGCTGCCTGATTCCTGCCCTCTCGCCTCCGCCTCCCCCTCCGCCTCTCTGGGGGCCCAGGGCAATCTCAAATCAATGCTTCCTCCACATCTGACTGCCCGGGGTCTACTGCAGAAACTGAGCCCCAGGCCAGCCAGCCGGGAAAACAAATCCGGAAGCACAGCAGTATCTGCCGCCTTGCCTTGGTGTTCTTCTCTAGGCCGGTACAGGCTGGGGGTGGGGGTGCGCGCATGCATGTACGTACACACGTACACACACACACACACACACACACACGGGGGTGGGGGTGCACGCATGCATGTACGTACACACACACACACACACACACACACACACTGGTGATGCCCACAAAATCAAGCATCCGGCAAGCACACTGGAAGATGTGTATCACACGGTGGTGAAAGTCCCAGTAAACCCAGGTCTCATTTGTGCCACCTGTGAGACAGGCAGTTCATCGATTGGGGGATTTTCTTTCTGCACGTTAGCCTGACGCTTTGTCCAGAAATCCTGCCTGGCCAGAACCTGGCCTGCCCGATTATGCACGGTTCCACCCTGACACCTGTGTTCTGCTAAACTCCCTGGTTGGTGGAAAAATAGTCCCTGGCTACGGGTCACACTGCAGAGATGATGACAAGGAGCTCCTTCTCCCAGCCCCCCCGGTTAGCATGGCGGACGTCCCGGAATTCAGCCCCCTGAAGTCCCGACGGGCGGGATGGTGCCTCCTTACACGCTTATTGTCCACGGGGCTGTGGTAGAACTGGGCGATCACCGCTTCACTGCTGTTGCCCAAGCCGAAGCTCAATTTCTCGGAAATTCTCTTGAATGATTTTCCATAGTCGTAAGACACGTACACCTGGATCAGGGAGGAGGAGAGGACGAAGAAGAGCTGGTGAAAAATGTGGCCGAGAGACCTCTCCCTCTGCCCGCACCTGTCAACATCCCGCCCTGGATCCCGAACGATGTTCCCGACAGGTCCCCGGCGTCAGGACACGACAGATGTGAAGAGATGATGCACCAAGGATAAGCAGGGCACCTCTCCATCCGCCCCCCAACCATGTGGGGGGCAGGAAGCCCAGGAGCGCCACAGCCCCTTGCTGCCCACAATACACAGGCTCCTTTCTGAGGCCAGGATGCTTCCTTGCAGGGGGGCCAGGGGGACCCACGGATGGAAACAATGATGACCTCCTCCCCATGGCCGGGTTGAGTGTCTAACCAATTACATCCAGAGGCAGACTGAATGTGGTTGTCTGACGGGGAGGGACCGGGGACTTGTTTTGCCATCTGCTGAAATGTCCCCAAAAGGTAATCTCATTCTTCAACCCTCTGCTGGGAAGGTCTGTTGCTCCGGCACTGCAGAGGATGAAAAAGGAAACCCTCCCAGGCCTCCACGGAGAAGTCCAACAGGTGAGAAAGAAAAGTGCTGAGTGATTCGATATGCACGGAGGTCGAATGTATAGATTCAAGACGCCCCGGCCCCAGCACTCATCACGCTCGCTGATGTTGATGCTACTGCCTGGCGGGGGTGGGGGGGGTGTGTGGGGGGGGGTGGCAGTAGCCCAGGAGCCAGGAGCCGGGCCTCCTGCTTGCGGGGCTCCAGCCACCGAGTAACCACGGAGGTAAAATGTAAGAGGAACTGTCACTCACGGCACGCTTCCTAGGTGCCAGATACCGTACTGCCCTCCTCGTGTGAAAGAGCTCAGGGAGCTCTCCCCACAGCCCTGCATGGCAAATGCAGTTACTAAAATCACTTTCCAGATAAGGCGGCAGGGGCTTAGGGGATTAGTTTCTTGCCAGAGTAACAGAGAAGGTAAGTAGCAGCGTGGAAATGTGATCCAGGCTGCCTGCCTCCAAAGCCAGAAATCCCAAAGCCATCACACCTCCGGTAATGGATGGCGGGAGACAAGCCGCCAGGTATTTTGCGCGTAGACTGACTACCTAGGCAATGTGAAATCAACATAATCAGAGGATTAAAAACCAGCCTGATAGGTGAACAGAATATTAATAATAGTTAGGACTGGGGTAAGTTCTAAAGGAAAATGACAGGTGAATTGCAACAAGAACGGGAACGGCTGGACTCCTCCCAGCACAGGTACACATCTGAAGGGTTTGTCAGGAGCCAGGGGCTGTGCTAAGTGCCAGATATGCAAAGACATGGCCTTTACACACATTGTAAACGTACAAATGTTTGTAAGCAACAACCCTTGTAAACAATGAACTACACGAGGCAGGTACAAAGGGAAGCAAGAACCCACACGGGGCGTTAATATTTATTAGATGTCAAGGTTAGAAGAGCACAGAGAGAGCCTCTGCCAATATCTGGGCCACAGTGGAAGAAGCCCCATTACGAACGCTCATGCTTACAACACACAGCGTGTCCCCAACTGCCATGCACACAGTGAGGGGCTGCCATCAAAGCAGCCTCAAAATGCAGCAGGTTGAGAAGCTCACAGAGGATTTGAGTGAGTAAAAAGACAAGGTGGTACCTTCTCACTTCCATTCTCCTGGCCCAGAATGGACACTGAGAGTCCCTGTTAGGCTCAGACACCAGATGTACTGAACTAATGGCTTCTCTAAAAGGGAACTCGGCCCCCTCCAGCTCCAACGTCCCCAAAATTGATAATCCACTATGAGTTACTTCCTCAGAAGCACAGAGGTGATAATAAGTCATATTAGGATAGTATTTTTCAGTATACATTATCGCTCTTCATCTTAAAAAATTCTGTGGGGGGCGCCTGGGTGGCTCAGTCATTGAGCGTCTGCCTTCGGCTCGGGTCGTGATCCCAGGGTCCTGGGATCGAGCCCCGCATCGGGCTCCCTGCTCCGCGGGAAGCCTGCTTCTCCCTCTCCCACTCCCCCTGCTTGTGTTCCCTCTCTCGCTGTCTCTCTCTCTGTTCTTAAAAAAAAAAAAATTCTGTGGGTCAGGGGTGCCTGGGTGGCTCAGTCGTTAAGCGTCTACCTTCGGCTCAGGTCATGATCCCAGGGTCCTGGGATCGAGCCCCGCGTCGGGTTCTCTGCTCAGTGGGGAGCCTGCTTCTCCCTCTCCCACTCCCCCTGCTTGTGTTCCCTCTCTCGCTGCGTCTCTCTCTGTCAACTACATAAATAAAATCTTTAAAAAAAAAAAATTCTGTGGGTCAGCCTCACTCTGCCTCCCTTGGTGTACCTAGAATATCGCACATTGCTCAGTAAAGATTTCTGGAATTAAACATCACTATAAACCACAGAGTGAGGTAAATGAATATGTCCCACAAATGAATAAAAAAGAGATTGACATGAATGAATCAGTGAGTGAGTGAATGAGGAATTATTTCCATTTAATAGGATGACAAAAAACCAAGACTCAGAGAAGTTAATGGTCATATAGCCTGGAAGTTGACAAAACATAATGGGTTCCCTCCAATCCCTGGTCCATCTGTCTTTCCACTCTTGCAAGTTACCCTTCTAGGAGGCTGCTCTCTGCTACAGACATATAGTGCTCTGTTAAAGGGGGAGATCACACACTGAGTCTGCAGGCCGGGCAGTGGAAGGAGTGGGGGGAAAGAAGGGGTAAAACACCAACCTTAACAAAACACAGACCTTTTCTGAGATCCTCAGCCACACCTCTGTCACTTCACGCTCAGAGAGACAACAGCCCTCACTACCAAAAAGCTCTTCCTTAATATGCACCTGTAAACAATCCCCATCTCTTTACGACTTATACTTAATAGAAGTCAAGAGTAAGTATGTAAGGGCCCATCCTACGCCTCAAGACACTTGTAAATGACTCATCAACCTGCTTCCTCTGCTCCAGGTCGAACCATCCCAACATGATATTTTTATCCTGTCCTCATAATTCTTATTTCTGTTGGATTAACCTAGACCCTAAGCTCCACAGGGCAAAGACCAAGCTCAGGGCTGTGCACAGCTATCCACCCTCCTCCACAACGAGGAGCCCAGAAAAGGCCTCTGCCAGTGCTCAGATAATGCCGAGTGGGCTGACGGCCTCGTGGTCTCCACACTGCACCCCCACTGTATGCTCTGCTTCAGTTCCCAGGGAGCGCCAGGTTGCTGGAGCACTGCCCACTGTGCTCTCCAGGTGAATGTGGGCAAACATCCTATACTCGCTCATCCTTGTGCTCCCATAGAGTTTTTTTTCCTCCGAGCACAGGTTCTGCACCGATCAGTCCTCTCTGACTTCTCTAAGACATGACTCCCTAAAAGAACAGAATAAAACGGGAGGAGTCCCTAAAACTGCCAAAGTTGCTGGTTACATCACTGTCTCACCTATAAAGGTGGTCCTTCCATGGGAGTGGTTTTGGATTCTCTCCCTACTTTAAAACAGCGTAATAATAATAATGAGAAGGACGAGAAGCAAGGAGGGGAAAAGGCAGAATGGACAGCGGAGGCAGGGAGGAAGGAAAGAAGGGTTGAAATGTACAGAAAGCATCTCCTTATCTAGCCCCGTTCTGAGTCCTTCACACCAGTGCTTCTCGAACGGTAACATGCCTACAAGTCACCTGGCACAACGTAGGTCACAATGCAGACTGTGATTCAGGAAGTCTGGAGTAGAACCTGAGATTCTGCCTTTCTAACCAGCTCCCAGAAAACACCCCTGGCTGCTGACCCACAGCCCATACTTTGGGGAGCAAGGTTTTACAAGCACTATCTCACTGACAGATGAGAAGACCAACAGCAGGTTAATGACTCGGCTCAGGGTCTGACTGCTAACGAACGGCAGAGCCAGGATTCAACCCCAGGCATTCTGACTTCAGAGCCAAAGCTCAGCAAGACACCAGCTCCACGGGCTCCCAAGTTCCACCCTGTTAGCAAGCTAGCCAGTGCTGGCCCTGCTCCCCGGTCCATCCTGGGGGGCACCAGTCATAACGTCACGCCACTCTGGGTGCAAAGGCAGCAAGTCCTACCCTTCCTGAAACCTTCCCTGGTTGATTCTGATCTTCCGGTGGACACGATCTCTGCAGAGCTCCTTGGCCAATGTGGCTGCACCTGAGTACCTCTGCAAACTATGTCAGGAGAGGGCGGAAAGAGATAAGCGGGGAGGCTCAAGATAAACAATACCTATTGTCTCCTTTCATCAACCAGACTATCAGAGAAAAAGATGGCATTCCTTTTGGAATGCAGCCGCCAGTCCTCACGGAATCACACTTGCTACCAGTTCATCGGGACATTATTCATTTTTTTTTTTTTTCTGTTGAAAAGCAAACCTTCCGGGATTCCAGCTTCCAGATCCGTCCCTTTTTAATATACTGAATATGCATGACTTGGCCATTCTTCAACACACACACAGCTCCTCACTTACACTGGTCCCTTCCCTTCTGGACAGCTGACGGGGCCTTACGAACCGTGCTCCCGCTCTTCTCTCAAGAAAGTCGGGGTTGCTACGATGCCCGCACCACCAACTCCAGCCTCCGAGTCATAATTTATTTCTGCGTTAACATTTCACATCAGAACATCTCCGTTTCAGCTGCCAAGTCTTTAATGTAGCCTGTGTGCGGACGGGGGTAAATCTCTGCCACTCCCGTTTATTATCTCCGAGCATGGCATTTCCTTCCCGTGTAATCTTATCGTGTATTTCATTACAGAATGGTGTATCGCGTCCCATGTTCAATGGCTTCTCGGTAAGACACACCCAGATAGTTAGAGTGAGAATGGGGTTTGGGCAGACAGGCCATATGTGGGGAGACCAACCATCCAGGGTGACCCCCGGCCTGAGGAGGCTCCCAGGACGCAGGGCTTTGAGGGCAAAAACCCAGACGAGTGGGTCCCGTTGGCAACATGACACCTCACACAGCGGGCACGTGATCAGGTCTCGGGAGCCACCGCTGCGTGACCTCAAGCAGGCCACTTCATGTCTCCAGGCTCCTGTTTGTCCAGCAAAGCCGTAATACAACGGTTAAGGTCTTTTACCTGTCTCGTAAAAAAATATTATCTAGACAAAGAATTTTTTAAATGTATAAAAAGGCTAAGGAGGATTTCTCAACACAGTGGGGCCCACAGCGGTTTCCGGTGCTCAAAAGGGGTAGCCATGAAGGGGTGTGCAGGCCGTGACCGCACTGAGTATATACACAGGTGCCTCGGGGCCTCACGGGACCAACAGCATCCATAGGCTGCCGTCTGTGCTCGCAAACCCTGGTCGCATTTATAAATAGGCCAAAGCCACTGCCCCCCAAAAAGTCCAGCCCTGCTCCAGAGCACGACATCCAAACTGGCTGTCAATGACCACAGTTTCCCACCCGCCCCTGCTCAGCAGCCATCCTGGACAAAAGCTCTACATTATAGCCCTTCCACCGCCCTCCCTGTCTGTGGCTGTCTCCACTGAACCCACTAGAAAGCAGCCACCGGTGCTCCCTCCAGGCACCTACCTAGGAGCACAACCAAGCCGGACAGCGGATACACAGAGAGGGATCTCACAGAGACCAGGTCTGTACTCAAGAATGCCAAGTTTCCTTCGGGCTGATGTGACAGTGCTAGGAAATTCACCAGGAGGTTCCCTCTGGCCAGAGCGCAGAGTGAACAAAGCTCCACGCGGTGTTTCTTTGTCCACAGGTTTCACCCTGCCACATCCATCCCTGACCCCAGGCAGGGGCTGGCCCTCTTCCCACAAGGGGACGTCTGGAGCCGGGGCCACACACATGGGACCCAAGGACCAGCTCTGGCCCTTGTATAGGTTGTACTTGGCCCGCCCAGTATTTGTACAAACGATACATGAGCTGTCAACTTGTAAGACTCTGCAGTTTTCACGTAAAAACCCAGACCTCTGAGCTTCTCTCGGAAATCAGATCTGGCAAGGCCGGGCCCTACACGGCAACCAGAACTAAGACCGATGACAACAGCCCCTCCCAAGCACCAAATCCCTTCTACTTCTCAGTGCCTCACGGACACAGAGACCAAGGATCAATCACCGCATTCAAATTAACAGGTGAATGCTTCTTGAACCTGCATCTCTATCAAAGTGGGAAAATGACACACTGGCCCAGGAGGCCACACACTTCAAGAAAAATGGGAGAAACCGTTTTCCTCCCTGGAAGAGCGAGCATGGTGAACTGGGAGGCAGGCTTCTCCTGCCACTACCCACCTGGTCTCTCACGGGCCTTTGAGTCTGTGACCCTTGGTGTCTCGTCTTCAAAGTACCTAAACTCTTAAATGCTATACAGAAAGCCAACCGTGAAAACCAAGAATATGAGCACATCAGAGTCAAGAACCCACCCCACTGGAAGGGGTCCCATCGGGCTCTGGGGCAGACGGGCAGCTCTGCCCGGAATGTGCTTCTGGCATTTTGCGGAGCAGACCCAACAATCCAGATCAAACCCGATCACTTGACAAAAGTAATCATGCATCACACGGATCTCATTGCAAAATGGCCTGCACCACCCTCTGTTCGGCAAACGAGGGGTATTTATTATTGTTCAGATTCTCTTCCCTGTTGTAAAATGTATCCCATCCATTCATTCTCTACTTACCCACACTATTTTTTTACTGGCATGATAACCCCGCCAGATTCCAAGAGGGCATGTTGGTGGCCTCACAGAGGAGCGCCCAGACCAGCACCAATACTTACATCACTGCTCCTGGGCCTCGCCAGGGCCAGGCTGTCCCGGGCCAAGGCCACGATCACGTTGCTTTTCTCTCCGGCCCAGTGCACCACCATCTGATTGTGGGAATCATTCAGACTAACCTGAAAGAGATCAAACCGACACAGGAATTAGGACCCACGATGAGTGAGGGCCACGATATTCTAAAGCAAGACTCTCTCCTCCTTTGTCACTCAGAAACAGCTAAGATTCTGAGATCTGGAGCACGGGGCCAGGCTGGCCTATTTTTCCCCCAGTGCAGATTCCACAAGACACAACTTCCCCAAGAAGAAATACAAATTCCCTGCTATTTTGGATATAAGTGGATTGCAAAAAAATCTTCTCAGGCTCTCTCTGACATAACCAGTGACTTTCTTATTCTTCTTGTCTTTTGCGTAATCAATCTCCGGTTACTTTCATCCCTAACCCATACGTGGGTCATGCACTCCCCTAAGGCCTTGAAACCGAAACAGACACATCTTCCTCATTCAGAAAGAGTGCACAGGCCAGAAAGACCACAGGCTTTCAAACCTCCATTCAATCTGGTGCCCTGTCTGGCTGACAGGTGACATGGCTCGTCCTGAGCGCCTCGCAAGGAGGAACAAGAGAAAAACATCACGGTACAAGTTTTATTTAATTAGTTTTGAAGGGTCCCAAGTAAGGAAATATTTTCCAGGACTCCCCAGAAATGACCTTCGAATTCTTGCTAACAGTAGTTCCTAGACTTCTGGGTTTTGTAAACCAGTAAGATGAAAATTAATTAAAAAGGCCAGCAGAGGATTGGTTGGCCAACTCCATTTTGCCAGGTAAGGACATGAACAAAAACAGCCACTGTGTCGAGCTGAACTTGCTGTTCTCTGAACCGGTTTCCTCTGCTCCCTGAAGACATAGCAGACTCGTGCCCAGGCTGCCTTGCCGTGGGGTGTGGCCTGACTTCTGGCCTCAGAACATGAGGGAAGGTGGTCAGGGCCACCAGCCCCAGCCCCTGCCAGCCCTCGGCCTCTTCCCCATCCGCAGGCCCCATTGAGGACTCCAGAGCCCCAGGTGAGGGTGGAACCACAAGGAGGAAGGAGCCCACGTCGCCAATGAGAAAGCCCTCCACTAGTCAGTAACAGTCGCTTTGAACTCCTTACAATTAGGGGATCCATTTATGCCACTGAGCTTCTGGGATCCGTCCATTATGCAGCTAGCCCTCCTAAGCAACATGACCACCATAATCACCGTCATTTTTTATTTTTTTATTTTTTAAGATTTTATTTATTTATTTGTCAGAGAGACAGAGAGCACAAGCAGGGGGAGCAGCAGGCAGAGGGAGAAGCAGGCTCCCCGCTGAGCAGGGAGCCCGATGCGGGACTCGATCCCAGGACCCTGGGATCACGACCTGAGCCGAAGGCAGACGCTTAATGACTGAGCCACCCAGGCGCCCAATCACCGTCATTTTTTAAAGAAAGGACAGTTAAACACCGAAAACTGAATAAGGATCTCAGAATAAGAACAGTTCTTTTAGACAGTTTTGCTTTATGAAAAACTAACTCCATTCCTTTTATTCTCCCTCTTTCAACCAGACACGGACAGACAGTCTGAGGGCCAGCATCTCAGAAGCCCTGAGCTCACATTTCACCTACTCTGTGTGAAGAGCAAACCGATGACCATAAGAAAAAAAATTCCGAGAGCTGTTGTTAACAGTCAGAATCAGGACAAAGCCCCCCCTCTCCCACCCCCAAATCAGGAACATGCACTCTCCCTCTTGCTGAGCAGTGTCTGGGAGAAGCCTCTTCCACCAGCCTCTCCAACCTCGGCTGTCTGGGGCACATGTAGAAGGAAATCAAGCTTCTGGGCTCCAAGGAGCCTCCGCACAATCCCACCTGCATATCCCCCCACCACCCTCCCCTTTTGGGCTGATGCAAAGTCCAAGCCTGAGCTGACGGGCCCTCTGAGCTGCCTTCCCATAGAGGTTCTGCGGCAGAAAACCCTCCCCACACCTCCTTTCTCCTTTCTGTTCTGTCCCGCCACCGCCCTAACTTTCCCCACCCCCCTCCTCGAGCTGCTCTCAGATGTCACAAGGGAGAAGGCAGACACCTGTGCCCCAAACTTGGCAGACAAGATGACAAAGGAGCGAATCCTTAACTACCCTGCTCTGACTCTGGAGCGCCTGTGTTTCATTTGATCCAGGATCCAAATGCTTTTGGAAAATATCTGAAATGAGACTTCTGTAAAGAGAAAGACCTTTGGGTATTTTTTAGGAAAATACGTCATTCCAAAATGTCCCTTCTCGTTCCCAGAGAGACGTCCAGGTGGGCATCAAGAGAGAAGGACGAATGAAAAATAGAAGTAAGTAAATAATGTAAGTGAGAATGCTACAGAGGGAAAGCAGCGGAGACAATCTCCAGTAGCAGCTCATGAGGCCTTACTCCAGCCTTCCCGTTCTCCCACCACTCGCCCTCCAGCTCATGCCGCTGGGAAGAATCTAGAAGCATCTACAAATCAGAAGCCCAATAGCACAAGCACCCTGGGAATTCAGGCTAAAAGTCTTTGCCCTCCAAAGACATTCTCGCCCTTAGAACAGAGGGGAATAAATAGTGAACGTATGCGAACATCGATACGATAAAGGATTCGGCACCTGGAAGAATCACCCGAGTTCTCAGGGTCTGGCATGAAAGAGCCCACCAACATTTGACTCGGGCAACCTCAGAACGGTCCCCCTGGCAGGTGACAATCTGAACAGGTTACAGAGCCTCCAGTGACGAGAGTGGGAAAGAAGTCTCAATGCTACGTGCTGAAGTCTTTCTCCTCAGAGGACACGAGATTTATGAGGCCCCTCAACCAATCCTAACAGAGGGGAAGGGGTGAGATGAGAGCAGTGCAAAGGACAAGCATCAGAACGTCCAAGGGCTTTCTGACAAAGGAAGCCAAAGGCAAGCTTGGTGAAACACCTGTAAAAAAAATAAATGAAGGACTTGATAAATGAGACACAGTTAATTGGAGATGTCAAAGCAGCAGGGAGGGGCCCGATGCCTCCCCTCAGAAGGCAGAGAAAAAATCACATGCCACCAAAATCTCCACACACAAAAACTGCATCATCAGCAACCCACAGCATCCGGAGGTACCCGAAGCTTCGGCCTGGCTCACCGGCAGTCATTAATGCCCCAAAGGTCACCCGGTCTGGGGCTCCCAAACCCAGCTGACAGAACCACCCCAGACCTACCGATTCAGATCCCTCTCTGACTGGGGCCCAGGAATTCCTGTTTTTAAAAGAGACGCTCCGGGTGTCCGTAATGCAGCTTCTCTGGGGAGCAGTGAATCTAGTCCGTTCCCCTTCCTACTGGCACTACCTGGGATCCAACTGGTGGGAGCCGGAAGACCCACTGTTTGGGAGAGAGGCTGTCTTTGGGTATTTGGGGTAGTTGTTAAAACTCCATGATCTGATATACGCCATGATGTGGACAAACCTCAAAAACACCATGCTACTGAAAGAAGCCAGACACAAAAGGTCACAATATTGCCTGATTCCATGTACATGAAAGATCCAGAATCAGTAAGTCCATACAGATGGAAAGCAGACTGGTGGTTGCCAGGGCCTGGGGGGAAAGGGAACCTGGGGAGTTACCATTTCACAGGTAAGGGGTTCTATTTTAGAGTGATGGAACTAGGCAGGGGGGTGATCGTACAACACCGTGAATGGACTATACATGCCACCGCCATCATTCACGTGAAAGCAGTTAATGTTATGTGAATTTCATCTCAATAATTTTTTTTAAAAGCCTGTATCTGTGACCTGTAAAGAACATCATATTTCTGAGGTGCTGATCTAATACCGAGGAGCTCGGACTCTTAAGAAATGCTTCTTTCATCTCATCTCGATCTTTTCTGCTACCAAAATAATACAGCCCGAATGAGTCATAGTGGAGGCAGGCTGAGGAGTGGGTCTCCGGCCAAAGCAATCCTTCAAAGCGCCGTCAGCGGCATCTGCAGAACCACGGCATCCCTGCAGGCCGCCGGGTCCCTGCTCGCTGGTCCCTGGTCCCCGGCTGGAGAAATGGCCACAAGCTCGGGGCCAGCATCCACTTCCAGCTCCCAACAATCGTCACCACCCCCACACTGAACACCCCTCGGTCCAAGCCACCCCCATGCTGTCTCTCAGCCCCCCAGCACGCCCTGGCGTTCCAAAGAGGTCAAACGATTTTCCTCATTATTCAGAGTGAGAATAAGAATCTGCTGCCACCAAGCCCCAAGCTCTGGGTTGTTATAAATAGAAGGGAGGACAAATAAATTGCTTGTTGTATGGAGGTACTGATTGCTCATGCATTCACTTACTGATGAAGGCACTGAGGCCTACTGAGTGCCAGGCACTCTTTGAGGCTCGTAAATAATTTCTCCCCTTGTCAAGGGTACACAGAGCACTTCTGGGGGAAATCGGTGTCGCAAGTCTGACCGGTGATAAGATATTTACAATAAAACCGTCAAAATCTGTGTACTCAATTGAGGCTTACTCAGGAGGACGGGGTCCTTAATGGAACAGGCCCCACATCATCTCCATTCATTCCTTCTGCCATTACCTCTTGCAAATTAGTCAAACCCGAAGATCAGGATGTCCTAGACACCCACAGCCTGTGGTCCTCAACACTCCTACACAGCTTCTTTCCAGAACACAGGACGAGGAGGACAAACAAGGCAGTCTGGTTCACTCCTCTGCCTCGCTAGCAGGGAAATACGAAGAAGCATTTTTAAAATTCTGCAACGAAGTATAAAACAAATACCACGTCCTTCAATTTCGAGGACAGAGGCGGCTGCTGAATCCCCTGAACATCAGGGCAGGCCTCAGGAAACCAAAGACAGAGTCCCGAGGTCCAAGAATAACAAGGTTTTCTCAGACCATCCATTTGCATGACCTAAATGCTAGGTATGCAAACGGCCCCTCCGTGTCCCCATTCAGTACGGTGTCCTCACTATATTTAGCAGGCTCATTACCCTCCCTGGGTGCTCCACCTCTGAAGGAGAGCTGGAATCTAGTTTAAGAACTCCCTGCAGGGGCGCCTGGGTGGCTCAGTTGGTTAAGCGACTGCCTTCGGCTCAGGTCATGATCCTGGAGTCCCTGGATCGAGTCCCGCATCGGGCTCCCTGCTCCGCGGGGAGTCTGCTTCTCCCTCTGACCCTCCGGACCCTCCCCCCTCTCATGCTCTCTCTCTGTCTCTCTCTCTCAAATAAATAAATAAAATCTTTAAAAAA
>NC_138379.1:79560543-79585270 GCF_054177405.1 Leptonychotes weddellii | reverse complement strand
CGGTCCTGACTGTTACGAAACCCTATTTTTATGGGACCCACCCCAAAATGCACAGAGCATTCCTCATGTGATAATAAAAAACTGGGGGTCGGGGTACTTGGGTGGCTCAGTTGGTTAAGCGACTGCCTTCGGCTCAGGTCATGATCCTGGAGACCCGGGATCGAGTCCCGCATCAGGCTCCCTGCTCAGCAGGGAGTCTGCTTCTCCCTCTGACCCTCCCCACTCTCATGTGCTCTCTCTCATTCTCTCTCTCTCTCAAATAAATAAATAAAATCTTTAAAAAAAAAAAAAACTGGGGGTCTCACAATGAGGTAGGAAACAACCCAAATCTTGATGCTAATCAGCCACCGACCCTGCCTTCTCTGATTTATAGCATTATCGGCCACTTCAGTGCTAGAAGGCTGCCCATGCCACTTCTTTGAAGGCCCTAGGTCCACAGGTCGATAAACCAATAAATTAGGTCGAAATTAACTGGGACTCATTTTAAACCGAGGGAAATTGATTCTTGCATCTACGTGGCTGGACTGAATATGCCCTGTGCC
Source organism: Leptonychotes weddellii (assembly GCF_054177405.1). NCBI lineage: Eukaryota > Metazoa > Chordata > Mammalia > Carnivora > Phocidae > Leptonychotes > Leptonychotes weddellii. The sequence goes on along the minus strand of NC_138379.1, from coordinate 79,584,728 downwards.
AATGGATTTGAGTGTACCTAGAGAATACGCAGGAAGGTTCTGTGCTCAACAAAGAAAATGCCTTACCCCTAGCAGCCCAGACCACTTCTGCAGAAACACTAATCCTCAAATATTCAAACCAAAATGTAGCCAGCTCTCTTTTCCTTTGCATCACAACTAAATCTTAAAAAATGGAAGAAAAGTTAGTGTAATACCTCAGCTTGAATCTATTTCTGTGCAGTGAACTCTCAATTATCCATATCTGAATTACTGTCGAAAATTCTAAACACCCAACTGGCTTTCCCTGAACACATTTATGCCAGCCATTTCACAGATCAGCTACTCGAAGAATGCAAGCTCATTTTAATATTCACCTAAGCAAAATTTAATCAGGAAGGTAAACTGGAGCTTTAATAAAAAGTCTAAATAGGGGCACCTGGGTGGCTCAGTCGTTGAGCATCTGCCTTCAGCTCAGGTCGTAATCCCAGGGTCCTGGGATCAGAGCCCCGCATCGGGCTCCCTGCTCCGCAGGAAGCCTACTTCACCCTCTCCCACTCCCCCTGCTTGTGTTCCCTCTCTCGCTGTGTCTCTCTCTGTCAAATAAATAAAATCTTTAAAAAAAAAAAAAGACTAAATAAATATGCAGCAAAGGCAAATAGGTTACTTTTTGGATTAACCTCCCCTCCAGATTATTAGAATGTTCCTGTCTGTCTGCTACAGTGGACAGGACATGGCTGTCTCCATGTATCTCTGGCTCTGGGATTAAACAATGACAACACAAAGATGGCTGTCATCTCTAAGGAGGAACAGACCAAACATACAACAATGAAATGACCCAACAGCATCCGCCTTTGGCTTTGGGATATTAGTTGCGGTTAGGATCTGCCTCCTGGATCCCAGGTCTCAAAGCAATCGACTAAACATACCATTAACTTTATTTTACAGAATATAAAGAAAACATTCTCAAAAGGAACACAAGGTCTTGAAGACCACCAAGATCCTTGGTCTCTAGGTTCTGACATTCTCACAGACCTGAGCTCTTCATCTCTAGGGAACTGCTCTCCAGCAGCCTGCCTGGGAACCAGGGCTACAAGGCGGCTTTCCTGGCCTGCAGGAACCCTCAGAATGCGATGAGCATGAGTTTTCTTTTCCCGGGCCTGGACGAAAAGTAACAACCTATCCCACACTATGACACCTCACATAACTCCCTACCTTTTGACAGTCAAATGCCATAAATACATTGTGGAGCCAGAGTTAACCTCATTATTCATGCCCTCAGGGCCCATGGATCACAGAAAGCCACTGATATTACAAATTCCAAATTTTCTGTACCTCTGTGCCATACACGCATAGAATGTTTCTGGAAAGACATACAGAAAAACGGAGGACAGTGGTTGCCAACTGAGAAGAGGCAGCACATAAACACGGGACGCGAGAGGGAGGGAAATTTGCTTCTCACCATATTCTTGTACAAATTTTAACTTATAGACATGTATTACCCCCTGAAGGCTAAATAAACACGTTGGACGCCTTTTCGTTTCATCTGTTTACATTGCCCATCTCCTCACCCCTCCTCCGTCCCCTTTTCCTCCCATTCCTTCCACCTCTCACAGCCTCTGCCCACCATGCGCCAAGATGTACAAGCTCTTGATGAACTAAATGGTAGCCAGAGACTGAGCAAAGAGCCCCATGCAGTAAGAAGAGACGCCAAGTGGAACCAGGAAGTTTTTCAAGGTCACGTCCTTTACCGAGCCAACCCAACACACCTGGCAACTCTTCACCTACATGGAAGCCAATGTGAAACAGCAAATGCTTTGCCTTCTCATCTTCTGGAAGTAAACAGGTCAAGCATCCTAACTTCAGAATCAACCAGCCAATTCTTTCCCAAGCAAGTGTATCTGCAAGAATCCACTCTAAAGAGATCTAAAGCTGCACAGTATTCCACCCCCAAAGGAGGCTCTTTGTCCCAGGGCCTTGTGCTGTAACAGACACTTTACTTTCAGTCTCAATTCAGGACACTGAATACTCCCTGGCCTCTAAAAAGCAGGAATTATGAAGAGAGAGAGCTCATTGGAAGGAAAATAAACCTGTAAATCCTGTTAGGCTTTGCGCTTCATTCCAAAGGATTTTTCCCCAAAACAATACCATTAGCAATACCATGATGGCCCTAAAAGGGAGGATTCTGTACAACGGAATCCCAGTTCTTTATTCAAAATAACCCCCAGGACAGCACAGCAAAATCAGGACTCCATGATCCTCACCACCGCAAGAGCCAACTCATTTTCACTCTCTGGCTGTGGGCTCGCCGTGATCCTCCTTATAAATCCCTTTTCTGAAATTTGGATGTGCTTCCTACCCTCCAGGCTTCTCTTCTTCCAAGTGGGCAGTCGGTCCACAAATATTCATTAAGGGCCTCCCAAGTGCCAGTCACAGAGAAGAGAAAGGCTTGATCCATGCCCTCAAGGAGCAAACAGGGAGAAGAGACAAACAAGCAATTATAACACAAGGCTGTTAGTGCTGTAACCAAGCTCAAAAGAACTCTTCCCACTGGAGCCTGGGAATCCTAGGAGATGTTCCTTGGATGCTGAAGAAGAGAACAGAGGTTCTGCAAGCAAAGACCGGAGTGGGGAAGACCATCTCAGGCAGAGGAAAAGCAAGCATGATGATACAGAGGCATGGAGTGAACACAAAGTCAGGAAGAAACTCAGTGTGGCACGAATTATGGAATCCCCCTTCTTGGACTTGGCCCCTTTTAGAAGGGGCTCAACTTCTAAACTCTGAACTTGGGCAGAAAAGTCTTAATATCTGATAGCAACTTGTTTTCGCCACTATTACCAGACTTTACTATTACAAACATGTCTGTACGGAATCATGGCAGAAACCAGTCTCCCACGTTAGAGAACGTGAGGACGACTATGATCACAAGAACCGCGCCTAGTTTACTCCACAGGTTAGTGGAACCAAAGAAAAAGAACCGACCGACATGCCAACATAGGGCTCCTTAGCTGCAGTTGGTACCTCCCTGCACAAGCCCTCCTGGCTCCTCCTGGAAGCTGTTGGCCTTTAACAGCACCCCTCCAGCCTCTCTGGTCAGGCAGCCTCTGCTTCCAGCCCTAATCTGCGTTGCCAGGCAGCCTCTTAACCTCACTCAGAGGTCAGAGGGCAAGAAGCTGCAGAGTGTCTGAGCCCACTGACCTTAGCCCTCCATCTCCAGTGCCTTCCCGTATCACAAACCTCTAACACCCCACTGTAGAGCTACAGCTGCTTTATTGTGTCCACGTGTATTTGCTCCTGTCCAGCACATGTCTGTATCTCCATCTGTTTTACCTACTCCTTACATTGTAAACTTTCCGAAAGCAGGGATGAAAAATTCCCCACCCTCCCTCCTTGGCACGCCCATCTCTATTCAGAACCACACTCCCTTCAAACGATACTGTGGGAGAACATTGCAATTCCTTAAGTTTTAAAAGTTAAAGGGGAGGGGGATGGAATGGAACTTGGCTTAGAGCTAGATGCAGAATGGCCCATATAATTTATAGCCTGCACCCTGACACTTGAGAGTGAAGACAGCGCTCTCATAAGCAGCAGGGACAACTTATAAACTAGGTCTGGCCCAGGGAAAACAGAGGCAAATGGTCACCCTTGTTAGAAAGGTCATTCCAAATAGAAGAGTTATTCCAGAGCTCCAAGAGGGGCACACCGAACTCCTTCAGTCCCTGACTCTTGTGCCTGAAGCCTAAAGGGGCTCGTGGCAGAAAGCCCAGGACCAGGAAGTTCTTCCTTCTGTCTAACTCAGATCCTTAAAGATTCAAGTTGATCCCTCTTTTATTAACCTCAGGGCCTCAGAGAAAACGCTGCCCTGGGCCTTCAGCCTTGGTAGGAATTCCTCATTACGAGTTCGACTGCTAGCTCTCCATCCTTCAACTGAACCAAATTCAATCCGGCTGGCTCAGAAATAGAAAAGCCAAGGGTTTGGGAGTCGTTCCCAATGAGAACACAGTTCATCTTTAATTTGACCCACGTCCCCAGAAGCCCTCACAAGCCAAACCCAAGGAAGAAATGGTACCTGTATGCACACTGTTGAGACTAGGATGCTCTGCCCTTATCCAAAACTACCCCTGCAGGGGACCTGAGCTCCAGGAAGAATGGACTCCCACCCCTCCCCGCTCCCAGCCCCCAGAGAGCTGACTCAAGCCCACGGCAGAGCTGGGTGGCCGGGAAGACTCCATGAACAAGGCACAGTCCCTCTTCTTCCCTCCCCTACTCAACATCAGGATGCTGCTATCCTGGTTGAGAGCAAGGACCTTGCTGTCTTCTTTTCCACATACAAAAAGAAGTCTCTGATGGGGGTGGGGAGGGCAAGAAGGTCGGGACCCACACACAAACAGAGCAGGCAGGCTCCAGCAGCCTTTTCCCACAGCAGTTACCTGCCCCTCAGCACACGCTCTTTCCCAGGGCCTGCACCCACTTGCCATCATCCCCTACCCACTAATTTATAGCCATTCATTTTTTATTTTAGAAAAGAATTATTTAGGGAGCATTGTATAAAGAGAGGGCAACTATTTGACCACCCAAAGGCCACTGAGCCAACAAAAACTAAACAGGCAACCCTGCCCCACGTGACCTTGGGCTAGTCACTTCGCCTCTCCCGGCTTGCGTTTTTTTCATCAACAAAATGGTACCATCAGTGAGATGGTTTATAAGGTTCTTCCTGGCTCCAAGAGTTGAATATTTAAATCTATGTATTTCCTGAAGAAAGGGCTAAAGAAAATCAGTGTAGAGAGGCAGAATTCAGACTAACCTTTTAACTTCTGCTTTAACTGGTAAAATTTTGACTCTAGAAACTGTGCAAATTACCATCTCCTCTGGTCCCACTTTTTCTTTCCCACTGACCTTCTAGTTTTGCTGATGTCAATCTTAACCACAGGGCTCGGAGTCTCATGAGGCAATAACCCGGTCAAATCAATTTTGCCAATGCTGATACTAACCCACAAACTGGGTCTGTTATTACTAGCAGTAAGTCTGGCCATAAAAGTGAAATTCATGTTACTTATGATCATAAGCCCATTGCCTGGACAGAAATAAATCACTTACTGAATAACAATGCCCACCAAATTCTTGCAGCCTTTCAAATCCCTAAGTGCCATGAGTTAATATTCTTGTCCAAAAATAAAGTCAGTATCTCAAAGGGGAAGGTGGAATGGATAGACCCCCCCCAACAAACAACAACAAAATCCAGCCCTTACACACACACACACACACACGCGCGCGCGCGCGCGCGCCTCTTGCTCTGACCAGACCAAGATAGCCCCGCTTTCAGGTTTGCCCACCTTAACTGTGGTTAAAAATGGTTAAGTATGGAGTCCCCCTCCCTTTACTGCTTTGGGTAAGTATACTGCAGGCTACTCGCCTCCACTGCCAACTGACGGTACACTAAAGAAACCCCGTTTTTCATCCGCATGTAAAATGAAGCTGCACCCCTCCTCTACCTGCTGGAAACTACGCGGGTGTGCACACACCCTGGGCAAATGGGCACTGCACCCCGCGAGTTACCTGGAAGGCGTTTGCTAAAATGGACAGAAAGGAGGAAAGATCAATGCAATTCAAGTGCGGACGGTCACACTCATGTGGGGGGGGAGGGGGCACAAACGCAAGCCGGGAAGTCCCCAGCGGTGCCTGCACCTGGGAGGCGACCGCATAGGATGGATGCGGGGCTGAGGAAGTGCGGGGAGAGGAAAGAGCTGGGGGAAGGCGGGTGGCCGGCCGCTCACCTGTCCGTACACCTTGATGGGCTCCGGCTGCAGGGCAGCGCTCCGTCTCCTCCGGAGCGGCTTCTCGTCCGCCCCCCGGGGCCCCCAGCGCGCCCACAGCCGCAGCTCGCGCGGCTCGCCCTGCACCACGCGGAAGCCCCGGTCCTGGGGCAGGGACGCGCGGCCGCCGTGCAGCGTCTGCGTCCACACCTCGCACAGAGCCCCGGGCGGCAGCAGCGCGACCAGGGTGAATAGGAAGGGGAGTCGCGACTCCCTCCTGCTGCTCCGTGTCGCCATGTTCGGGCGAACGCTGCCGCAGGTGGCGCCGCCGCCAGGAGAGAATGTGCAGCGCGAGGCCGGGACGGCGGCTGGGCCGGGGCCGCGCGCGCCGCTCCCGGGGCTCCAGGCCGCCCGCGCCGCTCGGGGCCGCCCCGCTGCGCCCGCCGCCGCCGCCGCCGCCGCCGGGTCCCGCTCGGCTCGGCGCGGCGCCGTCACGTGTGCGGCTCGCCAGCCGCGTCCCCTTCGCGCACTTTCTGCGCTCGGCGGCCTCGGCGCGACTCGGGCCCCTCCCCCCGAGCGGGGATGGGGAAGTCAAGGCAGGGAGCGCCCGCTGGGGTGCGTCCCCATGCGCGCCGGCGGGCGCACCGCGTCGTCCGCTCTGCGGCAATCGAGAGTTGTGTTGGGGCTCGCTCGTCTTCCCCGGAGTTAGTTGCCTCCTCTCCCGGGTCGCATCGAGGTCGTCCTAAACCGTGGCGGGTCTCCTTTCCTGCCCGCAACAGCCCCGGGTCCCGTGCGGCCGCACGCCCACCTCCTCCGGCCCCCGCCGCATCCCCACCTCCAAGGGAGAGCCGCCGGAGCCGAAGAAAATTCGCTCTGAGCACGCAGAACACAGCAGCGGGCAAATCAGAGTGCAGATGAACCCGCCCCCATTGTGAAACTCACACGGTTTCTACTACTGTGGACATCAAAACGTTCCTGACGCGGCCGCAGCCAGAAACTACCCTCGATCAAGCTAAACTGCCCAGGGCCCCAGCACAGTCACTCTGCCCCCTGCACAGAGGCAGTAACAGCAAGGGTACATCTGACAAGTGACTTGCCATCCCTGGACAAGTGCACGGTTATACAACGGTTCCTTGCACAAGTGGATACCTGTGCATAACCCAGGGCCCCTGCGCAGTGGCTTGCTTGTGACCCTGCAGGGTGACCCAGCACTAAACCACCCTACCCTCTCCTGCAAAATGGACATATACACGAGTCCGTTCAGCCTGCGGTCAACACCTGCTGCAAATCTTCTACAAGCCTGTAAAGCTTGCCACTGGGGGCAGGAGGGACAGACACTCAAAGAGTGAGGGGGACCCACGTTAACCCTAAATTCAACTTGAGGACCCAGACCTTCTCTGAACCACCAGATACTATTCCTGCAGTGGGAACTGCTGAGGCACACCCAAGGTAAATATGTTTTTGCAGGTTTGTAGGAGCCGCCAAGCCTATCCAGGTGGCCTATCCTCTATTCCATTTTATATTTCACTGTGCTCTGGACTCAGATCCTGGTTTTTGATAAGACTAAAGACAGAAAAAGGAGCAGGGCTAAAGGTGAGACTGCTTCTGTGGTTGTACAAGTCCTTGGTTTCAAGGGAGGAGGGGGTGATCAGTTCAGTTCCCCCAAAATGCTCCTCGTTCTCAACAAACCACAGTTGCTTGATTTCGCCCCATCTGGAGCCCTCTCTGGTTAGCTTGGCAGAGCCCCTTCCCCTGCCCAGCACCACTTGCCAAAGGAGGGACAGCCTTTCCTCACCTCCTTGAACCCTGTGTTCTGCCACCCCACCCCCACCCCACGCCAGACTTGTTGGGGACCTGACCTCACGTTCTGCAGTCCCCTACCTCTTCCCAGCTCGTTTTCTCCCTGAGTCAGGCTCCCCACCCCCCACTTTCTGTCCACCTCAACATAATCATAGAACCACCCAGCTCTCCCCACCAAGCAAATCGCTTATCCACTGGGAAAGCCACGGAACCACTACCAGCTGCCACTCTCAATCTAGACCAGCATTGTCTTGTCAGGACCACCTTACCGGGAGTGGACCACCCTGCCGCCTCCCAAGACCAAGAGCAAAGCCGCTGCTATCCCCATTTAACCCCTAAGGGAAAATGAGAGGACCATGGCTAGACTCACAACACCCTGCGGATGATTCAATTATTGTTCCTGCTAGCGTATATTTCGTGAGAACCATCTCTGCAAGAGCAAGTGTCAGAGTCCCGGCAGAAAACAAAGGCACTTGTCCCCTAAGCGTGGATTTGAAGATAAAGAGATGCTTCCCCCCACCCCCCAACCCCAGGCACAAACTGCTGGTTTGAGGTTCAGATGGCAATTTGCAGGGCCAGCTACTTGCTGATTTTTATTTTGATATGCAACTTGGAAGCTGGAGGCCTGGCAAGAATGCCCAAACATGGTTAATTTACTCCTTGAAAGCCCTCCTCTGTAGTCATTATCTACATTTGAGGCCATTCTCAGGTGGATAATCGGGCAAAGTCTGAGACCATGTGTGCCTCCTAACCACAGGGCACGGTGGAAAACGCACTGAATTTTGAGTTAGGAGAACTACTTTCTAACTTTGAGGACTCTGTCAAATAAACTCACCAAGCTTCAATTTTCTTATCTACAAAAAATAAAGCCATCTTAATCCCTATCTATCACTCAGGACTGCTCAGAGTATCAGAATCACAGAGATAGAATAAGTACAATTGTAAAGGCCCCAGATAGAAGTATTACGGGCAGGTGCATTGGAGACAGGCATTCTAGTCCCAGCTTTGCAACCAAGTGGTCATGTGATTTTTGTCCTGGTCATCTCGCCTCTCTGGACATTGGTTTCTTCATATGTGAAATGAAAAGAGATCTTGCAGCCCTGATCGTTCCCTGCCCCCTTCAGGATGTCCACCTGAGCATGAGATGAGAGTAGCTCCAGGTGAGGCCACCCAGGATAGGGGTCAGAGCTGAATTATGCAATTAAGCAGATGTTCCTCCTAGCTTCGAACCCGGATCTGGGTTGTAAACAAGCCAGCACTTCCTCCATGCCTCCAAAATATCCTCAACATTGGGGTGGGAATGTAGACAGAGGCAGTTCCCTCATCCCCCTCTGCCCCAACGTGTTTGGCCTTGCTCTTGATGCTGTGCAATATCATGAGGGAAATCAACATGCATGGGAATTTAATACTAGACTCACAGCTGTATAGAAAAGGCTTGAGCTTTTCATCAGACTTTAAACTGCCCTCCTCTGTCCTTCTGCCCATCCTAGGCGATCCTGAGCTTGGGCTGGAGATAAAGCTAGGCAAAAACCACCCAGAGGTCTTGGGGTCCCACATTTTTATCCAGATGGAGTCACATTTAAAGTAGTTAACAAGGGGGCACCTGGGTGGCTCAGTCATTGGGCGTCTGCCTTTGGATCAGGTCATGATCACCGAACCCCGCATGGGGGTCCCCGCTCCGCGGGAGGCCTGCTTCTCCCTCTCCCACTCCCCCTGCTTGTGTTCCCTCTCTCACTGTGTCTCTCTCTGTCCAATAAATAAATTTAAAAATCTTTAAAAAAATAAATAAAATAAAATAGTTAACAAGGACAGCCATGAGGAGAAGGGAAAAAATCCCAGAAGCCTAACTGAACTTGTTTTTGTTCTCTTTCTCCCCTCATTACCTTCCCAAATACCAGGATCTATCTGCTCACCCTCCCCACCCCCACCCCCCAGGACTACCCAACTCCTATTCCTCCTCCGGGTTCCAAAGGCCTCCCTCTGCACCCAGCCTAGGTTACAGTCCCTCACACTAAGGTTCCAAGTTCCCCATGCTCTTTGATGCTTCCTCTCTGGTCATATTAGCTTCATTGAACTTCATTTTCCTCTCAAACCACAAGCAGCAGGAGGCTAACAACGGGCTTGTCTTGCTTATGTCTGTGCTCCTTCATAATCCCCCAGTGCCCAGCATAATCCTGGCACAGAGTTGAGTGCTCAGTGATACTCACAGAATGCGTGTGGATGAATGAAGGGGAGGGATGACCCCCCTTTGCCTTGTGGTAAGGGTTTAGGGCAGTTAAGGCACCAAGGCAGCTGAACGTTAGACCTTTTCTTACCACCATCTCTCCCCCCCTCACCACTTCTTTCTCCCAAAGTTGGCTTCTCTGAGTCACAACCAGACCTCAGAGCCACTGGAACAGAAAAGGGACCCCCCCCAACACTTGGGAGTGGTGAACTTTATCCCCCCACACATCACTTTAGCCAAATAACTATTATTCACCTCACCAGCCAGGGTAAGATAGAAATACCCTCCTGCCCCAAAGAAATAACACTTTCTTCTGCTGTTGCCAAAAATTCCTTTAGTTAAGGCAAAGTCTGGAATAATTGATGGGGTTGAAAATCGGATGCATCGAGAACATAGAACAAGTAACTTAGATTCACACTCTAGAATAAATTAAATTCAAAGAGGAGGTTCTGGAAATAGGAGTAACTTACTTTTGCATGGCAGCACTTTCCATTTATTTGCATAGCATTATAACAACCTTATCTATCAAATGACATCTCTCAGCAACTGGTTCAAGTGGGCCAAAGCAGGCATTATTGATACCCCCATTTCACAGATTTTGAGAATGAAGTCTCAGAAAGGAAGGTTATGTCACTGGCCCAAAGTCACGCAGTTTGTGAGAGCTAGATTCAAACCAGGCTCTCTGACTTTTTCTGCGGCGGCTGATTTCCCTGAGGCCGAGAGAAGAGCTGGTGTTTCAAGTCCCAGGTTGAGTAAGGCAGTGAGAACCAGCACAGACAGGGGAAGACAAAATTGCTCAGGTCCTCAGCCCTCCCTCTGCCAGGCCCTGCTTCAACCCTCCGGCAACCAACACCACCCTCCCCAGGTGCCTAGCAGAAGTGTGGCGCTCATTTGCCTTACTCCCCCACCTCAGGCCCATGATTGGGCCACAGGGAGCGTTACGTTACAGAGTTCCCAAGTCAAATCCTGTTTGCTATACTTTTCTAGAAAAATGTAATGAGGGATTTTGTTTTGAATTTTCAAATGGGGGATTTTGCTTCAAAACCCATGAAGGAGCACAGGTTTTAAGAGGCTGCCCTCAACTTCTGGTTCCCCTGATTACCTAAGGGTCTTGCCTTGATCTCTCTGCAACTCAACTTCTTGAACTTTTACGACAAGAAAGTATTTAGACCTTTCTCACAAAGCCTGTGTAGCAAAAATATAGAAAGGTTTATTATCGTTATGTAGAGACAAGGACAGAATCTCCTGGGAAATTATCTCCTTCTCTATGAATCTAGAATCAGACTCCCCTTTCAGGGTTTGGACTGAAGGGGAGGAGCTAAAGTTGGAGCTTCTTTGAAAACCCCTGAAAAATTAAAGATCTTTTTGGCTTTATTCAATGATTCACGATTCAAGCAGCATCCCATCTAGCAGAAAGAAGCTCCAAAGAGCTGCACAAAATAAAGAACATACAGGCGGAAGGGGGCAGGAAGAGGAAATGATTTATAAAAGCAAAGAATGGATTACTTGGTGGCAAGGTCTCCTTTCTTTAGGGGACAGCAGGGGTCTATCAGGCAGATTACCTTACAAGTGCTGACCAGATAATTCCAGATTGACTGGTTTACGAGTCCATTCCTGGGGGAGACTGAAATTATAATGGATATTAAGTCTAAGTTGGGTGGCATGGAGCTTAGCACAAGTGACTCCATTTGGGGCCTGTTGTCTTTTTTTTAACAGTACTTACCTCCTTTTTTTTTTTTTTTTTAAAGATTTTATTTACTTATTTGAGAGAGAGAGAGAGAGAGAGCACAAGAGGGGGGAGCGGAAGAGGGAGAAGCAGACTCCCTGCCGAGCAGGGAGCCCGATGCGGGACTCGATCCCGGGACTCCAGGATCATGACCTGAGCCGAAGGCAGTTGCTTAACCAACTGAGCCACCCAGGCGCCCTTTACCTCCTTTTCTAAATATAAGTAGGTCTTTGGACCTATCCCCCTGTCTTGCATTTAATAGATTATAGGCTAGTGAGTTCAAAAGAATGGCTGAGGGCAGGGGGTGGAATGATATCGAATTACTGCTCTAGGGAGACCAAATTTCCCATCCAACTGGCCACAACAAAGGATGCTAGAAAGATAGTGGAGGGTCCTGTCAGCACCAGGTGAATGAGCCTAGCCAAGAACAGTGAGTCCTTCCATTGTAACATACTTTTATGTATGATGCAGTCATTGCTGACCACCTGATGATAGGGATGATAGGGTACAATTGTCTGGAGAGGATCCAGCCACTACCTGCAAGGAACTTGAAGAAAGTGAAGACAGATAAACAAAAATAGCCTAATTTTGTGAATATGGTGTGAAATTAAGCAAGGAAGCCATTAGACTGAAGTGGTTCTAACACTTGGGCGGCTTCTGTGAGCAAACCAAACCCTAAGCCTGTAAATGCTTCAAGTTTAAGAAATCAGAACCTAAGGATAGCCCATCACAAATAGCCAACTAGGCTTTAGGCTGTAGCCAATCAAATAATTACTTTTTTTTTTTTTTTTTGCTTCTGCACCTTCTCTACGTATTTTCCCCAGCTCCTGTCAGAGAAGCATTCCTAACCACTTATGGGTTGGCTCTGCCCAATTTGAATTAATTTTTGCTCAAATAAACTTAAAATTTGTCATATGCCCCCAGTTTATCTTTTAACAGAAAAAGCTGTGCTTTGGGGAAAAAAAAAAAAAGATCAGTGTGTTTGGGGAAGGTGAACTGGGGAAGACTTTGTGGAAAACAAACCCTTTTGAAGATTTTATTTATTTATTTGAGGGAGAGAGAGAACATTAAGGGAGGGGAGAGGGGAGGGAGAAGCAGGCTCCCCACTGAGCAGGGAGCTTGATGCGGGGCTCCATCCCAGGACCCCAGGATCATGACCTGAGCCAAAGGCAGAGGCTTAACCAATGGAGCACCCAGGTGCCTCGAGAACAAACCCTTTTGAGCAGTGGTATCAAGTGTGTGTATTTGAACGTGTGAGGATGTGGAGGAGGGAGAAGACTGCAACTGCTGTGTCTAAGAGGAGCAGGAAGTTATTTTATGCATCTGAGGAAAATGAGGGAAGACTTCAAGGAAGACAGTGGCAGCAAGTAGGGTGTGGGTGCAAATAGGCAGGGTGGTGCCGCAGGAGGAGGCTGGGAAGGCAGGGGCCAAGGTGTGGGGAGAGCAGGACCTGGAATGGAGCACCTCATCTTACTCATGTCAGGACGGTGGTGCAGGGTGATTTGTGGATGCCACACAGCCAGGGAGGCCTGAAGAGTGTCCTTCCATCCCCCATTCCACCAGGACCACAGCACATGCTCCAAACCATCACCTCATGGGGTACCTGTTTCCTGCCATGGGATCTTTCCCAGGGCACTACGGATCCTACTTCTCTCTGCCTGCCATCCCAAAATCCATCCCACTGGAAATTCTATGTGGTGTCATCAGCTGAACTAACACCTGTTATAAAGATCATTCCCACCAGACCCAAAACTGCAAGCACTTTTAATGAGGCCCTGTATAAAGGAATACATTTTCTCAGAACCCTTAAACAAATTACATTAAACCCTCCACACCAAATTAATTATTGAAACGGTGATTAGCGTTCGGATCATACCAACAAAACTACTCAGGGGCAAATGCATTCTCATTTGCGGTTGGACACAACGCCAGTGTTACAAAATATCCCAACCACCTAAGCTGAGAGCGAAGTGAAAAATCCTTTCTCTTGCCATGGTTATTTAAACAAGAACTTCAGTGCTAAATTAGCAGTGGATTTTTTTCGTATGAATTTTCTTTGCATTCTAACATTATGTAAATGAAAAATCCAACGAAGTGCAAATTAAGACTATTCTTAATTCTAAAAGGCCTGCTATTCTGTGATCATGACGCCATGGAATACTTCTCTCAGTCTGCCAAGCATGGTGTGTGGTTTCTTCCCCCCCCTTCCCGCCCTCCCCCACCTGCTTTAGTCGCCTGCCAGCAGGGGGGCACCTACTGTGTCCCCTTCTTCCTGCCCACTAAAGTCGGATCTGACTCTCCACCTCCCTTCCTCCTCGTGATTTCATCTTGGCAGGATCATTTGATCACATAAAGGGAACAAGATGTTGACATGCGCCTAACCTGCTTCGGGGAACAGTGCGGAGGGACTTGAGACAGTTTGGACACTCAGGAGCCAGCTCAGCTGGGTTTGTATCCCAACTAGATCATGTCGGGCACCTTCTCAAAACCTACTTTTCTTTGCTTGTCAATGAATTGCCTACCTCTGCAGGTTTAAAGGATTGAATGAGATTATACATGTCGAGGGTTGGGCTCCAATCCTGAACATAAGACCTGATCACTCAATGAGACCTATTGTTATTTGTGAAGAGTTCAGGGCAGATGTTATTGCCAAATGAATTTGTGCAGCATTCAGCAATTGTCAGTTTGTTATTCAGGTTTATATGTGTCCCTTCGACCTCATTCCCAGGTGACACGTTGCTATAAAAGCAAGTCTCAGATCAGTCTCTGTCACATGCACACACATTTCTTAACAAACACACACAGAGGCGGTCAGGACAGGCCCTACTCTCTGGGCCTCTCTCTCAGACCCAAGGCCCTTGCAGGAACACCAGGACCCCGGGAAAATGCAGCAAGGTTCTGAGGCCGGTTGAGTCTACCAAACTCTTGGACACATCAGGCAACAGAGTTTCCCGTTCGGGAGAGGGACAGAGGACCAGATGAACACCACCAGTGAGCAAAACTCTGGGTTGGAGTTAGCATGCCGTTTGTATGCTGGATTCTTCTTATAGCTTGTCCATGCAAGCCCATTCCAGCCAACCACCTTTCCAAAACAGCACTGATTTCACCAGTGGAAAACTATTTCTAATATCCCTTATGCTAATTCATGCATCATAGGATTTGGATTTAAATAAAGACGTTGCAGGTTCATGGGCGGGGGGGAGCCACCTCTGCAGCCAGCCATGGATCTGTGACCAGTGTGCTTCAAATGGCTGATCACACTTAGAGCATGGATTCCTGATTGGGACCCTTCAAATATAAACTATATGCCCCCACCGTAGATTAATTTACACACATGTACATGACACTGTTTATATGAAAGTCTCTAAAAGTCAATTACGACAGTATAGCAACTATGAATAAGGAAAAGCTTCCAGTATCAATGGAAGAGGAGAGGAATGTAAACGATTGTGATTTTATAATAAGAAATGCATATTCGGTCTTCGTCCCATTTCTGGCACAGAGCTCCTAAAACCTTTGGAATTTCCTAAGTGACAGGAGTCATAAAGGTGTCCTTTATTATTCATAACAAACCCTGTTCAAACACCCCAGAGTGTATGTTAATGAAACGAATTTTGGAAAGCCCCTAGGTCACCTAAGGACAGGGCTGGTTGCCAGGGGAACCAACCAAAGTCGGAGAATTGGAACTTTTAGTCCCACCGATTGTGGGGCTGGAGGTTAAATCATCGCCAACGGCTAATGATGTCATCAATTGTGCCTATGGATGAAGCCTCCATAAAAACCCAAAAGGTTGGGGTTCGGGCAGCTTCTAAGCTGGTGAACATGTGGAGATGTGGAAACCCCCGGAGAAAATAGGGAAGCTCCACCCCCCCATACTTGACCCTATGCTTTCTCTTCCATCTGGCTGTTCCTGAATTATATCCTTTTGTAATAAACCAGTAACCTAGCAAGTAAAATGTTTCCGTGAATTCTGTGAGCCAATTAGTCAATGGGATTAATTTGTGCAGCCAATTAATCAGACCTGAGGAGGGGGTCGTAGGAACCTCCAACCTACAGCCAGTTGGTCAGACGCACGGGTGACAAACTAGACTTGCAGTTTGCATCTGAAGTTGGGGGTTGTGGCCATCTGAACCCTTCACCTGGGGGATCTGATGCTATCTCTCGGTAGATAGTGTCAGAAATGAATAAACTATTTAACCAGCTGGCATTACAGAATTGCTCCATGTGTGGAAACCCCACATATCTGGTGTCAGAAATAATGGAGGGTAATCTTAAAAAAAAAAAAGGGCACCTGGGTGGCTCAGTTGGTTAAGCGACTGCCTTTGGCTCAGGTCATGATCCCGGAGTCCCTGGATCGAGTCCCACATCGGGCTCCCTGCTCGGCAGGGAGTCTGCTTCTCCCTCTGACCCTCCCCCCTCTCATGTGCTCTCTCTCATTCTCTCTCACACAAATAAATAAATAAAATCTTAAAAAAAAAAAAAAAGAAATAATGGAGGGTATAGCGTGAACAAAACACCTCAAGAGTGTGTTTCTCCTTTAAAACTCTAGATCTTCCTTCAATGGGTTTGTTCATGCCCGTCATTTATTAAAGATACTTCAGCCTAGACAGTGAAATACTACCTCTTAGTTTGGGCAGCACCCCAGGGCAGTCATTTGCCCCAATCGGGAATTCATGCCTAAGGGGGGTCAGCTAGCATGCTAATCAGCCCCCACCCGGAGGTGGCCATTACAAGTGTTTGGGTTATTCTATCTCAGTCAATACCAGTGATTTTTTTTTTTTTTTACTAATTTAGCATAACAAATGTTAAAAATGGATTTTCATTAGTGGCCTATTAATTAGCTTAATGAGTATCAAAAATAGGCTCTCGTTAGTGAATTCAGAAGTATTTAAGACATAGGGCTTGTCACAAATATTTTATAGACACACCTGTCCACCACAGGAACAGGTAAACAGGTGCAGAGATGTACCAAGTCCTTTAGCCACAGAGACGGCAACAGACTCTTGTTCTCTACATCATTGTGTGCGCTTGGGTCTGAGGATTGTTGCCTGTTAGCAACTGTAAGTTTAACTTAATGTTGCTTCTGGGATGTTGTATCTGCAGCTAGTAAAGCACGTTCGAGTCAAGTTTGATAAGATCACCTAAAAAAGAGGTGAGACTTAACCTGCCCTGTTTCTAATAAATGACTAATGAATGTCTGCACGTGTGGCAGAATCTGCCATGTGATTTGCTGTCATTAAAATCTGGCAAAGGAGGTTACTGGCAGTGTTTTAGTTTGCCCAGGGCCGCCTTGACAAAATGCCACAGACAGCGGGGGGGGGGGGCGGGGGGAGGGCGGCGGTGCGCTGAAACAACAGAAATGTATTTTCTCACAGATCTGGAAACCAGAAGTCCAAGATCAAGGTGTCAGCAGGGTTGGTTTCTTCTGAGGCCTCTCTCCTTGGCTTGCAGATGACTGCCTTCTCGCTGCATCCTCATATGGTCATCCTTCTGCGCATGCCTACCCCTGGGGTTTCTTCCTCTTCTTACAAGGACACCAGTCATAACGGATTAGGGCTCACCCTAAAGGCCTCATTTTAATTTAATTATCTCTTTAAAGACCTTATATCCAAATATGGTTATATTCCCAAGGTACTGGGGGCAGGGACTTTTAACATATAAATTTGCCAGTGGTCCCAGTTCAGCCCATAAGCGAACAACTAACCTGTATGCCTGCTCTAACTTGGCAGCCACCTTTATCTATTAAAAGAAACTGATGATGAGGCATAACCAAATTGATTGAGGTCAATTTTGACATGTGGTTATAGAGTGGTCAGAAAACTAGGGTGAGGTTAGGAGCAGTGAGTCACACAAGGTTCTCAGGATCAGTGCATGAGCATGATAAAATTTCAGCTGCAGGCCACGGAGCATTCTAAGCATTCAAACCCCTGGGCATTCTAAGGCCCAAAATGATGGCCTTAGACAGACAGTTGATTTCTCACATTAGATGGTGTGTCAGCCTTGCTCTGCAAAGCTGTCAGGAGTTCAGGCTCCTTCTCCCTGGTTGCTCTGCCATCCTCGGGTGCCTCCTCTGCGTGGTTTGCGATGGCTTACAGGCCCATGTTCATTCCAGACAGTGGGAAGGAGAAAGGGCAGAAAGCCAAAATGCACACATCACTTCTGCTCACATCCCCATGGCAAGAACTTGGTCAGATAGCCACACCTACCTGCAAGGGATGCCAGGAGGTAGAGGCACTGGTCTGAGCATCTGTATGCCCACCTACAAATCAGAGGTTCTCTTCTCCTTGGGAAAACCATACTGGGAAATAACCAAGAATCCCTTCCGAAATTAGAGTAGTACTGGAGAGAGCAGGGCTGAGAATCCACAGCTAATCTTCAGTACTGGTGCTCTGGTTCTAAAAACGTTGAAATACTCGCATATCCACTGGTAAAGAGTCACTACTCTAGGCCCTGAGCACCACCCCCAACCTCCACTGTCCCAGTCACCCTGTCTCTCCCCCAGGACACCATGGACTTCCTCTAGGATCCAGTAAATAAATGATTAATTAATGTCTGGTCCACCAGGGGCCCTCCAGACCCTGATCCTGTCCAATGGCCTGTGTCCCTTCTGATAAGTCACTGCCCTTGTTTTATTGATTTTTAAGTATTTCAAATATAACTGGTGGGAGCAATGTCTAGAAATAATATTTTATGAAAAAGTTAAAGAACTAGGGATATTTAACCTGAAATGGAGATTTGGCAGGAGGAAGAGCTCAACCATCATCTTTAAACATTTATAATAGGACACCTGGGTGGCTCAGTTGGTTAAGCAACTGCCTTCGGCTCGGGTCATGATCTCGGGGTCCTGGGATCGAGCCCCGCATCGGGCTCCTTGCTCAGCGGGGAGCCTGTTTCTCCCTCTGTCTCTGCCTGCTTGTGCTCTCTGTCAAAAAAAAAAAAATCTTTGCAAAAATAAATTAAAATAAACATTTATAATAATAATCATCATCACTACCTTTAAATTTTCTTTAAAGTGTCAATTAGGAGCCAAGACCTGAATTGGGCTCAGTGCTTTATACATACTCTCAGATTCTCAAAGCAATCCTGTAGAGTGGAAATTATTTTCCCTTCACTGATAAAGGCACTGAAGATCATAGACATAGAGTTATTTATAGAAGACATAAAACCAGAGTCAAGGGGCACCTGGGTGGCTCAGTCAATTAAGCGTCTTGTCTTTGGCTCAGGTCATGATCTCAGGGTCCTGGGATGGAGTCCCACATCGGGCTCCTTGCTCAGCGGGGAGTCTGCTTCTCCCTCTCCCTCTGCCTCTCCCCCTGCTGGTGCTCCTTCTCTCTCTCATGCTCTCTTTCTCAAATAAATAAATAAAAATCCTAAAAAAAAAAAAAAAACCCAAAAAACAGAGTCAACATTCAAACCCCTGGATGTCTGGTTCCGAAGTGGGAAGCTTTCTCTCCAGTGTCATGCTGCCCACTCTGTGCAACAGGAAGCAGACATATTCACATGCCCTTTATAGAGCAAGACTGAGACATTACAGGAGAGCCAAGAAAGTTAAGTTCAAATTTAAAAAGAACTTCTAACCATCAAGCTATTCAAAAATGAAATGTATTGATGAGCTGACAGTAAATTTTATGAAGAAACATAAAGGACCTAGAATAGCCAAAGCAATCTTGAAAAAGAACAAATTTGAAGGACTTATACCACATGATTTCAAGACTTACTATACAGCTCTAGTAATTAAGACAGTGTGGTATTGGCATAAATAAACAGATTGGAAAAAACAGAGAATCGAGAAATAGGATCACACATACAAAGTCAAATGCCTTTTGATAAAGGCATCAGTGAAATTCAGTGGAGAAAAGGAAGTCATCTTTTAAGTGTACTTGTATAATTGATATTTATATGGAATCAGTGAACCTCAGCCCCCACTTCACATCATATACAAAGATTAATTTGAGATGGATCATAAACCTAAATGTAAAGGCCAAACCATAAACTGTCTAGAAGGAAACACCGGAGAATATATTTGCAAAATTGGCATGGACAAAGATTTCTTTGGATACAAAAAAATACGTAACAATAAAAGAAAAAATGATTTAATGTATTTTATTAAAATTAAACTTTCTGATTATCAAAATACATTGTTAGTAAAAATGAATAGGCAAGCCACAGACTGGGAGAAATATACATCTCTGACACAGGACTCAAAAGCAGAATAAAGAACTCCTACAAATCTATACTAAAAAGATGAACAGTATTTTTATTTATTTTTATTTTTTACAAACAATATATATTTTTTATTTAAATTCAATTAATTAACATATAATGTATTATTGGTTTCAGAGGTAGAGTTCAGTGATTCATCAGTCTTATATAACATCCAGTGCTCATTACATCACGTGCCCTCCTTAATGCCCATCACCCAGATATCCCATCGCCCCACCCCTTGCCCCTCCAGCAATCCTCAGTTTGTTTCCTAAGATTAAGAGTCTCTTATGATTTGTCTCCCTTTCTGATTTCGTCTTGTACAAACAATATTTTTAAATGGGCAAAGGACTTGGAGAAACACTTCATAAAAGAGAATGCATGGCCAATAAGCACATAAAAAAGGTGCTCAGCCTTGTTGGTCAACAGGGAAATGCAAATTAAAACCACAATGGGATAGCACTACACACCCATTAGTAAGGTTAAAATTTTTCAGTTCTAACAATAGCAAATGTTGGAGAGACTATAGGGCAACTGGATTTCTTCTACATTGCTAGTAAAAGTATAAAATGGCACAGCTAATTTGGAAAACTGGCATTTTCTTATAAAGAGTCACCTATTTTCTGATCCAGGAATTCCAAAACAAATGAAATCTTACGTCTACAAAAATAATAGAGGAATGTTCATTGTGACTTTCTAATAGCCAGAATTTGGAAACTATGCCAGTGTTCATCCATAGGAGAATGAATACATAAATGGAGGTAAATCCATACAGTGGGATATTGCCCAGCAACAAAAAGGAACAGACTATTAATACATACAGCAACATAGATGAATCTCAAAAATATTATGTGAAAAAAGCCACCAGAGTACACCGACTGAATAATTCCATTTACGTGAAGTCCAGGAATAGGCAAAATGAATCTGTGGGAATAGAAATCAGAATTGTGTCTTCCTGCGGGAGGAGGGAGGCAGGATGATTAAGTGGAAAGGATCCTGGGGAAATTTTCTGTGTGATGGCAATTTTCTGCAGTTTGATTAGGCCATTGGATACACAAGGTATATTTGTCAAAAAGCATCAAACTGTACAATAAGGTCTGTGCATTTTACTGTATGTAATTATACTTCAATTAAAAAATAAATTTAAATAAATAAAAGGATCAAATTAGTTGCCTCTCCCAATATTGTGCTCCTTGGCATTGGAAGTATCCAAGCTACATTAAATGCTTGTCAGAAATATTGTGAACGGTTCAGATTTGAGAGTTCAGATTAAGTCATTAACAAAACATAAAAGATTTGAAGACCCTGAGGTACATGATATTGAATTAATCGGATATTTCAGAAAAGACAGTATCTGTCTCCATCTGCCACTTTAGGGCACTCAACAAGAGTCAGGAAATTTATGTTACTAAACACTTGAAAACATCTTTAAATGTTTGTGTGACGTGTTCTTTTCTGAAATTCTTCCCATATCTGGCCTTATCTCTACTTCCCTCCTGACACCCAAGCCTTCAGCCATTCTATGTTCCTGTATCTTAGAACATGCAGCGTTTGCACATTTCCTTTGTTAAACAACCTCTCCTCCTCCACTTCTCATCAACTTCTGCCCAGTCTCTGAAGATTCTTCACAGGAGTCAATGCACCAGTAAAACTTCACTACAAATGCTACTCCCTGCCCTTTGAGTTCTATGCATGTTTTAAGGCTTGCCTGCAGCATAGCATTTACCCTAGGCTAGAAGTTGCCAAGGTTCCTTCCAGCTCAAAGATTCTAGCTCTTTGGACACGTGGTTCCAGATTTGAAGAGTGAAGAGAAACGGTAGCCATCAGCAATAACATCTTCATCAGGCTCTACAGGAGGGGGACTGAATGAAAGAATGGGACCTGGGGAGATCTGCAGTTAATCCTTGAACAACATGGGGTTTCAGGGTGCCGACATCCCGTGCAGCCAAAAATCCACATATTACTTTTGACTCCCCCAAAACTTAACTACTAATAGCCTACTGTTGACCGATAATAACATGACAATAGATTAGCACATACTTTGTATATGTATTCAATACTGTGTTCTCACAGTAAAGCAAGCTAGAGAAAAGAAAATGTTGTTAAGACATTCATAAGGAAAATACATGTACAGCACTGTATGGTATTAAAAAAAAAAAAAACCCACGCGTAAAAGGACATGTGCTATTCAAACCCATGTTGTTCAAGAGACAACTGTATGTTGCTTCAAATCAGGTCAGAAGCTACAATGTCAGCTGATTAGTAAGAGGCAGCTGAGACTTGCAGCTTTGGGGCTGGATAGGAAGGGACTAAGCTCTGTGGCTGCATGAGAACAGATCTGTGTGTGTGCACTGGACATGAGGGTTTGGAAGGAAAGGATTTAAAAAAAAAAAAACTCTAGGCTAAATACAGAAGCTAATATTTATGGAGTACTTTCTCTGGTGCCAGAGACTCTATACTAAACACCATGTATCCATTAATCTTATTTAATCCTCATTTTAACTCTCTGCAGAAAGATTAAGTGGTGTGCCCAAGATTTTGCCACTAGTAAGTGATAGAACCGGGTCTCATTTCCGGTTCTGTTTGACTCCAAAGTCCATACTCTTGATCACTGGGCTCTACTGTGCCCCAGAAAGGAATTGCCCGTATCATTTTACGCTGTCTCTTGGTTCCAAGAACCTCAACCAGCCCAAACTGACAACTTCCTTTCCCATGATTTTTTAGGTTATCTGAGAAGAAGCATCAACAGCATTCCCCAGTAACCTGGTCCAGGGTCTCTAATGTCTTTAGCCAGGGTACTCTTCTCTGTATTTAATCTGAGACCTCCCTTCTCTTGTTTTATCATTAATAGATGAGCTTAGGGCTCCATTTATACTTAAAATTTCAGTGGAAGGAGGAAGATGCAGAAACTACTGCAGTTTAAATATTCTGGGACATCTAGGGGCACCTGGGTGGCTCACTCTGTTAAGTGACGGACTCTCAGTTTCAGCTCAGGTCATGATCTTAGGGTCCTGGGATCGAGGCCCCCTTCTCCCCTGTGCTCCATGCTCTTGCAGAGTCTGCTTGGGATTCTTCCCCCCTCCCTCTTCCTTGCCCTCTGCCCCTCCTCCCACTCGTGTGCTCACGCATGTGCGTTTTCTCTCTCTCAAATAAATAAATAAAATCTTTAAATATTCTGGGGCATCTGAATCTTGTCAAGTTTCCATCGCAGTGTGGTCTAGAACCATATAAAGGAGGCTGATGAAAGGACACGATGAGTCAAAAAGAAAATGTGGGGCGCCTGGGTGGCTCAGTTGGTTAAGCGACTGCCTTCGGCTCAGGTCATGATCCTGGAGTCCCGGGATCGAGTCCCGCATCGGGCTCCCTGCTCGGCGGGGAGTCTGCTTCTCCCTCTCCCGCTTCCCGTTTGTGTTCCCTCTCTCGCTGTGTCTTTCTCTGTCAAATAAATAAATAAAATCTTTAAAAAAAAAAAAAAGAAAATGTGCATTAAGGAGATTGGGAAATGGGTTCATTCTCATTAAGGTATAGGTGCAGTGGACCACAGGGTATCTTGTTGCATGAA
Organism: Leptonychotes weddellii; assembly: GCF_054177405.1. Lineage (NCBI taxonomy): Eukaryota > Metazoa > Chordata > Mammalia > Carnivora > Phocidae > Leptonychotes > Leptonychotes weddellii. The sequence continues at coordinate 79,561,485 of NC_138379.1, read as the reverse complement.
GCTATAGTCTTGCCAAAGAAAATGGAAGGAACTAAGCTACGGGACGTGGGAATCATAGCAATGTTATGCTGAAGTTTTGCAATAGTCTTCTTCCCTTGGTCACTTTGTCTAAATAAACTAAAACCATGCCAAATATATTCAGCACCTGCTGGGAACTCATTTCTTCATCTTCTCTTCTTCCTTCTCTGTAGTGCATGTCATTGTATTACGGGGAAATCCTTGCTTTCAAAAACAGTGCTGTGAGAACCCAGAATACAGGTCCTCCTTGCTCAAGAGCCTGACCTCAGTCCTCAGAGTTGCAACCCAAAATGACTCAGACCAGTGAGTGGGTGAGTGGGAGGTTTTAAAGCTACACTCCAAGAGCTAGTACCAGGCAGAGCACACAATGAGAACTACATCACTAACTTAGCAACAGTTTGTCAGTTTTTTCTTTTAATCTCCCCAATTTCTTCAACCAGATGTAAGAAATGAGACTCAGAACAAGTACATTTTTATAGAGACAAGAGCAGAGAGAAACAACCAACGCATAGAGTATTAACCAAGACAAGGCTGAGGAAAACATAGGGGTACATCCGGCGGTCAAGGTGAGCGGGATCAGAACACCTAAGTGAACGAGAAAAGGATGTTGTGTGCAACACCCGCCCCAAGTGATTTCTTTTTTTTTAATTTTATTTTATTATGTTATGTTAATCACCATACATTACATCATTAGTTTTTGATGTAGTGTTCCACGGTTCATTGTTTGTGCATAACACCCAGTGCTCCATGCAGAACGTGCCCTCTTTAATACCCATCCCCAGGCTAACCCATCCCCCCACCCCCCCTCCCCTCTAGAAGCCTCAGTTTGTTTTTCAGAGTCCATCGTCTCTCATGGTTCGTCTACCCCTCCGATTTCCCCCCCTTCATTCTTCCCCTCCTGCTATCTTCTTTTTTTTTTTTTAA
>NC_138379.1:79532063-79560043 GCF_054177405.1 Leptonychotes weddellii | reverse complement strand
AGCGATGTTGAGCACTTTTTCATGTGTCTGTTGGCCATTTGGAGGTCTTCTTTGGAAAAATGTCTGTTCATGTCTTCTGCCCATTTCTTGATTGGATTATTTGTTCTTTGGGTGTTGAGTTTGATAAGTTCTTTATAGATTTTGGATACTAGCCCTTTCTAGGAAGGAGAAAGAAAGAAACTGAACCAGGCCAACATGTTGACACTTTGTCTCACCTGACAGCTTAAATAAACACACCAGTTCTAGCCTCTCCTCTTGTTGCCAATGCAACAACCACATGCACTTTGCACAAGTCTAGAAACAGAAGCCAGAGTTTCTGGCCATTGCTTAAACTTGTAACCTTTCCAAGCTTGGCCCAGGGCAGGTATCTATTGAGCAGACAGGATGGTGAAATTTCCCAAGGAAGCCCTTAGCTAGAACAACAAACAGGGCCACCCTAGAGGTTGGTTCCAGGTATAAATTCCCTGCTAGCATTGAGCTGCGGGCGGGGGTGGGGGAGCCCCAGCACTCTGCACTGCTCTGGGAAGGCTGGGTAAGGAAGAGCACAAAGGGGACCAAAGCTGTAGGCAGGTCCAACTTGGGCCAGAGGCCTTTTGGGATTTAAAGGACCGGAAGAGGGATAGAAAGGATTATGATATTGAGACCAACCGATTACTTAGACTGGTTCGGGGATCTACACTTGGGCAGGCTTGGAAATTCGGCTTTATCAAAGAACATGTACTGATTTGGGCCATTATCAATCTTCTGGATGTTGTCCATTTGCCTTTCAGTCTCCACCCCTTCTTACCCTGTTCTGCACTCCCGCAGGCTGGCAGTGTGAACCAATTCCACAGAATCCTCGATCCTCTGGCTTTGGGTTGACTTTGACCAATTGGAGGTCCTGGCAGGAGATCACTGTATAGCAAAGAAAGGCAGTCAGGGAGGCTATTTCTCCAGTGTCCCACCTTCCAGGTGGCTGTGGGTTAGCCATGTTGCTCTGCTGAAGGCCCAGCTTGTTTGGGCCACGCTCCTCCCTACAGCACCCCTCCCTGGGTTCCAGAAACGGTTTTTTCTTGTCCCTTCAAGAGGACAAGAGGAGGCCTAAGAGTTTCCTCCTATTATTAATGCAGAACACTGCCCTCCCTATTCCTTGCAGATTTTCCACACCTCGTAAATCGCCGCATATCAAACTCTCCTTAAAATATCTCATCTCATGTGCGACTCAGAACACTTGTGAGATTCAATCAACCTGACATTCAATCAACATCCGTCAACTGACAGCATGGAAATGAAGATGAGAATAACTGTCCCTGAGGTAAGTTTATATGCTCCCTATGATTTTATCCTCTAACTTTATTAGTTTGGATGGTTGCAAAGACAACTTTCAAAAGCTCTTAATTTTATCCTGTGTGTGATGCCTCAAATTTGAATAAGCTGCCTGCAGATGGATGGTTGTACTGGGTAATAATCTTGTTAAGTATTCGCTTGCTTTTTTTTTACTCAATTGTGTGAGAATATAAAACTAAACTGTATTAGAACAGTAAGATATTGGGGCACCTGGGTGGCTCAGTTGTTAGGCGTTTGACTTTGGCTTGGGTCATAATCCTGGGGTCCTGGGATTGAGCCCCGCTTCAGGCTCCCTGCTCAGTGGGGAGCCTGCTTCTCCCTCTCCCTCTTCTCCCTCTTCTCAGTGTTCTGCCCCTCCCCCCACTTGTGTGCACACGCTTTCTTTCTCTCTCTCACTCTCTCCAATAAATAAGTAAAATCTTTAAAAAAAGTAAGATATTAAGAATGAGTACAGATTTTAAAGGCAGGCAGCTAGGGATTTGAATCTACCACCTATTGGCTGTGTGTCCTTTGGAAAGCTACTTAATTTCTCTTAGTCTTGTTTTCATTCATTAAATAGTCAAAATAACTGTACCTACTCCTTATGGTTGTTGTGAAGGGTAAATGAAATAATATACATAAAATATGGGTACAGTGAGCACTTAAAAATGGCAGAAATTATTACCATTATTAAAATGTTGTTAAAATAATGATGTACTTGAAAGTCATTTATCTCGACAGGTTTTTATGAAGGTTAAGTGAGCTAATATCTTTAACGTGCTTAGAATAGCTCCTGGCACATATCTAAAAGCTATATGAGTGTCAATTAATAGTTAAATAATATTTAAGTGTAAACACCTAGGTATAATTTGATTCCTTTCTCTCTGCCTTTTAATTATTCTCTGTCTCCTCTCAAACTACTTTTGGCTTTCTCTCCAGGCTTAAATAGAAAAGAACCTTCTAACTTTATCCTGAAATTTCTCTTGGAGTCAAAAATCTTCCCGAGCACATGCATACTTGTTTCAAGTTCTGATTTTTAAGGCTCGGGTCAGTTTAGGGTCAAAAGTGATTTCAAACAAGCGTTTTTGAATATTTAATTCCTCACACTCCTGAATGAGATTTTAGCTCTTTTCAACAGGGATGGGGAAAGGGGGCGGGTAGGTTTCCTATGACTCCCTCCTGGGGTTTAATCTGCTGGAGCAGCTCACAGAACTCAGAAAAACAATTTACTTGTAGATTTCTTACAAAGGCTATTAAAGGATACAAATGAAGAGCCAGATGAAGAGATACATAGGGTAAGGTCTGGAAGACTTCTGGGCACAGGAGTTTCTGTCCCGGTGGAGTATGGGATGTACCACTATCCAGAACACTGATGAGTTCTTGTGCACCAACCCAGAAGCCCTCCAAACCCCATCCTTTTGGGTATTAATGGAGGCTTCCTTACATAGGCAAGACTGATTAAATCATTAGCCATTGGTGATTCAACCTCCCCCCTTCTCCCCTCCCCCGGAGGTCAGGGGGTTGAGGCTGAAAGTTCCAAGCCTCTAATCACTATGGTTCCTTCTCCTGGCAACCAGCCCAAATCCTTAGAGGCTTTCCCAGCTCACCTCATTAACATAAACTCAGGTATGGTTTAAAGCTCGTTAGGAAGAAAAAAATACACCTTTGCCTCTCTTATGACTTACGAAATTCCAAGGGTTTTAGGAGCTCTATATGCCAGAAACGAGGATGAAGACCAAATACATGTTTTTTTATTTTAAAGCATAATATTACATTTCTATAACCAAGAAGGCCAAGAGGTGACCTGAGTTCAAACCCAGCTGGATCCAGCGGGTTCAAATGACAACATAAGGACTGTGCTTTTCACCACCTCTTAGTTCTACAGGCAGCTAGTTCTGTTGGCTCCAGACAGATTTTCTCCAGGTGACAGCGAAGATGATCACTGGTTATTCCTGGTGTCTATCATCCTTAGAGGTAAAGAGAAAAGAGAGAACCTTCTCTCCCTAGCATATCATTCAGTCCGTATCAATTCCTAAAGAGGACCCTGGTGAGGGCACACGTCCATCTGTCTGCATCCAGGACAGTGAGCATTCTGATGGTTCAGCTGGAGGCAGGGGTCCCGAATAGTCACATGGTATGGGGAAAGGGCCTTTCTCAGAAGGAAGGCTTGGCGAGCAGCATAGCCCCATAGTTCCATTTGGCTGGAACATTCTTCTAAACTCTCCAATGCAAAGCTGTTTGAATACCCATGGAGTTAGATGTACATTCTGTTTTGGGAAAAGGAGCACTGTGGGTTTGATGATATCGAGGACAGGTCAGAGGTCATCCTCTCCGCCCAGACCCTCTTTGTACTTCATGGTGGACCACTGGTTGATGATGATAATCTACCTAGCAATTTCAATCTCAATATAAAAAAAAATGGAAGGGTCACTCCGTTGCACCATCTCCCCAATTTACCCTCCTGCCTCCCCAGATAGTAGCTAAAGACACACCTGTGAGACAGAAAAGGAAAATATCTCAGCACAGATTAGGTCATGAACAACAGACATGTCTATTCTTTTATACTCTCAGTTCCCCAATCTGTTTTTTTTCTTTCCATTGGGGTAGAGCCAAAAAGACAGAATGAAAAGACACCCCCAATATATATTCATCATTCCTCTATGACAACCCCATGATGTCTCCTTTTTCTTCAGTGAGGGGGTTTTTCTGACTGCTGGCTTTTATAATTCATCCAGTAGGTAGTTTCAATTTGATGATCAATTTTTTAAAAATAACTTTTTTGGCCCCCTGACATTTCAGCCATTTAAATAGAACATAATAGAGTTTTCCAAAGAAATAAATGGTGATTTCTTTATATAGCTTCTCACATTCAAACACATTTGCATGCATGGTCCACCTGAAAAGCTACAACTAACGATCTTACACATGAGATTCTCATTTTCCTCTTCCCGGTATCCCTGCCCTCCTCGTATCAATACTCTTTCAAAACCTCATATTAAATTCTTCCCTCCAGGAAGCCTTCCTTGATTAATCAATCACTCCCAGTGATTGGAGATACAGTTCCAATTAGGTTCACCTTCTCTTGTTCATATACGGATTCAAAGTTTCAAGAGTCTTAAGTTGTGAGTATATATACGTGCCACTTTTCCAAGCAGGCAACAACTGTGTCCTATAACCATCCCCTTATCCACAAGATTGCTTGAAGCAAAGACAATGGAGGAACTTATTTACTGGTATAGTGAAAGATCCTGGGCCCTGCAAAATGCCTGAGCTGAGGTGAAGATCCAGCTCTGTTATTTACCAACTGTACAGGGAAAAAGATCAATACGTAAAAGCTTAATTTTCTTACATGAAAAAGTGATAATAAAGTCTTGAGGATTTGTGTGATAATGAAATAGGTTATATATTCAAAAACTTTTAAGGATGCTTGTGGATCCTTCAAAAAGTATTTGTTTCCTTAGTGATGTGATTGATGGAACTACTGAGTCTGTGAAATAACTTTCACATTTGTTGTTGATGTTTGAAAATCTTTTCCAGAAGACAAAATCCCTTATGCCAAATTAGAAATAAGAAGAAAATGTCAAATGATCTTGGAGCAAGGAGCAATAAACTTAAATATGTGCTTAATACATGGCCATGCATTCCATCTCTGCTCTTTCCCTCACAGGATTGCACATCATGAACTGGTCAAAGTAAAATGTCCCACTCAGCCTGTGGCACACCTCAGAGTCCCCAACACAGGACTCCTGACAGACATTAGCAATTGATTGGAGTGTGTCCACTCATGCTAACACGTACATCATTGATACCAGCTACGTTCAGAAGGGCAGGATTTGATTTGAGGAAGAGAATAAGGAACAAGCATTGCTCGATGTAGAGGTAAGAAAGGGCACCAGGGGAGAAAAAGGTACAAGTTCTCTGGCCAGATAGAGTTTCTAAAATGTTACTACTGGGGCCCCTGGGTGGCTTAGTCGTTAAGAGTCTGCCTTCGGCTCGGGTCATGATCCCAGCGTGCTGGGATAAAATCTTAAAGATTTTATTTATTTATTTGACAGAGAGAGACACAGTGAGAGAGGGAACGCAGGCAGGGGGAGTGGGAGAGGGAGAAGCAGGCTTCCCGCGGAGCAGGGAGCCTGATGCGGGGCTCGATCCCAGCACCCTGGGATCATGACCCGAGCCGAAGGCAGACTCTTAACGACTAAGCCACCCAGGCGACCCATAAATAAATAAAATCTTAAAAAAAAATGTTACTATTATCCAGAGAGGTATTCCTCAGGGCCCAGTTGAAAGGATTGCCCCATGGACTATTAAATAAACTAATGATTAATTGTGAAGTACTTGAAGTAACAGGACAGTAGGATAGGGAATAGCACGAGGAGACCTACCAGTGTGTGGAATGCACCTCTAAGGAGGTGACATTTGGACTGACATCTAAAGAATAATCTTTATGGACCAGCTATTCAAAGAAGAGCATGAAGAAGTAAATGGGAAGGTTGCAGGCAAGAATAAACTTGGGCTTCTCAAAAGGTTGTAGGAAACCAGCAGGGCGGGAGAAAAGTGGACTGGGCGGGGGGGATGGGAATGGGTGACAAAGGATGAATTTAAATGGCTGGCAGGGCCAGATCACACAGAATTCTGGGACCTATAATGGGAAATTTGGATAGACATTCAAGGGCTTCTAGGTTAGTTACATGATCTTAGATAATTTTTAAACACCATCTCTGGTTACTGTGGGCAAATTGGGTGGGGGTGGAGGTGGGGATGGGTTAGGAATTCAATAGGAGACACATATTGGGAGGTTCAGTGAAAGAGGATAGTGGTTTAGTCTGAGCAACATGTGTTCTGAAGTTAAACTGTAGGACTTGCTGATACACCCAGCCCGGGGGACCAGGAGAAGAGAGGAACCATGACTCCTGGTTTCTGGACGGTAGTGCCATTTATCCAGATGAGGGCTAACAGGAGGAGAAACATTGAGGGTAGGGGTGATTTTCTTGGAGAACAGGTTCATGTATCATTCAGTGGCCAGTTTCTCTTATCCAGTGCAAATTCTGGGCTTGGAACTAAGGGGGAAAAAAATCTTAAGATCAAGAACAAGAGGGAATGTATGCTTGTATTTGGGCCATTCCTTCATTCATCTATTCAACAGATATATATTGGGCACCCATCATGTGCCAGACCCTCTTCTAGGTTTGGGGATTACCAAAACTCTTTCTGTCATGGAATTTATGTTCTACTAGTGGGAAGAGGGGGCATATGTGCACAAAAATAAGTATAAAATATACTAAGTGGTGTAAGTGGTGATGAGTGCTACGAATAGAAGGAAGTAATGTAAAGGATAAAAAATTAAGCATGTGTGTGTAAGGGACATGGTTGTAGAGGTGCTTGGGTGGCTTATTCAGTTGGGTGTCCAAGTCTTGATTTCGGCTCAGGTCATGAGATCGGGGTCCTGGGATCCAACCTCCCGTCGGGCTCTGTGCTAAGCACAGAGTCTGCTAGTTCCTCTCCCTCTGCTCCTTCCCCTCCTCTTGCACTCTCTTTCTCTCCCCTCTCTCTCTCTCTCCAATAAATAAATAAATAAAATCTTTTTTAAAAAAGAGGAATGGTTGTAATTTTTTTTTTTTTTTTTTTTTAGAGAGAGATTGCACAAGCACGTGTAAGCGGGGTGGGGCAGGGGGAAGGGCAGAGGAAGAGAGAATTTTAAGCAGGGACCATGCTCAGTGTGGAGCCTGATACAAGCTCGATCTCATGACTCTGAGATCATGACTTGAGCTGAAATCAAGAGCCCGACGCTCAACCAACTGAGCTACCCAGGGGCCCATGGTTTGGTATTTTATATCTGATAGTCAGCAGAGCCTCTCTGATAAGGTGACATTTAATTGGAAAAGGGAAGAAGGCAAGAAAGCAGGCTACATGGCTATCTGGGGGTGTTCCAGGTAAGGGAACATAAGTGCAAAGGTCCTGCTTGCTTGTGTTCCAGGAGCTGCGAGACAGCTTGTCTGGCTGGTGCAGGTCACAGAGGGCCAGTGCAGGGGAAATAGAGATCAGAGAGGTAATGGGGCCAGTCCTTATTCGCCTTATAGGATAATTGTGAGAAATTTGACTGTAAGATGAGGAGCCACTGATTTTACTGAGGACCCACCAAAGATTCTCATTTGCATTCCCTGTTCTTATAATAAATGAGGAAACATTTTATCCCTGGCAAATTTATGGTGAAGGATAAAAAACAGATGAAGAATGTAGACAGGAGTGTGTATGTGCCTACTAGCAAAAATTGCCTAAGCCAAAAAGATACAACATATGTCTTACTCAAGCCATTTCATCACTGAGCAACTTGGGATACAATCCTGAAGCGGCAAATTCTGCTACAAGAGGTGTGATTTAGGGAAAACAGCAAAGTGCCATTTTTCTCTCTCAAGATTTCTCTACTGCCAAAAATCTTATCCAACCATCCATCCAACCAACCAACCAACCAACCAACCAACCAAACTTTATTGATCTTCTACATGTACAGCAGAGGACTAGGTAGTATAAATAGCTACAGATGGATAAGATTCTCCTATTCTGTGTTTTCTTAGATTCTATTTGGTCTCCATTAATTATAGGGTCAAACCAATAGCCACAATTGTTTACATCTCCCCTGTGATCCGGCTTAAGTAGACACATAAAAACCATATTACAAACTCTCCAACCAATCCTCAGGCCATACTCCCAACCACCTCCTTAATCTAACTCACACATCAAGCCAATATTTCCCTTGGGCCAGGTGCCAGACAACCAGAGACAGTCCCTATGCCCCAAAGCTCACTGGAATTATTCAAACTAGTCACTCCTCAGCTGTTTACACTGTCCTATCATATCTTTACCACAAAAACCCCAATAAAGGCTGTGGTCTATAGTTTCCCCTCGCTCCTGCTTCTCCCTCCTGACCTAACCTGGTGCTTCTCCACGTGGACCTGTGTGGCATGGCGTGACCCCCTTCCCTCAGGAGTTGTAAGTAATAAAACATCTTTCAATGGCATTAACCTCTCCTTATTGTCACTCAATCACCTTTGTAAAATGAAGACCCAATTGCAAACCATCTACCCAAAACAATTCCCCTCTCCCTCTTTCTCGGAGTTAAAAATCTTCCCGGGGCGCCTGGGTGGCTCAGTCGGTTAAGCATCTGCCTTCCGTTCAGGTCATGATCCCAGGGTCCTGGGATTGAGCCCCACATTGGGCTCCCTGCTCAGCGGGGAACCTGCTTCTCGCTCTCCCTCTGCTCCTCCCCTTGCTTGTGTGCTCTCTCTGTCAAATAAATAAGTAAATAAATGATCTTTAAAAAAAAATCTCCTTCCCTTTGTTCCTTACCTCTAATTTTATCTTTGTCATGACTGAGATATGGTTTCTTTTTTTTTTTTTTTAAGATTTTATTTATTTATCCGACAAAGAGAGACACAGTGAGAGAGGGAACACAAGCAGGGGGGAGTGGGAGAGGGAGAAGCAGGCTTCCCGCCGAGCAGGGAGCCCGATGTGGGGCTCGATCCCAGGACTCCGGGATCGTGACCTGAGCTGAAGGCAGACACTTAACAACTGAGCCACCCATGCACCCCTGAGATATGGTTTCTTTGCTCATGCAGGCTAATCCATGTTTTTCAGGCATTATGAGCCCTGAAAAATGGATGTGGAGCAGTTCTTGGTAGAACTATTTGCCTTTCTTGAAGATCACCGCGCCTTGACACCACCCCTTGTAGACTGCAGTTTTCCTCCGGCCCTGCTTCCATTCTCCTCACTCCGGATAGTCCTTGACAAAAAATCTGGAATATCTTCAGGCCACTGTTCAGTCTTAGAGATACATTTCCATTCTATTTAGTGCCTCGGAGAAGTCATCATGGTTAATATCTGCACTTTAATGCTCCCTCCTGAGCTATGGTTCATCCAGCTAAGTCATGCTTTAGTGATAATTAGGGAAGAGGTGACCGACATGGGGATTAGATTCATGGCTTAGTTTGTCTGGGAGATATATATATTTTTTACTGCTAATTTATATGACAAATCTGGGAGGCACTCTTGGCTAGCATAATTTATTTTACTGGCGTGAGAGGTTGTGTTTTTCTAATTCTTCAGCTGAGCTTGCTGACCTGCATAAAGTCAGCAAAATCCAGTAATATTGTTCAAGCATCCTTGTAGAATCTATGCTAAATACTAGCAATTGAGTTCAAGTAGATACAGTTTGGTGTCCTTTGACTATTCATATTGCAAAGCTGACACAAACATGAAACAGTTTAATATAATACCACAGAATATGCTCCCGTGTTGTAATGATTTATTCACAGTTGCTTCCTAGCTAAAGTTTTAGCAACTAAGCACTGAGCGCCCCCCTCCCACCAGACCTGCTGAAATACACTAGAATTGCCTGGTTCTCACTCAATAATGGTGAGAACATTCAGTGCCAAGTTCCCAAGTCTTAGGCTTGGTCCTCCAAATGCTTTTACCCTGGACTTCCCTCCTCAGTGACTGGTAGCTTGGTGTTTTGTTTCGATATTAGGTTTCAACTGGCTAGAATGTGTTAAGTAACTTCCTTCTCCACAATGTACTTTAACTGAACCTCTTCTTCTTCAGATATACGGTAAGAGGCCCCTCAGGACATGGAAAGGCCATCTGGTCTTGTGGCACATAGCTGTATGCATCTCTCCATCCCTCAGGAGAGCTGTACCCACAGTCCGAGCCCTTCCGTCTTTCCATAATGCCAGTTGGAGCAGATCTTAACAACTTGATCCTGTGTTTTTATAGGTCAATTAGCATTTATCTGAGTAATTAACAAGCCCAGTTCCCCACTGTGCTAAACCTCTCAAAATCATACAAAACTGGACCTGTAAATCCTTAATCCCACTTCCCCACCCTGGCACGGAGCTTGGTGTCAAGCCATTTTGTGTGGGTTTATCCTTCAGAGTGCAATAGGAAAATCATTCTGGACTTCAAGAAGGAAATGTCAAGACAAGAAACAGAAGGAGGCAAAGAGAGGTCATTGGTGCAACCATTAAAGAAAAACTTCAGGCTGCCAACTTCAGCCCTATAGAGAAATGGGGACTAAAGCCAAAGACAGATTTCAACCCCATGTCAGCTGAAGTCTAACATGCAGTCACTCATTTGAGCTACAGCTTGAATTTATTTCTATGTATTTGTGACTTTGAAAATGCAGTATCAGTCATGGTGCTTATTTCTCTTGGACTTGGGGCAAAAGGATTTGATGTTACTACAGTAACATTTCGGGGAAGGAGGTGGGAAGGAGCGAACAGTATGTTCCCACATTTGGAGACATTCTCTCTCCCTCGTAAGTGCTTCTTCTTATTCCTGTATGTAGGGATTTTGCAAATTAGCCATAAAAAAAAAAAAAAGCCTATTTCTTACTCAGGCATCTACTCACACTTTGAAAAGAGAAAAAGGGCTTTTACTAGTTTGGCATTAGCTAACTTATTGTACTTTATTTATTGGTAGATGACAGTACTTTTATATATGTCTTATCTCCACAGTAGATTGTAAGCTTGGGGAAAGGGAGTCGCTCTATAGTAGTTACAGGACTATGGGAGCAATGCCCATGAGTCCGTATGCAAATGAGAATTGGCATCCCCTCCCTTCCCCTGGGAGGGGATGAGCACTCATTCTCAAGGTGCTGCAATTGCTCAACTGATTTTGGAACATTGCCAGGGGCAGTCTTCTAGATCTTTCCATGAATTGCCTTTACTTCAGATCTGGTTCACAGGTCACCCCAAAATCAGTTTGGATACTTTACAATCATCACACTTCATGAGTATTTTTAAAAGAATTATTGAGCTATCCTTTACATATAATAAAATTCACCCATTTTAAGTGTACATTTCAATGATTTTTAGTAAAGTTACGGAATTGTGCAAAAGTCACCACAATCCAATTTTAGGACATCTCCATCACCCATTTCCACCCTTAGCCCTGGCAACCCCTAATTTACTTTCTGTCTCTATAGATTTGCCTTTTCTGAATATTTCTTATAAATGGAAGCCTACAGATCTTTTGTGACCGGCTTATTTCACTGAGCTAATGTGGGTTTTTTTGTTTGTTTTTTTTGTTTGTTTGTTTGTTTTTAGAGAGTGGGGAGAGGGGCAGAGGGAGAGGGAGGGAATCTTAAGCCAGACGCAGGGCTCGATCTCATGACTCTGAGATCATGACCTGAGACAAAATCAAGACTTGGATGCTTAACCAACTGAGCCACCCAGGCACCCCTAGCATGTTTTTAAAGTTCAACCATGTTGTGGCATGTATCAGTAGTTCATTGTTTTTTAAGGCAGAAAAATTATTCACTGTATGGCTATACCACACCTGTTATCCATTCATCCATGATAGGTATTTGGGTAGTTTCCAGTTTTTAGCTGCTATGAATGAAGCCGTCTGAACATTCACATATAAGTTTTTGTGTGGACTTCATTCCTTTTTTATCAGAAAATATTTCTCAATTTTATATCGCCTCTACTCTCAATAGCTTTGCAACATTGAAAATATTTTTAAAAACTGTACCACAGGATCCAAAGGTGATGCCCAAAGAAAAAACCTTTTGAAAATTCTTTCTACAGATAATACAATTAGACTAAGAATGGACCAAGAGTAATTGTTCTGAAGATCATATTCATTTGAAATACAAACGCAGGTGTATTGGTTATAAAATAGTTCATCTATTTTATAATCTATGTGTATGGCTTAATTATACCACTCTTGTGAGTTGACAACAGTTTAGCACAGTACTTTTCAGATAGTAGCTGCTTAATAAATGTTTGCCGATTGATTTAAAAACGCCCTCAGTAGTTCCCCTTGGAAAGTAAAATATCGAAAGCTTTTATTCTTAACAGTGTTTTTTCCATTTTGTGTAAACAACAAAAGCCCTCTGAGAGAACAAGACAAGCTATCCGAAGGGCCCCAGGTCACAGTTATCTATCAGGCAGCCATATTGATCTTCCTTCAGCTCAAGGGGCAGGTGCAATTTCTCTGTAGGCTTGGAGAAGCAGGAAGCATTTTGTTGGACCAGTGGGAGCATTTGGTCAGCCAGTGCATTATGTCTCCATGGGAAACAGTCACAGGAGGCAAGCTATCTCTTGGCAAGGGTCTCCCCTGCCCCTTGCTGGCACATTTTCTTGGAAGGTTGACTTGCCTGGATACGACATTGGCTAACTTCCTCTCATTGGCTCTCTTGCACACTGTTCCAGGCCTGCGTGGTCAGATTTGGGCTGTGAACTCAACAGCTTCCAACCACAAGGAAACGAGAACCACTTCGTGGTCCTGCTTGCTGACATTTTAGCTGTCTTCTTGGTTCTGGGCAGCCGCTAAGGCATATATGCCGTGGTCTATGTGTTCTGGGGTGGCACTTAATGAAAGCCCATCTTTAATTGGACAAATGAAGTGTCCCCCTCTGGGTTTTCCTGGTGCCAAGAAAATAGTGCGTTAGAAATGCAGTCCGGGTGTCTGCCCCACAGCACGTGTTCTGTGTGCTTCTTCTCAGGGAGCACGGCCAACGGCAAGACCATGACAGGGTCTTTCAGTCAGGTTCTATCACCTCAGCAGTCAGCTCTTTTCCACTTTCTTTTTTTTTAAGATTTTATTTATTTATTTGACAGAGAGACAGCGAGAAGGGGAACACAAGCAGGGGGAGTGGTAGAGGGAGAAGCAGGCTTCCCGCTGAGCAGGGAGCCCCATGTGGGGCTCGATCCCAGGAGCCCGGAATCAGGACCTGAGCAGAAGGCAGATGTTTAATGACTGAACCACCCAGGTACCCCTCTTTTCCACTTTCATGTGGTCATAAGTTGTTCCTGTTTTAATTTTCAAAGCACCTTCGTATACCTAGGAACTCAGCCCAGGTTTTAGAACTTAACATAAAATGTATTTAAGTAATTGTAATTCTTTTCCACCACAAAATATTAAATTTCATTTTAGGAAATATCAATTAAAAATTCAATACACTCAACATTTTGTTTCATTACTTGTTTATCTCCCGTTAAAAAATAAAAAAAACCTGTATCTTATCAACTTTATTCTTATAATGTTGTAGTTGTCTCTACTTTTCCTTTATTTGAATTTTTGGCTCACCTACTAGAGGGCACATCTATTTCTGTTGGCCAAGTGCCTTTCCCTTCTGGGAGGAGTGTTCACCTTCCTCCCAATAATGCTCTGCCCCACTCTTGCAGCCATGTGATCCAAGTAGAGATTTCCTTGTCTGACTCTGACCCAGGGATGGGCAATGACCGAATTTGGCCAATCGGAGCCCTTTCCTGAAACTTTTCCAACTGGAACTTAAGGGGAAAGAGGATTCATTGCTCCTTGATCAACATATTCTCATATTTGCATAGGTAACTCTCAGTTGGGTATTGTCACTTGCAATCAAAACCCTAACTTACATACATACTCTTCCTACAATCCGGACTGGTCTTTCTGGTCCTAGAACTTTATTACTGGCTTTTTAATTGGCAAATTAAAACAAAACAAAACACATGCCACAATACTTTTGCTTTGTCCTATTTCCCTTTTATAACCTAAGGATTTTTTTAACAGCTCTAAGGTTAGCAAGAGGGAAGAGATGAAGATAGGTGCTTAGAAACAGCATCACTATGCAATACTGCAGACAACTGAGTGTTCAACTAGAAAAAGATTCCAAACAGCCTCTGGGAAAGGCGTAGTGGAAATAAAGCAATTATTTGAAAAGCTGTTATGTGAAGAAAGAAGTAGAGTTGTCTGTCATTTTGCAGGGGAATTAATTCCCATGGTTGGAATTAGCAGAGTCTGATTTCTGTTCTTTATGAAGAGAAAATGATTTCTAATAACCAAAATGTACCCCAAACAAACAAGCCTCGCTTAAAAAGTGAGATTCCCAGGCACTTAGAGGTTATCATTTAAGGACTCCTGGGTGAGGGGCATTACCTCAGACTCTCTTTAATTTTTCAGAATCTGTGGTGTTGAAATGGAGATGGAATAGTAGGAGACAGAAAGAGGTCAGGAACTTGGGAGAACATCTCATCTGCCTGCGATGAGAATCAGGCTCCATCTGACATAGGAACAGATCCTTATCCTGCATCCTGCCACGCCCGAGTGACCGGATGTCAACTTCCCTAACTTCATTCGTTAACATTATTTACGTGGTGGCTGGAGGATCTTGTCTCTCTGGATCTTAGTTTTCTCATATAGACAAAATGGGGAGCTTGGAGTAGCTTAGAAGTCTCCAGATCTTCCTGCTAGAGATCACAGGGGGAGGACCGAGAGGAAATCCCAAAGGATGGAGAGTTAAGGAAATGCAACCTCCATTATTGTTAAGGCAGTTCGGTTCTTGAACCTGAAAGGAGGCCAGACCCCATAATCAAAGGCACAGAGGTTACAGATGAAGCTGAAGGGAGACACAGCAACACCAAAAAGTACTTAGGCTGGTCTCCCCGAACAGTGGGTGAGGCCCTGCTTATAAAAAGTCCCAGCTCTGTTCCTGCTCCGGTCCAATTTGCTAAAATTGGGAAAGAAAAGAAATGCTTCATTCTCGTTGATTGGAAGGGCCTCTTCCTGATTGGTTGATATTGCCAACTCAGGCAGCTCATTGGTGCTCTTTAGAGCCGGGGTCTTCTGCTTTAAGTCCGGCTGGTAGAGGGGACGCATCCTGGTCTTGCTCTGTTAAGAGAAGCAGTTTTAACAATAGCAGTCCTCAGAAAGCACCGCAGGTACGCAACGTTTTTCTCTTGGGGTTTGCTCCCACAGACCTTCACTGTCTCAGTATTTCACGTGCTTTCTAGCTCTCCCTAGGCTTTGGGATGGCCGTACAGCTGGAGAAACGCATGGAGGGGATACTTGGAGGACTGGTAACATGATTTGCGGGGCCCTGTGCAAAATGAAGATGCGGGGCTCCTTGTTCAAAATAACAAGAACTTCAAGACAGCAAAGGTAGAGCATTAAACCAAGTGCGGGGTCCTTCTAGATGTGGGACCCTATGTGATTGTGTAGGTCCTACACCCATGAAACCAGCCCCGAATATATAACACCCTGTATCAAATGGACAAATATAAAACAATAGATCTGAGGCTTTTTGTGTAGTTGCTTTCAAAACTCTCATTTGGCTGTAATAGAGGATACTTCAATCAAAAAATCAATTTGAAGCTTCACTGATCATCTATATACCAAAAAAACTTTGTAATTCTCTAAGTAAACAATAGAAGAAACAAATAAATGCCCAACAAATTTCTCTGAATTCCCCAAATTGGAATGATTGTGGGTTTGGTTTATTATGACAATCTGCTTCCAAAGAGGCCTGCCGATGAAGGGGATTTGCCTGCATTGATTAAACACACGTTTTATCTCCATTTGTCTTTATTCAGAATCAAATGCATCCATTTATCCTCTTCTGGGACTGGTGTCAATGAACCATTTTTCTTTTCTTCTTCAGTCTGCAACTATTTATCACACCTTAAGTACTTAAATTGCCCCACACTGTGCTAAGTAATTTAAGTACCAGGAACCAGTCCACAGCCAAGGATGGCTGGTGGGGTGGAATGAAGAGTCATCTAAAGAAAGCGAATGTCAGGAGCCAAGACATGAAGGTCAAAATCTTAAATTGTCCACTCAGTGACCTTTGCAAGCTGTTGGCCGTGGGGCTTTGAAGCGGCCTGAGCTCTTGGTCCTGTGCTGAGATGCTTCAAAGCTTTATTTAAAATGTCTGGATCCCCATGAAGCCCCACTAAACCCAAGTTACCAGGAGATTTGGAGAACACTGGGGTCGATGGGCTTCATTGTTTATAAAATCAAGAGTGCTGGTAAAAGAAATAACGCGTTGAAAGCTTGGAATCCTGAGAAGCTCGTGGTCAGCATTAACCAGCTTTACTTCCCACATCAGGTAGAACATCAGTCTGGCTGTAAATTTAAGCAAACTACGTTAGATAGGAACATAGACACTGTACCTTGTGTAGGTGCTGTTTACTCCATGGCATGAATAAATGTACCTGTAAGATGAAAAAAAAAATCTTAAGTTGGTTGGAGAACCCAGTGTGGCTGGAGTATAGGAGGTATGTGGGAGATAATGTGGGAGGTGAATATAGAAAGGAAGCTTGGAGCTAATAGTGGAGGGCCTGTGATACCAAAGGAGTTTGTCATTGATCCTATGAACCAGAAGGAGTTTTCCAGCAGGGAAGTGGTAAGAACTGCCCTTTTAGGCATTTGTTAGTCACACCTGGCACTAATAAGTGGTAGCTATTATTATGTAGTAGTTTAAACAGTAATTAGGGAAAGTAGCCACAAATAATGTATTTAATAATGCAGTGCCATTTCCCCAGAGTCTCCCCAATATGGTGGATTATCAACTATCATAGTCTCTCTCTCCATTATTTAGGTCTTTTAATTCTCAGTGGTTCTCAATGCAGAGGTCTCGCATGTCATTCATTAAATTCATCCCCGAGGATCTTTCTTAATACTATTATAAATAATACTTGAACAAATTATTTCCAGTAGTTCATTGCTAGTATATAGACATTCAATAGATTTTTTTTTTTATGTTGAAATTGTATCCTGTGACCTTGCTAAATTCACTTATTTCTATTAAGTTTGGGTTTTTGGGGTAGATTTTTAGAATCATTTTCCATGTACACTACCACATTGTCTATGAATAAAGTACTTTTATGTCTTCCTTTATAATCTGTAAGTCTTCTGTTTCTGTTTAACATTTCTTTTCCACACCTTTTTCACTGGCTAATGTTAATAGAATTGTAAGAACAGCCATCCTTGCTAGTTTCCAATCAGGGGAAACCTTCAGGCCTTTACCATTAATTATGATGTTAGCCGTGGGTTTTTATAGCTGCCTCCCATCAGATTGAGGATGTTCCATTCTTTTTCTAGTTTGCTGAGAGTTTTAGTTGGATTTTGTCAAATTCTTTTGCTGCATCTATTGAGCTAATCTTATGATTTTCTCTTTTATTCTTCTAATGCAGTAAATGACATTGATTTCTATTATTGAACCAACTTTGCATTCCTATAGACAACGTACTTAGTCATGATGTATTATCCTTATGTATTGCTGGATTCAGTGTGCTAACATTTTATTAAATGTTTTTTTTTTTTTCTCATGTCTGTGAAGGTTACTTATCTGTCATTTCCTTTCATCGTAATGTCTTTGTCTTTATTTTGATATCAGAGCACTTCTGGCTTCATAAAATGAAATGGAAAGCATGCAAAATGGATATTATTTCTTGTTTAAATGTTTAGACCACTTGATGTTGTCTTATAATGAAATACCGAGGCCCTGTTCATTTTTTTTCACTCTTTTTTTCTGTTTGTGACCCCCCCGCCTTCAGTCTCTGTTTCTTGAATCTTTCCCTTTTCCTTCTTATGCTACAGTTTGGAAATAACTCCCATGCAGAAAGCTTTAGTGAATATGGAGCCCACCTAATGTGTTTTTAGTCTTTGAAGGATCACATCCCTCCTGTTTCTCTTGTTTAAAGTTTGAAAAGTGTTTCTTCATATATTTTATTCAGTTGTATCATTGTTCACAATATAGAAATAAAGTTGATATCTGTACTCCATCATGGTCAAAACCACAAGTCCAATATTCCTCTTTTTTAAAGCTTGCCATTTACTGAGCATTTGTGTGGGAGAATAAACATTTTACATGCACTTTCTCATGTAACCATCACATAGCTCTCTGTGGCATGTAGTATAGTGTTATGGATGGGTAAATGAGCCTCGAAGAGATTAAGTAAATTTTCTAAGGTCACAGACTTTTTAGGTGGTATATTCAAAATTTGAATTCATCTCTTCTAGATTAAAAAACGAAGCTCTTAACTATTACGTAATTGTGTCATCCTATAAAGATAAAATTGATTTACATCTGAAAAACACTAAGACCCATGATTCATTGAATTAGACATGAGATTCAGACATGATTCAATAAATCAGTAAAGCAGACCTATTCACATTCCTAGTAAAGCATATTTCTATTGCTGTGGAGTAGTTAGCGAGTCATTTTCTTGTTTGATTTCACCCAATTTCCCATTTTTTTCTTTGTTGTTCACTATTGCAAGAAACCACATCTTGCCAGGTTTCTTTCCCCTTTGGATTCAAGAAATAATAAAGGAGGGGCGCCTGGGTGGCTCAGCCGTTAAGCGTCTGCCTTCGGCTCAGGTCATGATCCCAGGGTCCTGGGATCGAACCCCGCATCGGGCTCCCTGCTCCACGGGAAGCCTGCTTCTCCCTCTTCCACTCCCCCTGCTTGTGTTCCCTCTCTCACTGTGTCTCTCTCTGTCAAATAAATAAATAAAATCTTTAAAAAAAAAAAAAAAAGAAATAATAAAGGAACTTCTTCAGAATGAAAGCAAGTGACCCCAAGCAGTAATTCAAATCCATGCAATAAAAACAAAGAGCACAAATAAAGATAATTATGTAATTTTAAAAGACAATATAAATGCTTCTGTGTTCTTTCTTCTTTTAACTGATTTAAAAAGCAGTTGTATAAACTGGTATGTATAAAATTGTATGGTTGGGCGTATAGCATATGGAAATACAATATATTTGACAGTAACAGCACAAAGGTGGTAGATGGGAGAAAAGCTGTCTTGTAGTAACAAAATGACACCAATTGGTACCCTGATCCACTGAAACAAATGAAGAAGACCAGAAATAGGAGATAAGGCTAACATAACAACTGTATGAATATATAATTGATCTCTTTTACCAGCTTTATGAATAGACATTAATTATATAAAGTAATAATTATAACAACGTATTGTTGTGTTTGTAACATTTGTAGATGCAATATGTATAACAATAATACCCAAAAAGGAGGAAGAAGGAATAGTCATACCGGAGTAAGTTTTTTCACTGGAATTAAGTTAATAAAGTTAGTTCCAGTAAGTTATGGTGTCTATGGTAAGCCGTGGAGCAACTACCAAAAAAATAACTCAAAGCAATATAATACAAAAATTAAGGGAACCAAAATGTTAAATAGAATATATTTACTGAATACAGTAAAAGAAGAATAGTGGAACAAAAAGATGTGAGCCATATAGAGGAAAAAATGTAAAATAGCAGATGCAAATCCAACTATGTCAATACTAACACTAAATATGAATAGATTTAAATACTCCAATGAAAAGGCAGAGATTGTCAGACTGGATTAATAAAACAATATGCAACTATATGCATCTACAAGACAGATACTTGAGATTCAAAGACACAAATTGGTTGAAAGTAAAAGGTTGGAAAAATATATATCATTCAGACAGAAACCATAAGCAAGCTGGAGTGGTTATACAAATATCAGGCAAAATAAAATTTAAGAGAAAACAGTGTTACTAAAGATAAAGAACATTTTATAATGTTAAAAGCATCAATCAATCATGAAGATATAATAATTATAATCATATGTGCACCTGAGAACAGATCCTCAAAATACATGAACCAAAAACTAAGGAACTAAAAGGAAAAATAAATGATTCAATAAGAGTAGTTGGAGACTTCACCACCCACTTTCCATAACAGATGGAACAACTAGTCAGAAGATCAATGAGAAAATAGAAGACTTGAGCAATCCTATCAAACAAACAACCCTAACAGACATTTATAAAACAGTCTACCCGAAATAGCAGAAAGCACATTCTTCTCAAAATACGTGAAACATACTCCAGAAAAGCCTATATGTGAAGCCATAAAATGAGACTCAACAAATCTAAAAGTATTGAAATAATAATCATATAGTGTACATTCTCTAACCACAATGGAATGGAGTTAGAAATCAATAACAAGAAAATTTGGAAAATTCATAATTCCCAATATGGGAAATATGTAGAAATTAAACTATGCACTCTAAGTAACTAATGACTCAAAGAAGAGATCAAAAGAGAAATAAGAAAATGCTTTGAGATGAATGAAAACAAAAACACAACGTTCCAAAACTTAGGGGATGCAGCTAAAGCAGTGCTTCAAAGAAAATTTATAGCTGTAAATGCCTGTACAGATTCAACACAAACTCTATCATACTTCTAACTAGCTTCTTTGCAGAAATGAGAGACTCAACCTATAATTCAAATGCAAATGCATATGATAAGCAAGCATTTACCGGTTGGTCGAACATTACATAAAAAGAAGCACAGGGGTTCTCGGGCTGCATGACAAGGGCAGAAACATGCTAGTTCCAAAGTGTTTACCTGAACAGGAAATTCCCAGATCTCAGTGGCATTGTCTCAAGGTCAACTCACCTGTTAGCTGAATCCCTCCATGGGTGAGAAGCACGTGGGGCCAGTCAGGCTGTTTTTAAATATAGCCCTTCTCACCAAAGTCACGCTCTCACCCAATTTCAGCGTAAAAGGAAATGGAGAAATGGACCCTCTCCCACAATGCTGTTAGAATTTAAATAGATAGGGGCACCTGGGTAGCTCAGTCGGTTAAGCTTCTGACTCTTGATCTCAGCTCAGGTCTTGATCTCAGGGTCATGAGATTGAGCCCCACGTCAGGCTCCAAGCTCAGTGAAGAGTCTGGTAAAATTTCTCTCTCCCTCTCCCTCTGCCCCTCCCTGCGCTCACTTGGCATGCATGCTCTCTCTCTCTCTCAAATAAGCAAATCTTTTAAAAAATAAAATAAATAAAAGGTATTTCTATTATTTAATATATAGGGCACAACTAGTATAACAAAGATTCAAATTTGTGGCTTAACAAAGTAGAAATTTTATAGATAGAAGGATTCTCTCTTAGTTAATAGTTCAAATAATCCAAGGCTGAGAAAGGGGGGTTGAATATTAGTATTGGGAACTCAAGTACCTTCTATCTTCTTGCTCTGCAATGTTTAGGTTTGTCCACAAGAACAAAGAAGACTCATTATGACCACATGCCAGACCTTAGGAAAGGGGAGAGAGGGAGAGGGCACACTCCTTTCCTTTTAAAGGCATGAATGAGGGGCACCTGGTGGCTCAGTTGGTTAAGCAACTGCCTTCGGCTCAGGTCATGATCCTGAAGTCCCGGGATCGAGTCCCACATTGGGCTCCCTGCTCGGCAGGGAGTCTGCTTCTCCCTCTGATCCTCCCCCTCTCATGCTCTCTGTCTCCCATTCTCTCTCTCAGATAAATAAATAAAAAATCTTAAAAAAAAAAAT
The DNA here is from genome assembly GCF_054177405.1 of Leptonychotes weddellii. Taxonomy (NCBI): domain Eukaryota; kingdom Metazoa; phylum Chordata; class Mammalia; order Carnivora; family Phocidae; genus Leptonychotes; species Leptonychotes weddellii. Next base: position 79,538,638 of record NC_138379.1, on the reverse strand, counting down.
AAAGGCATGAATGAGCAAGCGGTGGCATGCATCATTTCTGTTTCTATCCCAATGGTCTGAACCTAATTTAAGGGTCATACCAAGGAAGAGTAGAAAATGTAATCTTCAGTTGGACAGCCAAGGACCCAGCTTAAATGGCTATCGCCAAAGAAACAATGGGAGAATGGATGCTGGTGGGGCCAGGGCAGTGTCCACACTACTGTTAGTGTATCTAGTTGTTAGAAAGTTCTATGATCATTGAACTGAACCTGCCTCCCTGACATCACCCGTTGGTCCTAATCTGCCCCTGGAGTCAAGCATAAACTGATCTCTTTTTCTACATTATAGCCTTGCATATATTTGAAGACACTGTCATTTCTCCCTAAGACATTTCTAGCCTAACGTTCTCAATTTCCTTCTTTATTTCTCATATGGCATGTTTTTCAAATTCTCATGACCTTGTCCAGTGTATTCTGTACACACTCTCATGGAACTCTTTAGGTAACATGAATAAAATAGGACTATCGTCCTTCCTGTTCTGGAGAGTGTATTTCAATTAATATAGCTTTAGATTGTGTTTTAACGACTGAAACACATGCAGAGTTTGAGATCAGTGGAAGAACACAGCTCTCTATCTCAGATCCAGCTCAAGTGAGGTCCCCATCTTATAGTCATACAATTGATTTTATGAACTTTAATGTACTACCGGCATATTTATCCTTATTATTTTTCTTTTTTTTTTCCTAAGATTTATTTATTTATTTGAGAGAGTGAGAATGAGAGAGACAGAGAGTACATGAGAAGGGGAGGGTCAGAGGGAGAAGCAGACTCCCCGCCGAGCAGGGAGCCCGATGCGGGACTCGATCCCGGGACTCCGGGATCATGACCTGAGCTGAAGGCAGTCGCTCAATGAACTGAACCACCCAGGCGCCCCTATCCTTATTATTTTTCATCTTACTACTTTTAGCCTAAGGTTCTACGATGTCAATAAGATTTCATCTCCTAATCTATTATTACTTATAACTCAGCATAGATTTTTTTAAAAATTTAAGCAAGTTACAAAACCAAAACAAGTACTAACTCTAGAAAAATACAAAAGGTTGTACAACAAAGGAAACAATAATAGTATACTGCTCTTAATTCCTAGTAGTATACTACTATAATGAATAGTAATTAATGCTATTTATGCTGTTATGATAATAAAAGTACTGAACACAAATTAACAAGTTGAGATGAAAAATAGTGCAAGAGATGAAAAGAGAGGAGTCTAGGAGCATGAAATCCTCAACTTCTTCCTTTTTTTTTATTATTATGTTATGTTAATCACCATACATTACATCATTAGTTTTTGATGTAGTGAAATCCTCAACTTCTAAAATAGAAGAATAGATATTACTTAAATTTGTAAACCAAGATATAATAGTATCAGCAAATTATTTATAAACAGAAATAAATCCCAGAAGAAATAGCTTATAATTTGAAAGTAAATGCATCTGAAGAGTGGGGCTGTGGACAGGAGGCATGCAGGCAGGGGGCAGCATCCTTTTCTTCTTTCCATTCAGCACCATTTGGCTTTTTTTGTTTTGTTTTGTTTTGTTTTGTTTTTACTCTGTGCATTTATTACTTTGTTAAAAATAAACATTGATTTAAAAAAAAAGAAACAGCTTAATTCGAACTGCTCAATAAGCTCCCATCTGGGAATCTATTAATTACGTTTTATGTGTCATTATCTAGCATTTTAGAACAGGAAGGGGAAAGATGCCATTTTCTACACAATATGACACTGCATTTGGTATGGAGTTATCACTTATGTCAGGGAGATAAATTTAATCACCCCTTTGGTGTCCTATTGTTATGAAATGACAAAGTTAATGCAATTTGCTCAGTACTCTCTTTCCATTATTAATGTGTCACTCAGAATAAGGCTCTAATTTTGTGAAATGACTTAATTTTTGTTCCAGTTTTTGAAATCATCATTTCTGCCAGTTGTTTCCAAAAAAAAATCAGAAATTTGAATGAGAAGTAGTTCAGATCCAATTCCCTAAATTGTTTTAGCTCAAGAGGGAAGAAAAACCAAACTTCTCTTGGTGAGGAAATTTACTTTCATTTATTTCTCCTAAAAATAATATTTTACCTTATAAAACCCAAGTGCTAGGAAACCTAGTGACCACCTAATCCAGACTCTTCATCTGTCACCTAAGTAAACTGAGGCAGTGAGAAAAGTCAGAATTCTATCAGTATCGTAATGATGCTAAAAGGAGCCCATTTTTTTCAGTGACCCAATTTTCTAACTACCTATTTATTTTGGTGCTTTGGATTTTGGCTTAGGTTGTAAGAGAGCCTGGATCCTGTCTTTGGTTTGCCCCAAATGTTATATGCTAATCAGTATTCATTATTTAGCAGATATTTACTTGACCTCTATAGTGTGTGAAAGACAGTGGATTAACCAGTGAACCTAATTCACTCTTTTGAGAAAGAATTTGGGTATTTACATGTAAGACCTGGGACTCTGCATTCCTTTGCTGACCTTTGCAGAGTGTACAAACACTCCATGTACTCAGGTGGATTGAGGTGTTCAGAGGAATCAGTATCAGGCCTCCAGCCCCTGGGGAAGAAGACAACAATTCCCCAGAACAATAGAACGTGGCCCCACAGCAGGGCTGCTGCAGCGAATGTGGGAAGGGTAGGGTTTCACAAGAAGTACCAGACACCAAAGGTAAATGTATGCCCTTGGGATCTTCATAGCTGTCATTGTGTGCATGCAAAGAAGCCTGGGCCGGCTGTGTGATGTGAAACCTCTCTCAGTCGTTATAGTACGGAGTGGCAGAAGAGAGCAAACATGATCATATGGACAGTGACGCTTTGAATGATGTGGAAATATAAAGTAACTCCTGTTCAGATCATTTTCTCTTTGCTATTATTACTGTGATGCTGAGGCAGCATCATGGAAAGACCCCAGGCTTTGGGACCAGACAAACCTGGGTTCAAATCCCAGCTTCATACCTTACCCCAAAGGAGACAATACGGACCACTTAAGGGCCGGCTCTGAGCTTCAGTTTCCCCTTCTATGAGACAGAGATCCTGTCCACCTAACACGTTGTGGGAAAAGCTCTGACACACAGCAAGCATCCCATTAATGGGAGCTATTAAAGTTATGTTTGTGGAACTCTAGTGGGATTCAATATAAAACTTGTAGGCTGGGAAAATGTCATTAAGATTCCTTAAAAAAAAATTTTTTTTTTTTCCTGAAGAAACGATCGTTTTCCTAATTCTGCTGGTAAGCTCTTGTTCCTAAGCAACTTGCAGACTCGGCCCAGATTAGTGACAGGAGTCTCTGAGTTGTCATTGCCAGCAAGAGATCATGTCCTGGTTTATCACCCATCCCCAGAGTTCTACCAACTAGACAAGTGAACACCTCCATGACATGGGAAGCAAGAGGCGGTCAATACTTTTTCTGCCTGTGAAGTATTTTTTGATGGTCTCTAACTGGTATTTACCCTAAACCAAATCGGTGTATAGCATTGTTCAGTTAGCTGTCTTTCACACGGGCTGCAACCCACCCTTATCGTGGGATGGAGAAACAGTAACCAAGGGATAGGAAGGAGGCGAGGGGTTCTCAAGGGCAGGAAGGGCCAGAGGACAGAAGAAGTTGCTGTTCAACTGGTTTATAACATTGAAAATGTTCTGAACTTTCTTCAGAATCGGAATGGAAAGAGAAAGACATGAAAGGCATTTCAGCTTATCTAGGTGTGGGGGTCTTTCCAAAGAGAGTAAGTGCTCCTGCTTCTGGGGATCCAAGTTATCTCTGTGCTCTAATCACTTGTGCAATGGGATGCTGGCACCTTGCATCCTCAGCTCAGAGCTCTCGAACACTCCCCAGGGCAGCCTCAAAGAACAATTATGGTGGCCCTCTAGGGTTCATGAGGGTCCTGGGGGACTGTGGGCAGAGGATTTGGAGGCAAGGACTTGAAGCAGAAGCTAGGCCAGTGTCCCCTCCAGCCCTGATGAGGGCCTTCTAGGCTGAGGTCCTGGACCTGCTCAGGACACTCGTGTATTACCCCTCATGACGCTTCTTCTTGGGGTTCGCAACCCCTGGCACTTTGGGGACAATATCCAACTGGGTCCAACTCTCAGGAATAGATGCCCCCAGACTCAGGACCCCTTTCCATATCTCTTCCTCATTCCCTTTTTTGGCCTCACTCTCAAAAGCCCTTATTCTTCTCATTCACTTTTTTTTTTTTAACTGCAAAAGTGCTCAGTGGTTCCCCCAAAGAGTCGGGTGGTTGGTAGATGGACTAAAAAGTCTGTACCGTCCTTAGCAACCCCAGAAAACTTGTTTATCTTCACATGGCGGTTGGGGAGGACTCAATTCCTAGAAACACAAGTTGATGTTTTGCCAGAATAAAACAGTGTTTCCAACCCTTTCTGATGAGTCATCATCTACCAGGGATGGACAAAAAAACTTTTTGCTACAGCTAACAAAACATAAGCAGAATAGAAACAGTCAAAAGAACCCCCATACAATAGGCTCTTAATGGGCCGCCCTGCGAGCTCAGCTTTCCATGGGTTACCTTGTATACATTTCTATAAATGCTTTTTCTGCCCTATAAGAAGAGGGCACAGAAATGTGTCCTCATCCTTTTTTCTGTCCCTTGTCACTGAGCATTGTACCTTATCCCTAACAAATGCTCAGTAAATATCCGAAGGCCCTGTTCATATCTTTTTTCTAAAGATTTTATTATTTATTTATTTATTTATTTATTTATTTATTTATTTATTTATTTATTTATGAGAGCACACAAGGCAGGCAGTGGTAGAGGGAAGAGAAGGAGAGAGAATCCCAAGCAGGCTCAGAGCCTGACGTGGGGCTCAATCCCACGACCCTGAGATCATGACCTGAGCCGAAATCAAGAGTCGGATGCTCAACGGACTGAGCCACCCAGGTGCCCCACCCCCGTGTCTTTATGGTTCCTTCTCCAATTCTTCTTTTTTTTTTTTTTTTAAAGATTTTATTTATTTGACAGAAACACAGTGAAGAGAGGGAACACAAGCAGGGGGAGTGGCAGAGGGAGAAGCAGGCTTCCCGCCGAGCAGGGAGCCCGATGTGGGGCTCGATCCCAGGATCCTGGGATCATGACCTGAGCCGAAGGCAGACGCTTAACCGACTGAGCCAGCCAGGCACCCTCTTCATCTACATTTTAGTAAATAATGTGTATCTTTGTTTTAGGGCATGACTCAAAAAGGACGTATTTCACTTTTGCTCATATGCATTGTCAGAACTTGTTCACATGGCTGGGAAATTTCGCTTTTATTTTAAGTAGCTCAGGTAGGCTAAATAATCCATACCCCCCAACCACCACCAACCAAGATACTCATGTCCTAATCTCTAGAACCTCTCCATTACCTTCTGTAGCAAAGGGACTCTGCAGATGTGATTAAGCAAAAGCTCTTGAGATGTGAGGTTATTCTTGATTATCTACATGAGTCCCATGTAATAACAAGCGTCCTTGTAAGTGGGGGACAGGAGAGTCAGAAGGCAGAGGATGAAAGCAGTGGTCAGAGAGAGAAAGAGAGAGAAATTTGACGATGTGCTGGTGGCTTTGAAGATGAAGGAAGAGACCACAAGCCCAAGAATGCAGGCAGCCTCTAGAAGCTAGAAAAGGCTTGGAAACAGATTGTCTCTTAGAGCCCCCAAAGAAAATACAGCCCTGCTTTTCCATTTTAGACTTCTGGCTTCCAGAACTGTAAAATAGTAAACTTGTGTTGATTTAGGCCACTAAATTCGTGGTAATTTGTTACAGCAGCAATAGGAAACTAATATAGTATCCGTTTGCTCTGCTAAAATATCTGTTCCTGTGGGAAAAGTAAAGAAAAGATGTTGGGGGATAGGTAGTAGTCTCTACCATGATTTTTTCTATAGTGGTCTTATACCTGTTCTAAAGATCACCTCTTTCTCTTCAAGTTGCCCACAAACATTCTTTTGAAAAATCCCATCGTTTATCTCGCTGGGGCTCATTGCCAAACTCACGGGCCTGTAGTTCTAGGAGTCTTCTGAAGACAATTCAGTCTCCAGACCAACTCTCATTGTCCCCGAGAGAGAACCGCTAAGGGTCCAACCAAGTCACGCATCCTCCTGGTGCAAGTTGCAGGGGCTCAACATCAGGGTGCTCCCCAGTTCCTTCATGCATTTTGGAGCCCCTGTCCCCGCCTATGAATGGTCATTCGCCCTTTCAGTGGGGAGATCACACTCCTTGAGACGGAATTCAGAAACAACTCAGACGCTAAGGAGCTCTGCTTTCTTTTTTTTTTTTCTTTATAAAGATTTTATTTATTTATTTGAGAGAGAGAGAATGAGAGACGGAGAGCATGAGAGGGAGGAGGGTCAGAGGGAGAAGCAGACCCCCCGCCGAGCAGGGAGCCCGATGCGGGACTCGATCCCGGGACTCCAGGATCATGACTTGAGCCGAAGGCAGTCGCTCAACCGACTGAGCCACCCAGGCGCCCAATGAAACTTTATTTATTTATTTTTTATAAAGATTTTATTTATTATTTGAGACAGAGAGAATGAGAGAGAGGGAGCACATGAGAGGGGGTAG
>NC_138379.1:79518847-79531963 GCF_054177405.1 Leptonychotes weddellii | reverse complement strand
TTAATGGCTCCCACCAGCAGCATGCCAACAGCGTTCGACCACAGACTCTGAGGTTCTGGCTTATATGACCTTGGGTGGTATTAGATCATCTCCATGGCGTCTCTGGAGGCCAGGGCCATTGTTGCTCTCTTGCCCAATCAGAAGAATGCAAAGGATCTAGGTTTCTCCACAGGCCTCTTGGCATGGATTCATTGCCTTACAGGGGAGATCAGCTGCCCATATTTTAGGCCTCCTTGCTCCCCGCAATAGTCCCAAGTTCTCAGAGGCTGCATCTGCTTACCTTAGTTCACCCAAGAGCCACGGCTTCTTCTAAGAGCCATTTGCTCTCAGACGAGCAGCCTAGGGGATGACAGCCAGGATAATGGGGAAATCAAATCATTCTAAGGCTTAAAGTCTCCAAGAGATGAGCGCATTTCTGTTTTGTTCTCCTCACCTGCTCTGTGTTCTCTCTGCCAACACCCCCTCTGCCCCAGATTCATTGGCAGTCAAGGCAGGAGCCAACTGCCTAGCGAGGCGTCCTCATTAAAATGCACCGCTCTTGCTAATTAGGAGCCAAGGTTCTCCCACGGTGGGCTTGGCCTGGGTATTGACATTATCTTCATAAATAGACTCTTTACTTCGCAAATGGTGCTGTCATAGCAAGGCATTCCCGACCTGGCAAATGCTCTGCACGTTCTTAAGTGGCGGAGGAAATGTGTTAGCAGGAGAAGGCAGAGACATTCATGCTGAAGCGGGGGGCCCTGTCCTGACTTCACCCCGCTCTGTCTGGGCAGCAGCCTGCCAACACAACGGCTGAATGTGAGTGCACAACCACAGTGTGAAGTGACCATATGGCCCAGATTTTCTGGGAGATCTTATTTCCCATCATTTTAATCTTTACAGTAAAGGCAACTGGTTACTGCATAAAACGCATAAATATTTTTTTAAAGTGCTCTAATTGTTTTACCTTTTAAGAGACTACTCCTATCAATAATACATTCACAAATCAGAGGGGAAAAATCGGATGAGTTCTTGGTCTCCTAAATATGCCTTATGAGAAGGTGTTACTTACTTAATTTCCTTTACCTACGAAAACCTCTCTACTATTTCTGCCGGTCTAATGCTTACCGGCCATTTCTAGTACTAGTTCTTTTGCAAGGCCTGTTCTGATTGCCTCAATTAAATATAACCTCTGCCTTTTCTGCAGTGTCAGGGTACACCTCTTTATGGGACACCAACTGTGTACCAGGGCTGTGCTGAACACACATGATCTCTAATCCTTACGATGAACTTGCAACTTGCATGTTATCCCCATTTTGTAGACGAGAAGACTGAGGCTCGGGGACATCAAGAAATGTGTCCAGGGCTCTCCCTCAGCCAGAAGCCAAGTGAGGCTCGAGGATCTAAGTTGTAGTTCATGGTGAATTTCTCCTCTTACTAAATCGCAGACTCCTACAGGGAGGATCTTGTCTGTCTTCTCGGCATTTCCTTTCTGCCTGAGGCACTCAAGAGTGATGAATCAAGGAAATGCAGCTCTTTTTTTTTTTTTTAAGATTTTATTTATTTATTTGAGAGAGAGAGAATGAGAGAGAGAGAGCACGAGAGGGAAGAGGGCAGAGGGAGAAGCAGACCCCCTGCCGAGCAGGGAGCCCGATGTGGGACTCGATCCCAGGACTCCAGGATCATGACCTGAGCCGAAGGCAGTCGCTTAACCAACTGAGCCACCCAGGCACCCGGAAATGCAGCTCTTGATTACAATTTAATTAGGGAGATAAAACATGTCTTCAAGAAAAATAACCATATTAGAAGGCAGTCTAAAGTGTAGTTGGGGGGGCACCTGGCTGGCTCAGTTGGTGGAGCACGCGACTCTTGATATCGGGGTTGTGAGTTCGAGCCCCACGTTGGGTGTAGAGATGACTTAAAAATAAAAATCTTTAAAAAAATAAAAAATAAGTAAAAGTGTAGTTGGTACAGGCAATATACCCTCTGCTGGTGAACTTAACTTCTGCAAAACTTACCCTTTAAAGCTTCGTATGGCTGATGAAGTTATAGGGCAAGTTGTGAGCCCTCCCCCTTAATGCTAGTGTTATAATGGAGCACTTCTCAAACTTGAAGGTGCATAAGAACCACGTAGGGATCTTGTTAAAATAAAGATTCTGATGCATGTTTGGGGGGCAAAGACTCAAGAATCTGCATTTCTAAAAAGCTCCCAAGTGATGTCACAGCTGCTGGTCTTCCTGGCCTCACTTTAAGTACCAAGGCTCTAAGAAACTGAACCATAGACTGTAATTAGGGGAAACTGGGGAAAAGAAGGAGTGAGGGAAAATGTGGAGGTTAGAAGCCAGAAGGAATTAGAAATGGGCGAGAAATACATGTCCCACACCTTTCCCTATGTTGTACCCTTTGCCTGGAAATCCCTTGTACGTTCTTCCACTGACAAACTTTTATTTATCTTTTAAGACAGCTCAGAGGTCATTGCCAGGAAACTTTGCTGAACCTCCAGGCTCTTCTGCTATATGTTCATGATAATCAGTACACACATCAGTCCTGTCTATCTGCTCCCCCACCTAACTGTCCATGTCTTGAGGTCAGGGACTGTGCATTAAAGATCTGACACATAGGTGCTCTTTAAAAAAAAAAAAAAAAAGGATTTTATTTTATTTATTTTTAGAGAGAGAGAGAGAGAGAGGGAAAGAAAGCTGGGGAGGGGCAGAGGCAGAGGGAGATAGAGAATCTCAAGCAGACTCCACACTGAGTGAGGAACCCAACACAGGGCTCGATCTGACAACCTAGAGATCATGACCTGAAATCAAGAGTTGGGCGCTTAACCGACTGAGCCACCCATGTGTCCCTGATAGATGCTCTTTTTTTTTTTTTTAATATTTTATTTATTTGACAGAGTGAGAGAGGGAACACAAGCAGGGAGAGTGGAAGAGGGAGAAGCAGGCTTCCTGCTGAGTAGGGAGCCCAATGTGGGGATCGATCCCAGAACCTGGGATCATGACCCGAGCCAAAGGCAAACACCTAACGATTGAGCCACCCAGGTGCCCCTGATAGATGCTCTTTAATGAGATGAGCTTACATGGAGACTGAGCGGCTGGTAATGAGAAGGCAAAGGTAGAGTACTAGTGATGAAAAGGAAACAAAGTCAGGATAGTAAAGGAGTTCTGTACCAGTCATCTGTTGCTACAATAAGGCTATGTAAGAAACAACCAGAAAACCCAGTGTCTTAAAGCAATAAGCTTGTATTTAAGTCATGAGTGTATGGGTCAGCTGGACAGTTTTGCTGCTAGATAGATTCTCATGCATCTGCCCTCAGTTGGCAGATTGGCTTTGCTGATCTTGGCTGGGCTTTCTTGCATATCTGGGACCTCAGCTCAGGGCCATCACCCTAGTAGCTAGCCCAGGTTTGGGCTCATATCCAAGGCAGTGCTCCAAGAGATGGAGTGAAGTATGCAAGGTCTCCTGATGCCTAGGTATGGATATGGTATAATACTACTTTTTTTTTTTTAAAGATTTTATTTATTTATTTATTTATTTGACAGAGAGAGAGCATGAGTGGAAGGGAGGGGCAGAGGGAAAGGGAGAAGCAGATGCCTCGCTGAGCCAGAAGCCCAAGATTATGACCTGAGCCAAGGGCAGACACTTAAGTGACTGAGCCACCCAGGCGTCCCAGCACAATACTACTTTTGCTTCATTTTATTGACCCAAACAAGTCTAAAGGCCAGTCCAGAGTCAAGAAGTGGGGACATAGACTCTGCTGCTTGATAAGAAGAGCTACAAGTCAAAGAGGAAGCAGATGGCTATGCAGAGTAGAATAAGTGGGACCAGTTTTGTAGTCAAGTGCCCTAATCTTAGATTGACTCAGACTCCCTGACTCTTAGTAAGAGCATGCAAATCCCAGGGCACACTACTCGTGGGTCATGACCTTAACGCTCTCACCTTCAGGAGACAACTGGGTCTCAAACCTTAGCCACGCCTCATTATTTGCATATCAGTCACCCAAGGCAAATGTTCTTTCCCAGACTGGCTTCTTAGCTGGTTCCTCCCACTGTCCAGCTGGCGTGTTTTCATATAACTCAGACTTGGTCTAAAATTAAGGTGAGCAAAACATGATTAGAGAGGCGAATTTGTGGCAAAAAAAAAAAAGTAAAACTGAACCAAAACGAAATATAAATACCTTTAAAGTTAGCTTCATTCAGAGTACCTGTTCCCACAATCCGTGTAGATACTTAAGAGTTGTCTTCACTCATATGTAGAAAAAACAAACCCAATGAACAAAGAAAAAAAAAAAAGGCAAACCAAAAACCAGATTCTTTTTTTTTTTTTTTAAAGATTTTATTTATTTATTTGACAGGGAGAGACACAGCGAGAGAGGGAACACAAGCTGGGGGAGTGGGAGAGGGAGAGGCAGGCTTCCCGCATAACAGGAAGCCCAATGTGGGGCTTGATCCCAGGACCCTGGGATCATGACCAGAGCTGAAGGCAGACGCTTAATGACTGAGCCACCCAGGTGCCCCCCAGATTCTTTTTTTAAGATTTTATTTTAATTAATTAATTTATTTATTTATAGAGAGAGAATGAGTGGGGGGAGGGGCAGAGGGAGAGAGAGAATCTCAAGCAGACTCCTTACTGAGTGTGGACCCCGAGGTGGGGCTCCATCCCATGACCCTGAGATCATGACCTGAGCCGAAATCAAGAGTGGGATGCTCAACTGACTGAGCCACCTAGGTGCCCCCCCAAAACAGATCCTTAAATACAGAGAACAAACTGGCAGCTGCCAGAGGGGAGGGGGGCAAGAGGATGGAGGGAATAGATAAAGGGGATTAAGAGTACACTGATCATGATGAGCACCATGAAATGCAGACAACTGTTGAATCATTATATTGTACACCTGAAACTAATATAACACCGTATGTTAACTATATTTGAATTTTTTTAGAAAAAAGAGTATATGTAAATCCTCCCTCACACATTCCCCTCCCCGCCCGCCACACTTCCTTCTCCCCAAAGGCAAACAATGTTATTTTTTAAATATGTCCTTCCAGAAATGCTAGTGCATATAATCAGATATACAGAAATACATGCATATGTCATCTCCTTGATTCTGCATTTTGCTTTTATTTTTTTCAATTAGCATTATGTCTACAAAGAGTTCTCCAAATCAGGGGCGTGAACACTCTTTGTTAGGGCTGCATGGTTTTCCATTGTGCGGCTGCATCTGAGGTCATGGACTCAGTCCCCCACTGACAGGCACCTCATCCGTTTCCACTCTGTTGCTGTCGTGTGCTCTCAGCCTGAGAGGACTTGAGGGAACACCGTGACGGATTCCAGAATTTGGCCCTGTGAATGGACGGGTGACAATGGTATAGCTCTATTATCTTCTGATTGGGGTCTTTGTCTTCGTCTGTAACCTTGCCACATTAAAAACAAACAGAAAATTCCATGAAGACATTCCACTTGGCCTATGCCCAGCCATTTGGGGAACTTCATGTTCTCTGTGACCTCCAGAGGAAGCCACATGGGATAGTGGGAAGCCAGGGAGTGAGCAGAATATGATTAAAAATACAATCGACTCTGTCGCATTTTTAAAGGGCTGTTGAGGACTGTGGAAGGGGAATGCCAGTTTGTTCAAGCATCTCTCTGTGCTTAAGAGCTTTTCCACGTTAGCGAGCTCTGCTTTGCTCCCATCAGCACTTTCTGAGCCGGAGGGCGAGTGCCAGGTGTGTAGGACCAGTGTCCTGAAAAAACTATACGGCCACGGTAACTGGACACTTAGGGATCCCAGAACACTCCGAGTCTTCTGAATGCTACACTTTAAGATTCAGGGAGGCCAAATGAGTTTGTATCTTCATTTGTCCAAAGCCGTGGTGTATACCAATTTTTTCCAAATGCCAACTCCTGCTGCCTCAGACTCACACGGTGCTGGGCCCCACCTCGTGTGGACCCCAGGAACCAGCCTGTCCGGAATCTATAACGAGCTCCCTGGGTAACTCGGAAGCATCGTCAGGACTGGGAGCCCTACCAAGGCAACAGCGCAGATAAACATGCCTGCATTTAGAAACCAGGAAGCTCAGGCCTTACAGACTTGATATGTCAGACACACCAAATGTTCTGCACTCGATCAGCCTGATGCTCAGGCATGGAAAAGACTGAACGTTCTCTCTGGCTTCAAAGGCTCCAGAGGGGAAGCTCTATCCCCTCCCAGCTCTTGGTCAGTCAGGTTTCTGACAGGGATCCTGAATGTCATTCTGCAAAGGCGATCTACAGAGAAACATGTGATAGAGCAATGCTGCCCAGAGCACAAGTCCAAGTCTCCCCTTCTGTCTTTTTTTTTTTTTTAAGGTTTATTTATTTGAGAAAGAGAGAGAGCATGCGCACAAGCAGGGGGAGGGGCAGAGGGAGAGGGAGAGAGAGAATCCTCAAGCAGACACTCTGCTGAGCATGGAGCCCAAAGTGGGGCTCAATCCCAGGACCCTGAGATCAGGACCTGAGCTGAAACCAAGAGTCAGACGCTTAACTGACAGGGCCACCCAGGCGCCCCCCTCCCGCTCTGTCTGATGCTGATGGACACAAGCCATCAGGGTGAGCAATGGCGCCCTGGGTAAGAGGTAGGAGGTTAGATCAGGCCCCAGGATCTGTCAGGTGGGCAAGAAAGCTAGTCTAAAGAGAGATTCTAGATATACGGCTGGGCCACAGTCCCAGGCAGGTGGGAACTGCTGATATGAGGTGGCCTTGCCCGAGGAAGAGCAGCTCCTTTTTCAAGGAAGTTGTACACGGGCGCCTGGGTGGCTCAGTTGGTTAAGCGACTGCCTTCGGCTCAGGTCATGATCCTGGAGTCCCGGGATCGAGTCCCGCATCGGGCTCCCTGCTTGGCAGGGAGTCTGCTTCTCCCTCTGACCCTCCTCCCTCTCATGCTCTCTGTCTCTCATTCTCTCTCTCTCAAATAAATAAATAAAAAAATCTTAAAAAAAAAAAAGGAAGTTGTACACACTTAGGCCATCGGGTAGTGTTAGTGGGAGGGGTGGGAGGTAGGTTCAGGTGCCCCTGCACTCTAGGGAGAACTGTCTGATCTTAAAGCCCAGAATCAACCTGGGCAGCTCTGCTTTTCCTGGGGGGAAACTAGGCCTCCTCACCCATTCAAGGTCCTCAGTGTTGGTGGCTTTGGTTGCTCCCACATATGTGGCCATGCAGGGGGTATCAGATAGGGCCTGTGACTGCAAAGGGAGCTGTTGATTCTGGGGCTGGATTGTCAGGGCTGGCTACTCTGCTAGACCTCACTTGCCCCTTTATGGAGGGAAGGTGGATTTTCCTACTTCTATGTAAGTGCATTGTTTAATTTCCGAGCTCCAACCAGGATTCTAGAGAAGCAGGCAATAACACTTTGCTATTTCAGGATGTAGCTGTGCAAATAAATCCTCTTTTAAAAGTCAAAATCTGTTCCTCAAAATCTTAACCATGCTTTGTACATAGTTGGTTCTCAGTAAGGGTATAGATAATTATCATCCTGAAATTAAGTGAATCTACATTTAAAAAGATAGCCTCTTCTGTGATGGAAGGACATGGTAATGTTCTTATATTTTCCAATGCCCTGAATCTACCCTAGAATATTTGCCCATAATGCCTTGCAATCATCCTTTACGCTTTGAAAGTATGCTACTTCCATGAAGGAATAAATGGATAAAGGATTCACATGAAAATGCCTTCATGGATTAAGGAATTTTAGGTAAATACTTCAGAGAGAACAAAACCCCCTTTCTAAAGCCCCTTTCTCTAAGTATCAATCCACATTTAAACCCAAGGCAACTGGAAGCACCTTTACTCTGCAGTTCCTTATAGCTGACATCGAGCTTCCTCAACTCTTGGGAACGGAGGCTCAAAGCCCAAGCCTGAGCAGTAACTGGTGTAAAGATTTTGATTACTGACAAGCTTTGGTCTTCCTGAGGTGGATAGGAAAGGGATTTGGGGAGATGAGGAAGACAGGGAAAGGAGAGAAAAGACAAAGGAACCCAGAGGGAAGAGAGTTTGAGTTGCCCATGGGCCTCACACTTCCATAGCCACCAGCAAGCCCATCAGGGCTGTCTGGGACTGGGTCATAACAGAACAGAGAAGAAGAAAAAGAAAAACGGACCATTTTCTCCAGCTCCCCCCCCCCAGCATTCGGAGTCCCCTTCCTCCTTGTAGAGCCAGAATTAGAGAGCTTCTAGAACTCTCTCTTCCAGTTTTTGGGTGGCTTTGAGTTCAAGCCAGGAAATGTGAAGAGAAAGAAGTGGAGGGTAGGGCGTTCAAGTCTGGTTCAGTGGCACTTCGAATTCTGGTCTTTCCCAATCCACCTGCTATCACTTATTTTCCAGAGTCCTCAAATAGCTGCCCTGCACATTCTTTTCAGTTTTTAAAGCTGCATTCACCGGGAGAGATGGATAGAGAGTGCCGTTTCATCTTCGCTTTGCAAGGATTCCATGTAGCTCTGCATAGACTGGGTTTAAATTAGCACTTGCTTTCATCTGAGACGAGTCCACAAAAGCAAAAATTACAAAGGGAAAAGTTTATCTATTAAGGAAAGTAATGTAAGTTTGGTTTCTTAACTTTAGATTACTTTGCTTCCTCTTTAAGATCGTGGGCAAGAAAAATCAAAGTGAGAGCCTAATTACCGTGTAATGTGCACCTGCTGAGAAAAATGTCTGTGATGCCCTAAGGTGCTCAGAGCACAAAGTAAGTGTGATGACCTTGAGGTCAGAGTTGTAGTTTAAGAAAATAGTCTATGGTCCCTTCAGAGAGGTCCTTAATACATGCCTCAAGATTTAACTCCAACTTGCAGAAAAACCCTAACAATCCTGCTCTCTCAGAGCTTTTTGCAAATACTCAGCGAGTTGCCAAGACCAGGATGTTCTTCATCAAGGACTTCCGAGGAGATAAGATTTAATTTGCACTTCTGTTGGCCTTGTTGGGGCGGGTGAATTCTAGGGAGTGATGTATGTTTTCTGTAAACTCAGCAAGCCATTGTTGAACGGGATTTCTGCAGATACTGTCAGTGGGAATATAATTTGGGTCAATGAATCATAAATTCTATTTTGGTAATTTGCCGAAGACAACATCGAGAACATAGCTATCCCAGTGGGGAAACTGGAAAGAGACATTCATAACTTTAACAGCATGGCAGTAGGGCAGGGAAGGGTGGGTGGGAGAAGGGAGACATTCTGCTCAACAGATTTAGACTTGTTTTCAAGCAATTAGTTACCGAGGAGGTAGGATATTCTTTTTCCTCCAAGTGCTGGGGGTGATTATAAAGTAGTGACGATGGACTAGACAGCCACAAAGAGGAACATGACACTCGAGATAGGTGCCCTAAGATTCTCAGATGACTACCTCTGTGCAGTTTATCAACCCCATAAACTTGTCCCTTGGAACAAACCCATAGGCATTAAATGCAACAGCCTTGTGATGCTCTTGTCCTAGTTTCTCTAGGTTATAGAAAAGAGCTAGTTCATGTACTGGCTTTTCTCTCCTTCCTTTTGCTTCACAAAATTCAGGTGAAGCTATTGGTTCTAGGGGACCCAGCTGGGGCGGGGGGGAGGAGCAGCAGAAATGAGTGCAAATAAGGATGATTTTGTTCGTTAGATGTGGTCTTTCCTCAACACATTTTTATCTGCTTCACACGTGAAGAAATGGGAAAAAGAACAAGAACAAAGAAGCCCAAGTCATCGTTATTCATTCCAGGAATTAAATCTAGGACCCTCAACTGGGATGCCCTTCTGATTCGCGCATCGGGGTCCTGGAGGAAGAGAAGACTTGTACCTGAAGTTTGATGTAAAACAAAGGTCAGACAAATCTGGATTTACCCTCGGCTGCCAGCCTCCTCCCCGATTGGTCCTCAGAGCTTTGTGCAAGTGAGAACAGCTGTCCTTTGTTTCCGACAAGGACAAACAAGAGAACTGTAGTTTGATTGTGGTAGGCAGGATTTGGATTAGATTTGACGAAGGATTGTTAGCCTCCAAGTATTGTGACACAGAAGGATGAGTTATGAGGTGGTGGGGGGGATCCTGCTAAAGGTTTTAGAGACAGCTCTCTTCCTGGGGTGATCGAAGACAGTTCTTCTGGGAGGACCAATACACGGAGAAGGGAAAGAGAAACAACCTCCATTCAAAATGAGCCATGGCCTCCCCCTCATTGGGGAAGACTACTTCAATCCCTCATGGAAGGGGGACAGAAAACCACCTCCCAAAGTTTAAAAGACTCTCTTAGCACCAGAGCAACACCAACATCCTGTAGCTGGGCCTCCCAAACCTGGGTGCCCATTAGGATCTCTGGGGACTCTGCGTGCCATCCCAGTCCGATTAGATCAGAAAGTTTCCGGGGTAGGGCACAGGCATTGAGGTTATTAAAAAGCTTTCCAGGCGACTGGAAAGTGCATCCAGGGTTGAGAAGGGCCCTGTGAGAAGTAGAGTTGATATGTTATACCCTCTTTGGGGTCTTTCTAGGGGTTCCAACTTTGGTTGGCTGGACCAGGGAAGTACAAAATGTCTACTTAAATGTGTTGTTGCAGTTTCCCGCAGTTCGATTGCTGTGTTGGAGGAATAGCACCCAGGCATGATGCTGTGGAAACAGGAGGCCCACTGGCTGGTAACCTGAAGGGGAGCCACTTCAATAGCCTGGTTTCGAGAGCCCAGGAGGACAGCACCTGTGACACAATGTCTTCAAGGCTCCCTCCAGAGAAAGGGAGGCTGTGATCCATTGCTTAGAGTCAGGGTCTGCACGCTGCTGATTACAAGCTGTGGATCCGTCTCCAGCTATCACAGGGCAGAATGTGTACAATTTCCCAAACACAGGGAAACAGTTGTCTGCAGTACAAAGCAGACCCATTGTGAAGCCTTGTAACCGGGAATAGAAAGGCAACAGAGTGCAGGGGTTAGGAATCACAGTCCTGCATTTGGACCGCCCTCGGTTCAAGTCCTCTTGTGGATTAGCTTTCATGCTCAGAGGCATTTTACTTAATTTCGGTTTTGGTTTCCTTATCTGTAAAGTGAGGATAATAATCGTAACTATCTCATGTGGTTGTGACGATTCAGGAAAATGATCAATGTAATCGTTGGTATTGCGTTCAATTCGAGCGGCCTCCGTTTATTGTGTGGGGGTGGGTGTTGCAGCGGAGGCTGGGGTGCTAGTGGGGAGATGAGGGTTTCCGCGACAGCAGTGCAGGGGCGTGGGGGGGCCGAGGAGCAGGTGGGAGAGAAAGGCATCAGCCAGGACCCCTGGCTGGTGCTGAGAGCCGCTGTTCCAAGTCACGGGGCACACTGTGCCCTTACAGCTCCCATACTTGGTGGGGAAGGAGGGCACCCCTATTCAGGGAAACCCCGTGTCTGCTCCACTTGAAGAGCAAGTCAAGTCCTCACCTGGTCCTTGTCCTCGACATCCCTGGAGATTCTGAGTAAGAAAAATTGGGGTGGAGCCAAGGAATCTGTATCTTCTTAAGAGTTCTCCCGGTGATTTCACTGCACAGACAGGTTCAAGAACGTTCATACAATCTTCCCAGTCCAATTAAAAGGGGTCATGAAAGAGCCCCTGGCTGAGCCTGCTGGCTCAGTCTGGGTCTCGCCGCTGGAGATCAGCAGCTCAGGAGCCCCAGGAAACAGACAGCTGTGTGATCAAGTATCTTCTTCTAAAGAGCACTTGGGCCTTGATGTGAGATCACAGAGTCCTAGCACTTAAGATCAGATTCAATAAGTATACAGAATTCTTAAGAGGGAGTGAGGCAAGAGGTGATTTGGGGATAGGGGTGATGTGGAGACAAGAAGGGGGCTTTGGGCAACATAAAAAGAGAGGCCATGTGGGAGTCAGGCAAAGGGAGTACCTACACCAGGAGGTGGAGGGAGGGCCCAGGATGAAAGGAGTGAGGATCCCAAAGACAAGCCTGCTTCCTTAACCAGCTAAATACAACCTGGAAACTGCCGTTGACAGGGCATCTGCTGGTTAGCAAGCATTGTGCCAAATATTTTAACACCTATTTGATTTTCCACAGCAGTCCCACAACAAAGGCATTGCTAGAACCCTCTGGCAAGTGCAGAAGTTGAAGTTCAATTACCTCGTCCAATGAGGTAATTGACGGGGGGCGGGCATTACAGCCCTAAGGGAGGGTGAGGTTGGGCACGAGGGGCAAGAAGGAGCATCTTTGCAGAAAAGCTCCAGCTGGTGAAAGGGCTCCTGTTGTCTTTGGTCCTTTGTTTTCCTAGACCTGGCCCTCTGCAGGCAGTTTCAGCCCAGCCCAGTCCTGAGGATGGAAGGAGGGAGCTAACCCACGTACTGAGCACTGCATCTAGGGATATTTTAGAGCAAGGAGCTACCTAAATATTGTCCTCTGCTTCTAACAATGGCATGTGGTTGTCACCAATGGGAAATCTGTTGACTAACCCAACCTGGTCTGCACCACTGGGCTAGTTGCCGGTGATATTTGCGTGCTGTCTTGAGCCTTCACAGACCCCGCTGGGGCCCTGATGCCATCCTACCTCTTCCCCATCAGCCGTCCTCCCTGTAAGGTGGGCTCTGTCCCCTGCACTGCTGCCACTCCAATAGAATGATCACTTGTAGGTAGAATGTCACTGCTCTTCTAGCTTTAAATCTGTGTTTCCTGGAACTTTATGCTGCTGTGCCCTGTCCACTGGATTTCATCACCCGGGTTTGCCAAGCTTCTCTAAATAGTATTGACAAGGCTGTAGACTCTTGGGAGACAATCCTACATTCAGTTCATTCATTCATTCATTCACTCACTCACTCATACATATTCACTGAGCTCTTTCTATGCTTAAGGTGCTAAACCAGCAGTTGGCTAGGACTTGGGAATACAATGGTAAATGAAACAGTTCCACGTCCATGAAACTTAGAGTACAGTTGACCCTTGAACAATGTTGGGGTTAGGGACACCAACTCCCATGCAGTAGAAAATCTGCATATAACTTTTTTTATCTTTAAAGGTTTATTTATTTATTTGAGAGAGAAAGAGAGCACGAGAGCAGGGGGAGGGGCAGAGGGAGAGAATCTCAAGCAGACTCCTCACTGAGTGCAGAGCCCCACATGAGGCTCGATCTCATGACCCTGAGATCATGACCCAAGCTGAAATCAAGAGTTAGGCGCTTCACTGACTGA
>NC_138379.1:79491251-79518347 GCF_054177405.1 Leptonychotes weddellii | reverse complement strand
AAGTGCTCAGTAAATGCTGCACTGAGCCCAGGGGAGCCAGGGCCCCCGCCTTGGCCTTGTCTGGTGCCTTAGTCTTCCCCAGCACTCTGCTTCCCAGCTTGTGTCTGGAACTGGCTTGAGTTATAGCAATAATACTCTTCTAGGTAAGAACAAGGCAGTGATACCCGTAAGTACCTCTGAGTATCTTGATACACTAATCATTCAGATTTTGGTAGCTATGAAGTGTATCTAGGCAGAATTCTGAGGACAAGGTGAAGAGTGTGTTGACATCAAAACCTGCTCCCTTTCTTTACTTGCCAGAAAAAACTCTGTAGGTCATCGGTTTTTTAGGTCCTATGTCCCACGGGATCTAGATGCAATTCATTTTCTAATTGTTCTCTCCTTAAAAAAAAAAAAAAAAGCCGAGCATTTTAAGACAGATCATATTTATGAAGCTATTAAGAGAAACCACGTGCTTCATAACTAGCTTCTAAAGATCTGTTTCGGTGTAAGGTTCTCCTTGGCTTTCAGTGGATCCGAGAAAATCTGGGGCAAGGCTGTATTCAGTGCATCTCGCTGCCCCTGCTACTCTGTAAGTGACAGCCCATGTCAGCTTTTGCTTCTTTAGCTTTCCTGCCCTCCCCATGTTGGGGCATCCCCTTATTTTTGGACGGTCTCTGGCTTCAGCTGCCAATGGACACGCTCAGCGTGTCATTCTGCCCTTCAGGAGAGACAGTCCTGGTCCATCCTTCCCCTTACTACTTTTCCCTTCAGGTGTCCCATACTTCAGTCACATAAATGACTTACTATTTCACACGCTCGCAGATGGAATCACAACACTCCTCGACCCCGTCTACCCTTCCCAACCTCCTGATGGACACACACAAAGGAAACTCAGCCCGCTGGGGCTATACCATGACCACCACAACCAGCGGACATTTAATTAGCACTGAGCCATGCGAATTCACTCCATCTTCATCACCATCCTCCGAGGCAGGTACATCATCCTTACTTGAAAGACGAGGAAGCTGAGGCAGTCTGCTTCCAAACTGGGCCCTTAAGCATCCTGTTATGTTGCTTTCTGCGAACAAGCACTGGGCAGAGTGGAAAGAAGGTGACCTTTGAGGTTGGAAATTTCCTCGGCTTTGACGTTTATTAGTGGAGTGATCGCGAGCAGGTTACTTGACTTCTCTGAGCCTCCATTTTATCATCTATAAAATAAGTAGAATTTCTACCTCATAGTAATGAAGAAATAAAACCAGAGGCTCTCTCATCTCTGTCTCTTGAGTCAGCTATGGGGATTTATTCCTGAATACCTAGGCTGTGTCTTCTGAACCCTTGCTTGGCCCCATTTGTCTGAAGGTCCTTGGAGGCCCAAGGCCTTAAACTGCAAAGACCACAGATCTGAAAACCCTTGAAGATTTCTGGAGGACCACTAAAGCCTTGGAACTTTAGTCCAGGGCCTCCAAGAAGGGGAGGTCCAAGGCGGGATTAAATGTGCAAGGACTTCGTTAAGACAATGTCTGTATGAGAGAAAGGGGAGAGGAGGCTAAGAAGGACTAAGAAGAAGAGTTCTCAGATCACAGGTCAAGTCTGACCAGAGGTAGGAAAGTTGGGGAAGCCATCCTAGACTTCTGTGCAGTCTAAGAAAGGTCTGGCAAGGCGTCAGGGAGTCTTTGAGCCAATGCTGCTATCAATGATGGCCAGCATCTCCCAGAAAGGGTCTGCCTTATTATCCTCATTTCACTCAGTCACTACCTGAGAACAACCCCTGGGAGGCAAGTCCTCTTTGCCCCACTGGATTTCAGAATATGGTAGCTGGGGCCCTGGTCAGTGATGCTCAGTGTCCCTCCTAAAGCAAAGTGAGGCAGTGATATAAAGGAAAAGAATATATTTCCTTGTCTTAAGGGTAGAGTATTATTCCACTACTTTTCTAGCAGCTGCGAAGTTTCTGTAAAATAAAAGGTTGGGAATCGTTTGGTTTTATGGTGGAGCGGTCCCATCTTTAATATTATAATACTAATCCTCATTGTCCCAGAGAATTCTAGAATGTCAGAGCTGGCATCAGATCTTAGCATTTCCTTTACAATATCTCTGTTAAAGGGAGTCCAAGTGTCAAGAGTCCGTTGCGCAGTTTCACTCTTTCTGGGAGTGAAGAGTCGGGGCCATTGAAACCCTAAATAAGTGGCCTTGGCTATGGTTCTGCCTTTGACTGTGAGCCTCAACTTCCTTCCTGATCTCGTCCTACATCCAGTGTGATTCAACCTAGCTGTGAATTAGCTAGAATTTTCCAGGGAGCTTTTTAATAATACACGTGCACAGAGCTCTTTAATCAGTGTCTCTGGGGGTGCGCCATAGAAATCTGCCTTTTTCAATTCTCATGGTCAGCCAGGTGTGCAAACCCTGATGAGGCACATAAAACCTTCTGTTACGGAGGATGGTGAAGCCGGCAGGAAGAGATTTACTAGCTGCACTTGCATTCCAAACCAGGTTTTCTGCCTTGCTTGGGAACGGCGCTACCTCTTAGCAGCCACCTTCCTTACGTCTGACCATGTGTCTTTCATGGCTCAGGCTTGTTTGCAGGTGTCATTGCCAGGCCCACGATTACAGAGCTAGATGGTTCCTTCTGCACAGACCTGACCCTTGGCACCCTGAAAGGAAGGCAGTCGAGATGGTCTCTCTTGCATGTTTTCAGAGGATCTTTTACTAAAGGTCCAAGCATTCGGAAAGCATGTTACCCTCTCTCAGTAGATGAGACCCATCTTGGTCACAAGGTCAGTAACATGTCCAACCCAAACAGACACTCAAAGGAATCTGACACAAAAACGCGTATGGAAGACCCACAGTCGGCTCACCCTCCCCGTGCCCTCCTGTGGTTATACTTCCTCCTGACAGGTGCCCTGCTGACCTCAGAGAACTGACCCCAGCTCCCTGAGAGCTGGCGGCCTACTGCTAGTTACACAGAACTCTTTTCTGGAAGCCCTCATTCCCCAGGCCCCTTTAAAATCCTTGTAGGTCTGGCTTGGCACCCTCCCTAGCCCAACCCCCTGGACTCTCAGCCCTGTGGCCCTATCCACCTGAATTCCTCCCCTTCCTGGCTCCTCCCCTTCCTTATCAGATCCCCTGGTGGCCCTGCCTTCTCCCTGCCTCGTGGTCTGGGGAAGGTGCTGGCCCAGTGAGTTTGGCGGCATGACCACCCACTGCTCTATTCCTCTCTTGCCCCCCTGTGGGCCTCATTTCTCTCCCATGTCACAAGCACCATCAGTTGGTGACAGAGAAGAGAAAGGGCAGTCTTCTCATGGAGTTTAACTTTGTTTTTACTCTTCCACTTAGTGACCTTGGACAGTTCATTTCTTACGATGCTGTCCTGTCCAAGTAGTAGTTACCGCAATAGAAAACTCTCTTTTTCTCCCCACTTCCCCCAACTTTGCACAAGTTCCCTCAGGATGATCTGCAGGATCAGCAGATAATATAAATACCTTGTCCGTCTCAACACTGAGCCTCTCCACTGGACCTGATGGGGATCCCTGACCAGGAGGCACACTGTGATGATCTCCTGTCATGGTGAACTTCCTTTGGTCCCTTAAGGATTGACGATGTCTCATTTCCCTTCTTTGAGAGAATGTCAGCCCAACTGGAACGCCAGTTGCCTCCCTAGGTCAATCCTTAAGGTGTTGTCACCCAGAAAGTTAGAGAGAGCCAGCTCTCACGGAGGGTGGTGCCACCTGGCCCTCTGGATGAAGATTGAGTAGACAAGGCTGAAGTCTGAGGCTAAGGGCTCAGCTCTCATTGTGCTGGAGAATTGGCAGTGTTATGCCAGGAGGAGTCAGTAATTGTCAATAGGCTTTAGAGAACAGGATTATGGGTCTGGCCAGAGGAAGATGAGGTGTTGGGTGCACTCCAGGCGCTGACATTCTGTTGCTGCTCTGCCCTGGACATGTGACCTGTCAGTCATTCAGACATGCAGTACTTTGTAGAGGTCTCTTCTAAGCCTGGGCAGCTCACCATGAAGGAGATATGCAGGGCCCTGGGCCTCATGGAGCCACGAGTCAGGGGATACTGATTGTCTCTGGGCCACTGTGCCCTCCTGAGAACGGTGTTGAATGACGAAAAGCCAAGTAAGTGGCTTTTTCTAAAATGTTTTGAGTATCTGGGAGATAAACTTTGATTTTGCTTTATCAGTTATTCCCTCTAGTGCCCTGCAGCCTGGGACAGCACACTGTTGAGATGTGAACGGAGATGCAAAAGGAAAAGGTAAGTAGGTAAAGAGTAGGGCTGACTTGTCCCTGATGTGTTTAGATGGGCTTGTTGACATAACCTTCCGGAGCTATGCCGTCCTCAAGGTACACTCATTATTCATTCATTCAGTCATTTATTAAACATTCTCGGTATGCCTACTCTATGCCAGGCACAGAGCTAAGTGCCAGGAGCTCAAAGTCAAAGAAGACATACGCCTTGACAGCCTTGACCCCGATAAGCTTGCGTCCAGTAATTGAGCCCGCCATGTTGAATAAGCAAGTGCATAGGCAGAGGGAAGGATGCTGTGATGAAGGCCTGTACAAGATATAGTAGGACACAAGAGAGAAGTTGGCCAGTTCTACCCAAAGAAGTCAACATCTCTTGAACTGAGTTTTGCAGCGTAGGTACGAATTCACTAGGCAGCCAAGAAGTAGGCACAGGGGGAAACCTGAGCAAAGAGCAAGACATAGTAGAGAAATGACAAGTATGTTTGTGAAGCTGGAATATGAAAAGTGAAGATAGAGTATGAAGCGTATGGAGTATGATGCAATAGATGCGAAGATAGTGTTTAGAAGCATAAAGATGGCACGAGAGGTAATGATTAACGGTGAGAACGGATGAATCGCCCACAATCAGAATTTAAGAGACTAATACGCAATGATAAGGAGTTTGGAATTATCCTGTAGATTATGTTGAGTCACTGATATTTCTTAGATAAGGAGATGACATAATCATGTTTGTATTTTATAAATATCTTATAAATCACAGCACATTATATGAAATTCCCTCTGGTAGCACCAAGAAGAGAGTGAAGGAAGTGAGGGTGAGACTAGAAACAGGGACACCATCTAGAGATGTATTTGTCAATTTCTCCAGTTAACATTCACAAAAGCCCAGTTTAAACTAGTTTAAGCTGAATACATAGATAAAGAGAGAGAAAGCTCTATAGTCGGTTGTAAAGGCTTCAGGCACAGCTGGATCCAGGAGTACAAACAAGGCCATCAGATCTCTCTCCATCTCTTTACTATGCCAGTTTTCTCTTTTCTTCATGTTACATTTTGTCACACTATAGACAGATTGTGTCCACATGGCAGGAATGATGGTTGCTGGAACTCTCAAGACTGTATCTTGATTCAGAAGTGAAAGAGACACTCTTTCCCCCAGAATCCTTATATCAAATTTCATGGAAGCACTCTGATTGGCTCTGCATGGAACATATTCTCCCTGTGGGCGCCATGATTATCCAGGCCCTAGTGATGTGCCCACCCCCATGGATTCAAAAGACACTTCCCCAAAAGAAAAGCTGGTTCAGTTATCAAAAGAAGGAGGAACTGAGGGTATATAGGACAGATGAAATTACATCTGCCACAATCAACTTCATTTAGGTAAAAACTAATGAAGAACTGGGCTTGTGGAGGAAGGGATAGATTCAATAACTTCTTTTTTTAAGATTTTATTTATTTATTTTAGAGAGAGAGAGCATGTGAGGGGAGGAGTAGAGGGGGAAGAAGAGGGAAAAGGAGAGAATCTCAAGCAGACTCCAAGCTGAGTGTCGAGCTGGAAGCGGGGCTCGATCTCACGACCCTGAGATCATGACCTGAGCCAAAACCAAGAGCCAGTTGCTTAACTGACGGAGCCACCCAGGGGCCCCAATAGCTTCTTAAGAACCAATGTTTAAAGAACGGTTTTTCCCGTACATGAGAGTTTCTGTGCAAAGGTGGTTACTTCTGGCCGCCAGAACTCAGGGGATGGGTTCGCGGAGCCTGTCTGGGCCCCTTGAAGTTCAGGCTGCCTGTCAGGTGACCGGTTGCCCTGCTAGTAGGTTGTTGGGAGGTGCTGATTTCTGGAGCGCAGCTTTCTTGCCAGGCTTGTTGGCAGAGGACACGAGGATGGTGGCAGTCCCCTCGGGCTTGGGGAAGGGCTGGTTGGCAAGGTTACAGGAGGCTCCCAGCTGCTAAAACTCTCTCAACTGGCTTCACGGACTGAGAGAGACTGTGGGGGCTGCCAAGGACATGACATTTCTCATGCTAATTAGGGAGGGAGGCAACAACCACCGTGCCGCGGATTTATGTTTTTATGCTGAACATCAGGCTTTAGCTGAGGACAAGTGAGAGCAAGGACCTCTGCTTTTGGAATCACTCCCATAGTTTACGCTCCCAGAGCTTTGGTGTTGATCTTCGGTCTTTCAGTGGCTACAGGGTGCCTGATGACAGCCCCTTCTCATGCTGCCCCAATAGGGTCTCCTGGCCTATCCTTCCGCCTAGAGCGGACCAGAGCTGAGACTGGGAGGACCCCTGGCAGTCAGAGAAAAAAGTCATCTTCCTGCTCTTATTAGTGAGTTAAACTCACCCCTGACCCTGAACTTCTTGAAATCTGTGGGCATCTTCTGCAGAAGAAATGCCTTCTATTTGCAAGCGATCCCAACGCTGTGTGTGTGTGTGCATGTGTGTAGGTATACAGGGTGCAGAAGGGTTTATATGGCCTTGGAAAGATGTTCACAACATATTGTTAAATGCAAAAGAAAGTTCCCAAACAGTATACTATGTACCTGATGTCGCAAAATGTGAGTACTTGCATGTGGGTATGTAGTTACATACAAAGTCTAGAAGAAAATACACTAAAATGTTAGTAGTGGTTTTCTCTGTATCATAAGATTCCAGGATGGTTTGTATATGTAGATTTTGAATTTGGGCTTCTTTTATTTGTTCTTATTTTTAAATTTTTCTTTAATACAATGTTATTTTTTTTAAACACAGGTATTCTATTTTTTTTTCAAAGATTTTATTTATTTGTCAGAGAGAGAGAGAGAGCACAAGCAGGGGGAGCAGCAGGCAGAGGGAGAAGCAGGCTCTCTGCTGAGCAGGGAGCCCGATGTGGGGCTCGATCCCTGGGCCCCAAGATCATGACCAGAGCCAAAAGCAGACTCCTTGCTGAGCAGAGAGCCCAATGCTGGACTCGATCCCAGGACGCTGGGATCATGACCTGAGCCGAAGGCAGATGCTTAACTGACTGAGCCACCCAGGCGTCCTTTAATAAAATGTTATTATATGATAATAACAATACTACTACTAGTAACAAACACAATCTAGTATCAAATCCTATCCTGATACCTTTTTCAGCATGAGACCTGAAGAGCAGTCAAGATGGAACTAAGAGAAATCAAGACCCTTGCATTGGACTGAATGTTGATGTCCCACAGAATGTATATGTTGAAATCCTAAGCCCCAATGTGAAGGTATTAGGAAGCATGCCCTCTGTAGGTGATTCTGTCATGAGGCCATGAATGGGATTTAATAGGGCCTTATAAAAGAGGCCCCTGAGAGCTCTCTCATCCCGCCTGCCACAGTTAGAAGTTGGCCATCCAAGAACCAGGATGTGGGCTCTCGCCAGACACTGAATCTGCCTTGATCTTGGACTTCCAGCCTCCAGAACTGTAAGGAATTTCTGTTGTTTATCAGCCCCTTAGTCTATGGTATTCTGTTATAGCAGCCTGGACAGACTGAGACAAACTTGAATCTAAAAAGATTCAAAGCACCCTGGCTCTCCATCCTACGTGAGCTCTTGTGTATGTCTGTGTCTAATGAGCAAGGAATTCCAAGTGGGTGGCCCCATCTTGAGGATCGGCATTCCCTGAGTCTATCCATGCAGGGAGTGAGAGAGATAGGGGATAACTAAACTGACATGGGACTTGAGGTGAAGGTGGAGGTGATTGGTATAGGGAGGTAAATACAAATATGAGAAGAATGTTTGCTGGCTGTGTTGACTAACTGGAATGACCCATGAACAATGTCCTTGTGATGGGGTGATGCCACTGGAATAAAATAAATGGAACCCATTCCATTAAAAAAAATTTTTTTAAGTTAGAAAAAGCCGTCTTATACTATATTACCCATCTCCCACCCAACCCCTATTTCAGGATCATAAACCCTACCACAAGAATTTGAGTTGCTAAGTTTTTTGGAGTCTGACACAGTTGGAAGTGTGAAATGCAGCCATCTGGCAGGCCAGAAAGCAAGTGGTTTTGAAATATTTATTTCCATGAAGCATTAGCTATGATTTTTAACCATGTACTGGGAGTTCTGAGCAGACTCAAAGCTTGGGGCTCTGGTCAGCCCGTCAGAAAACTTTGGCTGAGCCATTTTTTCCCCTAAAAGAAAGCAGGTCTTAGGCTTAACGGCAAAATAATGGCTCCCCTTCTGCTTTGTAGGCCTTTTTGTATTTTTTGTAGGACTCTTGGTTGAGAGAAAAGTGTGCCGACGCTGAGATTAATAACCCAGGATACTCTTGTGGGCCCCATGAGCTTTAAAAATGTTTTAGAGAGCTGGGTGATCAAGAGGAGGGGGGAAATGTCCATCTTAATCTGTAGCATGAGTTTAAATTTGGGGCTCCCTGGTAAAGTACCTACAAGGGCCATTACCTTTTATTAATTACACAATAAACAACTCTTCAGTGAAAAGTGCCCACTGGTTATGGGAGGCAGGCAAGGGAAGGCAGTTCGGTACCCTCTGAACAATAGCCACATCCTGGACCCAGAGAGACAGCCTCCCCTTTTGCACCTGCTTGCAGAGATGCTCAGCTCTGAGTGGACCAGCCCCTTTCCCAGGGTGGGACATGGGTCCGCTTATCTATATCTGGTAGAGTCATCATGTGCTACTGTTGTTGGAAAAAAATGCGAGCAACAAAGGCTGAAAGAACAAAGACTTTTTTTTTTTTTTTTAACATTTCCAGCTGAAGCAGTGAATATTGGATCACTTACAGGGGAGATGTTCTTGGGGCTTTTCCAGATCATTTCAAGAAGGCAGGTGCTTTCTGAAAATGAGCATTCTGCTTCTGGGTTAATTTTTGAAGGCCATCTGTGATTGATTTACTAGAGTGCTAATAATATTTTGCTTTCCTCTGTTTTTTCCCCCAAAGCATCCTAAACTTCTTCCCTAATCCTGTCTACCCAGCTCAGCTGTAGAGAGGCCAAAGTCACAGGCTGCATGGTATTTACAGGTTTATGGGAAGGTTAACTTACAGGCTGGTGGTTTTCCCCTAACCCTACTGTTGGGTGGGGAGGCGGATCTTCTGTTTAGAACAAAATTGCACCTGAGGTTTCAGGATTTGTATTAGGGGTCTTTTCTCCACCGTGGAAAATAAAATCACACAAGAAAAGAGTGGTAGGTTAGGGCTGCAGAGAAGGTAGTAAGAGGTAGTATGTCAACTACAGCTATAATATAATAGCTGCCAAGGAGTAGTCAGATCCTATGCTAAGCCCTTGTCGTGGATGATCTCATTTAATCCGCAGAGCTCTGTGAGGAACCTACTATTACAACCACACCTATGGTCTAAAAAGGTTAAGTAACCTGCCCAAGTTTTTTTTTTTATTTTAATTTTTTGTTTATTTTATTTATTTTTTAAGGAGGGGGTAAGAGAGAGAGAATCCTCAAGCAGACAGCAGACTCCCCACTGAGTGCAGAGCCTGACTTGGGGCTCGATTCCAGGACCCTGAGATCATGACGTGAGGTGAAATCTAGAGTCTAGAGGCTTAACCGACTGAGCCACCGAGGTGCCCCTGTTTTAATTTTTTAAATTGAGGTATGACTGACAAAATCACACATATTTAAAGTATACAACGAGACGGTTTGACATATATATATGTAAATATATATATACACACACTGTGAAATGGACACCACGATCAAGTTAATTAACACATTTATCACGTCACATGGTTATCTTTTTTTTAGCAGGGGCGGGGGGACAATGCTTAAGATCTACACTCTTAATAAATTTCAAGTCTACAATACAGTATTACTACCTATAGTGACCATGTATGTTAGATCTACAGAACTTACTCACCTTATAACTAAACATTTGTACCCTTTGACTAGTATCTCCCTGTTTCCCCATCCCCCAGCCTCTGGCCATTCTACTGTCTCTTTCTATGGGCTCTACTTTTTTTTTTTTTTAAAGATTTTATTTATTCATTTGACAGAGACAGAGATAGCGAGAGCAGGAACGCAAGCAGCGGGAGTGGGAGAGGGAGAAGCAGGCTTCCCCCCGAGGAGGGAGCCCGATGTGGGACTCGATCCCAGGACCCTGGGATCATGACCTGAGCCGAAGGCAGACGCTTAACGACTGAGCCACCCAGGTGCCCCTACTTTTTTTTTTTTTTTAAAGATTCCCCATGTAGGTGATACCATCTGGTATATGTCTTTGCCCAAGGCTAATGGTAATGTAACAGGTTAATGGTAACAGGATTTGAACCCAGATCATTCTATACAATAACTTGTGTCCCTACATCCAATACTATATTCTCTAGAAGGAGGTGGGGAGAAGGCATTTGACAATTACCACATCTTCTTAAGAAATTGTCCTCTGAGTTAAAAGAACCATTTCCTGTCTTTAATCCAACTCCTAGCCCAGCTCTGGATCTAGAGCCCACACTCAGTCGTCTAGATGACCTTTAGTCTATTTGCATTGTGGCTTATGGGTGTTCACAGAGCTTATTTGCTTAAAGGACTGAGGAATCCCCTGCCAGAGAATTTATCCTGAAAGAAATGGCAGCCAGAGGTGGGGAAATTCTTCGTGTGGTGCCAGCCACTGGGATTTGTCCCCTAATCCCATCTGAGTCCTACTGAGAACAAGGAAGGAGATGATTATCTGGTCTATTTCCAGTCTTCTGTTGACATTACTATTGTGTCCACGTGGCTTGTTAGAGAAATTTCTTAGAGCATCACAGAAGACACCTTTAGGGTTGTTTGCCCAACTAGCCCATTTTCCCTGACACTGCCATTTACAGCCACGGGGATGACTCTTGGCAGCCACAGTCCGGCATTGTGATGGTGCCCAGTCCTCGCTGCACCCCACCCATGCTACCTTGGGAAGTGCAGACGTGGGCAGCTGACTGAAGCTGAACCAGTCAGACTCCCTTCCAGGAACTAGGAACTGGGACTGAGAGAAGGTTAACGGCTGGACCTGCAGCATGTAAACTTGGGAGTGATTTCCACCAAGTGGATTGATGCACCAAGCGAGCTGGTCTTCAGAAAGGGGAAAAAAAAAAAAGCAAATAAACTATTTACAGAGAGAAGAGCAGAGGCAAAGGGAGAAAGCAAATACAGATGGCTTTCCTGTCTCTGATTGCAGTCCCCTTCCTCTGGCCCTTGGCTCTGCACACACCAAGTTTTGTTTTGTTTTTTAATAATAAATGAATTTTTTAATAAAGATTTTTATTTATTTATTTGAGAAAGAGAGAGCACAAGTGAGGGGAGGGTCAGAGGGAGAAGCAAACTCCCCACTGAGCAGGGAGCCTGATGCAGGGCTCCATCCCAGGACCCTGAGATCATGACCTGAGCTGAAACCAAGAGTCGCCACTTAATCAACTGAGCCACCCAGGCACCCCAATAAATGAACTTTTAAAAAAGATTTATTTATTTATTTGAGAGAGAGAGAGAGAGAGTGCGAGCAAGGGGAAGGAGCAGAGGCAGAGGAAGAGAGAGAATCCACAGACTTCTCCCTGAGCGTGAGCCCGACAAGAGGCTCGATCCCAGGACCCGGAGATCATGACCTGAGCTGAAAGCAAAAGTCGCCGCTTAACCAACTGAGCCACCCAGGTGCCCCAAGAATAAATGAATTTTTTTTTTTAAAGATTTTATTTATTTATTTGACAGAGAGAGAGAACACAAGTAGGCAGAGTGGCAGGCAGAGAGAGAAGGAGAAGCAGGCTCCCCGCCGAGCAGGGAGCCCGATGTGGGGCTCGATCCCAGGACCCTGGGATCATGACCTGAGCCGAAGGCAGACACCTAACCGACTGAGCCACCCAGGCGCCCCAAGACTAAATGAATTTTTATATTAAACCGTCTTGAGATGGTTTCTGAATGTGCAACAGAGAATTCTAACTTTTCTGAATTTTATGAGTTAGAGCGCAGGATAATCTATTCATTGAAGCCATGGTGATAACTTTGTTTCCTCCATAGTTTCATTAATTTTGCTCAGTCCTGAGGCAACAGTTTATCTTCTTATCTCTTTCCATAAGGTGGGGAAGGAGGTATGGGGTCAGCACTACTGGGAGAGAAACAGCTTAACAGCAAATGTACGTTTAATAGCGAGCCTGTATTATTTTGGAATATGATTGACAACACATTATCTCACTCTTTTTTCCCCCTTTATCTAGCCTACAACCCCGAAGATGCTAGGAAAACAAATCTTGCCCACAAAAGCACTTGCTCTTTTTATTTCCCTAAAATGTGAGCCAAGAAGACTGAAGGTCTTTGCTTTCATCACAAATCAAACAGCTAAGCTGAGAGGACTCCGAGGGTCTCACAACCAGCCATGGGGAAGGGAGTGAGCATGAGTGAGGGCCAGGTGGCTCTGGGGATAAATAACCCAGCTGAAGGGTCAAAAGGACTCAAGTCTGATGCAAAGTTTCATGAGCCCCACTGCAGTCTCCCTCCTTCCTTCAAGTCCCCTGGAGGGATGGCCGAGAGGGTACGATCACATCTAAATTAGTTTTCTAGAACTGTCATAGCAAACCACCACAGACTGGGTGGTTTATAACAACAGAAATGTTTGGTTTCATAGTTCTGGAGTCCAGGAGTCCAAAATCCAAGTGTTGGCAGGACCAGGCTCCATCTGAAGCCTCTAGAGGAGGATCCTTCCTGGCCTCTTCCAGCTTCCTTGGCTTTGGCTGCCCCGAGTCATGTCTGCCTTTGTCAGCTCAGGGCATCTCCCCGTGTGTCTTCACACTGTCTTTCATCTGCACCTTTGTACCCACTTTCCTTCTCCCTATCACGATATCAGTTGTATCCGATTAGGGGCCCACCCTACTCCAATATGACTTCATCCTAACTAATTACATCTGCGACAACCCTATTTCCAAATAAGGTCACATTCTGAGGTACTGCGGGTTAAGACTTTAACGTATCGTTTTCAGGTAGGGGGAACAATTCAAACCCTGACATCATCCATGAGGGTTTGGCAAACTTGAGCTTGACTTGAGGCAGTATATAAATGTCCCAAGGGGCTGACACCGTTGGTCTGTTAAGCTAGCTGATGAACCTCAGCAAATTTGGTGAATTGATTGGACAGCTTGTCAGAAGACAACTTTCATGAGGCCCCAAGGATGAGAATTTATCCTAACAGAGGAAATCACTGGGCATGGAGACTTATTTAGTAGTGCTTTTTTTTCTTCATTGTCTATAAAATAATACAGCATTTATAATAGATGGTGACTTAGATTCAGTGAAATCCAGTCATACAAACTTGCTTGCTTCCCCTCTTTCTCAAAGTAGTTTATCCCAGTGACCTCAAATCAACTTCCTTAGGAAATGACTCTTCAACTGACTTTGAATTTATTATAAACAAATGATAGCTTTTGTCAAATGCCTTGATGAAAGAAAAGATACAGCATTTCCAATATCTACCAGTCTAGTGACCGTGCTTTTTTTAAAAAAAGGCATCAACTCAATCAGCAACTTTTCATTGAGCACCTAGTATATACTAGTTATGGTTCTAAATGGGGATATGTATTTATAGTAAAAAAACACAGATAAGGTCTTTGTTCTTAAGCCTTTTTCCCTAGGGCGTTGCTGTCCAATGGAAATAGAACAGAAGCCACATATGTAATTTTATTTTTTGAGTAGCCACGTTACAAGAAGTAGAAGGAAACAGGCGAAATTAATGTTAATGATGTGTTGTACTTAACATTTGCAAAATATTTTATTAATGAGGCATTTTATATCCCTTTTTATACCAAGTCTTCAAAATCCAGTGCATATGTTTACCTGCAGCACATCCCAGTTAGGACCTAGCACACATTCAAGTGCTCGATAACCACCGTGGCTACTGTGTTGGTCAGCACAGAGGCAGGGAGTGGAGAGATAATAACAATACGTGGAGAGAGATAATGAATAATGAAAAGAAATAAATAAGATTTTTAGATAGGGATATAATCTATGAAGAAAATAAAATAAGGTCATGGGATAAAGAGTGACTGGATGGGGTTCTTTTATTTTTTATTTATTTATTTATTATTATTTTTTTAAGATTTATTTATTTTAGAGAGAGAGAGCGTGCCTGCAAGCAGGGGGAGGGGCAGTTGGGGAGGGAGAGAGAGAATCTCAAGCAGACTCCCCATTGAGCACAGAGCCCAACCCAGGGCTCGATCTCGTGAACCCCCGCCAACCCCCTGACCTGAGCTGAAATTAAGAGTGCAATGTTTAACCGACTGAGCCACCCAGGCATCCCTGGATGGGGTTCTTTTGATAAAGTCTGTGATCAAATGGATGAGAAGGACCCTGCTATGCTACATTGAGGTGGAAGAGGGCTGGGATAATGAGAACAAAGTCTTCGCAGCAGGAAAGCATTTGGAACAGCGCAGGAACAGAATGAAGGTCAGTGCGGCAGGGGTAATGTGAATGGATGTGGGTGCAGTGGGAGATAGGGGATGGAGGGTGAGGGTGGGGAAGGTAGGAGGGGTGGGATGATAAGAGACCAGGAAGGAGAGGTAAGCAGCCATCTTGTAAGCACTGTAAGGATTTTGGAAAAGATGTTGATTTAAAAGTCTCATTTCTATGTGAAATCACACTTGTTTCTGGTGACTATGTTCATTTTTTAAGTATTCACACCCATTTGTTTAATAATCAGCTCTGGAATTTTGCTGGGGATTGAGATCTAGATTTTCCGTGTGAAGTTTTCAAAAGCCATCTCTTTTCCCTTGTTGAACGTTGGGACATCGTCCTTTGGTGTATCCCTTAATTTCCGTGATTTTCCATAGGTCTCTTGAGTCCACACCTGTAAGTTCCTCCAGTACTCAGGGATGTAATCCAAATAGGTCTGGAGTTGTAAACACATTTTCACTGAGTAAATTCTTTTCTTTACCAGATTGTCTCACATTTTTGCTTTCATTTATCTTTTTAGAGTATTTATACTCTTCAGTTCAAAGATGTCACTTGATGGAGAAGGCAGAAATACAATAGCAACTGAACTCATTCTGCTTTCTACTGGTTCTTAAAATTGTACCATTTTCCCTACCTTCTTTTTTTGTTCTGAACGTACCAATCTTGGTTGGAGTTTTTTGCATGAGTTTCAGCTCATAGAGCGTATTGCTTTCTAAATATCGGCGCTTTCATTACTTCTTTGTCTTGGTATTTACAATAGTTGGTGGTGCATCTTCCTCCCATACCCCCACACATCAGGGCATTTTGACTCTTCAGTTTTCCTTACGTCCAACATTTGGACAATCCTTACGTTAGTTAGGACTGTCCATTGAAAGTTAGTAGAAATACAGCTCAATCAATTTAAGCCAAAAGAAAATGGACGAGTTCGTATGATTGAGAAATTGACCGGTTTCAAGCACAGTAGGATCTCAAGTCTCAAAGATGTTAACAGGACTGTTTTTGGCTTTGGCGGGTTTTTTTTCCTTTGGGTTTTCTATTTATTTTCATCCTCAGGAGGCTCTTCGGCTTTCCCACACCAACAGAAGAAAAAAAAAAAGTCTCATTTCTGATAGCATCAGCAAAAATCAGTCCACAGGGGGATATGGTGTTCTCATGGGCCAGGTTTGGGTACAGGTCCCACTCAAGCCAGAAGGCCTGCAAATGGTAAAGGTGGTTCCTTAGGGAAAGATCTATCAGAGTTGTGTTGTGAGAAGAGAGTGTGGATATTATCTAAGCGCAAAATAACAAAGGGTCCCTATAGTCTGGTCACAGTGTGGCTGCTACTTGTTCTCTTCTCCCCATGCTCTTTGCCTGTTTAGCTGAGCTACATTAGATTTTTGCCTGGATTTTTGAAGAAAAGGCTCTTCGCTAGCCTTCTGGATTCTGCTTCTTCAACACAGCCAAATCACACAATTTCATGGGGGCACACTTAGTAGGAAAATCTATGTGAACACACTGCAACACCATGGACCTGATTCCTCCCAACTCCCCCTGCCCAGGTGGTGCCCCCCCAGGATAACCCTCTAACGTGTAGTTCTCAATGGGCCAGAATCTGCAGAGCCCACCAGACCAGGAAGAAAGTCAGAAAGCTCATCATTTAGAAGGGGCAGAGAGATACCATATTGAACAGGTGGGGCCTGGAATCTGATAGAACAAGAAAGAAGATCTGCATTGTATTGGACTAACTGATGTGAGGAACACAAAGCGATACAAGAAACACGGGCCAACCACAACGAACTCACAGTATGGTAAAGGGAGAGAACCTCACAAGTATCTGTGATGTATCTGTGATATATGCGGGTATGTAGGAAGGGCTACACGACAGTCCTGTTCATATGTCATAGATGACTTGTAGCTGGAAGGATGAGGGAGGGCACCATGATAGAGATGACAACTGAGCTGGCCCTTGAAAGATAGGTAGGATTTTATTGGCTAGGAGGAGGGGGGAAGGGAGGTGTGCCTGGCAAAGCGGGTGGCTCAAGCAAAGACATGGCAAGTTGGTAGGAGGTCAGAGAATGGTGAGTGGCCCAGATTAACAGTGTCCTGGGTGGCTAGAGACAGACGCTGAGACCAAGTTTAGGCAAGACTGTGGAGGGTGTTGAATGCATTGGATTTGGGGGATTATGGAAATGTGGCACGTGACAAAAAAGCACAATTCAAAGGACAAGCAGATGTCTTCTGGTGGTCTGTAGAGCCATTTGCCTTTTCTGTGCCTTTTTTTTTTTTTTTTAAGATTTTACTTATTTGAGAGAGAGAGAGATAGCGAGAGAGAGCATGAGCATGGGTGGGATGGGGAGAGCGAGAAGTAAGCTCCTCGCCGAGCAGGGAGCCTTACTTGGGGCTCGATCCCAGGACCCTGGGACCATGACCTGAGCCAAAGGCAGACGCTCAACCGACTGAGCCACCCAGGCACCCCCCCCTTCTAGGGTTTCAGGAGAGCGAGAAGGAGAGCTCTTGAGATCTGGCGAGGGGAGCCCATCTCCCGACTGCTGTGTGGCTGGCATTCTCCTGCCATCTACGAGAGGGAGCCCGCCTCTACTTTGGTAGCTAGGACTCATGCCTCCAGAACAGATTTGAGAGCCATCCTGATATTGAAGCCTTATTCTTGGCCCCATCTTTGCCCCCTCCAGCCAGGCTGTGTTTATTTGGGGTTTTCTGGTGAAACTGAGGTGGCCCCAGGGGCGAAGCAAGGTCCTGGGGCAGGCAGTGGAGACAGCGTGGGCCCTATTTGCATGCTCGGTGTGTGGTATACTTTCCCAGCTGGCCAGAAAGGTCAGCCAGGGGATCTTGGTTGTGAAAATAGAAAGAAGCATAAGTTGCTGACTATTTCTTTCTTAACTCGTTCTCTCTCCCTTCTACCCTGGGACTGGGAGTTGCGTTATGCTTCTTGCCAGGACTGTTCCTTCCTTGTCAACTGACTGCCTCTCTTTCTTCCCTTCTCAAAAGGAAGGATGGATTTCTTGGCTGTATTTCTGGTAGCTTCTGAAAGGCTTTCAATTCTCTGCTGACAGAGGCTAGCTTCAGTGTGACTCGTTCAGCATGACATGTTATGTGCGTCAGGACTTGGCCCCAAGGTGTCCCGGGAAACACACTTCAGCAAGGCGGTCCCTGCTGTCCCCTCAGGGATTGCTGAAATGGGGGGGGGGGCAAGCAAGGGCAGAGTTAAAATACATCTGCGTGGGGTGAACTGTGTGACCGGTGTGGGCGGCTTCTCATTCTCCGTGATCCCTGGCCGCTTGGACGAGGTGACAGATGTCTCTTCCCGGTTCAGAAAGTGCTGGGCAGTGAACAGATGCCCAGATGTCCTGTGGGGAGGATTCATTTCTGTAAGACTTTCCAAGTCCTGGGCTGCATTTCACGAGCCTGCTTCTCCTCGTCCTCCTTTTGTTCTTTTGATGGGGTAGGATTCGGGGTCGATCTAAGAAACCAAAGGCAGATGCCTCTCCCCTAGCCCATCAGAAGAACAGGTACTAATCTGTGGGCTGGAAAGATGTCTGGACTTTGGTTGCAATATACTTGAGAAAGCCCCCTGCTCTGTGTGAAGGAAGCCCACGACTGATGTTTGTAAGAAGGAAGCCCACACTGCAGGTGGAGAGAGCATCTTACAGTCAGACAGACCCAGGCAAAAATCCCCAGCTCACCCACCAGCCTGTGAAACTGGCAAACCACGTTCAGAGCATCCGTTTCCATATTTGTTAGATAGGATACTAGCAATGCTCACGTCACGATGATAATGGGAGGAATGAACAAGATAAGGCATGTAAAGAGTTTAGCACAGTGCTTGGTGCTTAGTAAGCCCTCAGGAAGTGATAGGTACGGCTGATTTGAAGGCAGTGGTTTTGCCTCTATTGTTTGGCGGTGGTTAACCGAAGAGGGGGGAATGGTCCCGAGGCAGGTCTCTGCACGCCCCAGACTGCTCTGGTTCCCACAGTCCAGGCAGCTGTTACAAAATAGCATTAACATGGGAGCTAATTTAACACAGTATTAATTTTAAGATGCAGCTGGGTCATCCCCAGGCTCCAGTGCCTTCCCAATCACGTCTGGCACACTGCCCTGGAGAGACAGTCCTCTCTGTGACTTCCAGATCGACCTCAGGAGGGTGTTGGTGGCTCAGCGATCAAAGGGTTGTTAATTTTATAAGCATACCATATTAACACACATTTTAAATGGTCTCATTAGTTTTTCTGCTGATATCCAGCTTTGAAATGATTGCTTTGACTGCAGAGCCCCGGCGGACACGAGCTCTCATTATTTTTAGGGGTAACACCCCCACACACCCATAAATCTAGGACGGCTGCCGTTGGGGTTTTTCTCTGTGGTTTAACTGGTCTATTATATTGGAGAGGTGGGAAGTCAGACACCACTGCTTTGATGTTTGGTTGGGATAAATGCAGTTAGAGCAAATCAGTTGCACAAATGCAAGAAGTGAGCAGGGTGTGTAGGTGAATAGAATCGGGTGCTACAGTGGACCACAAGCTTGAGAGCAATCGGCATGTAACTCAATTGTGACTAACACTGATTATGGTAATTGTGTGGGTGTCTGTCCCTTATGCTCAGCCCAGTTAACCCCCCAAAGAAGCAACATTACACAAAGTAAGGACTCAGTATCTCTTATAGAATTTCAAAGGAGATTTTATTTAAGGCCAGCCCAGGGGAATATCTTTGCAACAACCCTTTTAGCTATGAGTGCCAGAATGTTACATTTTTAATTTCGTCTCTCTACAAGTCTTAGACCATTACTTCTCAGGGATTTCTTTTAAAATAAAAGTTAAAAATTACTTTATAAAGCCTTGATTGTTGAAATACCTAGCTGTGCATGGTGCTGTGCTGAGCCCCTTTCAAAAACAAAGGTGGGGGGGAAGGGTGCAAAGCGCTTGCACAAGAAGAGCCCATAGTTCTGGGGTGCTCTCCCCTATCTGCAGTCAGTGGTAGGCAGCAGCGGGGCTGGTGGTTAGCACTCTCTCTGTGGCTTCCCCCACCCCCTGCTCTAGAGGCACCCAGTCATGCAGGGGCACCCCCAGACCAGGCGTTTACATTCCTCCACCAGCCGCAGAGCAGCCTGAAAAATGTTCATCTCTCTCTCTTTTGGACCGGTGCCTGGAACAGTGACCAGCTTCTTCAGGGGGGCAGGGGAGGAGGCATGAGGGATGGGAGCTGAAGACGCGGGGCCCGCCATCAGAATCAGGTCTCCCGTCAGAAACAGAGGCGATTCAAGGTCATTCTGCAAATTTACACAGCTGTCATCCTTGGCATGGAAACCTTGCCGAGGAAGCCACAGCTAACTCTAATCCATCCCGCGGGCAGATGACCGTGCAAACCCTGTGTATGTCTCAGGAGCACACCCGACGACAGTCTGGGGACCTTCCACGAGGAGCACCCCAGCTGCCAATGCAGAGCGGGCACTAAGCCAACAGGTGCAGGAGCTTTGCGGAGGCAGTTCCCTATTCTGGGTATTATCTGATCCTCGCAGCAACTCTGTGAAGTCAATGTCATTATTCCCATTTGACAGATGAGGAAACTATTTGAAAGGTGAAGAGAGCTGTTGTCCTGGGTCTACTCAATAGGTGCGGGGATCGGGATTCAAGCCCAGATTCTCTCCGAAGCAATTCCAAATTTTCTAGGGCGACCCAGGTAGAATCTGACCAGTGGAGAAGCGGATCTGGTGCCACCTTGCAAACTCAGTGTCACTTGGGAAGTAGGGCCCACTAGCAGTTTTATTAACAACCGTCTAATATACTCTGGCTTTTGGTTTTTCTTCCTAACACATGTAAGCGTTTGATCAAAAGGAGTCATTAATAGCATCTGATTGTGTGTGTGTGTTTAAAGATTTATTTATTTATTTATTTTAGAGAGAGAGAGAGTCCAGAGGAACAGGGGGTGGTGGGAGGGGGCAGAGGCAGAAGGAGAAGCAGACTCCCCGCTGAGCACAGAGCCCAACGGGAGACTTGATCCCAGGACCCTGAGATCATGACCTGAGCCAAAACCAGGAGTGGGCCGCTTAACCGACTGAGCCACCCAGGCGCCCCAAGATAATATGTCTTAAAGTATATCAATGTGTTTGAGGTATCTTATCACAGAAAATTTAGAAATACAGAAAGAAAAAATAAAAGAGAGAAAAAATTACCAGTTGCTTATAATCTTACCAAAATTTAGCATTCTGGTATTTTTTCATTGTACGTGCATATAAACACATGACAAAGTACAAATTAGACTATAGAAAAATCCTGATTCCTATTATTCCTCTCAACTTTATATAATAAGCATTTTCCATATAATTAAGTATTTTTTGAGAGTAATATTTCAAAAACTTTCCACAGGTTCTGGGACATAGTAAATGTGTAGCTATTACTATTTATGACACAATATTCCTCTAGATGAGTGGACTATAATTTATTTGACTTTCTGACTTTGATGAATATTTAAGTTGCTACCTTCCCCCCACTATAAT
Source organism: Leptonychotes weddellii (assembly GCF_054177405.1). Classification (NCBI taxonomy): domain Eukaryota; kingdom Metazoa; phylum Chordata; class Mammalia; order Carnivora; family Phocidae; genus Leptonychotes; species Leptonychotes weddellii. Next base: position 79,497,263 of record NC_138379.1, on the reverse strand, counting down.
AAACATTTGTGTCAAGAACTTTTTGTAAATAAAATTGTATTTGTGTTTAGGGGCGCCTGGGTGCTCTGTCGGTTGGGTATCTGACTCTTAGTTTTGGCTCAGGTCATGATCTCAGGGCCCTTTTTGGGCTCTGCACTCAGCTCAGTCTGCTTGAGATTCTCTCTCTCCCTCCCTCTCTCCCTCTCTTTCTCCAAAATAAATACGTCTTTTAAAAAAAGAAAATATTAAAATTGTGTTTATCACTATGTTGTACACCTGAAAGAAATGTAATTTAGCCAACTATACTCAAATAAAAATAAAAATAAAATTAAAATATTTCTAAGTTAATCATTAATTCCTTAGGCTAGACCCCTGGTAAAGAATTACGGGGTCAAAGCTTAGGCACTTCTTAATTTATTTGGGACACACACTGCCAAACTGCTTTCCTAGAAGGAGCATACCTGTTTAAATTCCCTTTTTTTTTTTTTTCCTTTAAGTAGGGTCCACGCTGGGCCTTGAGATCAAGACCTGAGCTGAGATCAAGAGTCAGAAGCTTAACCGACTGAGCCCCCCAGGCACTCCTACCTGTTTAAATTCTAACAGCATTGTGGGAGAGGGTCCGTTTCTCCATTTCCTTTCACACTGAAACTGGGTGAGAGTGTGACTTTGGTGAGAAGGGCTATATTTAAAAACAGCCTGACTGGCCCCACATACTTCTCACCCGTGGAGGGACTCAGCTAACAGGTGAGTTGACCTTGAGACAATGCCACTGAGATCTGGGGATTTCCTCTTCAGGTAAACACTTTCGATAGCTAACACGTTTCTGCCCTAACCTGACCCTTGTTATGTATCCCGAGAACCCCTGTGCTTCTTTTTATGAAATGTTTGCCCCACCGGTAATTACCTGCTTATCATCCATCCTCCCTGCTGGACTGCAAGCTCCACAGGACCTGGTCTCCTTCAGCACACTGAGGTCCAGCACAGAGCCTGGTAGGCAATGGGCATCCAGTGACCACTTGCAGTGGGAGAATCGCGGCTATGCATAAACATGCCCTCAGTTAAAAGCTATGAGCTGAATCATCCTCTTGTGGCTGTGGGGGTTTAAAAATGGAAAAAGTATTTCTTATATATGATCAAACAAGATAAGCAAGTTACAGGACATTCTGTACTTTATGATCCCAGGTCTGCAAGAGGGAGGAAGCAAGACAGAGAAAGAGGTAGGGAGGGGTAGCCAGAGAGCCAGAGACCATCACAGAGGTGGGGAGACCCAGGGAAAGACTTAAATCCTGAAATCTTAACAGTGGTCATCACAGGAAGGGTGATAAGGTTTCCTTTTTTGAGTTTGTCTGCATTTTCCAAAGACTATAATGTACGTGAGTTGGAAACGTGTTTTATTACAATTATTACCAGATCTCAAATACTTTGAAACCTGTGTGGTATGAATGGTGATTCGGCAAATGTTACCTTATTTACGGAGCCCCTTGCATCAGCTGGAGCCACTTTATTTATGGGCCCTCTTTTCTTACCAGGGCTGTGATTTTTACTTTTACTTGAAGACCCAGGGTGGAGAGGGTACAGAAAAGCTCTCAAAGTTCCTAGCCGTCTTCCAGGCTGGGTTTCCCCAAGCCAGCCAATCTTTTCGGGAAGGCGAGGGAATGATCTTACTGAATGAAGAGGGGATCTAAGGTCAGCATTAAATAGATGTGTTGCTTTTCCCAGAGTTGGCTGGAAAGATCAAGTGACTTCCTCTAAGCGAGAAGTTACAATTCAATGATTAACAGAAATTACTCACAGCTTTACAGGCTCCAGTTCCTATTCCCCCAAGCGCTGGCCTCATTACCATCTCTCCTCTTCAGGGAACAGCAGTCAGAGAGCCCAGTCCCCAGGGAAGAACAGCAGACTTGCAGTTTATATGGTGAGACAGGTACTAAGGGGAGGCTCAGGTGGGGAGGTGGGGGCAGGGGAGAGGGCGGGAAGGGGAGAAAGGGAGAAATGACAGCCTCTATCTCTGAGGGGCTTCTATTCTGTCCAGTATTTCTATTTACTGCTTGAAAATTTCCCTCCTCCTACCTTCCTCCCCACTCCCCCAGCCTCCCCCCCCCTCCCAGTGATTGTAGGATCCTATGGAGATAAATAAATAGTCCCTGGAAATACAGAATCCTGGCATTTTCTGAGCTCATATAGAAGAAAAGGTAGAATTCTTTTCGTCAGACATGGTTTAGAATGTGTGTTTCTCTTTCTGCCTCAATTTCTGGGCCTGTGTGCATTAATCTCATCAAACACTGCCTCAATGCTCTGGCTAGTTGATCCTGGATCTTTTGCATAACTGCCCTTGGCTCCTGGTATATAATGACTTACTTACTTGGTTTTGTATGGTAATTCACATCACAAATGATTATAATCCACCTTAGATGCCCTTTGGGGCTAAAGTGTGGTATATATTCATCTGTTCATTCTTTTTTTTTTTTTTCCTACAGGTTGGGTAAAGGGTAAGCTGCTCTGACGAAAGCCTAGCCCTTTTCTTTCTAATATACACCCCTCAATGTAAGTGCCACAGGCTGGCAGGTGAGCAGGGGGCTCTGCCCCAGGAGCTCCTTTGAAAAGCCAGTTTCCTGAGCGTTGTGGACCCGCCATCGAATGGGGTGATGTCACTGGGTGATCCAAAGAGGGCCAGAAGCATGTGCATTTCAACTAGGCAAAGTGAAAGAGTGAAACTCCAGAGCAAACTGGTTATCTTTTTTTTTTTTTTAAAGATTTTTTATTTATTTGACAGAGAGAGACACAGCGAGAGAGGGAACACAAGCAGGGGGAGTGGGAGAGGGAGAAGCAGGCTTCCCGCAGAGCAGGGAGCCCGATGTGGGACTCGATCCCAGGACCCTGGGATCATGACCTGAGCCGAAGGCAGTCGCTTAACCAACTGAGCCACCCAGGCGCCCCAGCAAACTGGTTATCTTTTCAAAAATAATAATAACTTTATTTTTTAGAGCAATTTTAAGTTCACAGCAAAACTGGGCTGAGAGTACAGAAAGTTCCCATATACCCCCTCCGCCAACACATGCAGAGATTTCCTACTACCAACACCCTCCGCCAGAGTGGGACATTTGTTACAATTCATGAGCCTACATTGACACGTCATTATTATCCAAAGTCCATAATTTACATTACAGTTCACTCTTGCTGTCGCACATTCTGTGGGTTTGGACAAACGTATAATGACATGTATCCACCATTGTAGTATCATAATAGTCTCACTGTCCTAACAATCCTCTGTGCTCTGCCTATTCATCCCTCCCTCCCCTCTAATCCCTGGCAACCACTGATCTTTTTACTGTCTCCATAGTTTTGCCTTTTCCAGAATGTAATAAACTGGGAATCATACACTATGGAGCCTTTTCAGATTGGCTTCTTTCACTTAGTAATATGCATTGAAGTTTCTCCCTGTCTCCATCAGTCTCCACCTTGCAGATGGTACGTCATGAGACTTCTCAGCTCTCTATAATTGTGTGAGCCAATTCCTCATAATAAATCTCTTTATATACATGTCCAATTTGTTCTCTTTCTCTGAAGAACCCTGACTAGTATATCCCGAAATACAAATCCTCTGTAGAATCCTAGAAATACAGTATCCCCATTTTGAGCTCCTTTTCTGGACTCTAAGTTCCTTGAGGGTGGGAATTGTACCTTTATTTATTGCTGAATTCATTCAACTACACATTTTTTCCAAATAACATAATTTACCAGTAAGGATAGCAATAAAATAATACTTCTCATTTATTTAGTTTGTATGCTATGCCAAGCACTAATGAGCTATGTAATTTATTTATCTTACTCAATTTTCATACCACAAAAGATGAATGGATAAAGAAGGTGTGGTTCATATATACAATGGAATATTACTCAACCATCAGAAAGGATGAATACCTACCATTTATGTCGATGTGGATGGAACTCGAGGGTATTATGCTAAGTGAAATAAGTCGATCAGAGAAAGACAATTATCATACGGTTTCACTCATATGTGGAATATAAGAAATAGCACAGAGGATCATAGGGGAAGGAAGGGAAAACTGAATGGGAAAAAATCAGAGAGGGAGGCAAACCATGAGAGGCTCTTGACTCTGGGAAACAAACAAGGTTGCTGAGGGGAGGTGGGTGGGAGGATGGGGTAACTGGGTGCTGTGATGAGCACTGGGTGTTATACGCAACTAATGAATCATTGAACACTACATCAGAAACTAATGATGTAATGTATGGTGTTTAATATAACAATAAAAAAGTATTAAAAAAACTAATGATGTACTATATGTTGGCTAATTGAATTTAAATTAAAAAAAAAATAATCATACCAAACTGGTGAGAAAGGTAGTAGTATTCTCATTTTGCAGATTAGAAAAAGACAAGTTATTTGAGTAAAGATACACAGCTGTAAGTGGCAGATCTAGAATCAGAAACCAAATCTGCCTGACTTCAAGTCTTACTCTTTTTTTTTTTTTTTTTGCTACTAATACCCTCAGTATACAAAACGCAGCTTTTAAAGGTCAATTATCAAATGAAGAGGCTTGTCTAGATGATCTCAGCCAGTCCATCAAGCATTTGTTAAGTGCCTACTATGTATCAGACGATGTGCCAGGTGCTGGGAACACAAGGTTGAAAGGCATGATGTTTCGCTTAAGGGAAGGAGGCCAATTAATAGACATTAACTTCACTAAGGTGAATGCCCTGGGAGAGACATGGGAGTACAGAGGAGGGGCCCATCCTGGCAATTCATGGAGGGTTTCTGAACAAGGTCCAATCTGACTTGAGTCTTGGAGGAGGAGTAGAAGGTAGACGGGTGGCAAACGTGGGGAGGATACTCTAGGGAGTCCAAGCATGAGAAAGGGCACACAGACATGAGGAGACATGGAGGGGACCCTCCTTCTCCTTTCCCATGGTTTATGTCCATGTGGAGGAAGTTCCCCTCTCAATTCCTTCCCTTTCTCTCCCTTTACTAATCAGAGTGGCTTCTGATTAGTAAATCTGAGAAGAGTGATTTGAATATGCCTGATTCAGCTCTCTTTTCTTGTTAATGGTAGTGAGCTCCTTACTGGGAGCTCATGTTTGTCTCCTTCTGGGGTCCACAAAGAGAAAGTTCCCTTGTTTGCAAATAAAAGCCACTTTCTCTAGGGTAGACTTTATCTGTAATAAAGGGGGTATGTTGGTTTTTCACATGTGGTCTCCTTGTCATCTTACTTAATTGATTCAGAACTCTGGCAGGGAAGAAAGGTGCTCTGTAGTGGGCCTTCTAGAACACATGTAACGGGAATGTAAGGTGTAAAGTGAGAAGGGCAGGAGAAGATAAGTTTCAACAGATTTGGAAGAGCCAGCTCATGGACTGCCTTTGTCTTAAAGGCCATGGGTGGGATCCCTCTGACTTTGGTTTTAAGGTGGGGAGTAACCCACTCAGAATTGCATTCTATAGATTAGTCTCTCTGGCAACAGTGCGGGATGACAGAAACAAAGTCAAAGGTGGAGAGACGAATCTGTAAGTTACTACAGCTGTGTGTATCAGGGAAGGTGAGTTACGTCGGGGGACAAAGCATAGAGGATGATCCAGTAGATGGCTGGGAGACCACATCGGTGAGATTTAATGATTGTTCACTTGTGGTGGAATGTATTACAATAGTCTGGGATGAGTCCCGGTTTTCTGACTTCAGTAACTGAGTGGATTATAATGCCGGTTACCAAGAGAGGAAATAGGAAAACAGTCTGGTTTGGGGAAGGTGAGGCCATGATGCATGTAGTTTGAGCCATGCTCATTTTTATGTTCGGGATCTCCAGGTGAGATGTCCAGGAGCTTACAGTTGGGAAGGGATCTCAAGCCCAGTGGTGATGTTCGTCAGTCTGGAAGATTTCAGTTTGGAAGCCATCCAGCCTCCCTTCCAGGGAGGGGAAACTTAAAATCATGACTGTGTGAGGTAGAGTAGGAAAATAAAACAGTGGGCCAGAAGGAAACCCTTTGGGGAGGGCAAACATTTTAAGAAGTTGGCAGAGGAG
>NC_138379.1:79470487-79490751 GCF_054177405.1 Leptonychotes weddellii | reverse complement strand
AAGTTGGCAGAGGAGCAAGACCCCAGGAAATAGGATAGAAATGAATGATCAGACATGCAGGAGGAGAATTATGAGAGATGTCCAAGACGTAGAGAATTTCAGGAAGAAATGAAGTCAAACGCAGCAGAAAAGCCCAGTTAGACTAGGGGTGTCCAGTGACAATTTGGAGGTAACGCCCTTGAAAGCAGTTTGAGTTGAGTGTCATGGTCAGAAGCCAGATGCAGTGGGTTGAGAAGTGGGAAGTGAAGACCCCATGTAGAGGGGCTATTTTCAAGATGCTTGGCTGGGAAGCCAAGGGGACGTCAAGAGAGACTTTCTCCTCTAAAAGTGAGTCTTAATGTAGGGCTGAGGGCAAGAAAGTAAATTTATAGAAGAAGGGGCATTATGGATGGAGCAAGGCCCCAAAGAGGAAAGGAGATAATGAATGAAAAGCTGACATGGGGGTAGAGAGTAGGCTATGTGCATGCGTGCGTGCATGCCACAGGGGGTGGTGGTTCTCTTGAACAGGAGAAGAGATGTCGTCTTCCCTGAGACCCTGAAGATGAGGGAAGGGTGTTTCCAAATGAGGTAAGCATTGTTTCGCTGTTGAAGTAGCTTTTGGTGAAGGCTGAAGTTCATGCCCATGGCCTCAATTTTTTTGGTGAAACGGGAGGCAAAGCTACCTGCTGACATGGCATTGGGACTTGAGAAAAGCTTGGAGGTTTGTCATGAACACCAGGCAGAATGGGAGAGGAGACTCTAACCAAGGAAACACTTATCTACACCGGAGTTGGCCTGGCTACAGAGGACCGAAGACAGGAGTTTCCCACAGACTGGGTGCAAATGGCAAGAGTGAGCTCCGTGGTGTCCGAATTATTAGCGGTGGCAGGGAGGGCATGAAAGAAATGGATACACAGGAGGTCATCAGCAGGTGGTGGTTTTGTACAGTGACCCAGCTCTGCAACAATAACTAATATTTGAACAGCTCTGTACGTTTGGGGAAATGTTTTTGCAGCCATAGTTCATTGGGTTTTCAAAGCAGCGCTGCGAGGCATATTTACTATACTCCTGCTCTGCAGAGACCAAGTGAGCCTCCCAGAAACAGGCCCTCACTCAAGGTCAGCCAACTGGCGAAGGCAGGACTTCAAACCATAGTTTTGGTCTCCAGGCCTCATACACACATACAGTTGGATATTTCAAGACGTCAGTGATTCAAGTCAGGAATAAAAACATATACCATGGGTCGCCTTTTCTAAGAGTGAGGATGAGTCTTTTCTTCTCTCCCTGTGACCCTAAGTATGGGGCAGCCAGATGGCTCACTGATGTGATCATGGCCCACAGTGGTCCACGCGCACCCTGTGTTCGTTCACACCCACCCGCAACTCTTCTGCCTACAAGATTCTCCCGGTGGATGTCTCCCTGGCCAGTTCCTACATCTTTCACAACTCCCCCACCACCTTTCTTTCCACAGACTAAGCCAAAGATGCTATTTTGTGCTCCTAATAGTACCCCAGGCTCTTCCCTTATTCCATCACATTGAAATTGTGGCCCATTCACCTGTCTCTCTCACTAGATGGAGAGTCCCCTGAGACCAGGAACTGAGTTATGTCTCTTTCCATCTCCATACAAAGTGCCTGGCACAGTGCTTGGTGCAAATATGGGTCGGTCACCTGTAAATATGGAAACTATGACCCTGTGGCATGACTCCCCATGGAAACCAACTAAGAACATCAGTTAGTCCTTCACACAGCCCGACTTAACTGTTCTTTTGCTGAGAAGGCAAGATGTGGCAGAAGTATTGAGGGGCAGATAATGAGCAAAGGCTTTCCTTCCTTCCCCCAGACTTGTCTTCTTGTTCACATTTGAAGGTCTAGTATTTACATCTATCCGGAACCTGACCACTTTTCCCCACCTCTACCACTGCTGCTGGTCCAAACCAACATCATCTCTGGCCTGGAGTATTGCAATAGCCTCCTCGTTGGTCTCTCCGCTTTACCCTTCCCAGGGGACAGCCTGTTCCCCACACAGCACCAGAGCGATCCTGTTACGGTGCAGGTCAGATGAAGTCGCTCCCCAGCTCAGGAGCTTCGATGGCTTGTTTTCTCATGCTGGTAAAAGCCAAAATCCTTTCAAATCCTTTCCGTGCTCTAGGGGATCTGGCCCTTGCAAACTCGTCGACCCACCTTCTATTCAGCTACACTGGTATCCTCTGCTATTTTTTAAAGCACCAGGCCCACTCCCACCTCAGGACCTTGCATGGCCTTCCCCTGCCTGGAATTTTCCTCCTCCTGACTTCATCATCCCTCTCTTCTTCTTTGCTCCCTTAGCTCTTTGGACTCGGGCATGTCCTTGGCATCACCATCACACATTATAACTTCTGACTCCTAACCCCTGACAGGGGCATCCATCCCCTGCTTTATTTTTCTACTTAGCGCTCAATGTTGAGTGGAATACCACATGTTGTACTTACTTGTTTATTTTCTGCCTCCCCCAGTGGGGCACGACTTAGAACCGTCTGGTCCATTTCTGTATCCCTCACGGGGAATGGCATCTGGCAGAGTGGGCACTCCATGAATATTGAGTTGAATGAATGATTTCAGATTCCTGTCTGACCCCTTATCTCCTGGTTGAAAATGGATGATTCTCCAATGGTTTCATACCCATTAATTTGACTTGTTTAATTAAAGTATATTCTTGGCAGAAGCAGAGAGCTGGTTTATACTCTGTGCCCATTGATTAACGTGGAGTGACAGCCCTCATAACTCAGCTGCATCTGTCCTTTGTCCCATCCACTCCTGAGCTTGTCCCCGCCCCACCACTGTTTCCTTGGCCTCCCTCTGCCTGTCCTGTTGCTTTATCTCGGGAAAACCTCATCACTCCTGGAGAAATTCTGCCTTTCCACCAGCTTCTGCTGATTTCATCCTTGCCTTTTAATCAGATAAAAGGAGGTGGGGGTGGGAGTGGAGAATGTACTCAGACCATCATACATCATTTTATGGAAGAGAAAGCCTGACATTTTCATTGGCAAATAAATCCTGGAGTTCTGGGACTGGAGGGGACTTAAGAGGTCAGCTCATCCATCTTCACACTTGTGGGCAGTTCTGTATTGAAAAACCAGCCCCCCCAAATGCAACTGTCTAGCCTTTTCTCTGACTATTCTCTAAGAAAGCTAGCTACTTCTCTGACCTCCTTTGATAAGACATTTTAGTATCTTAGTGGAAAATATAGAATTATTATGGAAGCACTTGAATAGATAGAGTCCGAGGCAGGAGGCTGGGCTGGGCTCCGAGGCCAGGCCACACTGGGTTTGAATTTTGAATCGACCCCTGATGAACTGGGTGACCTTGTGCAAGTGAACGTCCAAAAGAGAGATACTTATCAAGTCCTGAGGACTTTTTTTTTTTTTTTAAAGATTTTATTTATTTATTTGAGAGAGAGAGAATGAGAGACAGCATGAGAGGGAAGAGGGCAGAGGGAGAAGCAGACCCCCGCTGAGCAGGGAGCCCGATGCGGGACTCGATCCCGGGACTCCAGGATCATGACCTGAGCCGAAGGCAGTCGCTTAACCAACTGAGCCACCCAGGCGCCCATGTCCTGAGGACTTTATATGCTTATGTGCGTGTGTGTAAATAATAAGTGTATATGCCCCACAGAGGCTGTTTCTCTTCTTCCTTTCTTCTATTCCTCTCCCCTCGCCTGCCCAAATGCATTTCATGTTTAAGGAACCAGCCAAGTCTTCATTATAGAATTTTCAAGTCCAAGAGACCCTCCCAGCCGGGTGATGTCCCAAACATTTGCAGAGGACTATCGCTAAATCATTCCCGTTTGAACATAAATACAGTCGATTTAGAGGACGGACAATGCAGGCTATGGAGACTGTATTGGAATCCCAGCTTCAAAGTGTATCTGCTGAGGGGGGCACCTGGATGGCTCAGTCGGTTAAGCGTCTGCCTTTGGTTTGGGTCATGGTCTTGGGGTCCTGGGATCGAGCCCCGCGTTGGGCTCCCCTCTCTGCGGCAAGTCTGCTTCTCCCTCTGCCTCTGTGATATCTCTCGCTTTCACTCTCTCCCAAATAAATACATAAAATATTTAAAATACATATATAAATAAATAAAGTCAATGAGGTGCTTCTAAGTCAGTGGGAGGGGTTGATGTTTATTCTGCTAAAGAGAAGGGGTGAACGGGGCTCAGAGAGGTGGGGGTGGAAGGAGCAGTCTGTAGGAGGGGCTGAGGGTGGGAACCGGTCCTTACTGTGTAAACGCTGGATGCTGGCGTTCATTTCTCCAGCCTGAAACAGGGCAGGCTGCCCCTCCCTAGGGCGGTGGTATCCTGGGTGGAAGAGGGGTGACAAGGGGAGCCATAGAACTCAGGGGGCAGTGTCGCTCAGTTTCTGTGGGTCTTCAGTACACATCTCTCCAGAAGTACAAGGGACAGGGAGGGAGGGCTGTGTGATTTCAATCTGTGAAAAAGCCATAGCGCGTCACCCTGACCTAACCAAATAAGGAGCTTGATTTGAGCCTAACAGTGGTGTTAATAGCGTTGTCAAAGTGCTCCAAAAACGTTTTCATTTAGCCTGCAGACAGTTTTTTTAATTGTAAAACAAAAATTATAATGACTGTTTTCAAAAACATTAAAGATGATTGAGCAAGAGAAAATGTTGGGAGACTACGACTGTATTACAATTCATCATGAAAGAGAAAGCCTGCTTCATATTAAAGGTGCCCCTGGCTGTTGAACACCCAGATGATTCCTGACACGGATCTTAGGTGTAATTGTTTTCTACACTAAAAGGTGGAGATGGGCCATTTAAAAATAATAATGCGATTCCAGTTACCAGTTCAGGTGACCGAGCCTGAAAAGTCCTTCCACGAATTGTTATGCTCTACTGAGACACCCAATTTGCTTTAATAACGTTTCAACTTTTAGATTGTGAAATATGAAGGCTAGCTGCTTTCTGAGAGCATTTCTGAATGGGTTCCTGAAATACTTGGGAGGACAGCAGGAGGAACGGGATCCTCCGGCTCACTCCCCAAGCCCCTGACACAGGAGCTCTCTTTCCTTCTGTTCCTACAGCCACCCCCAGGACCTACAAACCTAGCCCCTGCCTCCTGCAGTTTCCTCTTTATGGGACAGTTTCTCCCTCTCCCAGTCTCTTGGTGGTTGGCTTCTTATCCACTAAGTTCATGATTAAATATCATCCCTTAAGAGAGCTTTACTGACAACGTCGTCTGTGATTCCAGCTTGCAGTATGCTGGTGTTCCAGAGCACGCATCAGCTTATTTCATGCTTGTTCCCTTGTCCGTGGGAGAGGCTACTAGACTCTAAGATCCGTGAGGGCAGATGGACAGGGTCCATGCCTGTTTCATTCCTCATTATGGCCCTTAGCATCTAGCACACAGGCTGTCATCTAGTGGAAACCCAGCAAATATTGATTAAATGAGAGAAATAAAAGTTCAATATTTCCTTTTAATTTATCACACATCTATAGAAAATATACTAGAACATGGGTCCTACATAGATCTATGTAGGAAATTCATGCAACCTATTTAGCTGAAGATGGGTGGCTTTTGACCTTGGGTCATTCAAGACCCAGAATAAGATTGTCAAAATGTATTACTCAGTGACATCAGTCTTAGCAAAAAAAAAAAAAAAATATATATATATATATATATATATATTTGTCATGTCTCCTCAGGCAAGGCAACAGAAGCAAAAATAAACAAACATGACTGCATCAAACTAAAACGATTTTGCACAGCAAAGGAAACTATCAACAAAAACAGGAAGGCCACCTACTGAATGGGAGAAGATATTTGCAAACAATACATCCAATAAGGGGTTGATCCGAAATATAAAGAACAACAAAAAACCCCCAAACAACCTAGTTAAAAAATGGGTAGGGGATCTGAATAGATATTTTTCCAAAGACATACAGATGGCCAACAGGCACATGAAAAGATGTTCAACATCACTCATCATCAGGGAAGTGCAAATCAAAACCACAACGAGATACCACCTACATCTGTCAGAATGGGGCTAGTATCAAAAAAGACAAGAAATAACAAGTGTTAGTGAGGATGTGAAAAAAAGGGAACCCTCGTGCATTGTTGGTGGGAATGTAAATTGGTGCGTCCACTCTGGAAAATAGCATGGAGATTCCTCAAAAAAATTAAAAATAGAACTACTGTACGATCCAGCAATTCCACTTCTGGGTATTTATCCAAAGAAAAGGAAAACACTAATTCAAAAAGATATATGCACCCCTATGTTCATGGCAGTATTATTTATAATAGCCAAGATATGGAAGCAACCTGTCCATCGATAGATGAATGAATAAAGAAGATGTGGTACACACACACACACACTGGAATATTACTCAGCCATTAAAAAAAGAAATCTCGCCATTTGTGACATGGGTAGACCTATAGGGTATTATGCTAAGTGAAATAAATCAGACGAGAGAAAGACAAATACTGTATGATTTCATTTATATGTGGAATCTAAAAAACAAAACAGAATGGAAATGCACTCATAGATACAGAGAACAAACTGGTGGTTGTCGAGGGGAGGGGGGTAGAGGGATGGCTAAAATGGGTGAAGGGGATTAAGAGGTAAAAAATTCCAGTTATAAAATGAGTAAGTCACAGGGATGTAATGTACAGCATAAGGAATACAGTCACTAATATGTAATAACTTTGTATGGTGACAGATAGTAACTAGACCTATCATGTTGATCATCATATAATGTATAAAAATATCAAATCACTGAGTTGTACACCTGAAACTAATATCATACTGCCTGTCGATTATAATTCAATAAAGAGGGTATTACTCAACTAAATACAGTTTGATTTAAGGCTCATCTCCATTTGAGTGGTTGAGGACAGAGCTTTTTTACTTTTAAAAGAGAAATGAAGGACACCTGGGTGGCTCAGTTAGTTAAGCATCTGCCTTCAGCTCAAGTTATGATTTTGGGGTCCTGGGATGGAGCCCCACATCGGGCTCCCTGCTCAGCGGGGAGTCTGCTTCTCCCTCTGCCCCTCCCCCCCATTCATGCTCTCTCTCTCCTCTCTCTCTCTCAAATAAATAAAACCATAAAAAAAAAGAGCAAAATGAAAATGCCCTCACCTTGGGCCCTTGATATCTACAAAGCCAATATCTTATACAGCATGGGGACAAAAAATCATGGTCCCTTTCCTTTCCTTATAAAACTGTGAAAGGTAAAGATCAAATCTCAGACTCTTAATAACAGCTGGATTTCGAATCCACTGTGTGCCAGGTACTGGGACAATGCTACAGAGTCCTTGGCATAGTAATTCTTATTTTACTAATGATGAAAATGAGGCCAATCAAAATTAAATAACTTACCCCAGCCTCCAGACTTAGCAAGTGGCATGGGGCAAGATCCAAAGCCAGGTCTGTCCAATGCCAAAACTCGTATACTTAGCCCTATAACGGATAAACAGTCCAGCTGTGAACAGCATCGTCTGAGCCTGCACCACACAGAGCCAGCAACGAGCATCCTAGGACACAAGTAAAGAAAAAGAGAGCTGTCTAGGTTGTTACCTTTCCTTGGAATATGTCATCACAACACATACAACACATCCTGAAAATGCACCCAGCAAAGGCAAGGGTGACCTTTCTGAGTAATTAAATGCAGAAGAACAAGAGAATGAGATAACAGGAGTAGGTAGGCAGATTGGAAAGCCTTTGAAAAGGTGAATATAGTTCACTAGATTTTTAAGGAGAGGAGAAAGAGGGATGGAGGAAGGGAGCCCAGGAGTGTGGTTTCCAGGGTGGTCCTTCCTGGCACCTTCAACACCATTAAATGGATGGCCTGAAATAGAGCCAGGAAGGATGAGATGGATGGTCAGGCTATCATGTGACCCAAGTAATAGCCAACATTGGCTGTGAGCTTCTTGAGGACCCAGGGCAGTGACCTTCAGCAGATGAGTAAACCTTCTTTCCTCTTTGCTGTTGTGAATAATGAGCTCCACTGTGACAAAGGGACACGGGGCTGACGTCAGTAGTTGCTGGCACTTTCTCTGGAGTAGGACCCATGTGAGTATGTCCTCCCAGACTGTGCCACCCACGCTGAAGTCATTAGAGTTTATATTTAGAATGAGGTGAAGGAGCTTCTGTGCCCTTATATAACTGTGGGTTCCAGGTTAATCTCCCGAGCTTGCTACAGAGGCCAATGAATATGAGGGACTTTTTTGCAGAGAAGGTTCCCAAAGAGATAATATCTGAAGGAATATCGTAATGATACTTGGGGAACGTTCCTGTGTATGTAGCTGGGTTGGAAATATAGGAAACTGTAGATTGAGTTCTAACAAAGGGAATTTGGTTCCTACTGCTGAACCATTTGGTTCCTGTTGTTCCTCCTATTAGGAAGACTCCATAAGTCTTTCTAGAGGACAAGCACTTCCTCCTCTCAAAAGTGATACCACAAAAAAAGATCTCAGCTTCAGCTAGGAGGATTAACTCTTTCTGGTTCGGAACATTGAATTCTGCCTGATGTTAAGACAAGGAAACACAAATTTATGCTGCCTCCCTGTGCCCTCCCTTCCTCCCCCAGGGTGGGCTCCAGATGAATGAAAGTATGATTCATTTATTCTGTTGAATTCCTTCAAACTCTATTGGCTCTCTTTGTGTATATTCTTATTGGACCATGCTGTGATATTTAGTATGTGCTTAAGGTGGATATCAAAGAAAGCACCTGCTTATTGCCAGCATTTAATACAAGTATCTAATCAAGTTCAGGTTACCGTGCTAATTATCATCCTGTTCTATAAAGTTTAATAGTATTCTACTGCAATTAGTGATTATGTATTCATTCAACTGCTCAGAGGAAAAAAAAAACATTAAATCTGGTTGTGTAAGGTGAATTGTTTTAATTCATCTAACCGTTAGATTTGATCATAAAATGTTTGTTAGAGTAAGATATACAGTTCTGGTTTGAACTAGTATCTTTAGTGAGCCCACCATCCACCATCAATTTTCACGAGTCTCTTACCTTCATAGTCTGTCTTGACCATGAATTACATTTATCTAAATTTGTTGTTAAAAATACCACATTTTAAGAATTTTCTCTCTGTGTCAAGTTCATGAATGCTTTTTGGAAACTTTCTCTTCATAAGGGGTATGTTGAAAAAGGTACCTTTTCTCCCTCGCAGAGAAAATGAGAGTGGCCAGACAGGAACACTTTCAAATACTTGCTAGTGAACCCGCACATGTCCCAGCATCCACACCCATTCTCTGCTCCTTCCCTCCTGGGACAGCAGACGCACATTCCTCCTTCCCTCCAACAAGACTGCTCTCCTTGTACTCTGAATCTCAGCCTCATCATCCTTCGGCGACCTCCGCCTGGACTTGCTTCAACTCCCTCCACGTAACCTGTCACTTCCTTCAGTACTTAAATATCCTCCAAGTTTCTTGTGTTTATAAAATACCCCCCACCTTGACCCAGTGCCCAACCATCCACCCTGGCTCCATCTTTGCCTCACATTTGCTGCTGGACTTCTTGAAAAGCCATCTGTCTCCATGTCCTCACCAACCAGTCACTGCACACCCCACTGCAGGCTAGCTCTGCTCCTTCCACCCTACTGAGCTGGCTTGTACCTTCGACCTCCCCGTGTTAAATGCACTAGAGGCACCTTAGCCCTGAGTTTCTTGGCTACTTGGCCACATTTGTTACCACTGACAGTTCCTTCCATGTTGAAGCAGTCTCTTACTTTGGTTTCTGCAAAGCAACCTCATTGCATGGGCTCCTTCCATGTTTCTTTGTTGGGTCCCCTTCTTCTGCTTGACCTTCTAATGTTATTGAGGTTATTGTGCTTTGTTCTTTTTTCACTCAACACATATTCCCTGAGCCACCTTTATCAGTGCTGTTATTAACATCTATATTCCAAATCTATATCCCCGTGCCCCCCATCCATTCAAATGTATTTCTCACACACTGATCTTAACCCTTCAAGCCACTGAACACACTCTTCAGTGTCTTCCCTTCACTCTTAGGATAAAACTGAACCTCCTTACCTTGCACACTCCAGCCTCGGTCTCTTCCCAGACTCCTCCCAGAATTCCATATTCCCACCGTGTTAGACCTCCTTTCTGGTCTTTAATGGCCCATGCTCCTTCAACTCTCGACTTCCTCCATCCAGTTCTTTCCATCTAGAACCTTCTTCTACTGGCCCGCCCACCGGTCACCTTCAGATCTGTGATGAACGTTGCATCCTTTTGGGAGACCTTTCCTCCCCACCAGGCTAAGTTCGGTCCCACTGCCTTGTGACCCCATCACATTTCTGTATATTTCCTATGAAAATATTTGCTATACTTTATTGATATTCCTGTTTAATTGCTCACTACTCTATCCCACCCTCTAGCCCAATGCCCAATATACACTAGAGTCTCACAACTACTAGCTGAATGAACAAATTTACCTAAAATATAGTAATTGCATGAACATTCGTATCTAAGAATTTTCACATTCCTTTTGGAAGGCAGTCCATGTGCAGTCTCCCATTTGCTAATCCACCACTAATTCCAAACCAACTTGTTCATCCAAAAACAAGTAGACTCTTTTATAAAATTGTGGAGGAAAAGGCTGCAACACAAAATGACAGCTGTGTTCTTCTCCTGTTGCTGAAAAGGTCTCTAACATCTGATTTGAATAACGCATGGCTTGTATTCCCTTTCGACTTGCCTGCTAATTTGCACATATACTCTGCAACCTGCTTGGAGTAGTATGATTAATGGCCGATCATGAAAACACTGTCCTTTAAACATTTAAAAATGACTATACCTCTGGCTTTATTAACTCTTAGACCTAGGTTTTTCCAAAGGAGGGGGAAATACTGTGACTTCTAATGGAAAAGCAGGATTAACTATGCAGACACTAGAGCTTCCTAGAAAAAAAAAATCGGGAGCATACTAGTTTCATATAATTGAAAAAAAAATCTTTTCGTATACCTCCTTCTGGGTGAGACACATGTAATTGGAATAAGGGTCTTCCTGGGGCCAGTCACGATGTTCATCTGTCTAAATGAATCTTGCCCTACTGATTTTTTAGTCCTGCCATTTTGTAAGTATATTTGCCTGATGTTTTCTCTCTATACATCAGGACCCCGTATAGTGGGAAATAGCCTAAGACCAACATGACGCTTTGTGAGAGGCCACAGATGACATTCACTAACCCATCAGAATGTGAGGACTCTCTCTGGTACCCCACACCACCGAGAGCGCTCTGCTGCCCCACGCGGAAGGGATGGGGGCGTGTGCACATGATGGATTTTATTTGGGGGATGTTGGTTTGTGTATCTCGTTGTTGAGCCTAAAATAAATGGCCAGGAATGGAGCGGTGGAGATTTAAACTCAGTCAAAAGGAACATTGCAGGCAGGATGCATCACCGCCAGCCTGGTCGAGAGGCGAGATTTTCTAAAGACAAGGGAGGGAGCAGATGACCTTTCCAGAGCCCTCCAGTCGGCAGATTTTATGATTCCGTGCACGTCCTCTGTCTAGACATGAAGTGTGGATGCTCTTGCTTTTATTGCCGTAGCATGGGGAAAAGCATAATCGCTCCACCTACAGTCTGATCGGGGAAATTACTCAGCTTCAGCCAGGAAAAACAAAAGCAAACAAACAAAACTGGGGAGAAGAAAACCCGCTGGGAAGAAGGTAATTTCAGTCTCTGATAGAGAATATTCCCTCCAAATTACATGTACTTTTACTTCAGCCTTTTAAAATAATTGTCATTTTAATACCTGGGTTTTGCACAGTTATCAGTCTTCACTCCTGTATTTGGCATCTAATCTAAGACCGTTGCAGGAGAAAAGGAAGAGATGGGAAATTTGGCTCTTCCTTTGACAAGGGAGGAACAAAGACCTGGAGGGGTAAGTTAGCTGCCCCATGTGAAGACCCAAGTGTCTGACTACCCAGTAGACAGGAGTGCAGGTGTCTACACGTTTGAGACTGAGCCCACATTGCAGTACTGTCATCAAAGATTTGACCTCAAGTCCTCTCTCCTTCCATTCACATGTCGTGCTACTCACTCCTTTATATTTCAGGCAGCCTCAAAGTACACCTTGTCCCACATCTGGCCACCTCCCCTTCCTTACCTCTGTCTAGAACTTACAAACTTCCTTCCAGTTCCATCACTTTCCAGATCTTACCAGGCTCAGGTCACAGCAGCCCCATTATTCTTTCTCAGACACACCGAAGACCTGCCCGGCATGCTTCCCTTTCAGTTGCACTCATGGCTGCACCCTCTTTCCATCCGGGTCTCTGCTCAAATGTCACCCCCTCACAGAGGGCTTTCTCAGCTACCTTATCTAAAACAGCACCCCGGGAGTTCTTCATTCAACACCAATGAAATGTATTTTTAAACTTGTATTTATTCTGAAGGGTAATACATCTACTGAATGTTGCAGGAGGCGCAAAGCCTTCCTCAACCTGCTGGGCCTCCAGCTCTCGTGCCAGATGGTCGCTGACAGGGAGTCTTCCTTGTGTGACACCACCTAGTGGCTGCAGGTCTGAATTACGGAACCAAAGGAGGAAGACAGGAAGAGGAAGAGAGGAAACACTTCCCTACCACTTTGAGTCCTCATTCTTGGTCCCAGCTAAATTCTAAGACTGAGCCTAACATAAGACTTTCTCTATCAATAGGCACCGAATTTCTAATTACTACTTAAGTAGCTGGAAGCTTGGCATCCCTAAGGGAGTGGAAACTTCCTGTGCCAGCTCTTAATCTGGAAGTCTGATAAACAAATTCCTTCACTTCCTATAGGATGGTACTGGGAACAATAGGGTTTTGCGAGGATTGCCCATAACTACCCAATAAGTAATTACACACTCATCAAGGGACTACTTTTTCTATAACTCCAGCTCCGCAAGAAAGTTTACATTTGGAGCTGCCCTGCACGGTATCATTAGCATAGTTGCTTTAGAGGGAATTTGAACACCTGCTTTAGTGATGGTTTGTCTTTCTCTCAACCTTCTCACCAGAGTTGCCACGCTGCCTGTGAACTCACAATGGGACATTGAAAAACTCAGCTTATCTCTTTGGACTTGCTTCTTCTGCAAATAAAGGGTTGAACTCAGGATCCCTAGTGTCCTTCCTAGGCCTAATATGTTGTGATTCCATCTAGAAGAAGGGTTACGATGTTAGTCATTCACCCCTGCAAGTGAATTCATCCTAGAGGCCCTAACCTAGAGAAAGAGACGGATTGTAGTGGGAGCTGAGCAGTTTTAAGAGCCTCATCACCTGAGGGAAGTAAAATAACAGATAAAAGGGCTTTGGTTAGCAGGTTTAAAATGAATGATAAGAAGGACAACCACTTACTGAGTGCCAACCAGCCGGCACTTTGATCAATGTTCTGTCAGTTCCTCTTTCCCTTACAGCAGTGTATCCTAGCACAGAACCAAAGGCTGCGAAATTAAACAGACCTCAGTTTAAATCCCGAGTTCAAATCCTGACTTTGCCATGCTTGCTCTGTGACTTTGCACAGATTACCTTCACTTTCCCAGTGGAGGTGGGTGGGGTGGAATTGGGGTGCAGAACCCTTTTCAAACCACTATCTCATTTTCAGAGTTCCGCTTTTCCCCCATCAATGCCGCAACTTTAACAGACAAAACTCAGTAAGATGGGGAATTCAACTTGCTACCAGCACAATTCAGCTTTGACCTGCATTTCAGAAATTTGGCCCTACAACTATAGGAGATAAGACTTTATTTTAGGGCAATCATAGAAGTATTTGGGTTCCTTAACTGGACCCTGAACTGGGAATTTAAAGTCATGAACTCAGCATCATCTTTGCCTAAGTTCCTTAGCACACTTAGAGGCAATCAACCAACCCCTTAACCTCAGCTTCCACTAAAATGTTCTATGCCACAAATACTTGGTCCTCCAGAGCCTTGCCTTCTGCAGGCCCTTGATTACAGGTAACTACAAATGATCATTTAAGTAACTGTTTTGCTACTGCATATCATGGCTTCCAATATCCCCTTTTGTTTTGGAAACAGGATCATTAATGACTTTAAAGCTAATCAAATCAGAGAAGCAATTGCAGATTAACACAGCACTATTTCGGAGAACGGATTCTTTTTTTAAAAATTTTGTAATTCAAATATGGTTGACACCTATTACCTTCAGGTATCCAACATAGTGATTTGAAAAGTCTCTAGAGATCCTGTTCTCAAGATTCTGACCGCCAGAACCACTATCAGAGTCAGATCCTTTATCAGGTTTCCATCAAGGAAGCAAGGATTTGACCACAGGTAACTGGGAAAGCTGGTCACACAGTGTATACGAGGTGACCGATTCTCTGTCTGGTGTTGGGATCTGAAGTTTGCAGAGGAGGAAGTCAGGAAGAAAAGATAAGCGAGGTGGGCATCAGGGGGTGCCAAAAGCCAGCCAAGAACTTGGGAGGCTCTGCTGGAAATCGTGATGGCAGACCAGCACCTCTGTCGTCCTCTCACAACTTTGAGACGGAGGGCGCGTCAGAGGCTTAACCACACATCGGGCCCAGAATCCGGAGAAGCTGAAGGGCCTGAGAGGGGAGCTGTGGCTGCCGTGGGCCCAGATGCTGCTGTGGGCCAACCACGTGAGCCAGCAGGTGAGTTACAACATGACTGAGCGGCAACAGGGCTTCACAGACAGCGCCATCTTTCCAAGCAGGGAGAGTAAGGTAGGTGCCCCTCCATTTCTGCCTTCTGGATCTGCTGCCGAACGACGTGGTAGCCAGGATAACCTAGAACTCTGTAGCAAAGTACTTCTGGGAAACCCAGTTCTGGCTTGGCTAAGCTCACATAATACAAGACCACCATATCACTGGTCACTGAAGAAATCTCCCTGGAAATAGAAAATACTTGGAATGGAAGAATAATGAAAATGCAACATATCGAATTTTCTGGCAATCACAGCAGGCCTTAGAGGGGATTTTGTGGCTTTAAATGTTTATATTTTTAAAGGAAAAAAAAATTAAATCAATGATCTGAGCTTCTGCCTTAAGAAGTTGGAGGAGGGGAGAGAGAGGGAGCAGAAGAAAGAGAGGGAGAGGAGGAGAGTGACAGAGAGATCAACTTAAACCAGAATAAATAAAAGGAAAAAGAGGAAGAAATTTACAAAACTGAAGACAAGCAATAGAGAAAAATCAACAGAGCCAAAAGTTGGTTCTTTAAAAAAGATCCATTACATGTATATTCTCTCAGCTATACTGAGCAAGAAAAGGAAGAAAACATTATCAGTATCAGGAACTAAAAAAGAAACATCAGGACAGATCCTATAAGCATTGAAAGCATAATAAGGGAATGGTACAGACAACTTTATGGCAACAAATTTGAAGACTTAAGTGAAACAGAACAAATTTCTTGAAAAACAGTGTATCAAAACTGACGGAGAAATAAAAATATGAAAAGCCTTGTATCTATTAAGAATCTGAATTCATCATCAAAAATCTTCCCACAAAGATAAGTTCAAGCTTGCTTTGGGACAGGCAAAGACTTCTTAGGTGGGACACAAAATGCAGTAATTATGAAAGATGTAAATTGATAAATCGGTCCTAATCAAAATTAAGTAATTTTTCTGTTTTTGATGAAAAAAACACAAGGGGGCGCCTGGGTGGCTCAGT
Source organism: Leptonychotes weddellii (assembly GCF_054177405.1). Taxonomy (NCBI): domain Eukaryota; kingdom Metazoa; phylum Chordata; class Mammalia; order Carnivora; family Phocidae; genus Leptonychotes; species Leptonychotes weddellii. The sequence goes on along the minus strand of NC_138379.1, from coordinate 79,475,145 downwards.
CCATTAAGTGCCTGCCTTTGGCTCAGGTCATGATCCCGGGGTCCTGGGTGGAGTCCCTCATCAGGCTCTCTGCTCAGTGGGGGGGTCTGCTTCTCCCTCTCCCTCCCATTCCCTCTGCTTGTGCTCTGTCAAATAAATAAATAAAATCTTTTAAAAAAAAACCCCACAATTAAGGACATGTAAAGGCAAGCTACAGATTGGAATAAACATTTGTAATACATATATCTGACAAAGGACTTGTGCCAATATGTAAAGAATTCTTATAAATCAATAATAGAAAGAAAAGCAACCTGATCTAAAAAGTGGCCAAACGACTTGAACAGATGCTTCACAAAAGAAATGCAAAACAGCCAAAAAGCATGAGAAAAGCTGTTTAACATCATTAGTCATAGAAAATGCAAATTAAGCACAAGGAGAGACACTACTCCATAAGCACTAGAATGGCTACAAATAAAGACCCACAATACACAGTGTTGGTGAGGATGTGGAGGAAATGGAATTCTCATCATTCATTGTGGGAATGTAAAATGATACAACCACTTTGGAGAAGACTTTGACGGTTTCTTCTAAAATTAAACATGTATCTCCCCTAGGACTGAGCAATTATACTAACAGATATTTACCAGAAAGAAAGGGAAACATAGATCCATACAAAGACTTGTCTGCTTGTTTGTAGCAGCTTTATTCATAATAACCTCACCTAGAAATAACCCAAATATCCATCAGCAGATATGTGGATAAATGAATTCTAATACACTTCAATGGCAGAGCAATAAAAAGGAACAAAGAACAGACATATGCAATAGCATGATTTCAAAACATGTAAGCTAAAAAAAAAAAGCTAAACACAAGAGTACATACTATCTGGTTCAATTTATAAGAAATTCTAGAACAGGCAAAATTAATCTCCAGAAGCAGAAAGTAGGTCAGTTGTAACCTAGGGCTGTGGAGAGATTGCAAAGGAGGATAAAACTTTTTCTGGTGAAGAAAATGTTCTGTATCTTCCTTGGGCTGGTGATTCCGTGGTGTACACATTTGGAGAAGCTCATTGAACCATGCAGTGAAAACGAGTACATTTTACTGTCTATAAATTATACCCCCATTAAGTAGACTAAATGGAAGAAATCCTAATGAAGGGGTGGACAAAAGCCCCCACAGCAATTGCTCTCAAATACTGGAATGTGTACTACGTTTCCAGGGTCCTATTTCTTTCCTTGTTTGGGAAGCCAAGTGTTCCTTTAACTAAATGGCTTAGTGTGTAAAATTCTAATTTTAAAATAAAGAGATCACCAAATGCTTTACAAGAAGTAAATGAAAGTCTATAGTACAAATATTTTAAAGTTGAGTGATGGACTCTAGATATCATATGCTATTTTGTGGTTAAGTATGTTTAAGGATATTTGAATCCTGAGTTGTCAAGCAGCTCAGAAAAATGTGCTGAGTACACAAGTGTGCCTTTCAGGAGGGGATGAATCAAATACATTAAATTTCTTATCAAATGTTTAAGAAAATGTGATTAATCAAATCTGTAAACAGTGTTAAGTGTTTAGGAGCATTTAATCAGTCAGACTTCTGAGTTAATTGTTGATCAAAGAACTGAAAACATAATTTCTCTTACTATTATACAAATTTTACTGTACTTATATTTTAATAAGAGGTGGAGCCTAGATTTAAGAAACACTACGACTTAAGTGTATTTTAATGAAGTATTAACATTAAGTATTTATAAGTATTTTTTTTTTCATACCAAAACTCTGCTTTGACAGTGAAGCTCAATAACACAGTTCACACACGTCCTTCTTGCCTTTACGAAATTTAATTTCCAGGGAAGTTAAGTTTCTTCTGCTTTACCTCAAAACCTTGTAAACTGGCCTTATGGTTTACAGCAGTAAATAAAATAAATAAAATAAAATAAAATAAATTTAGCAACAAATAATTTAGCTATCTTACAATTCTTATAAAAAATTCACAGTAGATCATGTGTCAATTTTGGTTTTACTTATGATTTTCCTCTCTGCCCCCTATTTCTAGCTCACCCCCTGTCTTTCACCCTCCAGTGTTAAGGTTGAAAGGACCCAGGGGCTTTTTTCTCCCAGCAATTGATTTCCACTGAGGGCCTATCCTAGGTGTAATGACAATAATCATTGAACCTAGAAAGCAGAGGCATTGAGCACAATTTACATGAAGAATGGCCTCTGCTGACATTTAATTGAGTGTTTCTAACCTATTTCATCTTATTAGGTGGGGAGGATTTCCATCAATTTACAGATAGAGAAACCAAGGTCATGCAATCAGCAAGTGGCAGAGCCAGGACTCATAACTGTTTAAGTCCAAAGCAATTAGTGTCTGTCATTCTTCTCAGGCGAATTACACTCCAGCTGAAGCTATAGCTTTGTCCTCCCTGGTTTGTCATTTCTTGGTGTAATCAACCAATAATTGTGAAGATCTATTTTTTTTCTTTCTGTATCCAGAGCACTGTTATGTAGTAACTGCACACAGATTCAATGAACCCTCTGATCGGTACTCAGACTACTGATTCCTGTATGGTCAGAATCCAGGGTACTGGTGGGTTTTGTTGGTTCCCAGTGGAGGTGGGGCTTTGGGGGGAAAAAGGATAGTCCATCCTTGGTGAGGACCCATTTGATTGCTCTTTACTTTCCCTTTGACTCCTCCCAGGCACTCAGCAAATGTCAGCTAATGAATAAGTAAGAAGTGAATTACTGGTTAAAAAGGTGGTGATGAAGAATCTACAGAAGAAATATTTGCAGCCCCTCGTGCAGTGTGGGGCACCTGGTAGGGGTTCATTCAATGTTTCCTGAAGAGAATGACACTTCCATTAGTTCCTTCAGCAAAGTATTTATCAAACCCCAACTATGTCTTTTAAGGACACACAGTTTAATACAGTGATGATTCACATATGGTCTCTACTTTGAGGGAATCTGGGATCTAGAGTAACTAGGGTGCACTTAACAGTGTTAGAGGACAGAAAGCAGTAACTCTGATACAAGACTGCCAGTCAAGGATTTTGACTTTGAAGAAGGTGTGAAGACAAGGAAAGGAAGTTCTTTACCCCCTACATTGGCTTGTTTCTTGGATATCTTTTTTCATGCTCTCCTCAGACATCTCATGGCCTCAAACTTTTCTTCTCTCTGGGTCAGTCCCAAATCTTTGTTCTGATTCGTCTCCCTACTTTCCCCCTTCTCCCCGGACACCATCTCTATTTAAATAACCTGCCAGCACTGCAGACTCCATGCATCAAAACCTGCACTCGGAATTATCTGCCAGGTCTGTCCCTGACTTCTTGAAGATGGGGAGAGAAAGAAACGTGGGCCAGGGCAATGAGAAGTAGGAAATGCATGGCATGTAGAGACAGGCAGACAGAGGAACATACGCAAAGAATAGGACGGCACCCAATAAAAGTCTCTGGGTTTTTGAAATGTGTTCTTGTACCACCTCCTTCCATTTCCTGATTTCTACCATAAAAGTAGAGAATGTAATCTTGACTTTCCCCTTCTGATCTTCAACTACAAAAGGTTCCAAGTCAAGGGGAAAAGCCTTTCACTTGATGTTCCTCACTTGCACGAATCCTGTCTGAATCCCTCTAATGGAGACCTGGACAATGCTGTAGCTTTCCAGAAACACTGCAGGACCACTTAGCATAATACTGCCTAATAAGACTAGAATTTAAGAAAAAAGGAGGGAGGGCAGAGACTAGTTTGATTATTACTAACATCTTTAGGAAGCCTTCCTCTCCCTATATATTATGTCCCTTCTTTTCTATTAGCTACACAGTAGTAAGAATCTAGAGGAAACTAACACTCATACTTGCAGTAATGGAATTAAGGCGCCAAGACATCCAGGGGATGGATAACTTGAAGCACTCTGGGGGCTCATTCATCTCTTCAAAGCCTTTATTGGGACCCCCAAAAGAATAAATTATGTGAGCATGGCAAACTGGCTAGCTGTTCCAGAAAGCAGTTGCCCTGTCCTCCCAGGCACAATTAAGGCACATTTCCCAGAATCTCTGGTGATCTGAGATGGGCCATTCGACAAAGTTTTGTCCACAGGAACATGGGTCAGGGATATGCAGGACTTTCGGGCCCTCTTCCCCTGTGGGCTCCTCCAACAAAGAAGACTCTGGAAACTGGAGACAGGCAGCCCCAAGATGGAAGGAGCATGGGTCTCAGAATGACCATGGAAAGCTGTCCACTGACCAAAACATCCACATTGGGCTTTACAAGAGAGAAAAACCTCGGAAAAGTCATGCAACTGCATCCCAATTTCCTAATGTCAAGGACTTGTAACAGTGCCCGACCAAGAGTAAAAGCTCAATAAATATTAGCTGTCATTCCCAACAGTCCAAAACCTCGGGGAAGGGGTCCTAAGAGGGAAGTGTATGGCAATACAGGCCTACATCAAGAAGCAAGAAAAATCTCAAATAAACAACCTAAGCTTACACCTAAAGAAGCTAGAAAAAGAACAACAAATGAAGCCTAAAGCCAGAAGAAGGAAGGAAATACAGATGAGAGCAGGAACAAACGATCTACAAACTAAAAGAAACCATACAACAGATGAATGAAACCAGGAGCTGGTTCTTTGAAAAAATTAATAAAATTGATAAACCTCTAGCCAGACTCATCCAAAAGAAAAGAGAAAGG
>NC_138379.1:79437541-79469987 GCF_054177405.1 Leptonychotes weddellii | reverse complement strand
TTTTTTTTTTTTTTTTTTGATGTTGATGGGGTGGAAGTTGGTAGCTTTGACACTGGAATACTTAGAGATTAGCAGAGAAGTCCAGTAGTCAGTTCTGATCCCAGCCCGATCTTGAAGGGCTTTCTATTCAAGGCCAGGTTGGTCTGGGGCCACCATCAGCCTCAAGGAGCTGGTGAGTGAGCTGTGGGCTGCAGATGGAGTTCCCACATGCTGTTCTACGGAGAAATGTTCTGACTTTTCTTACCCCACTGCTGGAGTCCACTGTGATTTGGATTTATTATTAGTCAAATCCCATTACAGTGAACTATTGCTGACTTGTCCGGATTCTTTGTGGCATTTAATACTAATCTGGACTGTTGACCAGAACTTTGAATGTGTACTGGAATATTTGTTAAAATGGCTTTTATTAGGGCTACGCTTTTCACTTCCACTTTGCAGCTCGTAAGTGGACATGGTAGTTATTTGAGACATTTGGGATGGGAAAATTACCATTTTCTGAATCCAGTATCTCAGTGGTAATGTAAAAAGATCTAGTAAGGAAACCAAAGTGCTTTAGCATCTATAAAAGCCTGCAATAAGGAGCTCACATAAAGGTGGAACCAGTAACAGAAGCGGTCGGATTCCTTATTTAACATCCTGAACAATCTCTTGTGTCTTTGTTTTCAGGGCTATGAGATACACATGTTTGATAGTGCCATGAATATCTCCGCTTACCTTGGGAATACTACTGACAATTTCTTTAAAATTTCCAATCTGAAATTGGGTCATAATTACACTTTCACTGTGCAAGCAAGATGCCTTTTTGGCAGCCAGATTTGTGGGGAGCCTGCTGTCCTGCTATATGATGAGCTGGGGTCCGGTAAGTCACTCATGGGTCCAGTTTCCGTCTTCAGTTCTGGGGGAAATTGATGAAGGATGTAGCATGGTTTGATGAATTTGTGTCTTTTTTTTTTTTTTTTTAAGATTTTATGTATTTATTTGAGAGAGAGAAAGAGCACGCACGTGTGCAAGAGCAGGGGGAGGGGCAGAGGGAGAGGCAGAGAATCCCAAGCAGACTCTGCTGAGTGAGGAGCCTTACGCAGGACTTTAGATCATGACCAGAGCCGAAACCAGGAGTCAGATGCTTAACTGACTGAACCACCTGGGCACCCCAAGATGTGTCTTTCTAAAGTGTATTTAAAATAGTCTCTCAAAAAAATAAAAAAATAAAATATTCTTTCAGTTTAAAAGAAAATCACTTATGTATCAATTTAATCAGGCACTGATTTAACGAATACCTCCTGAGCCAGGTGTGCTGTGAGGAGCTGGGGTTACAAAGTGACCACATTCTGAATGTAAAGCTCAAGAAAGGGAATGGGTTAAAAATAGGTTTTGTTTAGTGATTAACATAACAATAAAAGATTTTAAAAAACAGGTTTTGTTTCAAAAGGAGATTCTGCTCGGGAAAGACTAGGTTGAGTGTGAGTTTTGGTGTTTGTCTTTTGCAGGACTTTTCAGAGCCTCCAATATGCTAATGTAACCTGTGGTTCTTCCAAGTCAATAAATAATCTCCTTCCCATAGAGTAACTGATTTTATAGCCTCCCCCATTCTTAGCTGTCGGTCCAGAGCAGAACCTGAATTTGGCCTGGCGTCTTGTCTTCTGAACACTGACAGATATCGGTGCTGGGTCATGCTGATGGTGGAGACGAACCTTGCCTTTACACAGAAATTCTGCTTGTATTGTAGTACCTTGGCCAGGATATCAACAGACGTTTTGCCACTTGCCTTTTTTCGTAGCATTTACTCCCAGCCAGGAATTCACCAACGCTCAAGCCAAAATCTTGCATTAGAGTTGTATGCTCCGACATGTCATGCTTCCCAGGCACCTCCCTAAAAGGGAAACCTTGCAAACCGCTTCCCTTTGGAGAATCATAGCATACTAGAGGTTCTGAGAAGGTCTTCCAGAAAACAGACAACAAAAGTCTTGTTAAGGGCGCCTGGGTGGCTCAGTTGGTTGAGCAACTGCCTTCAGCTCAGGTCATGATCCTGGAGTCCCGGGATCATGGCTCAGCGGGGAGTCTGCTTCTCCCTCTGACCCTCTCCCCTCTCATGTGCTCTCTCACTCTCTCTCTCTCAAATAAATAAATAAAATCTTAAAAAAAAAAGTTATCATTTAAAAAAAAAAAAAGTCTTGTTAACCTAGCGTTTCCTAAATAGAGCCTCCTTTTTAAGTAAAACCAATTAGTGACTGTGAAATAGACTTTGCGAAAAAGTGTTGCTTTTATAAAACCGAGATTGTCAAGCAGAAAAAATCTCTCCGTGAGGCCTCGGTTAGTCTCTGCCTTGTCCCTTGATGTTTGGGTCCCCTCAGAAGTGGGGTGTGGGGGGGAGAGGGGGGTCCACTCATTCCTGTTTCCTGCACCACGCTGGTTCCTCCTGACTGCTCCAGCTAAGAGCATCCCCTAATTTACCACTTCACAGCTGGGGTTAGGTTGGGACATACGACATAAGATCTTGCCCCAGCTTTTCCTGGTAGGTCAATAATGAGAGAAATTAAAGGCATGGATATTGAGTTGTTAGATTGGGCTTGCAAGAAATGGCTGTTCTCCGGCCCATCTCGATGAACATCTGGTTGGGATGAGTCCCTGGGTAGCTACTGAGCCTTCCCCGTGAGGCACAGGCCTGGCCCATACCACTTGGCCCTATCCCAGGGAATGACCTCAAGCCTGATGAGGCTCCTTATGGGACCTGAAAAGTCCACTGTGCTTCTGTAGCTCAAACTGACTCCCAAGTTCCACTTCCTGCCCTCAGGCTCAGACTTTCCCCAGGATTTTTTAAGACCGGCCCAAACCCAACAGGGGGATAGCTTTGCCCTAGAGCCCTATTGGGGCAGATCTACCAGCACATCATCATAGAGCTGGAATTTGTTTAAGACATGGGCAAGTGAGCACCATTGTTAGGTCATAGACACCTAACTGGCTTTGCAAAGAGCATTTTAAAAATGTGAAATGTGTATGGAAACGTTCTTTCTCTCTTTCATCTAAGTAAAAAAAAAAAACAAACTCATAAAACTTCATGAGCTGTTAAGTCAGCGTTGCAGTAAAGGAATCTCGTTTGTATCACTTAATGGAGCTTCAGGTAATTGCAGTTCAGAGTGACTTTGGTGCCAAGTAGGGGGAAATAATTGCAATCTCGTTAATTAGTGGTCTGATTTCACATCCTCTTATGTAAGGCAAGCAAGTGGTCTTAAGTAATAATGCTAATGAAATCAATGTTGATACCCCAACAAAGGTCTCCCTTCCAAGAGATTATCCAAATAAACAACAAGGCTGTGATTAGGAGGCTAATGTAATTACCGTATTTGCATGCACAAGGCCCGTGGGCTGTCAGCTCGTGGCAAGGCGTCGGGAAACAGTCAGGCGCCACGTGCAGGAACATGCCACACCAGGCAGGTGGCTTGGGTCACTGCCGACGAGTAGCGTTTTTGGTGGGGGCGGGGGGGTCCAAGTTGCTTGGTCCGTTTTCCCGCCCTGACGTCGGAGGCTTACTGTGTTGGCCTCTTGCCTTGGCAGGTGGGGACGCATCAGCGTTCCGGGCTGCCAGGTCTACTGATGTTGCTGCTGTGGTGGTGCCCATCCTGTTCCTGATACTGCTGAGCCTGGGGGTTGGGTTTGCGGTCCTGTACACCAAGCATCGGAGGCTGCAGAACAGCTTCACTGCTTTTGCCAATAGCCACTACAGCTCCCGGCTGGGCTCGGCCATCTTCTCCTCGGGGGACGACCTGGGTGAGTGGGGCAGGCTGCCCTGGTGCTTCCTCCCAGCGCGGACCCCTGCAAAGCCGGTTCCTTGCTTAGGAAATACCTATGTTAAGCTCATCTTTTGACACTCGAGGAGTGACTCGTTAACCAGTGATCTCACTGCTTTAGGTTAAACCAGTTGGAGCCCTTTGCTTTGAACTTGCTTCTATACGAAAATACTTATAGTCTCTTCCGCAGTGTGGTCCCGGCCTGAGACCGGGAGTGGTCTTGTGGAAGAACTGGTAGGAGCTTGCCTTGTACAGGAAGGATAGGAAGGCCCTGGGCTTTGGATACTCCCAAAGTATCAGCAGATTTTCAAGAATTTCCAAGCCCTCTCATCCTTCATGGACCTGGAGGTCTGACATCTTGGAAGAGCCTAGTCAAGAGAAAAAGTCACGCTTTCCCAGATGACTTCTGTCCAAAGACGGCCTTTCCATCTGGCTGTCTGTCTTTCTGATAGCTAGTGAAACCTCCTCGGCCATTCTTCTTTCATGTATCCATAACGTGGTATGGAAAAAAGAAAGAAAGATCCCTTTTAAAATGTCTACGTGCTCAAATTAGTAACTGCTAATAGGGCTAGTAGACCACTTAATATAATAAATTAGGTGTGTTTGGGGGTCTTCCCCAAACGCAGACTGCTAAATGTCATTTTACATACCTATTTTTTCTGTAAACCAGTTATAATTTTTTTGGTTTGAAAAGTACTTGTGAATTCCCCGTTCATTGATTATTTGATACTAGCTTTGCTCCTTCTTCTTCTCAGTTTCCTGTCTTGCTTCGTACAAGTATTTGGTCTGCCTTGCATGAATGGGGTGCATTCTTTGCTTCTGTTACTGGGGGCAAAAGGAGTTTGACCCATGGTGATACCACTCAGTGATCACTGAATGTGGATCACAACTTACTTGCACAGGATTGTACCAGGGGCCACAAGGGGACATCCATTAGTCTGGGAAGCTGTCCTCAAAAAGTTTAAACCCCTCTAAGATCCCTACCCTCAGAGCAGTGTGGGTTCAGAGGAGAAAACAGACTGTGAGGTTTCACTGTGTTAACACAGGGTGTGGATAATTCAAATTAGGGAAGCTAAATCACCCGTTGGACTTTTGGGTAGGTAATAAGATTCTCCTTCCTACGAGATTTACTTTCTTCACTTGGTTAAGTTCAAGCTACCATTAAAATAAGCTTGACCACCCACTGATGGGGGAGAAGTGGACTCAAGAGTGTCAGTGGGGGAGCTGAGCTGGGTTTCAGCTTTGGCTACTGCGCCTGGTAGGCTGCGGTCCCAATTTTCCAGGCTGGGGCTCACGATGGTGTCGGGGGTGGCTGGGGCGGAGCGGTGGGAGTTGGGGTTGGGTGCAGGTGCGCTGGAACTCACCAAGGACCGACTGTTTTGCCTTTAGGGGAGGATGATGAAGATGCTCCCATGATAACTGGATTTTCAGATGACGTCCCCATGGTGATAGCCTGAAAGCTGTCCTCACTAGAAACCAAATGGTGTAAATATTTTATTTGATAAAGATAGTTGATGGTTTATTTTAAAAGATGCACTTTGAGTTGCAATATGTTATTTTTATATGGGCCAAAAACAAAAACAAAAACAACAAAAAAAGGAAAGCAAGGAATGAATAAACTTTGTAGTAATCGACTGTGAACTTCAAACCAGGTTGATTTCAGTAACCAAATTGCTTTGATTTCATATTAATGTAGTCTTACAGGGCTGTGCTTGCTGGGCATGCTTTTAAGTCTGTGAGATAATTTTGGTTCAACAAATTGGCCATTCTTTTTATTTTTCTAAGACACAGAAATGTATTTAATAAAAACTTCAAGAGAGGGTGATGGGTGGAATCCCTCCCACCCCCCCTCATTGAAAGTGTGCTCAAATTTTAAATTTTGTTTGGATTTAGTTTGTATGAAAGTGTTTGTGTGTATTATGGGGGAACGTTCTTTTCTGTAATTTTGTTAATTTATTGGGACTCTGTATAAGGCAGGGCTTTCGTGGTCATCCGACTCTGCACGTTATGAGGGGTCGCAGGGTTGAGGGGTGGGGAACAGAAGCAGTTTTGTTGCCATTCCGGAAGCAGTCCGTTTTTATCCACTCGTGTGTCGCATAGTGGTATTTGGCAGGAGAGCACACTGAATCATTGCTCAGTTTCAGTTAAACAGCTGCAGCTCAGGAAGGCCCTGCAAGCCACAGCTTCTTCTCTTATGTTAATGGATGGAATCTTACCGTCTACGCCTCTGCACAAGACGTAGCTCTCCTTGCTGCAAGATGGGAACACTGCTGCATTATACCCTGGTGTCGTGGTCACCACAACAAATGACTCTGCTTGTGGGAGAGCACTAGGTCTGTGCCACGGGAGACACACTGGCAGATAGAGTACCTAATTTGTCCTCTGCCAATCTTTTGTTTTCCTTACCACCGAAGAATCTCGAATGTAAAGGTTTTGTTTTGTTGTTGTTGTCTTTTTTTTTTAATTTGAGAGAGCTAGTGAGAGAGCACAAGCAGGGGGAGCGGCAGGCAGAGGGAGAAGCAGACCCCCTGCTGAGCAGGGAGCCCGATGCGGGGCTCAATCCCAGGACCCCGGGATCATGACCTGAGCCGAAGGCAGACGCTTAACCGACTGAGCCACCCAGGCGCGAATGTAAAGTTTTCTATTTGTGTTGAGGTGGCCACTTACTGTCTTTAAAACTGTATACCTGATATATGCAGTCATTTTGAATTGGGTCAGTGCCTTCTCTTTTTTTTTTTTCCTTTCCTTCCACCTCCTTCCCCTGCACCCCTGCCCAGTTTAAAGAGGGCTGTTCACTCCGACAGAGATACAGGAGGTGGACGAATTTGAGACCATTCTATCCAATTTACAGTCGCGGCAACACTAGAGCTTATTCTCTCTATAAAACAAGCTGAGCTTTTATCCCTTACGCCTTTAAATGCCACCCCGGTATTCACATCATGGCCACTTGACCATTGTGGACTGATGCCCGCCCTTTAGACTTAGCGCCGTAGACGCCGACGTCCAGCGCTGTTGTGACTCCCGTAGGAGCCTCATCGCAGAACCTCTCAGCTGAGAAGCAGGGAGCTCGGGGGATATTCCAAAGTCATGTTTCCGAATATGTGTCCTTTATATGCAAGCTTTGTAAAGACCCCATGTCCTCTGAGGTGCGCCGTATCACCTTCTCACAAGTATTTGCTTTCTTTTAACCAAAAGTATCATTCTTGGGTGAGAATATAGATTTGTTCTATCTAGTGATAGTCTGGAAAACAAAGAGCCAATTAAATTTTTTAGTTTTAAAAATTTTAATTTATATATATATATGCATATATATATTTTGAATGAGGAGTATTTTCAACTGTAGACATGTAGTATGTCGTGTGGGTAAGGCTCTGTTTTATTTTAACAAGCGGTGGTCATAATGAGCCTCCTTCCAGCCTTTTTTTCCCTTCTTCCCCTCTCTTTCCTTTGTGACTTTTGTAAAGAATGGAATTTCTTTGGCTTTATCTTGTCTTGGGGTTTTGTTCAAAGCTCCAAGCGCTACCCTCCACCCCCACCCCTTTCGTAAAGCTCTTTAAGTAGCTGAAAGATTAACAGTCTGGTGGGAGGCAGAGTCATTTAATTGAACCACCAGAAAGTATATTTTCTCCTTTTCTTTTTCTGCCAACTTTTTGTTGGCATTCGTAAAAGCTGATCTGAAAGGCTCTGAGACGTTATTTTCCATTATTCCATAGGCAAGCCTTTCTACAGAGCTTGTGTCTCTAGTCGGCAACTGGAGACACTTCTGAGCATCCAGTTCTTGTTACAGTGCCTCCCAAAGCTTAGTGCACAGTACTGTATAGACTGGCCATCGCCCCTCTCCTTGGAAAACGCCACTGTGCTGTTTGAGAAAAAGCAGCCTTTTAGGGCTAGAGTATTTTATATACACAGAAGAGCTAAGTTTCTGAAGACTAAGCTAGGTAGATGCAGCTACATGTAAATTGTATATTTTTATGAACTTTTCAAGCACGCACTCTTCCTTCCCTCTGCATAGCTTTGTGGGGTTTTGGTGTATGTGTGTGTCGTCTGCGAGAGTCCAGAGGTTGGAGTGACCTTAGGAGATGAGGACAGAAAGTATGTGCAGCCTTTGAAAGTGACCAGATAATTGTCTTCACTGTGACCAATCGGAGCCCCTGTTTGCGAAGAAGGGGCTTTTTAGTACCTCGTTGAAGATGCCACCTCAGAAGTTCACACTGTGCAGGGAAAAGGTTTTATTCTCTCCCAGCGCACATTAGAATGTCAGAAGCCCACATCCACGTGGACCACGGTGCACCACTAACAGACCACTAAAATTTGGCAGGCAGGGGGATTGTGTACAGAGTTTCTCTGGAGGCTGATTTTGCCCCTTTATGTCTTGAACGCCCCTTGAACCTTGTGAGACACGGGTCCAGGAGGATGAAATGACAGAAATCTGCAGAGGAGTCCAGGGAGGAGCCACATCTATGCAGACATTTCCAGACATGTGAGAAGTTCCAGTAATTACTGGCTGCCCTGGCATACTGGGTACAAGGTTATGATGCTGGGTAACTGGTTGAAACTTTGGACTTTGGGAAGAGAGATTCCTGGGGTTCCACCTCTGCTTGTATCCCTCGGGACCTTTGGGTGGGACAGGTGTGGGACACACAGCTCTGTGTTCTCTCCTGCCCATCATCCTGGCCTACTAGATTAAGCTATGCTTCAGCCATTTAAGGAATGTACCCCTTCTCACACAGTGGCTGTTTTGGGGGGAACTGGGGAGAGCAATGGTGTGGCGAGGCTCTTAGAGATAATCGCCCACTTCCCCTTGGAGAATCCTGTCTTCAAATATCCACCCAATGGTCACTCCATCTTGTAAGATTATAGTCCCGCTACTTCCTTAAGGGCAGAAACCTCATCTTGTTAGGTTTGGTTGGTCACTTTCCTACTGATGGGGGGTATGGTGAATCCCCGAGAAGATTTTTCCTTCGACAGAGCTGGGAGGCCCGTCAGAGAAGGGTTCTGGGAGATAAGTCAACTGAATACCATCTCCATATTGATTTTCAGAATTGACTCTTAAAACTTTGTGCAGAATCTTCACTTTGTTGGGATTGTATCTTAACATTCCTAGTCTGTTATTTTTATTAACTGGAGTGTGTGCTGCCTTTCAGGTACAATTTTTATGTAATAAGAGCCAGTGCATTAAGTTTATATAGACTACTTTCTATGCAAGACTGAGATATGGAATAGATAGCAAGAGAGATGGATAGTTGGGTACACGGACAATGAGCTCGTTCTCAGAATGGGAACCACCATCGAATGTGGGTTGAGGGAGGATAGGTTGTGTATATGTTTCTGCCCACTAATTTTGAGCAGCCATATTAGGAATTAAATCCTCAGAGCCAAGTAACCCAAGAATGGTATTCGTCTCATGTGTACTAATGCCAGTGGAAACAAGTATGAGTGCCCAAGTGGAGCATTATTCTCAGATGTCCTCCCGTGTCATTTCTCATTTAAAGACTCTTGTTACGAATTATTAGAAACTTTAGGCAAAATCAAAGTATTGGCAGCAAAATAAAGGCCTACTCTGCTCTTATTTAAAGTGGAACACTGTATACTTGTTTCTCTCCAAAGTGAAATTAGGCATTTATGATTTCAATTGCCTTGATACGTTTCCAAATCACTGATTTCTGCTGAAGATTTTACTATATTGTTGCACAATTTTACGATAATTTTTGTCTCAATGTCAACTTTTTTCACTGAATAAAAATGTAACTGGGTCAAGGAAACATCTCTCTGAAAATCCACTCTCTACATGTGTCTCGAGTTGTTCTTTGGAGTGCAATAAAGGTGGTTAATACAGTCTCCGAACACCATTCGATTTGCGTGTTTTAGAAGGATGTTTCTTTCATAGACGAGACAACACTAAGATCTGAACAATTCTGTTATTAACAAGGTGGTCTCAGACGGTGGATCCTCGAAGCACATGATGCCTTTGTGTTGGCTGAGGAGTGGGCAGATGTCCAGGTGGCTGTTGTGAAGTAAACAGAATTATTCCACAGGAGCAGTGGCTCGCATAAAACTGTCACCACATCGGCTGAGGCACCGTTTGCTACGAAGGCAGAAGAAAGCACCGCAGTGTGGTGCGCCATGTGCCAGAGAGCCCGTGTGCCCAGGTTTCCCTGGGCAGTGGAGTCGACAAGAGCCCTGCATGCTCCTCGGATGGGTGACTGAATGGCAGGGGGACCCATCCGTCAAGACCGGAGCACGGGGAACGGGAGAGGAGGGGAGCCTGGTGTTTTGAATTCAGCAGACCTGCTCGTTTGCTGCTTTTGTTTCAATACTGAGCCAAAATAGAACTCTGAAGGACTCTCATCCCGTTTTGTAGGAGAGAAAAAAGAGGCTCGGAGAGGTTAAGTAACCAGCTTAGGGGAAACCAGAGTGTGAATGGTAAGACCAGCCCCCAGTCTAACCCCAGACACTGCCCCCCATCACTGTCCAGAGTCAGAACACAGTCCCAATACATCACACCCAGGGGAACCCCAAGGCATGCATTTACCTGGTCGTGGCCTAGCCCTTAGGTTTCCAGGCTTGGATAATTTGTCAGCACCTCAGTGAGTTCATTTCTTGTGGGTAAAGGCACTTTAACCAAGCTCGTGAGACTGATCTGCAATGAAATAATGCCCATTTATTAGCTCATCCTGGGAAACAGTCCTGTCGCTTAGAATGTGAGCATGGCCAGTGCCTTCTCCTCCCATAGGGGCATCTACCCCGGAAGCCAGACACAACTAGAAGGTTGCTTGGTGACATGGACTCAGAAGAAAGGAGATGGGAGGGGTCCAGGCAAGAAAGGTGGTTGCCCAATAAGTATTGAGTGAACGAACAAATGACGCTCCACTACAAGAATAATCTCCATATGCACTTAGCATTTGAAACCTTCAGGTTGTGACTCCCCGTATCCCTTTCTATTTAAGAAAGTCTTGCCAGTGGGTCTTTTTTTTTTTTTTTAAGATTTTATTTATTTATTTGACAGAAAGACACAGCGAGAGAGGGAACACAAGCAGGGGGAGTGGAAGAGGGAGAAGCAGGCTTCCCGCAGAGCAGGGAGCCCGATGCAGGGCTCGATCCCAGGACCCCAAGATCATGACCTGAGCCGAAGGCAGATGCTTAACGACTGAGCCACCCAGGTGCCCCACCAATGGGGTCTTGATCCTTGAAGTCCCCTCGCTAAAGTTTCCCCTCGCCAGGGCTTGGACACTGTCCATATCTGTCACTGACTCCCCTTTCTTGGGGTTTTGTGGTTGAGCACACTCCTCCCCTCCCACTACAACATCATATAGCTACTGTTTAATAAAATCAGACTGGGTTGCAATAGCTTTCTGGCTTGAGAGCCATTGTGTCTGTAAGATTAATTTGCCTATTTGTTGGTTTTGAAGTTTAACTCTGGGAGGACATTGTTTCTGAGTCCTAGGGGACACCTCAGTGTAGCCCCCAATTCTGACTTCATTTATCAGCTGTATCTCGTTCCCCAGTTCACAGCAAATTAAAAATGGGAAGACTGCTAAAGGCAGGACAGCCTGATAATAAAGGAAAAACTAAGAATAGTTAGGCTATCACAGACCCTCTATAAAGGAACTCGCAACTTGAGGCCATTTACCCTAAGTCCTATAGACCCCATAGGGACAGTCCTACACATTTAGTAGCTCACTCGATTAGAATAATAGTAGCTCCCTTCTATGGAGCCCCTGTGCTTTGCCAGTCACTGTGCTAACCTAGAAACATCTTTTGTTAATTTTAAAAGTGATCCTGTGATTTTGATTATTAATCTTTGTTTAGAAGAGGAGTTAAATGAGTCTTAAGAGAGGGGGAGAGGGAGAGTAACTTTGAGCTCTCACATGTAATCAATGGCAGCAGAATCAGGATTTGAACCTAGATTTATTCCATTCTTAAGTTTGTGTTCTTATTCACCACACTGCTTTGCCCTTTTGGTTTCAGTAATAGAGGTCTAGAATAGTAATACTATCTGGTTAGGGAATTTAAGGGCACAGGTAACACGATTTTAAAGGATTTCCCCCAGAAAGATGACAAATGACATTTGGAGACATAAAGAGATCTACTTAAATTTCTTTGCAAAATCATTTACATGGAACACAATGTTCCCCAAGATGCTAGGTCACTAAAACCTTTTTTTAAAAAAAAAAAATGGAAAATGTTTTTGTAAAGAATTCAGTACTGAGGAACACAGAGAATTCTTTTCCTTTGTGACAACCCAGTTAGATTTTATCAAAATCCCTTGCATCTTGGGAAAAGAATGTTTAACGCACTTTTTGTTCACTTATTTATGTACACGGTGGGACACACCATTGCCACATGTTGTTCCTGTAGGGCGATAACTGGGCCAGTACGAGACCATTATGGTCCTTTTGCTGGGACCATGAAGGAGGTAACTGCTATTCCTTTCATCCAGCCCTAACTGGCTTTGATGCCAGTGCCCCATTATTTTTTTTTTTTTTAAAGAGTCTGTGTAGGGTAATTTGAGCCTGCAATAGTTTACAGAAGAACAATGATGTTACCGCTTTTAAAAATGCTAATGTTATCATTGTTAATGCCGCAAACTTATTTAATGCCAAAATGACAACTGGTAATGTTTGGGAATATTTGTATGAAAACAATGACATTTCATACTTAAAACTTGGCATCAGCAACTTTGAAGGAGAAAAAAGGCTTGGATTTAAATGTAAATCAGCCTTTTATGAAATTTGCCTGTTGGTTGTAGGCTAGTCGGTAAAGCCCTCAGGATCGATTGAATGAAGAGGTCTCGTAATTAAAATTTATTTTTCAGCCTCTTGCTAGCAGAAACCCAACCTATTAGTTAGCCAGGGGTTGATCAAGTCCTAGATGGTGCTGAACTGTCTGGGTGTGTGTCCGGCGTGTGTTTTTTGGAATTCTTCATAGGCAGTAGATGAACAATGCAGGAGCATTAAGTTCTTGACTTCATACGCACACCTTATTTTGAACCCCAAATAAGCTTGATTGCTCTCAAGAATTAGCACTTCCTCAAAGGAGGAAATGGGATCCCACTGTATCCACACAAAGTGATTCAGGGGAATGTGCTTAAGACCCTGAATGCAATGCTTCCAAAAGGCGGTTCCGAAAACATTTTGGAAGGCAGCTATGCTCAGCACTATACCACCAAAGCCCGAAAACATTTTGAGCAGTGGTGGGACCGTGGCAATGAATGGCAATAGCAAATACAGAATTGCTCCGTGCTAGGCGTTATTCTGAGGGTTTCTTATATATTAACTCATTTAAACCTCACACCAGTTCTTTAAGGAGGATACTATTATTTTTATGTTATAGATAAGGAAACTGAAGCACAGAAAGGTAAAAAATTTGCCCAAGTTCACAACAGCTAGGAAGGGGCAGAACTGGGATTTGAACCCAAGTAGCCCGGTTCCAGAGTCTGTCCTTTTAATGAGTTCACATAGCCACTCCAAGTGACCCTTCTGATAGCCCGATTTAGGTGTATACACTTGGAATTAATTTTAACCAGCTAGTTTACCTTTTTATTTTTATTTTTTTAAAAAGATTTTATTTATTTAAGAGAGAAAGAGAGAGAGCAAGAGCGAGCATGAGCAGGGAGGAGAGGGAGAAGCAGGCTCCCTACTGAGCCAGGAGCCCGATGCGGTGCTTGATCCCAAGACCCCGAGACCATGACCCGAGCCAAAGGCAGACGCTCAACGACTGAGCCACCCAGGCACCCCCCTAGTTTACCTTTTTAAATAACACTTTATTTGGGGGATTATAAAAGGAATCTGTATCCACTATAGAAATTTTGGGAAAAGAAAAGCCCCGAGAAGAAAATGAGATTTTCCAGTAATCCCAGTGAAAACCACTGTTAACATTTGGTGTGTGTCCTTTTATCACTTTATATGAGCAATTGCATCTGTTTACAATTCTGTTGTCATTTGTACGACTGAATTCACATACGGGAGTTTGCCAAACCTCTACTTTTTTTTTTTTTTTTTAAGATTTTATTTATTTATGTAGAGAGAGTGCACGCTGGGGGGTGGGGGGGGGGCAGAAGGAGAGGGAGAGAGAAATCTCAAGCAGACTCCGCGCTGAGCTCTGAGCTTGAGGCAGGGCTTGATCCCATGACCCTAAGACCAAGACCTGAACTGAAATCAAGAGTCGGACGCTTAACTGACTGAGCCACCCCGGTGCCCCAAACCTCAGCTACTTCCGTTAGGCCCTGGTTCCAACCACAGAGGTAACTGTGAATTCAGATCTCAAAAGCAGAGTGATATCCTTTTTCCCTTAGTCCCTATAACCACTTACGATACAGACTTCCTCTGAAGAACTGTGGAACAAGAGCATTGTCACTTCATTATCTGTGGCTCACGAAGGTTTCCCTGTTCGGTGTTCAGCTATGCGGAACATGCGAGAAACAGCCATTAATACCTCCCACCCAAGAAAATAGCGTGAACAGACATAAGAGAGCATAGGAGAAATGCACAAGCCGAAGATGGGTTGCAAACATGGTCGCCACACTGAGCATGTTTGGTACAGAATAACCTGGCTAGCCGAAAGGGGTGTGTCTGGATTCTAAGGAAGAGAAGGGAATGGTCTAGAGATGGCTAGAGGCTGGCTATGTGGTATGCTTGTGTCTGTGTGCCCAGCGTAGAGAACGCAAAGAAGGAATTGGGAAGAGCTCTGGAGGTATTTAGTGTTGGATAGTGAACTTTTTCTCCACTTCAACTCGGAGAGAATGTGTTAAATGGTAAAAACAGTTTCTCTAGGTGTTAAATTGCAGCAGACAGATATGCCAGAGCTCGAGGGTAAACAATGCGGATTGTATGTGAATAGATGCGGAGCCCCCTATTGGAGTCTCTTCTAAATATCTGCAGGCTCTAGGAGAGAGAGGTCTTGAGTAGGACGAAGAGAGAGTTCTGAGGATTGGGCCAGCTCCTGAATGTCAGGTCTCAAGCTCTAGTCTGGCAAGATTCGAACCCTCCTGGTCAGGAAGGCACCTACTTGATTCATGGATCCTAGAGCAATGTTCATTCAAGAAGTACTTACTGAGCACTCCCTCTGTTCCAGGTCCTGTATTAGGCATTGGAAGAACAGTGTAGAATTTGACAGATAGGATTCTTGCCCTCCAGCACAACATAGGTTAGAGTCTCTGCGTGGTGAGGCCATTGTGAGTCTTGTGTAGATGGTATCAATGATTTTATAAAAGAGGAAGCTGAGGCTGAGAATGTTATGTGACTTGCCTAGGAGTTGGGCTCATCAGTTAGCTCATCAGTCGTACGTACCTCTAAAAGCCTGAAGTCAAGTCTGCTAGTGCATCTCATGATTCCACGGGGGGAGATAGGAGGCTCCAATCTGATATTGAGCCTAAGCCAGAGGCTCCAATTCAGCTTCTAAGAGAAACTCTACTGGGGATAGAAGAGTGTGTCATTGGATGCTTACCTAGATTGTATTAATAATGTGATACATTGTTTCCTTTTGGCAATTGCTTTCTACACAGAGACTTCCTCAACTGGAAGAGAGGATGAGTGAAGAATGCCAGTACCCAAATACTATTCTGTAACCTCACACTGTCCTTTATACTCAAGAAATGAAGGCTGACTGTGATAACTTCAGCAAAACACATAATAAGTAGGCCATCTTTTTTATTTACAAAACACACAATAAAATTTTGAAGAGCCCCCCTTTTCAAATTTTCCCAGGGCTTCTCAGCTCCCCTCCTTTAGCACAGGATGATGGATCACAGGGGATACATCCATCTTAAACACTTCATCCTAAGCTCTACAATCCAAACTCATTGATACCGAAAATTAGCCCCCACAACATACATGAGCAAGTTGCCCTCTTCTCCTTGCTCTGAACCCCACAGTGGGATTTCTTCCCCTTGCCTCATCTTTCAGACAGCCCTGGAAACATTGGTGGAAACCGCTTCATCCTCGCCCCCAGGTGGCCTGTTGGGAACGTAGCATCGTTCCGCACGGGACCACGGGAGAGTCACAATGGTGTCCTTCCCTGAATGTTGGTGTTTGTCAACTTCAGTAACAGGGGGCCCAGCAGGAGAGAGAGCGAGAATTATATCCCTGGGTCCAGGCTAGCCTCTTGCCGTGTGCCATTGTTTATTTACAGGGCAGATCATTTCTGTTAATCTCCAGGTCAGGCTCTGTGAGGAACTGCCCCAGGCGCGTGGGGCCTAAGGCGTGATGTGGCTTATTGCGGAGATAAATCACATGGGAGAATTCGTTAGAGAATTAATTTTCTGTTTTCAGAGATCCATGGCTATGGGAACACTTTGACAGGAAATCCATCGTACCTTCTTATTTGGTAAAAATGCCTGTAACTTCTATCTTGGATGGCAAAATTAGGATCTCTTAAATTAAAGGTCATACTGTTTACTTCTTTCCTGTTACCCACACTTACTACACTGCTCTGAACTCCAGATTATTTTGGAAAAGCATGTTTGGTGGGCAGATGGATGAGTGGATAGCTCCCACTTACTGAGGACCAATGATGTGCTAGGCAGGCATGACCATTTCATTTAAGATAAAAACTTGAAGTAAATATAATCTCCTCTCATTTTACATACAAGAAAATGAGGCCCATTTTTGAGCCCAGGTCTGTTTGACCCAAGATTATTAACCCCCACCACACTGGCTGATGATCTGATTATGTGGAATCAACGCTTGCTTTTTGAGTGCTTCCTGTGTTCAGAGCCCCAGAGGTTCTAGGGGGAGGTGGACAGGAAGGAAAAACAGACCAACTGTGTCTTGGAGGAGACCGCAAGACGTGGATGGAAGAGCGGGCCCAGAGATTTATGTGACTTCCCTATATCCTCCCTGAGAACGAGAGAGAGATTGATTTGTTATATGTTGCTATATGACCTTTAATATTCCTTACAGCTACAAAAGTTGATGATACATTGAACAGATGAGAGTGGAGGGACATATTTCTAAGATGTAGCAAACTTTCTGAATAAGGGCCAGACCAAGGCAGTCCTTTGGGGGGCTCACTCTTCCTTAATAGGCATTCCAAGTTCAAGTGGGTTTGCGCTTCACACAAAGGTATCTAGGCCGGAAGTGGCCGTGAGAGTCCCCTGGTGGGAGAGGCTGCCCAGAGGATGAGCTCTCCTTTCCAGGAGCATAAGTCAGCCTTCTCCTGGAGGCCGTAGGCCTGGAGCGGGGAGCTCAGAAGTGAAGCCTGGTGATCTCACCAAAATCCAGGTGAACTGCCATGGAGTAAAACCCTGTCATTCATCATCCTGGATCTCAGGTGACCCTTGGGGTAGGGTGGGAGTGAAGAAGCAGAACATACAGAGTCTCTGAGATTGGAGCTCCCCATTTGTTCTATTTCCACAGAGCCTTGAACATTCCTTGACACTTAGTAAATCTGTTGGACGAGAGAAGGAATGAGTTAACCCGTTCTTGAGGAATGAATCAGCAAGTCTGAGGTTCAGTGAGCCTGAGGTTCAGGAATAGCCTAAAACCCACACGGCCATCGTTGGGAAGGTTTGTTTGCTTTTGTGTAAAAGAAATCCTGTGGTTGCTGTAGAAGCTTCAGCCTTTCAAGATGCAGGATTTTCCCGTCTTTCCACACTGCCAGCCCTTGCATGATTTTCTTCCTTTGGGTCCCCTCAGGGTCCACAATCTGGCCTGGGCTCCCATTCTAGCCATCACACCCAAGGTCCAGGCATCAAGGAAGAGGCAGAGGGAAGGGCAGAAAAGAACCTCACCGCTGCACCAACTGCTTTGAAAGAGTTTTCTTAGAATCGCCACCTAATGAGCCATGTTCCCTTTCTGCAAGGAGTCTGGGAGAGGTCGTTCATTTGGCCTGGCTCATTGCCACTTCCAATGACCAAAAGAGGGCTTTCGTTGGAAGGAAGAAGGCGAGGAAACATACTGGCCAGGCAAGTAGTGATCTTTGCCACGCAGAGTCCTTGATAGGTGAAAGTACAACCAACACATAGTTGGAGAACAGCACAAGTCAGCTCAGGTAGAGCACAAGTCAGCTCAGGTAGAGAGGCAGGGCGGATAGGGAGGCACAGGGGAGAGCCTGTGGCTGAAGCAGCGGCCTGCTTCTGCAATTCTGGCTCCAAGACCGTGGAGACAAATATCCCTCCGGTGCCTTAATTTTCTTGTCCATAAAATGGGTGGGTTAATGCGAAAGGCGACATCACACGGTGGGGGGAGGTCTGAAAGAAAGAGATATACACCTTTCCTTTCCTTTTTTTTTTTTTTTTAATATTTTATTTATTTATTGAGAGAGAATGTGAGTCAGGGGAGAAGCAGAGGGAGAGAGACAAGCAGACTCCGTACTGAGTGCAGAGCCTGACACGGGGCTCGATCTCACGACCCTGAGATCATGACCAGAGCCTAAACCAAGAGTCGACACTTAACCAACTGAGCCACCCAGGCGCCCCATACCAGTGCCTTTCAGTTGGAAGGTGTGTATGAACACAGCTTCCACAGGCATTCACAGAAAGGAGACGGTGTTCAGAGAATGGTAATTGTAGCCCAGACTTGTTTCCCTGTGACCGATTTCACTGCCTTCAATGTTGTTTGTGCCCCACATTTCATTATTCAGTCTTTCCTTGTTCTTCCAGTGTCTCATCAAGGGAAGCTGTTCTCAATCAGGTTGTAAGGGATCTCCTTGAGCACAGAGATGATTGGGACCCACCATTCACAGAGAACTCTGTGCGGCCAACACTGCCCCTAGAAGAGAAGGGGCCCGGGGAGAGCGAGGTTCTGGATGATGTCGCCACTCCCCACCTGTGAAAGCGTGTGGCTGCCTGGTGCTCTTGACCAGGATAGGAAAGGCAGGGCACACAGCGGGGGCAGGGAGGGCAGGTGCGTTCTCTTCTGAACATGTTGAATTTAAAGGATTAGCAGCACATGCAAGCAGAGGGGGAAAAAAATAAACGATGAATACAAGAGATGACTAAATGACACAGTATGTCTGAAGGTGATGGTGCTATGGGGGGCAATAGAGCTTGGAAAGAAGCCCTGGACATTTGGGAGGGTGGTTTGGGCAATTCCTGGAGCTCAGGGACAACTGGGCTGGGGATGTTTGCTGGAGGGTTACATGTAGGCTGGTGGTAGTTAGAGGGGTGCGTGGAGGCAAGAGCCTGCAGCCTACATCAGGAGTGAGAAGATTTTCAGGAATTTCCCGGAGTCAAGGAGCCCGGGACAAGCCAGAGGGCTGGTGGAGACGGGAGCACTCAGGTTCCAAGGAACACAGCCGTCTGAAGAGGAAGCATTCAGTCCAGTCAAATACAAGGGAGAACCCATGACCCACGTCAGCTGAGCACTACCTGGGCACCAGGAAGACTTTTGTGCAGAATCTCAGCACTTTCTCTGTGCAGCATTGCAAGCAGTCAAGGGTCTGGGCTCTGGGATCACAGCCTGAGTTCAAATCCTGGCTGGGGAGCTGATGATTAGGGTGTCTTCACTTTTTTTTTTTTAATATTTTATTTATTTATTTGACAGAGAGAGAGAGCGAGAGAGGGAACACAAGCAGGGGGAGTGGGAGAGGGAGAAGCAGGCATCCCGCCGAGCAGGGAGCCCGATGCGGGGCTCGATCCCAGGACCCCGGGATCATGACCTGAGCCAAAGGCAGATGCTTAATGACTGAGCCACCCAGGAGCCCTGTGTCTTCTTCAACTTTTTGCACTGAAAGTTCCTCTCCTGTAAATAAGGGTCTTTTCGCACCTACCTCATAGGGATGCTATGAGGATTAAATTGGATAATTAGGTGCATTAGGTACTGCATGTCAAATGCCATGACTAAGAACATTACCTGGGAGAGTGCCCCCTTCTGTCCTTCCCACAGCCGCTGTGAGAGCCAGCCCCATTCTGCTCCTCCCGGCCCCTGGCTGTGGCATGCCATGGTCCTGGGTCAGGGCAGGCCTGGGGAAGGCATTGCTGGCCCCATCGCCAGGGAATGGAGGGAGAGGAGCTCTGCTTTCAGGAGCAGCCCCTCGCATTCCACATTTCCTCAGCAGTCCCCACACTCAGCCCTGGGGACGTGAGCCAAAGGAGGCACCAGGCCACCCACAATCTGCAGGCTAGACCCTTGGCAATCTGCATTGCCAAGACCCACGACAGAGGCGGATGCACAAAGGACCTAAAGGGGATGAAGCAAGCCTTAGGTTTGTGGAAGCTGGGTAAGGCACCAGGGTGGAATTGGCATTAGACCTGGGGCATGGGGCATGAGTAGGAGTTTGCCTAGTGGGGAAAGGGGTGAAGGTGGGTGTGTGGACCTTCGTCTGTGTCAGGACGTACGTTTGCCGTGGCTGCTGCACGTCATATGCTGGGGGCTGCTGGGGTGAGGGTCAGAAGGATGCCAGGGACTTTGTGGGAGAAAAATCTCCCTTCCCTCTTCCTTCTGCTCCTACCCCAGTGCTTCTGGGGCACAAAGATCATTACAATGGCTGGGAACCCAAGGTCTTAGAACAGTGTGTCTGGTTTATGTAATCATCCCTTCACCTTACACCAGAAGAAACTGAGGCATGCCTCCCAGACATGACATGCCAATATGTGGCAGAGCTTCTTCTGGAAAACCTTTTGGAATCTTCTAGAACACCAGCAGCATCCTCCAAGTCCAGAGGGAAGCATATTAGAGCAACCTCCTGTTATTGTCATACTATGAAAATAGGCTCCAGAGAGGCAACGCGGGGCTCAGAGGATCTTGACCTTGCACCGAGCCTTCAGATCTCACCACCACGTGTTCTGACCTCCATCTAGTTCCCTGTGTCTCATGGTCAAAGTGCTTCTGAGCCTTTCAGAGATGGAAATGTGGGAGGGGTGGGTCGAGGAGTGCAGATCGAGTACAAATATACCATGTTTTATGCACAGATGCATTCTGGAAATTTGTGTGTCAATCTGGGTTTTTGTTTTGTTTTGTTTTTTTTGTTTTTTGCAAATTCAATAGAATCTTAAAGAGATGAGAGGGAGTTGTCATTTAATGGAGTTCAAACCTGCCTCTTTTTATCAAGTGAAGGGTCCTTTTGTCATGCAAATAACATCTCCCTTCCTTGAGCAGTGATTCTGTCTTGGCTTTCTTTAAATGAGACACACCCCTATGGGGCAAAATGTGGGGCTTACATGTAGCATTTTGGATGTAGGCTAGCGTCCACCCCTGCCTTTGTTGTAACCACTTGCTTTGGTGGTCTTTGTTTATATCAGGAATTATTCTGGCCACTGGAGGGCCCTCCAGATAGAGAATGACTGGAGAATCCCAAATGTGCTCCGGAGCCCAGACTTCAGCTCACACCCAGATTTTTGAGCACGCAGCATTTCTTGCAAATCGGATTTAACTGGGGAGAGTAGCAATAGCATTGATGTCCCTTTTATTTAGGAATTTAAGCATAAAAGAAACCTCTATTTAAAAGAGCAGCTTTTGGATTATAGTCTCTTTGGAGCTGGAAAGGAGGTGCTAATCTTGTATGTGGAGAGTGATCTTGCAGAATTCAGCACAGCTTAGGAGAGCAGAGCTTTGAAGAAAGGTTACTTCTCTGTGTGAAGAGAATCACACCAAGATATACAGAGTGAAGTGGGGCAATAGAATTTATTTTTATAACAAGGACAAGAGAGTTTAGCTAGGACTCGAAGAACAGTTTGGAAGGTTGGCATCTTGCACCTAGTGGAGCACAGAGTCACTGCTTTTTATCTTCATACCACCTCTTTTGTTCTGGAGTTTTTCTACCCTATTGTTGGAGTCTAGTTCAGAGATTCTATTTTGCTGAACGTTGACAACACACCCTAACTTCTGAGTGCACAGATGTCCATGCAGCATGAAAAATGCCACATCCAGCTCCCACTGGATCAAAACACCGACCTGTTGCAAGACCAGGTAGAAACGAGAAACAGGGTCAAAGAAAGAGTCCTGGAAAAACATGTGGGTCAGTGACCTGATTTCCTCAGTTTATAAAACAAAGAAAATTCATCAAAACTCTCCAGGGCTGATCAATATCAAAGCAGAGTCAAAGGAAGTCTCCTGTTCTAATCTTTTCAGGCCTGAAACAAACACTGAAGCTGACTGTATTGATGTGCGTGGTTCCCCTGAACTAGTAAGTTTCCAGCACCAGAGCCAGGGTATCCGCAGATGACCGGCGGACTTGGACGCAGCTGTGAGGATTACATCCTAACAGTGGAAGAACCTGAGTCTTACCGAACAGGTGTGGGCACCGAGGATAGAGCTCGTGTATGGCAAAATCCGTACGGACTGAGCTGACTCTCATTTGTCCAGCTGTAGAATGGGAATAAATCTTTTTTTTTTTTTTCTGACTCATCCTTTAGATGAGAGTCAGGTTTTTGTACCCGCCCAGAGGACAGCTCTTGCTATACTTATTTGCAGGTAAAACAGAAGAACAGAAAGGACTGGGGTCCAATAGAGAACCTCAGCTTCCCTTTGAACTTGGGAGTTTGTAGGTAAGGTGGGCAAAAATGAGCAGACAGATTGACTTCAGTTCAAATTAGTAGACTTCTCTGAGAACCTCAGAAGCGGGCAGCAGAGAGCTGAGGTTGTGTTCAGCAGATGATCGCAGAGGGAGGTAAATGAGATCTGCCATCCTGGACCTCTACATGTG
Organism: Leptonychotes weddellii; assembly: GCF_054177405.1. Taxonomy (NCBI): domain Eukaryota; kingdom Metazoa; phylum Chordata; class Mammalia; order Carnivora; family Phocidae; genus Leptonychotes; species Leptonychotes weddellii. The sequence continues at coordinate 79,447,620 of NC_138379.1, read as the reverse complement.
ACCAAAGTTCTTTCTCCTCTAGATGAACCCTCACAGCCCCGTGAGTTTTTGGGAAACACCATTCCTGAGGGTCTATCTCAAAATTTTGCTTCTGGCCCAGGGACGACGCCTGGGAGTCCAATATAGGACCCACCCAATTCTGATTGTGGGTAACGGGATGCAGTTGGGACGGTCCCAACTGCGGACCCTGGTCCCCTAGCAGTGATTTCCTCTGGCAACGTGCTCCCCAGGAACTGGCAGAGAAGGAGTGAACTTTAAGGCCGGGAGGACGGAGGCTAAGGCTGAAAGCAGGTTGACTGCAAGCAGTTATTTAGGGGATTAGATACGCAAGGGGTGACTAGGAGAACAGACTTCTCAGAAATGCGCCCAAACACAGAGAAAGGGCTGGATCAGGGTCTAGAATTCTCTGTCTGCCTCTGAATTCACAGCTGTCATTGTCTCCAACACTCATCTTGACATTCAACATACATTTTCCTCTGACATATTTGTATTGTTTTCTAAGCTGTATGACAAATAGTTGTGCTGAGTGAGTGCCGGGCACCTAGCAAGCAGGCAGTAAATATTTGCTGAACACTGAAAGAATGCGGTGGCTTGGCTGTCAGTATGGCTCCTATTCAGAATCCATCCCCAGCGCTCCATTCATATGAGGCCGGGTGGATCTCCTGTTAAAGGGTTGGCCAAGCCCTGCCTGACCAGAATGGTCTCTGTGAATACTGGAACATTCTCAGCCGTGCTGAGTAAAAGCCACCAGAGCAGGAAAGAGGGACGGCTGGGGGAAGTGCAGCTGGGAGTTTTCCTAGAGACGCGGTGCGGCTTCTTTGTTCTGGTAGATTTCAGCCAGAAGGAACAGCAAATTTTACTGTCTGCAAACCGCCAACAAGCTACTCCCTCCGCCTTTACCTCCGTCCTTCCCAACCTGGGAATTCATTTGCTGCTTCTCTCCCCTCCTCCTCTGCCCCAGAGCAGTCCCCAGGGACAAAGCTCTTTGTTGTGAACACCCGAGACAATACGGAATTGCACAGTCCCCGGGGCAAAAATCGGGGCTGTCCTCCAAGGACAGAGTGATCGCCGGGGCAGAGCCCCCCACCTGTTGATCGCCCCCTTCCCGGGGTGAGCGGCAACCTGCATTGTGCTTCGGCTGCACGCGCTTCTACACCAGGCTCGGCAGATGGCGCTGGTGAGCAAAGCCGTTCCCCTCCCTCCCCCGCCCCTCCCCGCGGCCAGAGCCTCGCTGGTCTAAAGCGAAAACAGATGTTTTCATCATTTCTGGATCTGGCATGTGACTTGCAGTTCAGCAGTGTGCCGACATAACCCAGAGTTGTGCGTTCTCTTCATCGCCCGCAAGATAAAAATTCTGACTTAAACGAGCCTTCCTCCTAAGTGAGCCACGGACACATGATCTGTTTAATCCAAGGGGCACATGTTTAATCGAGCTCCAACTGCAACCGCCTTTGTAGGCAGCCCTGGCTCTGTAATTGGGAGGTTGTCTTTTTTTTTTCCCAGAGAAAAGCCAGGGCAGCCAGACTAGCTATCTTTACACCAAGGGCTGGGGAGAGGCGCTAGCTTTTTTAAAATAGCCCTGGTCTGGCTGGCTGGCTGGTGAACGCGTCTGCGTGGGAGCCAGTGCGCCCCGAACAAAACAGGAAGGCCGGGCGGGCGCGCCCTGTTCCCCGCGCCCCCGGCAGGTGGCAGCATTGGCCCGGGCCAGCCCCAGAGCAGGGCCCTTTTACTTTCGGTGGCCTCAAAATTATTAGTTCCAGATGAGTTCTTGCAATTGTAATATTTGGTTTAACCCAATCTGCCCGATTGCGTCAGCACACGTTCAAATACAGCCGTCTGAAGCAGACATCAGAGGCATGTTTCAGGGGGTGTCAACATTCCTTACCCTTTGAAAGAATTAAAAAAAAAAAAAGGAGTTTGATTTATCCTAAAAAAAAAAAAAAAAAAAACACGAAAGAAGGGTGAGCCTGCATGCGGCTGGGGTGCCCAAGAGGGAGCGGAACAGGGGAAATTCAGGGAAGGCGTAACAATAGAACTTTGTGGGCTGAAGCCTGCTAGAGTGGAACTGGATTTATTTGTTGAACTGGGAAGGGACCTCTGCGCTCTTTGAACGGTTAGAGCAAATAAGCAAAACTGGTGGGCATTTGGTTTTCCAAGAGAAGAGCCCCTCCAGTCACGCAGTTCCTATTCTCAGACACAAAACACACACTATCTGTCTGTGCCTGGGCCTCTGCTTACACTTGGCGTGGCCACTTAGGAAGGGGTCGCCCTATTGTAACACACAGCTTTGAGGGGTACCCCGAGTGTCCATGCTAAGGGTGCACACCAGGTTTCCTAAGGACACCAGCTCAAGGCCCCGGGGGACCCAGTTAGAAGACAAGAGGCCCTCCTTAAGTCTCCTGGCGAGGGGATCTGCGGAAACCCTCCCTCAAGTGTCTTATAAACAGCCCTGCTGCAGTCAGTCACGGCCGCACCCTGCTACCTGACTTGGGGGAAGCCGGGGGACCCACTCTGGTGGTCTCAGGGTTACAGATGTGTCAGCTGAGGCTAAAAGACTCTGAGCCCTGGGGCAGAGTAGCAAAGCATGCCGAGAGTCCAGGAATCTGCTCCAATGACCAGCTAAGAAAGGGCGTCTTGCTTCCCCTAGCTGAGATGCAAGAATCCGGCGCGAGGAGCTACTCTCCGTCAGGCCGTCCTCCCTCCCCCTGCCTGCACCCCACTTTTAAACCTGTGCTCAAATTCCTCTAGCACCTCTCTCGAGGTTGCAGAAAGATGCCTGCTAGCATGACAGGGAGCCTAGCCGTTTCCCTGCAGGTCTCTGACTTGACATGGTACTGATCAAAAGCCGGCACCCGTCTGGCAGATGCTTCCAGTCCTGCCTGTCGGAAGCCGGGGGCTGACGCTGGCGTCAGGCAGTCAGGCAGACTGATCGGCCATCTTGTGGGATGTGGTTGGGACCTCTCTCCCCTCCTCCCCACTCAGGGGCCACCCCACTGCCTGCATTACACACAGGAAGGGTGGTGGGACCTCCACACAGCTGGCCAAACACCTCCAGAATGTTTAAGGATCCAAGCCTTCTGCTGTTTCCCTTTCAGCTAGAAAAATACATGTGTCCCCACAGGTTGCTGGGGAAAGGCTGACTGTCAGTGGTAGGATGCACCTTGATCATAGGGGATGCTCCGTTTGGAGAAATAATCAAGCAGACAAGCAAGCGCAATTCTTACCACAGTCTCCTTACCCTAGGAATAGTTAAGCAATTCCAATATTCCTTCTCACCGCCACACTGACTTTATTCCCTTTTGAGAATCCATGTTTCAGATCCTATAATCCAGAGGATCTTAACCCTGGCTACTTAAGAATCACCTGGCCCCCACTCCAGAGCTGTTGAAATCAGAACGGAAATGAGGGGAGGGATAGACATCATAATTTCAAACCACTGTTCCCCCAACCAGATGATTATAATGTACATCCAGAAGGAAAGAGAGAAAGAAAGAAAGAAAGAGAAAAGAAAAGAAAAAAATCACTGCTATTCTATTCCAACTTTCCTCGTTTTACAGATGAGGTTCCTAAGAGTTAAGGGGTTAAGGGGTTCAGCCAAAGTCGCACAAGTTCAAGTCCAAGCCTGGAATTTCTGTATAAGACCTCTGGCCCCTCCGTGATGATTGAGCTTTTCCTCAGTCTCCAAACCATTAGGGACAGAGCCAGCCATCTCTTCTATGCAGTTGCTTCTCCTTGTTCAGGGAGACTCTCCAACAGCCACACACCTGTGTTGCTGTTGCTGTAAGAAATTTGGGAAGAACAAATGCTTTTTGAAGAATTTTCAGGTTTTCTGGTTTAAATAAAAGCATATACTCAGACAGTTAGAAATGAGGACCACCCTTCACTGATTTCCCTCATTTATCCCTTCTGTTTCCAAAAGGGATTTGCACCTGCAAATGCCCCCTCATGGTGATACCTGGTCCAAAATGATCTGTTTTTACGGGTGAGGCAAGTGGGTCCTATTAAAGCTCACTGACGTGTTTAGGATAAAATAGATGGCAGAGGCAGGGTGAGGCCGGGGCATCGTGCCCCTCAGCCTTAAGCTCTGCTCAAGGTGCTGTTTGCTTCTTGGTCTTTTCTTACTGGAGGCAGTAAGGACCCTCAGAATAACTCCATCCTTCATGGGCCAGGAATAGGCACTGGCTCACCTCTATGAGACAGAGTTTCTGAGAAGAGGTTTGGCTTCAATACTTTGAGATCTTTGATGCTTGGAGGTTGAGCGAATTACCATTCATCACTGGGAACAAGAAAGACAAAGAGCCCAGATATTGTCATGGTGACCAGGTAAACTTGAAAGGAAGCTGAATAGGGAGTGAGGGGCAGAGGTTCCCCGTGGGACCTTGAAGGAGCTACTGGACCTTTCTGGGCTGGAGTCCCCTCCCCTGGAAAGCCAGGGGGATAAACGTGATCTCTGAGGTCTCTTCCAGCTCTGACTTTTCCATGAAGCAATGAGTCCCCTGCTCTCTGGGACCTTCCCATCTTCAGTCAGATGTGAGAGACCAGATTCTCTTCTCTCCCTAAGTCAATTACCCTTGAACCATTTCCCCAGTGGTCTAAGGACCAGCTCATGGCTATTAAAGAGTAAGTCTGGAGATGGGCAGTTACAGAAAGACGGTGACTCAGTCCCCTACCCATGGCCTGGTGATTTCACAAAGGACACTCATTGTAAATCCCTCTAGAATTCTGTCCCTTCTTGGAGGAACTTCCTAGGGATCTTGCATCGCTGGGGTTCATTTGTCCATCCACCCATTTCCTCCATCACTCAACATTTGTTAAGTACCTACTATGTTTAAAAAATGAGTAAGAAATGCTCATACTCAGGAGTAACTCTTCCAGACAAAGAGAGACTAAAGAAGCATTGTAATTAAATACAATGTGTGAACCTTCACGGGATCCTAGATCCAAGGAGAAAAAAGCTATAAAAGACACTTTGGAGACAATGTGGGAAATCTGCATGTAGACTGCATATGGGATTACTGATAATTTCTTAGATGTGATCATGATATTGCAGTTTTATCGGAGAAGGTCCTTTCATTAGAGGCATGCCCAAGTATTTAAGGATGAGTGTCATGTTTGCAACTTACCTTCCAATGATTCAGGAAAAAACAAACAAACAAACAAACAAACAAACAAACAAACATAAATGTGCCAGAATGTTAGTGATGTATGAATCAAGGATGGAGTATACTGGTGTTCCTTGGCTAGTTATTCGACTTTTCTGTAGATAAAACATTTTCAAAATAAGAAAGCAAGACAAAAAAGAAGTATCTCTCTCCTCAAGGAGCTTACCATTTACTTACCACTTCCTCTTTACCAAAAAGGGCAAAAGGACATGTGCATCACTGTGGTTAATCAAAGGCAGAGCAGAAAGGATGGCCAGTGGAGGTATAAGTAATAAATCTTGGGGGCTCAGAATAAAGAATGGCTCATTTTCCCTAGGGTGCTGGTGGTGGTGAGGGATGTCTAACTCGGTGGGGCAGAGTTTGAGTCAGGTATAGAAAGATGTGTACTATTTCAATAGGAAAGGGCGTGGTGGGGGGCTTCCAGGCTGAGGGGACAATAGAAGCAAAGTATAAGCCTGAGGCTGTTTGGGGACCAAGGATCAGTCCAGGGTAACTGGAAGATAGTAAGCCGGTGAAGGGATGCACTAGGATTTAAATATTGGTTGTTGTCTGATGATTGGTGGCCTTCAGTGCCATAGGAAACAAATTCAAACTCTAGCCTTCTCAAAATGAGATCAACCAGATGTATACTTTATTCTCTATCCACAGCTGTCTGCTGTATAACCCCCGTCACTCATTTATCTAATTCGTGAATTTTCTGTGGCAAACTCCTGCGGATTCTTCAAAACCAGCATACATGACTCATCTCTCAAGTTTTCCCCAACCTCAGCAGAGAGAATTAGGTGCTCTGGCCTTTTCCATTCCTGTTCCTGAAACTCACTCACACTCATTGCCTCTGTTGTGGGGGCATGTACGGCGAGTCTTGATAGCAACCACTTCCAACTACTTTCTCTAAAATGAATCTAGTGCTCCCTATTCTTATCCTTGGGCTCCACAGCTCAGTTCATTGTACTGGCCTCAGGCTCTGCTTGCTAGGGTACCTACCAAGTTCTCAGGGTTCTTTGGCTTCTTCATGTTGGTTTGGTTCGCTGGCTCCAGGGGTCAGGACCATAAGAGAGTGGCCTGGCTTCTGGCCCTGTCATGCCAGGGACTTACCTCAGCTGGATTGGCGTCAGTGGGGCTTCACCAGGGCTGAAGATAAGAGCATTTCTCCTCCATGTTGTCAGACCAAATCTGCATACCTTTGCTGTGTGTATAATACCTACTATATTGTGGTGTGAGTATTTTCTTTGTCCATTTCCCCTACTAGATCATGAGTTCTTAAAGGGCGAGCACCTTGTCTGAGTCAGCTTTGAGTCTCCAGGACTTAGCACACTCCCTGGTACTTAGTAGGTGCTCAGTAAATGCTTATTGAAAAGTGAGTGGATAAATGAATGGACAGAAGGAGAAGTATCTTTCATTAGCATCCATTTAGATTTCCGCACCATTAGTTCCTTATTTGAGTGCATAATTGAGAATTCACTACTTGTGTAGAAACCAACAGCCATAAATAGGTCACAGAGAGTCTACCTTATTGAAGCTTCATCTCTGTGTTTATTTGTATTAGTGTGAGTTTTAAATATGGCTCCCTAAGACAGTGAGAGTCTCTAGTGGGAAGCTGTTTATCCGATGCATGTAAAAGAGATCAACTCTGCCTTTGAAATCGCAGTGGGATTTCAAAATGTATCAACAGAGAGCTTGGGAAAGGAGTTGAGTCATAAACCATAATAATCAGACTTCGCTCCTCTGTGTGGCCCTTTTCACTAGCAGATCGGCAAATACTCAGCAAACACTAATTAAATCAAAAGACTGCTGGAGTAGCCTTCCTGTCCATTCTGTATGGCAAACCCGTGCTCATCACATCTGCTGGGGCACGGCCGTGTCTCCTCCGTTTCGCACACCCATAAACTGTGTGCAGAGAGTGAGTCAAAGGCACCGACTTCGGAACACAAAGCAGTTTCCACCAAGAGCCTGGGCCAGGAACCACAGGGTCTGTTCTGATCACTAAATAACTCTCCCTAGTCCATATAACAGATGGCGGGTAATTGTGTTGGCTTGTGTGTTTTGTCCTGGCAATGTTTCCTTGATTCCTGTTTTCAAAATATTCTCTCTGTCCCTGCCCCCCGCCCCGCCACAACCCCCTCTTGCTGAATGATAGGAGATGAGTCTCTAGTTACTTTCATAATACAGGACCAAGCTGACCATGTTTGAGAGATTCTTGTAGGGAATAAAAGTTTCATGCGGAATCCAATAGCAGCTTAAATCCCACGTAGGGAAGCTTGAAGTGGCTTTGGTGAAGGTATTCCACTGATGAAGAATGAGCGCCTGGTGACCTGACTAGGCGCTGGGACCCAGCCCTATTGATAGAGAGGCTTCTTATCTCTTTAGTCCATCTCCTGAAACCAGAAGCACAAGAATCCTCCACCTACAAATGACTAAGTCTGTGACCAAAGAATCCCATGCCACACTCTCTTGTGAGCACTACTCATAGAACCATTTTGGCTCATTTCAATTCAGTGAGATTCTGTGATTATTTATTGAGCAACTCTCATGAATAAGACACTGCACCAGGTGCTATAGGGGTAAGGTATTATATGTTAGACATGGATCCTTCTCCTCAAGGCTTTCTAGATCTATATCCTATCTCTACCCCAGTTCTTGTAGGACCACAGAACGGATTTCATCCACAGATTCTATTAGATGAATTGGCATAGAGGAGGGAGATCCCAGGAGGCAGGAGCATGGGTAGGGTGAGAGAGGTTATATTCAGTTGCGTGTCTTCAATGAAAGTCATTATGCAAAAGAAGAATAGTCCAGGGGCTCCTGAGTGGCTCAGTCGGTTAAACCCCTGACTCTTGATTCTGGCTCAGATCATGATCTCAGGGTTGTGAGATTGAGCCCTACGTTGGGCCCCATGCTGGGGGTGGAGCCTGCTTAAGATTCTCTCTCTCCCTCTGCCCCTCCCCCTGCCCCCACTCACATGCACTCACTCTCCCGCCCTCTCTCTCTCAAGAATTAAAAAAAAAAAAAAAATAGAAGAGTAGTCCGGTTGTAAATTCAATTTCCCAAGACCCATTCCCTTAGAAATATTATCTCTAAATTCTCCGGCTTCAGAAACAGCCATCCTTCTGCTTACCATTCAGAGGACTGATAATAAGAAGGCTATAAATGGTCCACTTTCATTATTCTGGGACATTTCTCTTCCCACGACTCTGGTGCCAACCATCCACAGCCATCAGAATGCAGAGTTGGAACTGTGAGCACTGGGTAAAGACCCACTCACTATGAAAGAGATGGACAAGCAAGATTTTCAAAGTGGCTAAAAGAAAATGCTAGTAAGCTTTATCTATGAGAGCTCAGGCACCTTCGATGAAAGGGAGTGATAAATTTGAAGTTAATTTTGCTCAACTTTTCCAGAGGTCTTCCTGCAGGGGCTTTTTCTTGAGTTACGGTGATGCATGAAGTTTCTGTGTTTCGCGTTGTAATGAAGAGATTTCCCCAAAGTCACTTCTTCCCACTATTAATTCTGCCACCCACTAACCCACCAATTAGGGTTGGATTTATTAAGTATCTGCTAGGTGTCTAAGCATGACACTCATTTCTAATCATAGGGGGCCAGCTCCATCCTCAAATACTGATTGCATCGCTTACTTGTTGTTTGTAGAAAGAATAACAGCTCTTGCAGTAGGAGGTTTTAAGTATTAAGTAAGATAATGCATGTTCAAGTGTTTTCTAAGCTCTTAACTACTGCAGCAATGATAGTCATTATGGTTATTGTCACCCTCAAAGAGCTTACAGTCATGCTAGAAGGCCATGACACACATCTGAAACACACAGAGTACATGACTAAAAAACTCAATGTTCCAGTGCCTTCTGTCAGGACCCTGAGGCCCCAGTGCCCTCTGTAAGCACCCCAATGTCCAGTGACCTCTAGAAATACCCCAGTGCCTAGTGTCCCCAACAAGTACCCTAATGTCCAGTGCCTTCTGTGAGTACCCCACTGCTCCAATGCCCCACATAAGACACCCAATGCCCAGTGCTCTCTAAGTGGTTTGACCTAACCCATATTCCTTCTTCCAACATAAAAATGGGGCAATGAATGAAGCTGCCTGGCATCTTTCATTGATTTAATGGTTTTTTGAAGATTGCCAAATTGTCCTTCCTGCCAACTCAGCCATATAAAGCTATTGCTCGAGCATTGTTTCAACCACTCTTCACCTCCCAACCGTGGCTCCACTCTGCCCCTGGACAATCCTTTGCTCTAGCCAGGTTGGGTTGCCTTACTTTTCAGCAAACCTATCTTGCCCCATTTCACTCCTGCATCTTTGCTGATGCTGGACCCTAAAGCTCCAACTGGCTTCTCCTTTCTGTCCGTACCCCTTAGTGTGTTATTGACTCACTTTCTCTGTATGTTTTGTCTAAATCTTTGTATTCCCATGACAACCAGCACAGGGCACTGCACATGGTATGTGTTCAATAAATATTTATTGGATGAATGGTTAATTTTGTCCTCTATATTATATTCAAAAAGATTTAATAAAGGGATTAGTGGTATGAGGCACTGTGCCAGGTGTCCTACTGAGATAATCACCCGAAGGATTCCTGTCCCTAAGTAGCTTAACATCTAAAACTGTTAAACAGATATAAACACTCATTTATAGCAGCCAATGACCTGGGTTCTTAACCTGAAATCTATTGACAACTGCCTCTCCCTGTGAAGCTTCTGGAATTATGTGGGAAAAGGTTGTACATATGCATATCCTGAGGATGGGGTCCACAACCACTGTAAGAGTTAGAGCGGAAGAGGTGGTAAGAAGCAGGAAATTTTGGATTTGATTCTGGATTTATTGAAGGACCGGATGAAGAACATTAGAGTAGGGACAGAAGCAAAAATGCTCTTGGGTTTTCTATTTGAGCAATTGGGTGGATGTCTTGCCA
>NC_138379.1:79396960-79437041 GCF_054177405.1 Leptonychotes weddellii | reverse complement strand
CGTTCATGAATGCTTATATTATAAACCACTCAGCAAAAGCCCTAACAAAAGCTTGACTAATGAGGTATGGGTTAAAAAGCATTAAAAACCAGCTTGAGCTCATCTCTTTTGTCCTCTGTCTCCATAGCTGGGACAGTGGCCACACAGCTCAGCCACCATCTCCCTGGGCCCCGGCCAGTCACAGGGTCAGAAGGACCTGCTGAGGAACCAGCCACCCTTGGAGCTCCTACTGCCAAACTGTGGTCTCAGATGGAGTGCATTCTGGTGACCCGGTAAACTGAGGCTGACCCTTCATTAACCACCAGGTCTTCCTAAGCACACGCCAAGTGTTCTACTAGGTCCTTCGGCTGACAGAGAAAGCCCACAAAGAGTGTGCTTTCGAGGTACGGAGTCAAAATACGAGGCTTGACATTGGATTGAGCAACATTCAACTATGAGGCACGTTTATAAAAAAGAAGAATTCTGTACATTGTTCATGCAGCATTTGAATATTAAATATCTCCTAGGTGCAAAATCTCCTGAATCAAGGGTTGAAAAGGAGGGGGTGGTGTAACAGTCAGGATAAGCTAGGTGGTCCTCAGGTAACAGCAGTCCCCCAGTTCCAGAGCTTTAACACAACACAACAGGTTTATTTCTTGCTCAAGTAACACATTCAACAAGGGTGGCCAGGAGTTGTCCATCCCATATAGTCATTCAGGGGCCCACACTGATGGAAGCTTTCTATTGTGTAGTCATACCTTCTGGGGACACGCGACCAGAGAGGTTTCCAAAGGAGGGAAGAGAAGGATGGATGGTTACACTGGTTTTTATCCCTCCGCCCAGAAGCGACATCTGCCACTCCTGCTTGTAATTTGCTGACCTGAACTAGTCATATGACCCTACGGTCGTGCAAGGGAAGCTGGAAAATAGAGGACCCATGGAATATTTGATGAACACAACAGCTTCTGCCATAAGTGGGGAGCGGATGTAGAATATAGATAGAGCCCCTACCCCCAATCCCTGAGCAGAACCGTGATACAAAGCAGATGGTGCTAAGCAGCATCAGGAAGGGGCCGGGAAAGTGCTGACAAAGTTTAGGGACTGGATAGCTTTCCGGAGCTGAATCCAGGACAGGATTTTGGAGAACATGGCATTAGCCTGGGGGCCCTGGGGACTGGTAGGTTTATTAGGCTTCACGAACAATGGATGTTCATGCAAAAGCAAAGTAGAATAGTGAGGAGTTTGCTGAAGGGCAGGATCTGTGATGAGGAAAAATAATATTAATGACAATGTTAATAAGAAACACTTACTAGAGCCCCAAGTATAAGGCAGGCGCAGTCCTAAGTGCTTTGCACACATCCATTCTTGCAATCATCTGGACAATCCTGGGCTGCAGTTGAGGCTCAAAGAAGTGAAGTAATTGGCCAAAGCAGCAGAGTGTATGGCAGAGCTGGGGTGCTCAGCTGGGCTGTCCGGCTCCAGAGTGGGGACCATGGATCTCTGGTTGGAGAAACAAACCAGGGCCAGATTCCAGAGGGCAATGAACACCAGGCGAATGTGCCTGAATGTCGATTTTGGAGGTGGAAGTTGCAGTTGAAGGGTTTCAAGCCAGGGAGGGAGGTAATCACGTTTGCCATGAAATCATAAACGTCCTGGGGCCCCAGTGTGGGGCTCGGGGAGAAGAAGGTGGAAGGCTTGGTAGAGAAAGGACCTGAAGCTGAGTGCTGAGAGGTGAGGGGGCTGGGAGCCCATCGGAGAGGCATAAAGGCCATTCAGGGCCAGGGACAGCTGACTGGGGATGCAGGAGAGGGATGGGGTGGATTTGCCTGACTGGCTCCGAGTTTTCCTGGGGCTGGGACGGAAGGGGAGAGATTTTAAAGTCAGGCCAAGGAGTTGCATTTAGTAGGAAGGAAAGAGACACCGACTGCTTTGAAGACGCAGCCGCAGAATGTGTTAAGAGGAGCCTCTTTGCCCTTCGCTGTCCCCAGTCTGACTCTAGTCACAGGCCCCAACACACCTGGCATTTCAAAGCCTGGGGGACATTTTCAAAGTAAACCCGAAAGGCTCGTTGTCATTCTTCCGAAAGATCTCTGCACGACAAGCAATAAAATAATTGAAGTCAGGTTGTTGTTTTTTTCTTTTTCTTCTTCCTTTTTTTTTTTATTTTTACAAGAGCCACTACAAAGGTGTGAAATATTAGACACTTACACATCTGTGAATAAGATTGGAGGCTAAAACGTGTGAGTTCCCGTCTCAGCTAATGAACCGGAATACGGTTTTAATTTTTGAACTGCAAAAATGTTCTGCCTTTTTTGATCGTCCCTGCAGAAGACTCGGTATTTTAATAATTCAGCGCAGCCTAATTACTTTAATTAATCACCTTCTTTTCAGAGATGTCAGTGGACTTCCTTATTTTCCTGTTACTGTAGGTACTGTTGGGAGTTTGAAGAAATTTAAAAAATCATATGTGGAAGAAGAACACAGGTTAACCCTTTCGTGAGGTCTGAGATGCGTGTCCTTTCCCCTCAGAGCGCCCTGTCGTTCTCAAACGGTGGGTGGGACTCTACCCCAAGCTCCTGTCCCTTTCGTCCCATTCCCGGCCTGTGATCGGTTAACCAAAGTTGTCTCTGGTCATTCTGTGCCTTAAAAACTGCTGTCTTGGAGACAAGAGTAAAATGCTATTTAGAGCAAGTCAATATTTTTGCATCTTTCTGAGTCATGATGAATATACCGGGAATATACAATAGCTTTTATTGTACAATCAATATAATTTGCTTCCCTTGCAGGAAAACATAATTAGTTATAGTTCACGCAGCGGCAATGAAAACGTGCTCATTTCTGAAGTTTGTTTGTGGGTGGAGAGAGTCCTTTCTGGGTCAGAGCGGGGGCTGTCCCATCCTGGCTCCTGACCCAGGCTGCCTGGGTGTCACTAAGCAGGTCACTCAACTTTGGGGGCCTTTGTTAGATCTTTGCACCAAGGAGTGACCATGCTTTTATACAGAGTTAATAATACATATGTTGCATATTTAGAGGTTTAAATTTAGAGCCTGGCCTTGAATACAATCCATATTGCTTCAATGACAGAACTCTAATATTGATTGTTCAACTGGACCCATCATCCCCCCTCTCTCTCTTTTTTCCCCATGAGAAGCACAGCTTATGATTTTTATCCATTTCCACAATAAATGTAAAAGGGCCCTTAATTGGTGCATAGATTAAGATAGAGGGAGGGAAGGCACCAGGTAGCCTCCCTTTGGCTTTCCTGGGAACAGTTTGTCCCCGTTGGTGGCTGCTCGGCCCCCCAGTCCCCAGTGTGGACTGGCTGCCTGCAACATCATTACCATGCGTTCTGTACTCCGTGGCACTAGTCTCCAGAGCCTCCGCTTAGTTCAGGCGGGGCAGCTTTGTTAGCAGTCTGAGGTTTTATGAGAACTCAGAACAAAGTGAGGTTTGAGTGGAGACCTTGTCTGAAGTACATCTCTCAGGATTCCTGGGAAAAGGCTGCAAGGAGGCCTCTTTTGGGGCTCAAGGTTGAACGCTTTTATTTTGAAATGCTGACTGTCTGAAATCAGATTTTACTCAACCCCGACTTTGGCTTTGAACTGAAGCATACACACACTACCTGTCACCTGAAGGGTGCAATTAGGGTCTGCACTTAGAGTTGTGTTTTCTATCAGTGCTGAGGGGTGGACGTGAGCATGAGCCTGGCATTTGTTTGGCTGAAAGGAAAAGAAAAAGCGATTAAAAAAAAAAAATCTCCCTTTTTATCTCCTCCCATTTTCTGTGCATGCCCCACCCTCCATCCCCCCAAATCTTCAACAACCTCAGAAGTCACAGAAATCTGTAAGAAAGAAATTGATAATCAGATCAATTTTTGCCATGGATCCAATAAAGGCTTGTGGTCGAAAACCCTGTTGGTCCTTCTGAGTCTCCTAAGATCTTCTACTGCAATCAGAGATGTTAATTGGTTGAAACTGCCTGTGGTCTTAAGAAGTGCTCCGATTACAAGGAGAAATCCTTTTATGTTGCTGGATTCCAGCCACAGAATCTCTGAAGCAGGAATCTGGCAGAGGTTGAGCCCCCTCCAGGGTGTAAATAAACTGGCCAGGTCTATAACCCAATAAGAAGTCAATTTATTGCATGTGTGTTTCAAGTCACCCAGCCCAAACCGTGCACATTTATTAAAGAAAAGGTGTGGGTTACAGCCGGAGCCCAGACAATGGAACATGGCAAGGGAGGTGGATGATTGTCAAGTCTACACAGTCAGTGGAGGGAAAGAGGGGGCCCTGCAGGTATCAAAGCGTCTCTTCCAGCCTAAGTTTGCAAGGAACTTTCTAGAATCAAGCAGCTGAGCATGACTGGCACACAAAACTGCTTACTTTCCTAGCCTGGAGGCTGAGGCTCAAACGGCTTAAGTGGGTGAACGTTTTATAGCCCCGGTCTAGAAACCTGGGGGCGACATTCTTTGCCGCACTGCGCGCACGTGGTTGTTATCAGAACTGGAGGTTTTGCCGGGCCAGATCTTGCCGTGAGATGCCAGGGCAGCGTGTTGGGAGGCGGCTCTGAAGCCTTGGGCTGGGAACATGCTGAGCCCCTGGTTTACGCACACAGAGCCGTTTCACTTACATTGCGAAAGGTTGTTTGGGGTTCACCTAATTGTGATCGGGGGCTGGAGGAAGCATCAAAGCCTCCCCCCACCCCGCAGCTCGAGCATAATTATATTCCCGGAACGGTGTGTGGCAGCAGGGTGAGGGTGTGAAATGTGCCCAGCCTCGTTTGCATACTGCTCCAGACTGCTGGTGACAGTGAGCTATTAGCGAAACCCAGGACAGTGTGAACAAAGCTGCCTCTTAATTGCTCATTCTTCAGCATTAGTCCATCAGACAACACTATCCACCTACAACTTAAAAAAAAAAAAAAAAAGACCCCCCAAAAAGCTCCCATAAATTTACAGTACCCCACTTTACTTTAACATAGCAAACACAATAATAGTCCAGCCAGTCTTTTTTTTTTTTTTGGGTGGCTTCCCCCCCTTCCATTCCCTTCATTCCCATTGGATTCTGTGAAGTCCCAGAGAACCAATGGGATTCCTCTTCTCCATTCATGTCCTAGCAACAAGCCCTGTTCCAATCTTTCTCCGCCAAACTAACACCTGAAAAATTACATCATGAATAATAGCAAAAGCAGTAAGGGCCGGAGAAGGACCTTTTTTTTTCTTTTTCTTTTCTTTCTTTTCTTTTTTTCTTTTTCTTTCTTTCTTTCTTTTCTTCTTCTTCTTTTTTCCATCTGTCTGCTACGGAGTTCATTTAAGGTGTTTTAGTCTAGTTTCTTAAAGTGACAATGTCCTAGATTTTTACCTATTTTCCCCCCCAGCACATAGGCTCACATGTGAAATATAAAATGAACAGTAATTAAATATAGTGAAAGGCCTTCAGGTGAAGTGAGGGGGAAACATTTCATTAGTTGTGTTCCCTGAACGTTCCTTGTAACAGTCCTCTTGCAGGGAAGCCCTGGGAGTGGAGGAATAGATTGTTCATATAGTATATTCTTTGGGAAATGACTAAAATATCCCAAACCGCAGAAGCTGCCCACCCACTCTCCCATACAAAAATATAGCCCTTCCTGGTGGCTTCTCTTGCCACAGTTAACTATACCCAAGGCTCTTTCTATTCCGACTTTGGAATAAAGGGCTCATTCTGTGAAGGGGGTCTTGGAGCCAGGGAAGGAACTGCCTTATGAATCTGCGAAAGGTGTGGGGTTGTCGCGGTAAGGGGCTCCGGGGTGGGAGGACCGGGAGCACGTGTGTGTCTGTGCACGTGCAGGGCTGCAAATGCAGACAGGCAGCTGGGAAAATGCAAGAACAACGAGATCCAGATGACCAGAGAGGAAGGAGGTTGGTAGAGAAATCAGGAGGGGGAGGTGAGGTGATAGGGCGTGGGGCGTGGCGGGGGGGGGGGAGCAGAGGAGGGGGGCCTGGGCGGGGAAGGCCTCTGCTCATGCAGGCTTGTTCTCTCCAAATGTGCAAGGGCTTCTAATGAAAATGTCCACCCTCCTAGGCATTTTTCAAGACCCAGACGTTGATTTGCCGCTTCCGGCTGCCCCCACCCCACCCAGTCTGGCGCAGACAGCGAGCGGAGAGACGCAGACACAAAGAGAGGCAGGCTTGCGGGCGCCCGGAGAGGGAGAGGGAGAGGGCGGTGGTTAGCACCTGCTCGCGTCCACGTGCACCGTGCACAGCCAGCCGGGCTCCCCCCGCCCCACACCCCCCAGTCCTAGGCACTGAGGCCCGCGCAGTCTGGCGTCCTGGGCTCCTGGTACGCCTCTGTAGAGTGCCCGTGGCACGGGTGGGAAGGGACCCAGGGCTCTGGAGGCGGGCTCGGGTGCCCTGCTGGAGAAGCAGAAAATAGATCTATTTGGTGTCTGGCTCGGACGCGGAGTTTGCAGTTCGCCTCAGCCATCGCCTTGGAAGCGGAGTGGTTAGAGGTCCTGGCAGACAGTCTGCCTTGGTCGGTACTTGTGAAACCGCGTGACTATATAAGGCCCAGGAAGGAAAGAGCACGGTGCCAGCCTGAGGGATGGGCTGGCAAGGGAGTGGAGAGAATTGCAGGGGGCTGAGCTAGACACGCTCCCCTTATCCATCCCCCCACTGGTTGCGGGGATAATAACTCCTGCAGAAGTCCTGTGACCAACTGTGGAATCATCAAGAAATAATAAAGGGTGGGGGCGGGAGGGGCAGCTGCAGGAATAGATGCTCTTTCCCGGGAGGCTGGCTTAGCAGCCGCTTCCTCCTCTGACCTGAGTCAGCTGGCTTCAGGGTGGGCCAGGAAGGAGACCCACAAGTCCCAAGTCTGCAATGTGTTGGAGTATACCACATTCCACGGTGGAGAGAGTTTGGGTCCCCCAGCCCGACGGCCAGTTTTGGAGAAACAGATGGCCAGGCAGGCTAGGCCAGTAAAAAGGCAGTAGGGGGAAGGAGCACTGGAACGGGAGTCGGGTGTCTTGAGTTAGTTCTGGCTTTGGCAGGGCAATCTAGAGCAGAGCTTCCCCTCTCCTACCCATTGTTGCTGTCAGAGCAACGGCTCTCGGATCAGATGATTCATGGGTACAGTGCTTAGAACAGCCTCTAGAATGGACAGTAAGTACTCAATCATATTAGACATTATTATTGCCACCCTCCCACTGGCCTTAGGCTTGGGTCTGGAACCTTGAGTTAGAACGGATGCGGTCCCCACCTGCATCCTCCTTCAAGTGCTCTCTACCCCTCCTTGGCTTCCGAGGTATAACATTTTTCTGCTTTTCTTCCTACCTGTCAGGCCCTCCTTGTCATTGTCTTTGTGGCACCTGTGTCCTCTGGCTGGGCCTCGGTTGTTGGTTCTCCTCTGGGCTCTGTCCTGGGCCCCTACTCTTCTGTGCTCACACGTCCACTCGTGATCCTGTCCTCCCAAAGTTTTGGCTGATTTGTCCTTCCCTGATGGCTGCTATGCCACAGCTCCAGCCCAGATCTTCCAAATGTCAGGACTTTGCCGATTAGTGTCCTTCCAGTACTTGAGACTGGGTATGCCTCTCATCTCCTCCTCCCACCCCCAATTTGCTTCTTCACCTACGTATTGTTACCTCAGTGAAGAATGTTTCCACCCATAGAGGTATGCAAGGCAGAAGCCTGCTTGTCATCCTGGACCCCTCCTTCTCCCTCACCCCCCTCTCCAGTCCTTCAGCAAGAACTGTCAGTTTCCCACCTGTTACCACAACTCCGCCTCTCTACTGCCATCACCCAAGTATAAGCAGCCAATCCTGTTTCGTGGATTTCCTGCTACACCAATGCTGGCCCCTCATGGCGCAGGTCTGACCTCATCACTCCTGCCCAGGATCCCTTGCGTTGCTCCCAGGACATGGCTTTGACCTGGCTCCCTGCCTTTCATGCTTCACCTCATGCTTCCTTCTGTCCCTTGTTCTTGGGGCTTCTGCCACACTGACCTCCCCTTAGTTCCTTCAAAATGCTTTCCTCTCCCACCCTGGGACTTTGTAATGCAAAAGGCACCCCTCAACTAGATAAGTCCTACCCATGTGTCCTTAAGCTCTCAACTGGATGGGAGCCTCGAGGAGTCTGACCCTGCCCCCTTTAGACTAGGCCACCTTCCTTTTTCTGTGGTTTCACAGAGCTGTTGGCTTAAAATTGCACATTCCACTTACTTGATTAGTGCCTGCTTCACCCGAGGACTGTAATGCTGTAAGAATAGAGACTTGATTTTTTTCTTCACCATTATAGCCCTAACTCTCTAGCATATAGTGGGTGCTTAAAGAATATTTGTTGGGTGAATAAATAAAAGAAACTCTCCCAACTATGTGCCACTCGTAAACTTGATAAATATAATTTCTTGCTATAAAAGAATGTAGACTCCAGTGAGGTGGAGAACAAAGCCCTGTACTTTTAGTTCAATTTATGTAACCAATTTTGATGACTTAAGATCAACATTATTGAGGCATACAGGCATACCTTGTTTTATTTCGCTTTGCTTTATTTCACCTTAGAGATATTGCATTTTTTACAAATTGAAGGTTTGTAGCAACCCCGCATCAAACGAATCGATTGGCACCCTTTTTCCAACAGCATTTGCTCACTTCGTGTCTCTGGGTCACATTTTGGTAATTCTTGCAGTATTTCAAGCTTTTTCATTATTATTATATTTGTTATGGTTGACCTGTGATCCATGATGAGGTTTCGCTAAAAGCTCAGACGATAGTTCGTGTTTTTTAGCAATAAAATATTTTTAAATTAAGGTGTGTACATTGTTTTAGACATAATGTTATTGCACACTTCATAGACTACGGTATAGGGTAAACCTAACTTTTATATGCACTGGGAAACCAAAAGACTCATTTGACTCACTTTATTGCTATATCCACTTTATTGCAGTGGTCTGAAACCCAACGGCAGTATCTTTGAGGCATGCCTGTAATTTACATGTAAATTACATACATTAAAACGAACCCATTTTAAGTGTACACTTTGATGAGTTTTGACAAATGTATGTACCCATGTAAGTGCTACCACATCAATATGGAACATTTCTACCACTTATGATGCTTCTTTGCAGGCAATCTTCAACCCTCTTTGGACCCAGGCAACCATAAATCTGTTTTATGTCACTAATGATTAGTACAGTACTGCCTATTCTGGAATTTCATATAAAGAAATCATACAATGTATTATTTGTATCTGGCTGTGTTTCCTGAGTATATTTTTGAGATTCACTCATGGTAGCACATATTAGTTTGATCTTTTTATTGCTAAGGAGTATTCCATTGTAAGGAATTACCACAATTTCTTTACTCATTCATCTGTTGGTGGACATTTGGGTTATCTCCAGTTTGGGCTAATATGGTTAATCCAGTCTCAAACATTTCTCTACAAGTCTTTGTGTGGGCAAATCTTTCACTTCTCTTGGGTAAATGCCTAACAGTAGAATAAGCCATAAGGTAAATATATGCTTAACTTTATTAGAAACTGTCAATTTTCTAAAGAGTGGTCCCATTTTGTTCTCCCTCCAGCAATATATGAGGGTTTCGGTTGTTCTACATACTTGCTAAGCCCCCGTGACTGTGTGTAGTAGTATCTCATTGGGGAATTAATTCTAATTTCCATGATGACTAATGATGTTGAGCTTCTTTTCATGCTTGGCTATTCATATATCTTTGTTTGTGAAGGGGTTGTTCAAATCTTTTATGTTCATTTTTTTAAAGTTTATTTATTCAAGTAATCTCTACACCAAATGTGGGGCATGAACTCACCACCTCGAGATCAAGAGTTGCATGCTCTTCAAATGAACCAGCCAGAAGCTCCCTTTTGTGTCCATTGTTATTTATTTTTATTATTATTATTTTTTAATGATTAAATTGGTTACGTATTTATTTATTTATTTTTATTATTATGTTATGTTGATCACCATACATCACATCATTAGTTTTTGATGTAGTGCTCCATGATTCATTGTTTGTGCATAACACCCAGTGCTCCATGCAGAACGTGCCCTCCTCAATACCCATCACCAGGCTCCTGTATTGTATCTTTGGAAACACTTTCAGATGAAAGTTAGATGAGTCATAAGACTCATCTAGTTTGCATCTCTTTCTTCAGGGATCACACTCAAGCCTGTTTTCTAATGTTTAAAGATGATAGTTTAATTGCTCGTGCCTTGTTTTCTAGATATTTACCACAGGAAGGCAGGCCTGGTATCAGTTACTCTGTCATGGGCATTGATATATTTTTGACTAGCTTACCTAACAGAATTCTCATTTTGCCTATATTTCTCCTAAAGAAATCACCAAAGAGAGTATAAAACATTACAAAAAATGAAGATATACTACCTCTGTGTAATCACATTAATTCACCTAACAATCCTTTCCAAACAGGAAATGAAACTAGTGGATTTTACTTAGTCATCTGAACCTATGCTAACCTAAAGATATCCCCTTTCTCTTCGTAAGTCATCTGTTCAATAATATTTTCTAGGATTCTGCCAGAGTAGATTATGTTCACTATTAAGCTGTTTCCAGAATTTAAGTACGAAAGCATGTTTCTATTTCTGGTCTTTTGACACAATAATGTTTATAAATAATATCTATTTACTTACAGAGTGCTTACTCCATGCCTGGCAGCATGTTAAGTATTTTATATACATCATTTTTTTGAGTCATCATAATACTTTCTGTTAGTTTCTTCTATCATCTTCACTTAGTAGATAAAGAAACTGAGAATAAGGGATATAAAATAACATGCCCAAGGGCACCCAACTAGAAAGAGGTGGAGCCGAAATCTGAATCAAGGTGGTTTCCTTAGAAAATGCCAGTTTATCTACTGGATGATCTTTACTATCACCTTTTTCTTCATGATTTTTCAGGATTTTTATTATTATAAGACTCCTTAATTCTTCTTTGTTTCTTAATATCATTTGCGAGAGCCAAGGAATGGCAAGTATGAGCAATAAAATGGGGACCTTTAGTGTGTATCGAATAGCTTCATTGATTAATTCCCTTAATCTCTTTCTACTCTTAGGGCATTGCGGGCAAATGGAACAATATGTAGAACAACAGCAGCATGAAACTGCAGAACTCATTAATTCAGATGCAATATGGGGATGCTCCATAGCAACTTCACATGGATGTCGTGAGGGTAAAAAAGGAGGAAACACATTTTAGATACATAAGGTACTAGTAATGAGAATATGCATTTGAAGTTCATGGATCTATTTGCCACAACAAGAACTATAATACCTGCATAGATTTAATTAGTGCTTTTCCTGTGAAGAATGTAAAGTACTTCAATATATCATAAAATATTATTGTCCGTGGTTTTAGGAGGGGAAATCAGTCACCAAACAAAACAGACAGGAAAAACATGAGAGCCTGACAAGTGAAATGTGTTGGAGGTAGAGGATATCCAAAGGAGGGCGAGATCAGCCTCACTTGTCTTTTTAAAGAAGGGTGAGAATTTGCCCAGCAGATGGGAATCGTAACAGCTGGAGGAAAGAGGGCATTCCAGGCAAATGGGACAATATGTATAACAATACAGAGGCATGAAACAGGCCACGTTCTCTTTGATCAATAATTATACATATACCTATAAATTTGCAGAGACCATTCAAATAAGTTTGAGATCTTGGTTTTCTCTCTCAAAGAGTTTATAACATAACTGAATAGGTCAGGTGCAAGTATGGAAAGAAAATATTGATAATATATGATGGAAGCCTGATGAGATAAATATTTGTTGAATGAATGAAAGATGTATATCAGGATGTGCTAAATGCCAATGACTGATGTCAACTATGAGACTTTCAAGGGGACAGGGCAGAGGATGTACGTTTTTGAGTGAGTGCTATGATCTGACTTATTTTACGGCTGTTATTCTGCTGCTGGGTGGAAAATGAAATACACAAGAGAGGCAGGGATCTGGTTGGGAGTTGTAACACTGATGTGCAGAGAGGATAGTGGTTTGGATTAGGATGATAATGGCAAAAGTGGTGAAAAACACATTCTGTATATTTTTTGATGGTAGAACCGATGACCTGGTTTTGAAGTATGAGAGATGGAAAGGGTGTCAAGGTTCTTTCTATAATTTCTAGCCTGAGAAACCAGAAGAATAAGTTAATAAGTTGTCATTTACCAAGATGGAGCCATGTCAGGGGAAAGCGGGGTGTGTGTGTGTGTGTGTGTGTTGGGGGTTGGGTCTAAAATGGACAGATTACATTTGAGACTTTCAAGAAGAAAAATCAAGTAGACAGCTGCATACATGACTCTGAAGTTTAGAGAAGCACTCTGGCCTGGAGATATAACTTTTGGAGTTGTCAGTGTATAGATATTCTTTAAATCCATGAGACTGGATGAGACCACCATGGGAGTGAAAAGAGACAAAGCAAGAGGAATAGATGTTCCAAGACTTGGAGGTTGGGAAGCTGGTAAAGAACTGGCAGAAGAGATTGAATACGAATAAACAGTGAGCTAGGAAGAGATCCAAGGGAGAGTGACATTGTGGAGGCAGGGTGAAAAAAAGTGTTTCAAGAGAGTCGTTAGCTTTGTCAAATGCTGATCATCAGTTGAGTCATATGATGACTGGAAGTAGCTATTGGATTTGTCAACACAGTGGTCTTTGGTGACAAGGACAACGGGATGATAAGAGCTCGGATGGCAGTGACCAGAGAGCCTAACAAAAGTTGGTTCTGGAGAAAATAGAAGAGTAGAGACACCAAGTATCAGTACTTATTTTGAGGACTCCTGTTGTAAAAGGAAGCAGAGGAAAGGGATGATGTGGGCTCAAGAGAGTTTTTTTAATGGGGGGGATGTTACAGTTTGTTTTTAAGTTTGTAGGTTGGTGGGAAAATGGCCCGCTGAGAAGGGACTTTTAAGGAGAGAAAGGGAGGGTTGGTTGAAGATGAGAAGGGAAGGGGTCAGCCTTGGGGGCAGGAGCAGGGACAGCTCATTCTGGGGATAGGAATAGAGACGTGATGTGATTACTGACACAGCGAGGTTAGTAGGTTTGGTGGGGGGCCTTGTAGAAGCTCTTTTGATTGCTGCCACCACAGTGAAGTCAGTGAGGTCACCGGTGGCCAGAGGAGGGAGCAGGGGGTGGTAGGGATTTTGGAAGGGGTAGGGTCATTTGGGTTTGCTCATGTTGAACTGAATGAGCTGATTGATCTTCCAAGTGCAAATATCTAGCACGCAGTCAGAGCAATGTGGCTACAACTTAGGTGAGAGGGGGGTCCCTGTCGAGAGAAAGCTGGGTGCCATGTGCTAAGAATGGGGAACCTGTAGGCCGATTGTGGCTGAATTCTCCAGTAGACAAATGCGAAGTGGTGAGCCTCTCATCTGTCTGTAGTTGGGGGTAGGATAGGAACTGAGACTTCAGGAAAGGAGGTCAGGGACATCCGTGGGAAGCTCAGGCCCCTCTCCTTTTGCTGTTCTCCTCCCTCTCTCTCCGCAAGTGGGAAGAAGGTTCAGAATCACCGCAGACCTACCCCATGCCCGCTACTGGGCCACATGGCCCTTCGTTAATTCTCACAAGAGTCCCGTTACTGTCATTTCTGTCTACAAATGAGAAACTGAGGCAACAGACACAGATGAAAGGGGTGAAGCACATCTGTCATCTCCTTTCCATTACCTCAGAGAGGGAGAGAAAGTTCCATGAAGAGAGAAAATACTTCCTTAGCTCCTGAACTGCAGCATCCTGAAAGAGTCACTTCTGACCAAGTGTGCTATGCATTATCTCTCACAACGAGTCTTCGCAACAAGAACAAGACTCCCCGTGTGGATGGCCTTGCAGGCACTGGCTTAGTGGGCAGATAGCATCTCTGAGTGGTTTCGAGAATGGTGACCCTTTTTTCTGCCTGACCCTGCCCTGAACAGTAGGTGGCCTGGGGATAAGGGTCCAAACTACGTTTTAGCCCCACCTTACCTCCTCGGCCCTAGGAGTCCACTCTGACCATTATCATCATCCTCGTTTTAAAAATGGGGCAACAATGCTCAGAAAGGTTATGCAGCTTGCCCCAGGTCACACATGTCTTTTGTGCAAGGGGTTCTCAAGAGGGTGCCATGAGAGGCCAAGAGCTGAGCAAGCAATTTTGAACTTCCAGGTAGAGTCAGGAAGATGGTGCCCATCTGAGTGGGTCTGGGATAAGTAGGCAATTTATGCAGAGAAGACACACGTTTTCCCAGTGGCTTCCTGCTGTCTGGAGGTACTTGCTTTAACAGCCTGTTGGAGCCAAGCAGCCGGCTCCAAAATGCCTGCTGGAGTGTGGAAAGGGGATGAGCATGCAGCTGGATCAGCACCCACACATGCAAGCATCCAGAAAGCCTCTGTTGGAGGTACAGAGGCTGTAACAATATTCTTGCATATTGGGCGCCTGGGTGGCTCAGATGGTTAAGCGTCTGCCTTCGGCTCAGGTCATGATCCCAGGGTCCTGGGATCGAGTCCCACATCGGGCTCCCGGCTCAGCGGGGAGCCTGCTTCTCCCTCTGACCCTCTCCCCTCTCATGCTGTTTCTCTCTCGCTCGCTCTCTAAAAAATAAATAAAATCTTTAAAAAAAAAAAAAGCTAATTAAAACAAAACAAAACAATATTCTTGCATACCAAGGGCTGATGTATTGCTGTGTTTGTGCATCCATAGGAAACATCCTAGAAATCCATCTGGACTCCTTTTCCTTTGAGCAATTTTGCTGCATGCAGAGGCCTCTGGATTTGCAAGTGAGAAGTGATGGGCACAAGTGTGTGTTTGAGGCAGCCTCCGGCCAAGGAAGGATGGGCAACTGAACCTGAAAAAGTGACTGAAGCCTTCTCTGCTCCTCACTACCAATGGGATTAGCTAGCCTTGTTGTCCTGCTCTGTAAAATGGGGTAATTATCCCCATTCTATCTCACTATAGAGACATAGGGGCTTACTTATTATGGGTGAAAATGTGTTGCAAAGTGTAAGGTAGAAATAACACCATTATGGATGATCCTAAACAACAGCCAAATAACATAATTTGGAATGTTTTAATTTTTAGTTTAAAGAAATATTAGCTCAGGCTAACAAAAAAAAGAGAAAAAGAAAGAAAGAAAGAAAGAAAGAAAGAAAGAAGAAAGAAAGAAAGAAAGAAAGAAAGAAAGAAAGAAAAGAAAGAAAGAAAGAAAGAAAGAAAGAAAGAAAGAAAGAAAGAAAGAAAAGAAAGAAAGAAGAAAGGAGAAAGAAAGAAAGAAAAAGTCTGTGGGGCGCCGGGGTGGCTCAGTCAGTTAAGGGTCCGACTCTTGGTTTCGGCTCAGGTCATGATCTCAGGGTCCTGGGATCGTGTGGAGTTCCATGCTCAGTGGGGAGTTTGCTTGAGGATTCACTCCCTCTGCCCCTCCCCCCACTCTCTCTCACTCTCTAAGATAAATAAATAAATCTTTAATAAAAAAAAGTCTTGTGGCATATATTTTACTGATGCCCAGAGTTCTAAACTGTGTATCTGCACTGTCCACTGAAATACAATGAGAACCACGTTTGTAATTTAAATTTTTCTAGTAGCCACATTAAAAATGTAAAAAGAAATAGCTGAAAAATTTTATTGCTATACCTTATTTTACCCGAATGTATCTAACATATTATCATTTTAACATTTAATCAATACTAAAATTATTAATGAATTATTTTACACTCCTTTTTCACACTAAGGGTTTGAAATTCGGTGTGTATTTTGTACTTATAACACATCTCAATTTGGGAGCTAAATTTTCGGTGGTTAAAGTAAAATGTAGTCCTACCAAGCAGTAAGGTTGTGTTTTGTTTTGTTTTTTAATATTTATTTATTTATTTATTTGACAGAGAGATAGAGAGAGAGCACAAGTAGGCAGAGAGGCAGGCAGAGGGAGAGGGAGAAGCAGACTCTCCACCGAGCAGGGAGCCCGATCATGACCTGAGCCGAAGGCAGCCGCTTAACCGACTGAGCCACCCAGGCGCCCCAGTAAGGTTGTGTTTAACAGAGAAATATTTCACTCTGTTTCAGTTCCTTAGTCACATGGGATGTGTCTCAGATAGTCAGTAGGCATATTGGCTTGTGGCTACCATATTGAACAGCACAGCTTTCTATCTGCTGATCCCTCTTTACTCTAATTTATGTTTCATCATGTCATCAGGCACACCTGCCTCCTATAATAAGCAGGTTCCTGCATTATCCTATGAACATAGCACAGTAACTGGGGCTCAGTTTCCTCATCTGTCCAATGGGGATACTAAGAATGGCTGCCTCACATCGTGGTTGTAAGGCATCAACAAGATTACTTAAGTGGCGTACCTACAGCAGGCCTGTTGAATAGTAGGTGCCAGCCAGTAGGAGTTCCTGGTCTTGTTTTTCTAAGATCACCATGAATTTCTTCAGGGCAAGACCAGAGCCCTCCAGATCACCCAAGCATTTCCCACCATGCTGAACTCACAGTTCAAAATATACATGTACGGGGCACCTGGGTGGCTCAGTCGGTTGAGCGTCAGACTCTTGATTTTGGCTCAGGTCATGATATTGGGGTTGTGGGATTGAGTCCCGCCTCAGGCTCTGTGCTCATTGAGGAGGCTGCCTGAGAGTCTCTCTCCCTCTGCCCTGCTCCGGGTTCCTGTGCTCTCTCTCAAATAAATAAATAAATCTTCAAAATAAACACATATATTTACATTTTTTGATTGACTAATTGATTGAGGTTGTCTCAGAGGTTGTTCATAGTGACCAGGGGGGTTCCACTTGGATTTAAAAAATTGAGTATAGACAAAACACTCTGTGAATTCAGTGGCACATGGATAATTAAGAACTGACTGTGATTTGCCTTCATATGGAGTTCATCAATTTCAAGTTACTTTACATTAATTTTTACAATAAGTTAAATTTCCTTTCTTTAAGTAACACAATCAAATTTCAAAATTGTCAGAAAAGGAAGAAAAAAAATCATCTATAATCCTATCACAGTCCTTCTTACCAGTTTGGTGTTTTTACTCCCAATTGGAGTTGTTCCAATATTCTTGATTCTAGGTAGAAAATAAGCTGCTTTCTCCATTTTACAGGTAGCGATACCGAGGCTTGGAGATTCAAGAAAACTGCTCAGTTTTACATCAGAAATCAGGGTGAAGACACAAGACAAAGGTTAGGTGTGTTGAGCGCCTCTCCCAGCGTGGTTCCAGCAGGTCATGGTAGAGCAGCTCCCCCTCAGGAACCACTGCTTTGAGTTTCCATGACATACATGAATTCAAGCGCAAGGCATTACTAAGAAATTGCATTGCCTTGATTTTCATTGTATGTTTACTTGCCTTCTAGGATTATGTCAAGGTTTCTTAACATCAATAGAAAGGAGGGAATTTTCAAAAAGCAAATGACTACGGCGTTCAGTTGCATCTTTGCAAGGAACCTGGATTCAGTTAGATCATTGAGGCTTTGTTTGACCTTAAACAGCTTCGACAGTTTAAATTTGAGATTTTAACCCCTCCATAAGGCTGTTAAACCAGCCAGAAAATGTGGAGCATTTGAGAAATTCCGCAGATCGAGGGGACTCCAAGGACTGCAAGGAGCCCAAATGCTGGTGCTCGGGTCACAGGTGCCCGTGGAAGCGGGAGGAGTCGTGCCTGGGGTGGCAAGTCTCTGGAGCTCCCTAAATGACCAGGCTCCTTGGTCTTCAGCCCTGTCCTTCCTCAACATGCACCTGCCACCCTGCACTTCCCATGGAACGCATCTCTAGTACCTTGTTGTTTTGAACAAGAGTCAAGGAGAGGGGCGCGTGGGTGGCTCAGTCAGTTAAGCGTCTGCCTTCGGCTCAGATATGGAGTCCCAGGATCGAGTCCTGCATCTGGCTCCCTGCTCAGCGGAGAGCCAGCTTCTCCCTCTGACCCTCCTCCCTCTCGGGCTCTCTCTCTCACTCTCTTTCTCTCTCTCTAATAAATAAAATCTTAAAAAAAAAAAAAAAAGGAGTCAAGGAGAAAATCGTAACAGAACCACCTCACCTTCCTGCATAGAATGCACTGACTAGTCCGCTTAGCGTGTAAGAGCCTATGGGGCCTGCAGAACGTGCAGAGGCTTTGGAAGTGGATTCAGACGACATCACGGGTAGAACACACCTTGACTTGTTTTGTGGATAGGTAACGGGGGTCAGAGAGGTGCTGTGACTGCTCCTGACTAACCGGTCTAGTGCGTTCTGAATAATCCCACGTGCCCTATTTCAACAGACTGATGTGACACCACCTTTGTCTGAGTTTAGTTCGCTGATTATAACTGTCAAGTAGGGGGGCACCTGGGTGGCTCAGTCGGAGGAGCTCCAGACTCTTGATTTCGGCTCAGGCCATGACCTTGGGGTCATGGGATTGTGTCAGGCTTCGTGCTCATCGGGGAGACTGCTTGGGATTCTCCCTCTCCCTCTGCCCTCCCTCCACCTCTGCTCTCTCTCTCTCTCAAACAAAGGAGTAAAACAAAGATTGTCAAGTAGGAGCACAGACTTCCTGTCTATAAAGGGGATAGAGAAATGGAGTAGACCCCAAACCCAAAGGCTGTTTCTTACTCACTGGGGCTGGTAGCTCCCAGAGCTATTTTCACACAAGATCCCTTCCTTGGGCTTCGGACTTTCATGTTCCAACTATTGTTCCCCTGTGGCTTCTTCTGTGTCCCTTTGGCATCCTTGCCACCACCCAAGGTCCCAAGGATCCCAGTGTGACCGCCACAGGCCACCTTATCCAAATGTAGCTTAAGTATTATGGTCTTTCACTACCCGAAGAACTCCGCACCTGAACGGATGTGGTCCCAGGTGGGCAGGCATTAATATGGCCACTTTCTGATAGAGCAGCTGAGAGGCGACAGAGGGGAACCAACCAGCTCACAGACACCCCGCATGCACGGCAGGACTGACCCCAACCCCTAGTGCACTCCCCTGTACGTGCTCTCGCCCGGATGTGAGGATGTGATGGTGACCTAGAACTCCAGGGCTTGTGGCTAGGGCTGTCGGAACGCTGGCTGCCTCTCTGGGGCCTTCCCTCTCTTCCCCTCCAGAAAGCAGAGCTGAAGCTTGCAAAGAGCTCGAGTTTCACTGGGGGATGGAGTGGGAGGCAGGCAGGCCTGGCTGCAGCGGTAATTTGTCTGGTTTACTAGGTCAGTTTCCTGTTAGGGCTCATTGTGGTTTAAAATTATTGTGGAGCCGGTTTCTTATTGACAGAGGCCGTCTAAGCCCCCGGTACGTCTGCTCTGGCTTCCATCCTGCAGGGAGCTGCGTCTCCACCACCTTTGCAGGCCCTGCTCCTGTCATCGAGGGCTCACCAGTGCGGCATCAGGGCCCCAAGTTCCACATTTGGGGGCCGATGCTGGCCGAACTCGGCTCCTTTTCTGGTGAAACACTCGGACGCAACTGTCTTTGGGAAGAGATTTTTCACTGGAGTTGTAAATGCAATCTATTGACTCGCGTTCCCCCTTTTCCTCTGTGTGTGAGCCCTCCTGGGCAGTCGTCCTCAGCCCCATGTGGTTATTGCTTCCTTGCGATGGGTGGGACTGATCCGAATTCGGATGTCTTCCTTGTGTAAAATGCACACCAGATTGCCAAGACTCAGGGCAAAAAAAGAAGGTAAACTAGCTCATTACATTTTTAAAATATTAATTGTGATGAAATAATAACATTTTAACTATATTGGGCTCCATAAAAAATTACCATCCATTTCAGCTGTTTCTTTTTGTGAATGTGGCTACTGGGAAAAGGTTAACTTTCATGTGTGGCTTGCATTCTACCTGCTGGGCAGTGCTGACCTGCGCCAATTTATTTTCTCCGAAATGCGGATGGCTCGGAGTTCCCGCCTGACTAGTTTCTCATCTCCAGCAAGTTGCGTGCCTACACCTAGCTTCAGCTTCTTGGCTTCATGCTAAAAATACTCCCTGCGTTTCCTGGACCCCATGAAATTTTATACGGGGTAGGGAACGCTTTGAAATGTGTGGCGCTGGGTGTAAGGAGTTATAATTTTTATCAGGTGGTAGTTGTTGCCATCTATAATAGAGAAGCCGGTGTGTCTAGGATTATTTCTCATCCTCCGCTCTGCGCAGGGAGAACACTGAGAGCCTTTCCCCCTCCTAAGAGTTAAGCACAGCAGTGGGAGAGAATCAGACTATCTTTGGGTTAACAGTTCCCAGAATAGAACTGGGGAAGTAAAAACAAAAAGGTCATCGAACCGGGTAAGGAGACTGAGGGTTGCTGGCATTCACTTCTTTTGTTCTCGTTCTTGGCCGTAGGAACAGAAACTGATGGGCCGTTGGTGGAGGGTGGCCCTCTGCAAAGTGGCCTGATCGGATTCCTGAGCTTCTAGGTCATTGAGCAGGATCGCGACTGGCCGGAGCCACGCTACTCCCTCCTGACCTTGAAAGGTGTGACAAGTGGACTTGCGTGCATTGCTCAGCCAGCCTCTATTGACTCTCTGTGATGTACTGGGCATCGATCTTATCTTTGTGAGAATTTGGTGAGCCAGCAAAAGAGTAAGTAGAGGAAATGAGAAAAAAAATCCATGTTTGATATTAATTAACGACGATAAAGAAACAAGTCAGAAACAGAGAAGAATATAAAATACTCCTTCCTTCCTGTCCTTTGGCTCCTTTTTATCCTCAGAGCTCAGCGTAGCCCCTGGTACTCCTGGTTCTCTGCAAATAAATGAATGAATGAGTTGTTTGTGTCAAAATAGCTATATTCATGGGTAAAATAAAACCATTTTGGGTGTTGGGATTTATCTTCACAATTCCCAAGAAAGCTGCCAGACGATGCCAGGCATCCGTTCGGAGCAAAGCGGGATTCAAAAGATCCTTGATGTATTGACAGTAAACTAGAGAAGGTGAACTCAGTCTACATTTACCCGATATCATAGATTTTTTTTTCTGAGGGGCTGGAGAGAATTACTTCTCTTTTAACCATGCAAACATAATTTTATATACACACAAAAATGCAATCATATTATATATACTCTCTGTTTTCATCGTTAGTGTGATCTTTCTTTTCTGTTTTTTGCTTGGCTCCTTCCTTCTCCGGCCACTCTCGCCATTAGCATCACCTTTTCCCACGTAACACATACTAATACTCAAATATATCTTTCCTCACTTCTCTCCATGCTCCTGTAATCACAGACACACATCATATACATACAGCATTCCTTTTGTCAAGGTGTATTTAGTTAAATGGAATAAAATCGTACTCTTTTCCTTATTCAATGATACTGCGTGGAAATTGCACCAGGGCATAGAGCTCTAAGTCATTCTTTTTAATGACTATATAATACTCCATCCTGTGGCTCTAGCATCAGTTCCCAACCTTTTCCTTAACAATGGGCACTCACTTTGCTTCCAAGCTTGTTTGTTTGTTATTGATCTTTTTGAACAATGCTTGTGCATATGCCTTCTTTCTTTTGTGGGGGTGTTTTTATTTATATTAGCTAAGTTCCCAGGAGTGAGATTAGAGAGTATATATGCATTTTTAAATTTTAATAAACATTGTCACATTACTTTCTAAAAAGACTGTAGCAATTCGTATTTTCATCAGCTATGTAAGGAAGTATTATTTTGCCACATCTTCCCCCCAGAAGGGTTTTTTTTTTTTTTAAAGAAATACTTTGCCAGTATGATAGATATAAATGAATAACTTATTGCTCTAGACCAGGAGTTGTAATCATTTTGGGAGAGGGGATGGACTCCTTCTCAGAATACTGTTTTTTAACAGGCAAAATAAATTACATAGGATTACAAAGAAATCTAATTATATTGAAATATAGTTATCAAATATCCCCAAACCCCCAATTTATGACATAGATATATATGTGTCTCTATTAACATATTAAATAACAAAGTCTAGTTGCAGAGCTAATAGCTACCATAAATTCAAAGAAGTGATGAATATAGATGATATTTCAACATATATGCTCCAACTGTAACATGCTATGAAAATATCTGTGATTTATAATGGAGACAAAGTCATAGGTACTATTGATATGACTGTGGTTTGTTGCCGGCGCTTGTGATTGAAATAAACACCACATTTCAGTTGGAAATTAATGAAACTAGAAATGTAGTGTTTTCCCATCCAAGTTCACAGATTGCTCAATATTATCCTTAGACTCCTGGGGGCATCTCTGTACCCCAAATTAGGTACGTACCTCTGCTCTAGAGTCTCAGAAAAGAGGCTCTAGAAACTGATTCTACTCCTTCATTTTATAGAAGAGCAAGACTGTGCCCTAGAGTTTGGACCCTGACCAAGACCTGAGTTCAAATCTCCTGGCCCCCTACCTTGTATTTTTTCACCATAAATTTTACCTCTCTCTAGGGAGGCCCACCCCAGCAGATGAAGTTGCCTTAGTCTCCTCTGCTTGGCTCCAAGTCCCGGTTAGACCAGTGGTTGAAAAACAATGGCTCATGGGCCAAATCCAGCCTACTGCTGTTTTTTGTAAATAAAGTATTATCAAAACGCAGCTGTGTCCATCTGTTTACATATTGTCATGGCTAGTTCTTGTTACAGTGGCAGGGCCGAGGGGTTGCAACAGACCACAGGGGACACGGAACCTACAATATTTACTCTCTGACCCTTTGCAGGAAAAGTTAGCCAGCCCCCAGCTTAGACTCACCCAGGATGTGTATTCTCACTGCCACTGTACCTTGATGCTACCCCTCACAACTGTGGAGCTGGGGGGCACAACGGTACTCTTGTCTTAAAGACTTTGCATATACTGTTCCCTCTCTCAAGAATACTGAACCCCCAGCCCCAACTCCTGTGATGTCACTCCTTCCAAGAAGCTTTCCCTGATCATCCCCTTCCTATAGCCTGCTTTATGTGCCCCTAATGTGTGTCCCTCCAGTGCTCTGTGCCCCCCTTGACTAGCACTGGCCATGTTTAACTCTAGTTGTCTAGGGGCCTATGTGTCTCTTACACTAAAGAGAAGCTCCCTGAGGACAGGGCTTGTGTCTGCCTTGTTCACTGATACATCCCCAGTGTCTGGCTCGATGCTTGAAACATATTTGTGTAATGAATGAATGAATGAAGTGAAGTTTATCTTCAATGCCCCTTACTTTACCCCTTTTTCATCCTTTTGTCTTTCCATTCAGGGACAACCTGTCACCACCCTGCTCTCCTTTAGATGGGCTCCCTATCGTCCCCTTCTACTATTGAAATATGCTTTCAGGAAATAATCTGATAAACTCGTTCTCAAATGCCTGATACAGATTAATTAAAGTGCCATGAGAGCTAAAATCTTGTCTAGGTTATTTGCCCCATTTATCAAATGCCCAGCATAGTACACGGCACGAAGAATGTGTTTAAGAGACATTTTCCGAATAAATTAATGTTAGTGGTAGCTCAGATTTGGTTTAAACCAAAGGAATACATCTCTAGTTGTGGAATTTATGGTGTGAGAGCCAAGTTGGGAAATATTTTTGGACATAGAATGTCTTCTTTTGTGTTTCTGAACAATCACTAATTCAAAGACCTCCCCTTCTACTTAATTCTAAGTGGTAGGCTGGCATCTCAGGTGAAGGATGGAAGCAGGTGGAAGGAAATGCCCGAGGAACATGAATTAGAGCTATGAAAACCCAGGGAAGGTGGGTTTTTGTGGGAAATTCCACTCTCTTTGTAGCTCCCCTATCTCAAAATTCTTTCAACCCCTAATGTACCAGAGTTAACCTTTCTCTTTTCTTTTTTTTTTTTTAAGATTTTATTTATTTTTTGACAGAGAGAGAGACAGCGAGAGAGGAAACACAAGCAGGGGGAGTGGGAGAGGGAGAAGCAGGCTTCCCGCGGAGCAGGGAGCCCGATGTGGGGCTCGATCCCAGGACCCTGGGATCATGACCTGAGCTGAAGGCAGACGCTTAACGACTGAGCCACCCAGGTGCCCCCGGAGTTAACCTTTTTCATGTTTATGGGTACTCTTGACAGCCCAGCTTCTGATCCCCAGTTCTAGCTCTGCTCTGGGGCCCGTCTCATTAGCTCTGGAGAAGAGAAAGTGTGCTCAGTGACTCGGGTGCCATGTGACTAGAAGCCTCCCTCCCAGGGCCAAGGCCCCATGGTGCCGGCCAGCCCCCTTTTCTTTCACCAGAGCCTTTGGAGGCTCTGGGTGCCAGCACTTTGGGCTGCTCCTGGCCGCACAGGCTGCCGGGAGCTGCTACTTGTGACTGCTCAATATCCTGTTTTTCCCATACTGGGCCTCTGTCTTTCTCCGGTGCCCAGAGCCTGTACTGGTAAAGAGAACTCACTACCCCACCGAAGTGCCAGAGAAGTTGGAAGTCTCTCAGCAAAGCTCCCGGATCTTTAGCAACCTTCAAGAAGGCTGGAGAGCTGATCGGGTTCCTGTCATAGACTTGTCCCAGCTGTCAGCTCTGAGAGAGCCCATGGCAGCAAGAAGGGCAGGTGGGGAAAGTGAGAAAAATGACAAATGTAGCCTTCCACATCTTCGCCCTCCCTGGACTGCGCTGGGAAGGATAAGGTAGATTAGCGAATAGGGAGCCTGTTCCCACAATCCCTGATTCTCAGGTGGCTTTTCTTGGGTGGAGAGGATACAACGGATTCTATTTCGATTTAAGGCCTCTGGCTCTGTGGGCTCCTAAGACCAGGACACTTTCTTTCCCGGTCCCCTTCTCCCTTATCCAGCCTGCTTGAGAAAATACTCTATTCTGGACTCCCCACAGTTCTAGTCCCTTCCCCTGCTTGAGAATCCCTGCAGATTATCTCAAAAAATTTTTTTTAAAAGATTGTATTTATTTATTTATTTGAGAGAGAGAGACAGAGACAGAGATAGTGAGCAGGGAGGAGAGGGAGAGACAGGCTTCCCGCTGAGCAGGGAGCCCGACACGGGGCTCGATCCCAGGACCCTGGGATCGTGACCTGAGCTGAAAGCAGACTCTTAACTGACTGAGCCACCCAGGCGCCCCAGCCGTGCAAATTATCTGAGGTCATTTGGTCTTGACCTTCAAATGCCTTTCGCGGGGCAGCCAGTCCACTTGGGCCTGGATCCCTAAGGTCTTCCTACACATCTGGGCCGTCTGGCCTGCTGGGCGATGTCAATGGCGTGCACCAAAGACGGTCCCTTGGCCCCAGGCATGCCTGTAGTGAGTCGGAGCAGGAAAATCATGTAAGAGCCACAGACTTCTTCGTCCACAGGACAACTACAAATCCCTTCTTTTCTGGAACATACCACCAGCCCAGGGATGGACTGTGACGAATATTTGGCCTCAGGCAACGCTGGAGCCTAGGGAATGCTTTCGATGCATGTGTGCTTTCTCACAGAATTATAAAGCCCAGCAGCTCCCAGTGCCAGAGGCTGCAGAGAGTTTCTGTGTTTCTCGACTATTCATTAGTGATTACATACCCCCCCGAACACCTGCAGGACAGATTCATAAAGCGAGCATTCATGGACTTTGGCAAGGCCTTCATGGGAACTGCAGAGCATGGGCCACGGTCATTGTATCTCCAGATAAAAACATTCTCTTACCAAGGAGGCCTCTGAAAATAGAAGCAGGCTGCAATTTCGGTTTGGCACCACGGGGTATTAAAAAGAAAAGTGTTACTTCACCTCGCCTCTTTATAAAGTCAGCACGCTGCGGGGCTGCAGCGTTCCTGGACAAACTCTCTTTCAGGACCCTTTGGGGAGTGAGAAGAGGGGAGTGGTGGGCACTGCATTGATTGGGACAGAGGACAGCCCGGCCATTGGGGCCTTGTGGCCTGCTCTCCTGCAAGTTACACTGATTTACAGCAGGATAACAGGAAATACGGAGCCTGGGTGGCCTTCTGTGTAATCCTGGGTGACAGATTGCTCCTGCCACTTATAAAAACGGTGCCATAATTAATCCCAAAAGGCCAATAATAATAAATAACCATCACAAAAATAACATCTCAATACAAACTATGGCGGTGACTTTTAGCAGGATTCTCTTTCACCTTTATTTTATTTTATTTCTCCTTTCCAGTGCTCGCTATTACATGACAAGATGGCCGCGGCTGGCACAGGAAGGCTCTGGAAATCCGGGCGGGGGCACAGTGGCTAAGTCCGAGCTGAACTTGCAGAGCTCAGAAGGACCGCGAGGACCATTTTACAGAGGAAGGTGGCTGAGGCTTATCTGGGCATCTGAAAGCCCAGGCTCCTGAAAACATAAAAATATTTTGTCTACAGAGGCAAAAAAGAAGTTTATGTTGATTCACCGTCAGATGAAATTGGTGGGCCTGGATCATTCAGCAGGGTTTTTCTTGAGTGTGGGTGGGTGGGTGGGTGGAGCGGGCTGGGGAGGGCTCCAGATCTCCCCTCTGCTCTGCCTGTGTAGACAGCCTCCAGTGGTCAATTAGCCTCCTGAAGTGCCTCATTCTCAGATAACAGCTTATCCACTAGGAGAAGCGATGCTCACAGTATGTTTTATCCTCACACATATAAACACACATCGTCACAAACTCATTTAGGTTAGAAAGGACTTTTAATGGGACATCTGGCTCTCTTCCACCACTTCTTGTCAAGGCAAAGTGGGTTCCCTTGTTAATATCCTGTAGCAACCACACGGAAGGCTAGAATATGTGGTTACGTGGAAATATTTTTTGTCTCTTGTTATCGATTCAACTGGTTCCAGGGAGCAAAAATAAAATTGTTAA
Source organism: Leptonychotes weddellii (assembly GCF_054177405.1). NCBI lineage: Eukaryota > Metazoa > Chordata > Mammalia > Carnivora > Phocidae > Leptonychotes > Leptonychotes weddellii. The sequence goes on along the minus strand of NC_138379.1, from coordinate 79,410,455 downwards.
ACTTAAGAAATGACAGTCAGAATTTCCATGAATATCATCACCTTGAAAGGCAGAGGACGCTTATGAGGGTACGGACTCTGCAGCTGGAATCCCCAGATTTGAATCCCAGCTTGGTTACGAACTACCTGTGTGAACTTGGACCTGGTTTTTCACCTCTCCGTTTTTTGGGGTTGAAGTAACTGCCTCATCTGCAAAATGGCATCATGATAGTTGCAAACCTCAGCGGGTTCTTGCAAGTTTTAAACAAGTCTTTAAAGAGTGCCCACCTATATCGATGTTGTCACTAGTTAAATTATCCAGATCGTTGGTTATGGCTAAAGGATTGTTTGTGTCATTCCTTACATTCCTAGGAATGATGGCTCTACTCCATGTTTCATGGTAACAATTATTAAGCACTTACTGTGTACCAGGGATTGTACATTCCTCAACTCTTGTATAACGACCTTCCATTTTAGAAAGGAGAACGCTGAAATGAGAGAGAATAATTCATTTCAGGCCACACGGCTAATCAGTAGTAGTCTAGAATTCAATCCAGATGGACCCCGGCAACCGTGGTTTTAATCAATAAGCTATCCCACCTGCCTTTGACGCGGAAGAGTCAAAAACTACAACAAATTTTGTTTTCCATCCTTTTTATAGCTATTCTTAGGGTCCTGATCAATACTTTTGAAAGTATGATTAAGGCAATGGCTGAAAGTTAGCAAAGATTCATGTTCATATAGTGGTGCTCTATCTGGGTAGACCCCTGGCAGAGGGCAGGGAGCCCCCCATTCTGCAGTTGATCCAACCTGAGTTCAGAGCCTGCCACTGTCTATTATATCTCAAATCTCAGCGTTCTCATCAGTAAAATAGGGATAAAAAAAACCCTGCCTCGGAAGGCCTTTTCTATGTTTAAATGAAATAATAAGTTAAAAGACCTGGCGTATGTTTGGCTCTCAGTAACCATTTAATTAGCATTAGCAAAAGCCAAGTTATTGAAGATCTCAGTGGATTATTTGGGGGAAGTAGGAGCTGATGAATAAAATGAGAAAATTTCATCAGCTGCAGTAACATCCTACACATTGAAATGGAATAGAAATACTTCTATCTCCTGGTGTCAATACATAAGCAAAGTGATATGAAGCAAGCCATTATTTAAATAATTCAATGTGTGCAAAAAATCAATAAAATCAGGTCTCTGCCACATTTAGTTTTTCCTCATGGTAGGATTTTTTTGTTTTGTTATAGATAATTCCCTGAGCTTCCCAGTGTATTTTGCGTGGAGGTAGCCATGATCTGCGATACTTGAAAAGAGCAACTAGATTTTATAAGATGATTTCTTATTATCCTATTCATGTCACCTGTTAACTCGTGGCTTGATTTGGCTCCGTCCACAGCGGAGACTCCATATTGCAGTAAGTGGAGAAGGTTGTCAGTTACCTAATAATGATGAAGCTCTGGATAATTTAGGCAGCATAAAAAGCTTGCTCTTTTCTGGATGATCTGGTTAATTATCTGGTTAAATTAGGTTAAAACCTTTTTGTCAGGGGGGTCTCTAATTATCTGGAAAACCAGGTAACTGTGTCCTTTTAAGAGCCTTTAGGCTTGAATTATTCATCGACAGAACCCAGCATCCCGGGAAGACACCCAATTCTTCACCTGCCTTTTTGTGCATAGATTTGGACTGAGACTCTTGAGCTGTTCTATTTACAGCTTCTTGTAGATGCAAAATATTCAAACCATCTCCATTTTTTTTTTCTTATACAAAAGAGAGATCCAACTTTGAGCTGTGAGGTTGCTGGTGCTCAACTCGGAAGATCGGTAGCAAATTTTCCCAAGAGACACAAACAAACACATACATAACTAGAATATCAATGAGGTCTTTTTAGAGGCGACACATTAAAATGCAAGGCAGCAGATAATGAGATAAGCAGCAAGTTACAGGTTTCTTAATTCTAGCGTGAAAGGAGAGAGGGGGAAAAAAAGAACAGACCCCCCGCCCTGGCCCCCCGCCCCGTAAAGTAGCTTAGTGCAAGGATCTCCTGGGCTTGATATTCAGCATGCTTGGGGTGGGGGTTAGGGGGTGCTTTTACCAGTTATCTCAGTGACATAAATGAAGTAGAAAGAATTGTCTTAGAGGTGACAGGAGAGATATTAAAACCGTGCTTTTTTTTTTTTGGTCCTGGTTTCCATCTGTGTCCTACCTCTACTAGCATATTTCTGAATCAAATATAGGACATCTCTTCTGGTTATAGCTTGACTCTTTCTTGGCTATTCTGGGGAAAAATTGGTACCATTTCTTGAGAATAGATGATGTAGCAGGCATAGTACTGGAAGTTTTGATCTCATTTACAGCACCCTTACAACAACCCTGTGGGATGAAGTGATTGCCCTTTTGTGATAGATGGGGAGACAGGCTTAAGAGTTATTGTGCAAGGCTGGGAATCAGATCCAGGTCACTTGGGCTCCAAGGCCAAGCTCTTAGCCATAGCTGCATTCAGAGCCACCAAAGTATGCCTTGACGAATGATCTATCTGCCAAGCTTCAGTCTGGCCTAGAAAAGAAATAGAACAAGAATTAGTCTGGGCTACTTAGTGGAGGTGCAATAGAAAGAGCACTTGACTTAGAGTCAGAAAATCTGAGGACCAGGCTAGCTGTTGCCTTTAGCTGTGTGGCTTTAGGCAAGTTACTTGACTTCTCTGAGCTAGTTTCCTCACTGGTAGAACTGAGATATGGATATGTATTTTTCAGGGGGTATTTTGAGTCTTAACTAATGTAAGTGAAAGCACAGGAATACTTAATTCATGTTTAAAAAGTAAAAACCAAACCAACCAAACAAACAAAAAAACAAGATCATATGTCCAGGAGGAAATCAGGCTAAGTATCCATGTAAGTTAAAGTTACTTCCTCTTTTCAGTAAATGGTGTTGGAAAAACTGGACAGCCACGTGTAAAGGAATGAAACTGGACCACTCGTCTTACACACTACACAAAAATTAACTCAAAAATGGATTAAAGACTTCAGTGTAGGGGCGCCTGGGTGGCTCAGTCGTTAAGCGTCTTCCTTCGGCTCAGGTCATGATCCCCGGGTCCTGGGATCAAGCCCCGCATCGGGCTTCCTGCTCGGTGGAGAGCCTGCTTCTCCCTCTCCCACTCCCCCTGCTTGTGTTCCCTCTCTCGCTGTGTCTCTCTCTGTCAAATAAATAAATAAATAAATCTTTAAAAAAAAAAAAAAGACTTCAGTGTAAGACCTGAAACCGCAAAACTCCTAGAAGGAAACATAGGTGGGTAAGCTCCTTGACACGCATCTTGGTGATGATTTTTTGGGCTTGACACTAAAAGCAAAGGCAACAAAGGCAAAAATAAGTAAGTGGGACTACATCAAACTAAAAACCTTCTGCACAGCAAAAGAGAACATCACCAAAATGAAAAGGCAATCTACTGAATGGGAGAAAATATTTGTAAATCGTATATCTGATAAGGGGTTAATAACCAAAATATATAAAGAACTCATACAACCCAATAGCAAAATACCAAACAATCTGATTTAAAAATGGGCAGAGGACGTGAATAGACAGTTTTCCAAAGACGACAAGCAGACGGCCAAGAGGTACATGAAAAGGTGCTCAGCATCACTCATCATCAGGGAACCGTAAATCAAAGCCACAATGACATATCCCCGCACACCTGTCAGCATGGTTGTTACAAACAACAGAAGGGATAACGAGTGTCAGTGAGGATGCGGAGAAAAGAGAACCCTCGTGCCCTGTTGGCGGGAATATAGGTTGGTGCAGCCACTCTGGAAAACAGTATGGAGGTTCCTCAAAAACTTAAAATGAGAACTACCATATGATCCAGCAAGTCTACTTCTGGGTATTTATTTGAGGAAAACAAAAAAACACTAACTCAAAAAGATATCGGCACCCCCCCAGTCACTGTGGCATTGTTTACGATCCCCAAGACATGGAAACAACCTCAGTGTTCATCAGTGGATGAGTGGATAAAGAAAACGTGGTGTATGTGACATATATGATACATATATACTAGGACTCAGCCATAAAAAGGAAGATTTTGCCACTCATGACGACATGGATGGACCTTGACACCAAAGTATCACGCTAAAGTGAAGTAAGTCAGACAGAGATGAATAGCGTATGAGTTCATATGTGAAATCTAAAAAAGCAAAACGCACCCCCCCCACAAAAAAAAAACAAAACCCAAGCTCATAGATACAGAGAACAGGCTGGTGGTTGCCAAGAGGTGGAGGGTGGAGGGGTGGGTGAAAGAAGTGAATGAGGCCAAAAGGTATAAACTTCCAGTTATAAAATATATATATCCTGGGGACATAATGTACAGCATGATGACTGTAGTTAAAGATACTGTGTTGCATATTTTTTTAAAGATTTTATTTATTTATTTGAGAGAGAGAGAGAGAACACGAGCAGGGGGGGAGGGGAGGAGGGCAGCAAGCAGAGGGAGAACCAGGTTCCCCGCGGAGCAGGGAGTCCGATGCGGAGCTCAATCCCAGGACCCTGAGATCATGAGCTGAGCCGAAGGCAGACACTTAACCAACTGAGCCCCCCAGGCATCCCCTGTGTTGCATATTTGAAAGCTTCTAAGACAATAGATGTTAAAGTTTCTCATCACAAGAAAAAAAATGTGTAGCTCTGTATGGTGACAGAGGTCAACTAGACTTATTGTGGTGATCATTTTGCAATATATACAAATATCGGATCGTTATGTTGCAACCTGAAACAAATATAATGTTATATGTCAGCGATGCCATAATAAAAACAAAGGTTCCCTTCCGCTCCAGGCCCACTGTTACCACCTCATATTCTCACCTGGACTTTTGCAACATTCTCTATCAGCTTCACCTGCCTACAAGCTTTGTCTCTTTTAAGGCATCCTCCAGCCTGCTATCAAAGAGAGCATTCTAAAACTAGAGTATGATATTGTGACTCCCCTGCTTAAAATCCTCCAATGACACCTCAAAGACGCTGGGACAAAACCCGAATTCATCATTGCGGTGTGGAACTGCAGGTGTCCATGATTTGGCCCCTGCCCCCCCTTCAGCCCCCTTTCCTGACATGCTTTTATCTGCATGCCCACTGTACCTAGCTACTTGTGATTTCAATAATGAATCATAATCTTTCCTACCTTCAGGTCTTTGCACAGGCTGGGCTCTCTTTTGGGAACGTCTTCCAGCTCAGATTCACCTCTGTTCCAAACCTTCATTGATTTTTCTAGCCTGAAGTTGCTACATTTTCCTCTCTGATACAATAGCTAAAAATTTCCCAAATTGTGGCAATGATTTTCTTTTTCTTTTAAAGATTTATTTATTTTGAGAGGGGGTAGGGAGGAGCAGAGGGACAGACTCCCCACTGAGCACAGAGCCTGACACAGGGCTCAATTTCACGACCCATGAGATCATGACCTGAGCTGAAATCGAGAGTCTGACTTAACCAACTGAGACGCCCAGGCACCCCAGTGTGGTAATGATTTTCTCACATGAATTTCGTCTGCTAGATTGAGAGCTCCTTGAAAGCAGAACGAGGATGATCTATCTCTGTCGTCCTAGCACCAAGCATGGTGCTTCCTACATATCATTTATTCAAGAAGGACTGGGGTGGGAGGGGACAAGGGGCCAATTAAGAGGTGGCTGCAATAGTCCAGGGAAGAAATGACAAAGGTCTGGACTATGATGTAGAGATCAGTGTTGTATTTCTCTCAAAACCCATTTCCTCTGCATTGATTGATTGGCTGGTTAAATGGGTACCCCCTCTTTTACTTGCTGGTCCACAGACATCTCTTTTTTTTTTTTTTTAAAGATTTTATTTATTTATTTGAGAGACAGAGAATGAGAGACAGAGAGCACGAGAGGGAAGAGGGCAGAGGGAGAAGCAGACCCCCTGCTGAGCAGGGAGCCCGATGCGGGACTTGATCCCGGAACTCCAGGATCATGACCTGAGCCGAAGGCAGTCGCTTAACCAACTGAGCCACCCAGGCACCCCACAGACATCTCTTGAAGCACAGCTTTCCCCAAGAGTGGAGGACCTGAACTGGGTCAGTGGCAAGGGCATGGAAAGGGAGGAGTGAGTTTAAGAGATTTAAGGTATTATTAAAAACTAGAATTAAGGGAAACAATTGTATGTGAAGGTCAAGGTAGAGAGAGGAATCCAGCATGAATTATCCCAGTGAGTCAGGCAGGAGAGCATGATATCTCACCTCCCCCTTTTTTTAAAAAGATTTTATTTATTTATTAGAGAGAGAGAGCACGAGTGGGGGGAGAGGCAGAGGGAGAAGCAGACTCCCCACTGAACAGGGAGTCCGACGCGGGGTTCCATCCCAGGACCCTGAGATCAGGACCTGAACTGAAGGCACACTCTCAACCGACTGAACCACCTAGGTGCCTGATGATATCTCCCCTTTTAACACAATCTATTTATTATTCAGAAAAAGGCAAAAGTAACTGCTTATGAGTGGGTCATGCCCAAGGTAATTTGAAGGATTCAGAACTAACAGTAGCTGAAAGGTAGTCATGTAGAAACCAGTATGTGAGCTCAGTCTTTCACAGAGGAGGAAGAAGAAGAGCCTCGGGGGATTTGGGTTTCCTACCAGGGCGGAAAGATTTCTGATCTTGGAATGGCTCAAATGACAAGATTGGTGGTTCTGTTATTCTATTGTCCAATGTCAAGGTGAAGATCCTGCACCTGGATGATTCCCCCCAAATTCCCTCTAGTTTTCTCTCTAAATATTTGGCAGTTCTGGAAAGGGCAGAATTTATTTATTTATCATTATTATTTTTATTACTTAGGGCATATGGTGGTACCTAAATGGGCAGTGTTTAACAAAGGATAACATTTTACATATTTTTGATCAATCTGATGACCTTCGGGGAATGGTGGAGGAAACCATTTAAAGGCTGTATTTCACCCACCTCCAAATTCAGTTTGCAAATGAAGAAATGAAACCCCCGGCTTTGAATGGACTGTTCCCCAGGAAGAGTAGTGTTAGAAACATACTTCTGCATCCCCAGCCTTCCTGCAATTCAGCTCTTGCACCTTTTTCATTATTCCCTGCTAGCCTCCAGCCTTCACACCCAAACGCTTCGAGCCTCCGAAAGCTGACACTCGAGAAGGTATGGTTGTTGAGTAAATTTATTTTATTTTGTTTTGTTTTATATTTTATTTTAATTTTATTTATTATGTTCAATTAGCCAGCATATAGTACATCATAAGTTTTTGTTGTAGTGTTCGACAATTCATTAGTTTCATATTACTCTCATTTTTTGAAGTTTTGGTGACACACCTTGGTTTAGAGGACAGGTCTTGGTTTTAGTATCTGAAGATAAATTGCGGCTTCAAGTAAGAAGTCTTTTGTACCCGGATTTCCTACACGTTGTTAGAGGATCAAGAGAAAGGCTGTTCATGTCTTAGAACAGGTTGTAAGGCAGTGGTTTCAATGTTGACTACATATTGGAATCAATTCAGTGCTTAAAAATTACTGACGCCTTGGTCCCACTCCCAGAGTTTGTAATTTAGTTGGCCTGGGGCGCAGTGTGGGCCCTGGAATTTTGGAACTATCCTCCCATGTTCCCAGGGTACAGTCAAGGCCGAGAGCCACTCTCTTGGATGTCTTGGCCATGGTTAGCTCGAAATAGTTCACGAGAGCTGTTCAACTCACCTTGCACAGGGGGCTGTTCGAGGCCTTGACGAGGAAATCAGAACGAGAACAAAGAGAAAGGAAGTTAAGACATAAGAAAGTATTCAGAATAAAGGTTCATTATTAACCAGACCCAGCGAAGGAGGGAAAAGATATTTTCATTTCTGCCAAAGGCCATATGTGAGTGCCTGTGGGGGAAAACATATCCATAGCTTTGTGACTGAACCAATAATTCATATCTGATTCAGAAGCTGACGTTGTTGGATTATAGCTCTACAGCTGTTCTCAGTCTAAGCCCAGCCTCTCCCAATGGGACTTTATTGTAGCAACACGTCTCATTTATAGAACTCATATGCAGGGGCCTGGAGACCCAAAACTGTAAATTAAAACCTTGTGTATATTACTTTGGTGAATTCAATTCCAAAGCATTTTGGCTTCTCCAAATAGGCCATTTTCACTATAAAGGGGAGGGGGGAGAACACAATGGAAAGGAAATAGGTCTTTTATATTCACCCTTTCTCTTTCTGGTAGGAAGTCTTCACACAGAGGTAATAATGGAAATAAATTCTAATCAAACGTTGAGGCTCTGGTCAGGCTTGGTACTGGTATGTGCGGAGGGGGGGAGGAGTGGGAAATCAAGCGAGCAGGGAAGAGAGGATGGAGCTCTGGAGCCTGAGTGTTAGAGCTCCAAGTTCCATAGAGAGCATCTTCTGGAAGAAGACCAGCTCGAAATTTCTTTATTCCTGGAGGCTTCTCCGGAGGCTTTTTTTTTTTTTTCTTCTCCCAAGTTGACAGTAGGAAAGGAAACTGAGACCCAGTGAGAGAGAGAAAATGTCTTCATGAAAGTCACGCCATTAATTAATTAGCAGATGAGGTGGAATGAAAAGCTAATATAAAGCTGGATGCCTAATCCAGCGTCCCTCTCTCTTACCATGTTGCTTGAAGGCACTATGGTGATGTTAAAGGAGACCTAAGGAGAGAGTGTTCTGGGTGGTGTTGCTAAAACAAAGGAAGACCACGATTCAGAAAAAAAAATTTCCAGGAGTTTCAGGTCAAGAGAATTTTCCAGGTTTGTCCCACCAAAGATATGCCTAGGGCTTGAGGGTGATTCAAAGGTGGGGATAAATGTGGGGAACATTTTAAAGGGAGAATGAACGAGATCTGTGGGACTCACTGGATTGTGGAGAAGAGAAAAAAAGGATAGGGTCAGGGGATGATGATTCTCTCATTTTGATGCCTCAACGATCTGTATGTGTCCCTGTCTAGTTTATTGACTCAAATGACTTAGGTTAATGGCTTCCATTATATAGTTAGTTCTTCTCTATTTAGAGCCAGATGTTTTCCTTCTGTCCAATATTATTAAGAAATCAAGGGCTAACACCATTACTCTTCTGCCTCCTAGGGTTACCATTTCCATTACTATCCCCGATGCTGTTCCTGATGTGCTGTTTGGGAAGACAAGGTGTTTATACCCCAAACAGAGAAGCCCAAAGCAGTTTTCATCTTGCTCTTGCTAGCCACCCCCTACTCTACCATATGCAATTGGAATTTATTTCTTAAGCATTTAAAGAGGAGCTTACTACATACAAAGTACTGTGCCAAGGTCAAGGGCAAAAATGGAAAGCGTCATGAGCATGCCAGGAGTTCAGACGGGGGAACGCCATGAAAATCGGGGCACCAGGAAGGGCCCTGGGGAGGAAGCAGGTTTGGGTCCATGCTGTGCAGGAGAAAAATGGAAAGACTCAGGGCAGGAGAGGGAGCTTGAGCACAGACATGGACTGGGAATTGTTTCTACCATACTGGATGAAAGGGACGGGACCAGTGGTGAAAGCACCTGGGAGGAGGGAAGTAGGGACAGGATGGCGCCTCGGGCTTTGACTCACTGTCCGGGTGTCTAGCCATGGCAAATGTGTTGGGTGAGCCATTTGCAACTTGTTCTGAACTATGTCACAACCCACACTTTGCACCAGTGGGTGCAGATGCTGGATGAGATTCTACTGCATCCCACATCCAGCAAAGTGCCACTGAGGCTTTTTGGTCGGTGAAGTGAATGGGCGGGAGATTAAACCTCTGAACTTGGTCGCATTAGCACCTTGCTCTAAGCAACTCAGATACACTTCACCGCCTCCCCCACTTAGCCTGTGACCTAGTGCATCCTCATAAATAAAAAGACTTCTAACACAGTCAGAGCTAAGTGGATGGTTTTGAAATGAGAAACATCTCTTGTTTTTTCTCTCTCTTTGCTTACGGGTTTCCCACTTGGAATTTATTTGCCAACCACAGTGCACCACACTGTGATTGCCTCAGGTCGGAAACACAGTGCAGGATGACTGTATTCTCTTCCTGTGAGACCCGTCTAGTTGCAGGTAAACAGATGAGACGAATATGAATGAGAAGGGTGTGGTGAAGAAGAGTAGGAGGGTCTGGGTGGTTGTTAGTTATGCGGCAGCCAAACAATTCCAAGTTAAATTCCTATGGTAATGTCCAGGGACTTTCTTTCTTTCTCTTTCTTTCTTTCCTTTTCCTCCCTCCCTCCCTCCCTCTCTCTTCTTTCTTTTCTTCTTTCTTCCTTCCTTCCTTCTTTCCTTCCTCCTTTCCTCCCTCCCTCCCTCCTTTCTTTCTTTCTTTCTTTTTCTTTCTTTCTTTCTTTCTTTTCTTCTTTCTTCCTTCCTTCCTTCTTTCCTTCCTCCCTTCCTCCCTCCTTTCTTTCTTTCTTTCTTTCTCTTCCTCCCTCCCTCTTCCTTCCTTCCATTCTTCCTTCCTTCCTTCCTTCCTTTTTTCAGGGACTTCTTTTGAAGCTCACTCTGTCTTGACAATAATGGAGTCTTACCTCAGTGGGCCTCAGACAGTAGACCACATGCAGGAGTGGTGTGTATTCTATCTCAGCATGTCTTTACCTGGATCAGGGCAAGGAGCTCGGGCATGCTGCAGGAATGATATCGAATGCTCTTTGCTCAACCTACTCACCGTCCAAGGCCAGATCCAGAGTTGCTTCTGCCACAAAGCCTGTCCACATCACTCCAGCTCACTGAGATTGCTACCTATTTTAAATTCATAAATCTCATTGTCTGTACCTCTCCCTTGCAAATAATTGCATATTATCTTGCCAAACCACTTGTCATGTTGTCTTTCCTATAATGTAATCCTTATGCTGGTACTTACATTTGATATGTTGATGCTTTGTTCCTCCAGATAGGTTGCAAGCTCCTTCTGAGCAGGGGTCAGACCTACTGGTTCATTGTGTAATGATGTTACTTTGCATTTCCCTGGCACTTTAGAGCTTACAAATCCCTTCCACATCTATTACCTTATTTGAGCTTTACAATAAGCCTGTCAGTTTGGAAGAGCCAGTATTATTAGTATCCTAATTTCTCAGACAGGGTAGCCTGGAGTAGGAAGTATTAAATGTTTTGCACAAAGTTACCCTGTGCCCTGTTTTCTCCAGAGCAGGGACATCGGAGATGCTCAGTAAGTATCATTGATTTCTCTGTTCATTAAACCCGAGCTCAATTCCACAGCCAGCCTGATGTTTTAGGCAATAGGTTTTGTATTTTGGGGAGACAATTGGCTATAAAGGCATCCTGCCCTCACTGGCTGAATATGCAACCTTTTGCCTTACCCTAAGTGTTTGAAATGCATCTGGTGAATCAGGACAACAGAGACAGATGATAAATCCAATTTTTAACATGTCCCCTTCCTCCCTATTTTCCTCCAAACGGAGTCTCTGAGAATTGCTTTGCTGCTTCACCTCTCCTTTTCACTGCTGCCTGGAAAGACACAGGTGGGGGTAATGAAACAGTGGGTTTTAAAATTCTTCTTTCCAGATGTCATCTATTTAGTTCTTGCAATATTAGTTGGCAGCCATATTCGATTTTAGAAGTGTGAGGATTACTTGAAACCATATGACAGAACAGTTTTTCTTATGGAACCAAATGTTGAAAGAGGCTTTGGTAGTAAAAGTGGTGTGACAAAAATGGAATTTGTAAAGAGAGATTTTATACCATGTACATTTCCAGGAGTCTGTCAACCTGGGAAGGACCAAAGTGCAAGGACTTTCTAGAACCTTGGGCCCTTTCTGCCCGAGTCGGGCAGCACAGAGCGAAGGCGAGAGAGCGTCAAGTAAATCAGCTGCTCCCTCCTGCCCCGCTCCCTGCTCCCACCCCCTCCGCATCCCATTCTGTCCTCCCTGTATTTAGACGAAAGTAAAGTTTTCAATTTGTCGGAATTACCTGAGAAGTTGTAAGGATAAATGAGGTGTGAAAGCACTTTGAAAGTGGGGAATTGCTTTGAAGAATCCAGACCCAGTCTAAACAGAACCCTCTGGACTTTATAATCCAAGAAGAAAGAAGACCATGACAATGATTAAAATGAAATTTGGAAGGAGGTACAAGAGGAGTGGGCTGCGAGGGTGTGTCCCTGGGTCAAAGGCAGCTGTGGTGCGGAGGGAAATGCAATGGAGTTAGAATATTTGAACCCAACTGTCACTTACACGCGGTGTAATGGGGATGATTCATCAGATGTCTGTGAGTGTGTTTTCTTATCGTCGAAGTGGTGATAAAAATGCTTGTCTCATAGGGTGTCTGTGAAGAGCAAATGAAATAAACCTCAGGGAAAAAGCTTTGTAAATGGAAAGGTGCTGTACAAAGGTAAGGGATTACAGTTGTTATTTAGAACAGTATCTTATGTGTTTGACATGTGCGTTTATGAAGTATATTGTGGTTTTAATCCCCATGGATGGTCCAGGCACCCAAATCTCTATAGTAATTAAGCAAAGACTCGGTTATGACCACTAGTTACTGTTTTAGAAAGTGAACTGATGCCCTTTGAGAAACCATGCCCCCAGCACTCCCCGCAAAAGACCCCTCGCTCTTTCTAGGAGGATCGCTTCTTGATTTCTTGAACCCAGACATGCCCTGGCTTTCCTCCTGCCTCTGCGCTCTTGTCCATCCAGTTCTTCAGCCAGAGGTGGAGTAGGAAGGTTCTCCTTCTGTGGTCTGCTACAATCCTGTCCATTCTGCAAGGCTCCCTTTTGTCTTCTGTGAAGACTTGTCTTCAGTTCTCCAGGAGAAATTACTTCTTTCATAGTTGTTCTGCAGAACCTCATTTCCTTTGTTAGTATAACATTTGCACCTGTATTTCAGAGTGAATTTGCATGGATCTCTTCCATAGTATTGTGAGTCCTGCCAGGGCAGGGTGCTCGGTGTTATTTCACTTGGCGTCCCCACTGCCCAGCGCCAGACTGCCTGATACATATTTGCATTCATCAAATGGTAGTGATTCAGAATCTCTGCAAGGTGCCTGGTCTGGGCCAGACAATAGTGTTCAGTGCCCCGAATCAAGGATGCAGTAGGTATTCAGAAAACAATTGTTGGCTAATGAGTCTCACCAAAGAGATTCAGAAAGGGATTCTTAATTAATTTGTAGTTTGTCACAACATGAAATCTACCAAAACATTTCATTCCTCTGAGCATTCTGGCTACTCCAGGTCTCTCAATACAAACCATCTTTAATTTTAGTTTTTTATGTCTCTGGGCATTTTGTTTCTGATTTTAAAAGTAACAGATGCCCAACTTGGCAAATTTGGAGCCTAAAAAACTTAAAGAAGAAGATAATAATAATAATAATAATATTAATAAAATACTGAGATACTTTATTCTATTTTTATTTGGTATGAAATTTTTAATTTATTTTTTATTGTTATGTTAATCACCATACATTACATCATTAGTTTTTGATGTAGTGTTCCATGATTCATTGTTTGTGTATAACACCCAGTGCTCCATGCAGAATGTGCCCTCTTTAATACCCATCAACAGGCTAACCCATCCTCCCACCCACCCTCCCCTCTAGAA
>NC_138379.1:79361316-79396460 GCF_054177405.1 Leptonychotes weddellii | reverse complement strand
GCTCTGCCGCACTCAGGCACCCCGGGTCTTTCTGTGACCCCGAGGGTCCTGAGACCACACTGTCCCGGAGGGTTCCACCCCCCGCTTAGCCACCAGAGCGACGTCCCTCAGCGGAGCCGACTTCTAAAAGTTCCGATTTTGTGCTCCGCGGCTCTATCACTTGCCAGAAGCGGCCGACGGAGGCCCCTCCCCCGCCGTCTATCCTCCCGAATATCGCCTCGGATTCACTTCTCCGCGCGTCCTACCTTCCAGAAAGTGGTCGCTTTTCTGATGAGAGAGTTGTTGCTCTTCTTTTCTTCGATCTCCTGTTGAGTTTGTAGGTGTTCAGAATGGTTTGATCCCTATCCAGCTGAATTCCTGAGACCTGACGAAATCCAGGTCTCCTACTCCTCCACCATCTTGCTCCGCCCTGATATGAAATTTTTGAGATTAAATTTTAATATATAATTTTATGACATTTTTCACTTAATAGAACATCAGAGGCATTTTCTGTGCCATTAAAAATTCTAAATCTATTTTTAGTGACTACATAATGTTCCATCATATAGAGAGACCATAATTTAGTAAACCATTACCTTGTATTGCTCATTTAGATTAGATACAATTTTCATTTATTATAAATGATTCGTACATGAATCTCTCTATTTAAAAAATCTTTGTGCTTCACATTTTTCCTTAGGTTATACTAATAGAAGAAAAATCATTTAAGGCACAAACTCTTTTTAAGCCTCTGGGTACATTTTCCCAAATTTATTTCGAGAAAGACTGAAACAATTATATATATTTTCATTAATGGGTATTAGAGTGTCCATTTCACTGTGTTCATATTTTATTACTTCAACTGTTTGACTGGCTTTGTTTTTCAAGGGTGTTTTGGATCAACCTTGCTTTAAACACATGATACTTATTTAATGTTAATCATTTGTCTCTAGAAGGTTGTTTTGGTGAAATTATAGATGTCATCTTCTGAATTGATGATCTAGTGCCACTAATATAATCCTGATGAATATGACATTAACTCTAAATAATACGAACCATAAAGTGGTATGCAAGTATGTATGAGTTATTGTTGTGGTGGTTATTAGTAGAATTTCCCAAGAAACAATAGAATTCAGGCAACTGACACATCTAAGATATCTACTACAGCAATTTATAAGGAAACAGTCTTTAGTAGACACAGTAATGTAAGGAAGTATATTAAAATTGAAGAATAAATCAAGCACTTATTAAAAATGAAAGAGGAGATTTAAGCCCATTGTGTAACTATATTAGTAATGTTTTTGCCTGAAGTGAATTAGAGACTCACAACTGAAGGTATGTGTGTGTGTGTATACATATATACTATTATGTGTGTCTGTATCCATTTATGATTATGATTATTTTTACTTGAATTTCTTCTAAAGCTTTTGTGTCATTATTGTCATCTTTTCTCCAGGTCATAAGGGGGGAAATGCCTTCAGAATGAACATGGACGTCTTCATGGAAAAAAAAAAATATCTTGAAAGGAAAAAAAAATTACTGAATTTATATCATAAAACCCATTGGAAGTGATCAGAACAGCCAAGTAGAATCACGGTAAGAGCTCAAAGGGATTAGAGATAGTATAGTCTAACCCTTCTTTTTCTAGATGAGAAACTGAGGTCTGTTGAAGTTAAAATAATTCATCTAAAGAGAGATAACAGGGTGGTGCCAGAAATGGGTCTCAAACCCCAGTCTCCTTGTATCATGGGTCGTACATTTTCTACTAAACCTCTTTGTCTCTCAGCAAGTAATTTTGTTAGCAGAGGGTATTGCACAGAGCTCCTCTTTATATTTGTTAATTCAAGAACTTTTGCTGGGTGTGTGAAATGGAGCGCCCTTTATTCTATTATGTGTGGAGATGTCACAGAGGACCCATTTGCAATTGATTGAGGAAGCACCAGAACAATATACAGGGTGAGAATCCTCCACGGGTCCCCATGATCCTGAAGGTGTACCCCAAGAGACATTTAGTCACCTATAATTCTGTGTCGTCATTGGAGGCTAATCAGAGTGAAATCACTCTGAATCATTGAGCTTTGTTATATGTAATACAACTAATACCTTACTGACTTTAACTGCATACAGTGTGAATGTTATGATTTTGGATAAAAGGGTTATGGATTCACATGAACATTAGGCATTTGTGGGCTTGTCTCCAGGAAAGTATCTTGACTGAATGGCCAAAAGCCTGAGACTTGGTTTCCTGGAGCGAAATGAAGAAGACAATGAAAACAACAGTTCTTATGATTTAGGGTTGAGGGTGGAGGGTACTTAACAAAAAATCAGCATGAGGGCTTTTTGAGGTAGTTTTTGTTTGTTTGTTTTTTGTTTGGGCCTCAATAATCAACATTGATCAATTTCAACCAATTCTTGTCAGTTTTGGTAACACATCTATGTCAAAATGTTCCTTGGTAAAGTTAAGTAGACAAAAGCAGACATGCCATATTTCTAGCCCATTTCTGTCCCCTGTCCCCATTCCTGGCTCTCTGATTCACTCCCCTGGTTTATCTGGATAAGTATATATCTCAAGTGTTCCTGGTGGAGACCTTATCTTTGTTGATTTTCCGTCCAAAGGGAAGAGCAAACAGGCCACAAAAAACTAATATTTTCCTTTTGTATAACTTGTCTAATTTAATTCCTGAGTGCCACCCTCACGTCCATCTTCATATTTTGGCTAACCACTCAGAAGGCCATGTCCCCCTTGGTTGCCTCTTTATCCAGACACTGGAAGAATTACTCAAGACCTAACTTTCTTTTTATTACACTTCTTAGGAGTACCAGGTAATAAATCAGTGGGGCAAGGACAGATACAGAAAAGCAATATTTAAAATGAGTTATGATGTAAAAGAGATGACTTGCTATTATGTTTTATCAAAGGCAGCCACTAACAAGCATAATGTAATTCACAGTGCTTAAGCAGGGCGACTTTAATTGCAACAGTCATTAAGTTCACAGGATCATTAAATGCATTAAAAGAGGGGGGCAGTGAGCTATCATGAATGAAATAAGGCCCCCACTCAACCCACTTCACCTATATAACTGGCATTGAACTTAGTCAGGGACTCTGATATGGCACAACCCTTGACTTCCTTCACCATGACTATTTCAGAGCAGCTCGAACTCAGAAGCATTTAAGAGGAAAGACAGACAGACAGAGGTATCGTCAAACTACATTTAAATTTACCAGTGGATTACATTTTGTCTATTACATCTTATAGCATTTTAAAATTTGAAGTCTATTCACATCTATTTTTGGTAAGTTTATCATCTTCAGAAGTCTACATAAGAAAAGTACCAGTGTGAAAAAGTTCCATCTCCCCAGGAATGACAGAAATGTAAATGAAACATCAGATTGATAAAAACTAGAAATGAATGATTTTTCCTATTGTTGGAAAGTATGTAGGGAAATAGGCACTCTCGTACATTGCTGTGGGATGTTAAACCTTAATAAAAATTTCTGGAAAATGATTTGGTACTATGTATCAAAAGCCTTAAAAAATTATTCATATATTTTGAGCCAGAATTTCCGTATCTAGAAAATTATTATTAAAAACGATTAAGATTTAGCTATAAGGAGAAATGTACAAAGAAATTGGAAGTACCCTAAATATCCTGCACTAAGAGATTGGCTAAATAAAGTAACATAGGGATAATAAAAAAATACTATGTACTTATTTAAAGCAGTGTTTTAGAAATCTATTTATTGGGAAGGAAAAGATATTCACAACATAAAGTGATGAAATATGTACCACAAAACCTTATGAACAGCATGGACCCATTTTTGTAAAAGCATATTTTTAATGCCTATCTACCTTTACATAGAAAAGAGTGGGGATTTATGTTCTGGGTTTTTCTTTTCTCTTCAATTTCATCTTTTAACATTCATATCTTTTCACCCTGCTGTTCTGATATATTGGGGTTATCTCAGGGTTGGTTTTTTTTTTTTTTTTCTTTTTTTGGTGTAAATGTTCTTTCTCTCTTTTTCTCCTGGGACTTCTAGAATATTGTTCTCAACTTTTAGAACACATCTCTTCTGTCCTCCCTTTCCCACAACCACCTCAAGCTCGGCTCAGGTCTCATGTTAAATATTTTCCACTCTTTCTTGACCTCTCAAGTCTGAGTTGGGTTTTTCTTCAATGTGCTCCTGTTCCATAGTATACCTTTTATATCATTGTGATGACCTGTTTATTTGTTTGTATCATCCCTTCTTTCTGTGAGAACAGAAAGTGTATCTAGATTCTTATCTGTGTGTGGTAGCTTCTCTTCAAGATGGCACCATCAAGTCCTTCCCTCCCTGTATCTGCATTGCCACACCCCCATGGAAAAGTGAAGTCTATCTTTTCCCTCACTTTGAATCTGGGTGGGCTTTCATGACTCACTTTGGTTAAGAAAATGTGGAAATGATGTTCAGAGACTTCTAAAGCTTCCACTTGGGTTTCTTGGAATACTTGCCATGGTGAAGTTAGTCATCCCATAAGGGATCTGAGTACTGTGAGACAGCCATGCTGTGAGAAATCCAAGGAAAGTGGAGAAGACCCAGAGAAAGACATTCTGTGGGGGGAAAGGTGGGAGGGGGAGGGAGAGAGCAAGACAAAGAAACAGACATAGAGAGACAGAGAGACAGAGAAACAGAGAATGGCCAAGGGGCTTCTAGACATGTGAGTGAAGATGCCATCTTGGAAGTAAACCCTTCAGCTCATCAGCCCAGCATATGCCAAGTGCATCCAGCTGAACCATTCCCAAATTCTTGACCCACAAAAATCATGAGCAAAATTAAATGGTTGTTTAAGCAACTAAGTTTTTAGATAGCTTGTTACATAGTAATAGATAACTGTAACATCAGCCTGGCATGTATTGAGTCTTTAATACCTATCTATTAAAGGAATGCATAGTGGGAGTTTTTTTACTTTCTTTTTTACTCCACTTTCTGATTTCTTTGTAATGTGTATAAATAATAAACAACAAAATCTTTTTTTTTAAATAAAAAAAGTTCCAGGAGATCTGAAAATGGTAGATTATGGCCAGCTGACCAGAGACTATCTCTGATTTGACCCAATTCTGTAGAAATGTCCTAAATTCTTTCTGGCAGAGTGGCTTCTCCATGACAGCCTCTGTCTCACAGAGCAATGAATAGTTATCTGAAAGCCTAATGCCAGGACAGAGGGAAATAGATGCACAGTACTAGATTTCTAATCTCTGTTTCTAAAATTTCAAATGATTACAGACAACTTCCACTGGTTCATCTTAGCCTCCTCTGAGCTCATCATTCCCTGTTATTTAGGGAAGAAAAAAACATTATGCCTTATTTTTCTTCTTACAGAATAGTCTCAGGTTCTTAAGGTTAAGAGTATGGAAGGCCTTCATTTTTGTTCTAAATGAGTTTTTATGAGTTGGGAAGAAAACGCCTATTGGCTCATGATGATGTGGCAGGGGGTGGGGGCATTGTACTAACATCCTTCACATGAGCATTTTTTTCCCAGTCTGGACCACACCTAAGTTTTGCTTATGAAGCCTAGGGAGGGCAATTAATGTCAGTGGCATTTCTAAACCAGTTGAAGCATCTGTGTCTGGGATGAATTAGGTGTCCTGGATGGATGGAGTGAAATGCTCTTTAGTGACAAGAGGAGGATTAACTAGATGATCTGTACTAACACTCTTAGCTCAAGAATGCTATGGCATTCTAAGGATTTCCTCTTGGAGAGCTGAGTGCATTGAGGATCATTCAAAACCCTACCATTTTTGACCCCATTACTCCATAGGCATGTCCCTACACTCTAGATTTTCCTTGGAGACCAAAGTAAATGGTGAATAAGGGAGTTCATGAATGGATAAATGAATTAGATACCTAGCTTAATTTTTTTATTGTGGTGAAATATGCATAAGATTTAACATTTTAGCCATTTTTAAGTGTATAATTTGGTGGCATTAAATACATTCACAATGTTGTATAACCGTGACCAGTGTCTTATTTCCAGAATTTTTTCATCATCCCTACACCCTGATTTTTAAACTCCCTCTTCTACCTATTCAAAGGTGATTTTTTTCCTTATTTCTAGATTCTAAATGTTTGATGTGCCCAAGTAACTGACCTAGAGATAAATGCCTTATTTTCAAAATCCTCCATGGATGAAATCTTTCAGAAACATGTTCATCAGAGTAGTAACACAGAGACAGATTTCTCAATGTAGTGGTCATGTAGGTGGTTTTAAATCCTCTGAGAAGAGTTAACATCTGAAAGCCTAACAGCTGCAGTTGGTGAATCATTCAGATCATTTCAGGTCTGGGGGTGAGTATTGCTGTCTGCTCAGTGTCTATTCTCTTTCTTTCCCCCTGCTAATAGACTCCGCTCCCCTGGCCACAGAGGTGATTGTGTTGATCACATGATCCAGGTGGGGCTCTTCCTAGTACCTCACTCCCAGACCACAGTGACTGGTCCCTGGGATGGGCAGAGGATCCAAACCATGTTCAGAACTTTTATCTGGGGATTTTTCCACTTTCACTGGGGAGAAGAGGGCCTTTATTTATACCTCTGGTTTTGGAGCATTTGGGATACAGATTTAGAGTAACTGGCAGCCAGGTACCCTACCCTGTTAGGTAAAATATTTTGAGAGAATAAATTTAGTATTCGGAGAGAAAGAGATGAGAGATGAAGAGACAGACTTTTTAGAACATTTGATCCTTGGCTTAGTTGTCCCTGAGGCCATGTCCAACTTTTACCCCTTCTGCTGTTGGATTATTATGAATCCACCTCTTAAGCTATTGCTTAAATTGTTTTGAGTTGTGTTTCTGTCCCTCGTAATCATAAGTCCTGATCAAAACAGTAGGATTTAGAATTGTGGACAAACTACATATCTTGATCAGTAATATAGATGCCAGCCAGGGTTGGTACCCTGTGACTTTATGGGATAAACATATAGATAGTGTATCTTAAGTCCATCCATCCACGGGTCCCATCATCTGTCCATCCAGTTCCAGTCCCAAGGATACCACATACATGTGAATACAAATCAACACTTTAAATTTCTATAATGTTTTCCATCTTGTGAAATCCTCCTCATTGGCCAAAACTGGTAGCATACAGTTGCAGGGAACAGAAGGCACTGTATCCATTTAAGCAGTAAGAGATTTCATACAAGGAATTAGGTACCTCCGGAATTATTGGAGGTGCTGGAGGAGCAAGCTCTAGGGTGGGCCTCCAGGAACAATACTGTGGATTTGGCTGGCCCGGGGAGCTTCTACTTCTGCCATAATCAGAGAATCAGGAGGCTACCACTGGAGCTATTGACTTTAAAGCTGGAATCAGGAAGCCGCTTCAGATGTCTTCACAACTGTCTTTATCACTCATAAATCTGGTGATTGGGAAACTTCATTTTGCTGCACAAAAATCCCAAAGTCCCTACAGCTGTACTTGCCACTGGCAATAGCAGAATGGAGGGAAATGGACTTCACCTCCCTTCCACCTTACAAATCTTGTGGGTGTATCTAAATGCATGTCATGTTAATTGGGTAAAAGAAGCCGTGTTTAGAACAGAGGTGGGGTAAGTTTGCTCTCTGTGCTGGTGATAGCCCACCTTCGCATTCATTTTGGGTAGCCCACTTTAAAAGGGAAAGAAATAATGTATTTGGGAATGATAGACACGATGACGAAGAAACCAAAAACTGTATTATGTAAGGACTAACTGAAGGATCTGAGGATATGTAGCTGGGAGAGAGAAAACTCAAGAAGTCTCTGCCAGCTTTTGCTAAAGTTAACTTAGGCTAAGTTCTTTACA
Organism: Leptonychotes weddellii; assembly: GCF_054177405.1. Classification (NCBI taxonomy): domain Eukaryota; kingdom Metazoa; phylum Chordata; class Mammalia; order Carnivora; family Phocidae; genus Leptonychotes; species Leptonychotes weddellii. The sequence goes on along the minus strand of NC_138379.1, from coordinate 79,388,667 downwards.
GTCCTTAAGGGTAGGGTGAAAGCTGTAGGAGACAGAATTTAATGGACATTAGGAAGACGTTTCTAGTAGAGCTATGGAATGATTGGGCTGTTCTGGAGTTTTCCAACTTTAGAAGTACCCAGCCATTATTTACATGACCAGGTAATAGGGATGTTGTGAAAAATATTGTATTTTTAGATCCTAGAGACTTGAATATGAATTAATTATGAAGTTGGTTAATTTTGGCAAGGCCCTTCTCTTTCCTCAATTTTCCAGGGTAACTGTGTCTGTATTAATGCCAGATTTAGAAAGAAATGGGGTTGAACACACCTTCTCTTTCAGGATCCAAACTAAGATCTTATGAAGAGAGGTGGCTATGAGAAACTCAGGAGAGGGGCAGAACATGGTTGAAATAACACCATCAGGGGTTAGAGAGGAAGAAGAGACAGCAGTACCTCCCCCAAAACGGATTTTAGGAATACATCCTATGGGACATTTGGGCAGAACTGGGGTTCTTTTTTTGAGAGCTCCTTGATTTACACATGAGGAAAATGAAGCCTAGAAAGGCTAAGAGACTTGTCCAAGGCAACAGGATCACTAAGGGGCAGAGCCTGAATTTGACCCCTAGAGCTCATGCTTATGCATTCCATGATATCATGCTCCATGTCCAAGTTGGAAAAGAATAAAAATCCAGCTGATGATGGAGTCTAGACTGTTAACAATCTGATCTACACAGCAGAGCCAAGAGGGTAAGGATAGGCAAATACCAGAATCTCATGGGCAAGGAGCCACCCATTTTGCCTTCCATAATTGGGATAACAGTCAAATCTACTCATAGCCAAGGAATGTTATTTTTGAGACGTCTTTAATAACTGATTTCAGTTCCATTTATTCTAGTTACAGCTTTTCATCCATAAAATAGAAATAAAAGTAATTGCCTCAAAAGGTTCATTTGAGGATTCATTAATGTATATAAAAGTGCCTGCCTGGAGTCGAGTTGCTAAATCAAAGGGAGTTGACTGAGTTCCCAAACCAGGAGTTGTTTTGCCTTTAAGGAGATGGTCTCAGTCTTAGACCATCTAGTCGGTTAGAGGAACAGTGGAATAAGAAACATTTCTGAATTCTGGGCAGGCCTTTACTAAAAAAAGAAAAAAAAAAGGAATTTCACCTGTGAATGCTATTTGAGTCAACCCATAGTTATATCCCAACAGGCAGGGGAAGTAGGGAGTTCAACTTGTGTTCAGTGAGTCCACTTTATGTTCAGGTTAAAACACCTCAGTACAATGCCAAGTGATGTATTTTTCTGTGCAGTCACTATTTTCATAAAAGAGTAGGCAGCTGCTTATGTGATATGATCTGAAAGATACTGAAAGGCCTTCTGTCCTTAAATCTTTCTTCTTTCCAACAGACATAGAATCTGAAATTCCATTCTGAGAAATTGATCCTTGGGTCAAAGCAGTGATTCTCAAACTTTGCTATTTATCAGAATCGCCTGAAGAACTTATTTAAAATACTGACCCTGGGACCACTGGGTCAGATTCTGGGGTTGGGGCTCAGGCAACTGCACGTTTCACTAGAGGAGTCTAATGCCCAGCAGAGTTTGAGAAACACCAGATGAAGGCATTATATCTACAGAAGTCTCCTATTAAATTCCAAGTTTTCTCTCCGGGAGGTTGCCGTGGTTCTCAAATTACAACTTCTACCTCCTTCTTCTACTCACACTGGTCTTGCCGATATTATCAGTAAGCTCTTTGTTGTCAACTGTAATGGATTCTTTTCGGTCTTCATATATTATGGTGCCTCTCCTCAACATTTGATGGTGTTGACTATTCCTCCTTTCTTCCTCTCTGAGAGCTAACCTCTCCTGGGTCTCTGCCTTACCTCCTTGACCACTCTTCCCTCTACATTGCTGGTTTCTCCTCAGTTCGACGCCAGATAGGGAAGTTCGTCAGGGCTTGTGGCCAGGACCTCTGCTCCTCTCTGTATACTCTTTTCCTGGACTGAAATGCATAATGGCCAGCAATGTTCAAATTATGACCTCTTACCTAATCCTCTCTCCCACTCCGGTTTTGTGTCACTGACCACCTACTTGATAGATCCGCTTGAGTATCTCATGATAATCTCAAACTCAACATGTGGAAAATGATTCCTAGACTTCCCTCCATCGGTCTCCAATCTCCACTTCTCAAAAATGGTACCACCCTCCACCCAATTACTCAAACTGGAACCTAGAAGTCATGCTAATTCCTGCTTCTCTCTCATCGCCTGCATCTGCTCCATCAGCAAGTCATGTCAATGTCCTCTCAAATGGTTCTTGAATCTTCCCATCTCCCTATCCACCCTGATCACTATCCAGCAAGCCACCATCCTTTTCCCTCACAATCCTTCCTGGATCCCTGCTTCATCTCTTACCCTCTTTACATCATTCTCCAGGAAGCAGAACTTTCTTTTAGATAACTCCAAACATAAATCAGATACTTTTTTCCCCCTTACACTATTCAGTGGCATCCCACTGCATTTAGAATAAAATTGATTCCTTACCTGGGTCTCCCATTAATTTCTTCCTCATCTTGGTCTATAAGGCTCTTTATTTTCTTTTTTTTTTCCTAAAGATTTTATTTATTCATTTGACAGAGACAGAGCATGAGAGACAGCACAAGCAAGGGGGGGCAACAGGCAGAGGAAGAAGGAGAAGCAGGCCCCCCACTAAGCAGGGAGCCCGACACAGGGCTTGATACCAGGACCCTGGGATCATGACCTGAGCCGAAGGCGGACGCTTAACTGACTGAGCCACCCAGGCTCACTGTCTCTTTATTTTCTGATTCACTACATTGCTCACAGTATTAAAGTCACACTGATCTTCTTTAAGTTCCTCATATACTCCAAATTATTTTCCTCCTCAGGGCCTTTGCATATACTGTTCCTTCTGCCTGGAATGATCTTCACCTCAATATCTGGCCATCATCTTTCAGAGCTTAATTTAAATTTTGCCTTCTATAATTATTTTCTCTGTTATTCTCCATTAATTTGTCATAGTACTTTGAATTTTGTAATTGCTTACTCATTCTTTTGTTTGTTTGTTGTCTATCTCCCTCTCTAGAAAATAATTCCATGAATTTAGGAACTATGTATACATATCTGGCTTCTAAAAGAGGGTCTGGCATATATTACTTGCTCAGGAAAAATCTGCTAAATAAGGGGTACCTTTGTGGCCCAGTCGGCTGGGAATCCAACTCTTGGTTTTGGCTCAGGTCATGATCTCATGGTTGTGGGATCGAGCCCCTCGTCAGGCTCCACATTCAGCATGGAGTGTGCTTGAGATTCTCTTTCCCTCTCCCTCTGCTCCTCCTGCTTGTGCTCTCTCTCTCTAAAATAAATAAATCAATCTTTTAAAAAATCTGCTAAATAAAATAAGGAAACAATCATAAAAATGTTAAGAGGAAATACAGCAGAATATTTTAATTTTCTGGAGGTTTGAAAAAGTTTTTCTAAGCATGGCATGAAACCTATCAACCATAAAGATAAAGATTGGCCAATTTGACTATTTTAAGCATTTCACATTTCTGTATTACAGAATTGAAAGGTAGAAAATGAACTGGGAAAAATCTTTGCAAAGTATTCAAAGGAATTTCTTCAAATCAATAAGAAAAGAGAAGTAAACCAAAAGAGAATGGGCAGAAGATACAATTTATAGAAGAAAAATAGCAATTAGCCAGTAAAAATATTATTAGAAATATTCTCAAGTTCACTTTTTAAAATATCAGATTTTTATCTTGTTGCATGAACAAGAATTGAAAAGATTTACAAATGCTCAGGTCAGGTATGAGTGGAAGGCAGTTAGGTTTCACACAGTAATGTCATACAGTAACAGTTAACTTTCTTACATGCATTGTAAATTAGTGCAACATTTTTATTGAACGATTTGGCCGTGTCTATTGAAATTTAAAATGTGCCTTACCTTTGACCCAATGCTGTTTTGGATTAGAAATTTTAGGAACTCATCCTAAAATAATACTTTCACAATGTACAGTGTATATTTATATACAGATATATATTCATATATATTGGTATATATTCATATATGATGTATATTCATATATATTGATATATATCCATATATGATGTATATTTGTATATGTCATATATGTTTAGTTTGGCTTTTTTTAAATAAAAACTGAAAACCATCTGATTATGCAATTAAATAATGATACATTCATACAAAGAAATACTATGCAGCTGTTAAAAAGTGGTCTAGATTTATATATTCTGTTTGGGAAAGATATAGTCTTTGATACATTGTTAAATCGAACAGATTTAACTGAATGGCATGTGTAGCAAGATCCCCCCTCCTTTTTTTTTTAAGATGCAAGTATTTATAAATTGCATAAATATGTTCAGCCATGCATGGAAAAATAAGAAAACGACTGAACATCTTACCATGACTATATTTGGGAAAGTGGATTTGGAAAACTTTCCCTTTTTATATTGTACATTTATGTTTCGTACATTTCTGAATTGTTTGAATTTTTTTAACCACAAATGTGTATTGTTCTGTAATTACAGAGAGAGAAGGATGGGGAGGAAGGGAGAGGGAAGGAGAAAGAGGGAGAGGGAGGCAAAAGGAGGGAGAGGGAGGGAGACAAATGATCGCTGTCTCCTGCATTTTGCCATCATAGTTGGAGCCCGACCCACTGGCCGCCTGGAAGGTCAGACCACTCTGTCAAGGGTTCGGGGGCTCCGGCCTTTCCCCTCTCCCTCTCTACCCCAAGAAGGAGAGGCACTTTGGTATCCTATGTTTTTGTAAGGATTAAATGAGATGAAGGTAGTGAGAAGCCTTTACCAGCTATAAAGCTCTTTCAAATACAAGAGATGATTATCACAATCCAAGTCCACTTCCCATGGCAGGCAGGGCTGGCTGGCGACTGCAGAAAGCCCTCCCTCCCACCCACCGAGCGTTTGCTCTGCGGGGACCTGGAGTCCCCTTCACCCAGAACAGTCCTGCCCCGCGTCCCCCCCCACCCCCCTCCCCGCCGCGGGCCTCTCAGGGAGGGAGCCGGGCCTGCCTCCCGCTTCATCCCTTCACCCGGCCCCTGGCCCAGCCGCTTCCCAGCAGAGCTTGGCTGTTCCTTGAACTTTCAGTGTTGGTTCGATTTCCTCCAGTGGTACCACATGCGGCTGTGCAAACAGAGCACGTGGTCGGGCCAAACAAAGGAACATGTGTGCTGCAAACCGTCCCCCTATCACGGGAGCGCGAGCTCGGCCAGGAGAGGGCCCGGCCGGCGGGCGGTAATTTTTCCCTGCAGTTGCCGCGGCGCGGGGCTCTCCGGAAGCGGCGAGGCGGGGGCGCGGCGGCGGCTGGGGGGGCCGGGGGGGGGCGGGGCGCGAGGTTGAGGGGGGAGCTGCGGGCACCGCGCCGCGCCCCGCAGCCAGCGCGCCGCCGGGCTCCCCGCGCCCCTCCAGCTGCTGCGACTGCATTTCACCTCCGACGGGCTGCTGGGGGGACTGGCTGTTCCAAGATCACTCTCCCGGGATGCCGGCAGGGGGAGGGGGCCCGGCACTGTACACAGCTGTCAAAACGTCTAGGACGGGAGGCGCAGGCACATCTGCACGAGCCCGTCTCCGGCTGGGGGGCACACGGGGAGCGCCTCCAACCTCTCAGCGTAATGGCGAGCGGTAATTGCATTAGGATTAGTGATCTCCCGCGCTCTGCTCATTAGCCTGGAGGATGGCTCGCATCCAGCGAGAGGGTGGCGCGCCGAGAGCGAGAGGATGTGCGCCTAACAGGTCGCGATAATGAAAGACTTGCTCTCCCATAGTTGGCTTCCCCCCGCCAGCCTCCCCTCCCGGCCCCCTACTCTCCTCCTCCGTCTTCCTCTAAACCTCATTTCCTGACTTTTTTTCCTGAAGGTCTTACGAAATGCGCAATTTAGGAAGATTGCAGTGAAAACAAATCTCGTCTGGCTGGAGGTGGGGGAGGGATGCTGCGGAGGGCGCGGAGCTGCGCTGCCGGAGTCCAGGGCACGAAAGAAAGCGGTTGGCGTCTTCTGACTCGGGAATGCCTCGGTGCTCTTCCTGGCGGGGACGGCTGCGGCCACGTTTTGGCTTCCTTCCCCCGCGCGATGCCTACGGCCGGGGTGAAAGGGAGAGGTGGCGATCTCCACGGATTTGGATCCCGGGGAGCGCCACCTTAGATTGTGGGAACTCTCGGGCTGCACCCACGGGGCCAGAGCCGGCTGCTCCCTGCTGTGTACTCCCCAGGCCCTCGGGCTGGCTTGATGGACGCAGGACACAGGACTTGTTTGACGTCTGCCCCGGGAACAGGGACCCAGTCATTATATGCTTCACCGCACCTAGCACACGGGCATACAGATGGTGCTCAAAAATGCGTGATGGGTAATAATAGTCATGTTTTTTTAAAAGTAAGGGGAATCCCCCTCAGTCCCCCTCAACTATGACACCAAACTTGACTGGCAGGCAGGCAGGCAGACTTCCTAGCAAAGTGACCAACCACAGGTGACCTCACTTTTCCAAATGTGTTCTTCTCATCTGCAAAACAGGATTAATGATTTACCCATAAGCTTATTGCCGCACGCGTACATCACCCCAAACAGAACTTAAACGCGTAGTGGGTGCTCAAGAGATGTTAGTTCCTCCATATGTCTTGCTTTATTCAGCCCTAAGATGGGGATTAAAAAAAAAAACAAAAAAACAAAAACACCAAGCTCTTTGATGTCTCAGGAGGAGGTAATTAATGTTCTCTTAACCCATCTGAAAGGGCCAATAGAGTACAAAGTTGTTTTATAATTAAGAAATGTATCAAACCCTGTGCAGGACTAATTGCTGTGCAAATTTGATTGAGGCCTGTGAGGACAAGATTGCCTTTAATGGGTTGTAGCGGAGGGGGACTATTTAATATTCTTCGGGGAAGTTCCAATGCGCAAGTCTGAGCACCAGCGATTGCGTCACCAACCATTAGGAGCACTACTCAATGGTTTAGAGTGAATACACCAGGGCTTTGCTTAAATAATTATTTTGAAACTGGAAGGTTTATTGAGAGTTCAGGGTTCAGATTTAGAAATGTCAGAAATAGAGTTTTATTTGTTTCCATTGCACATAATGAATTGCCCTTTAAATAATGAAGCAATGAAAATGCCAAGTACCACATACTCCAATGGATTGCCAAATGTTGAATTAGGCCCCTCTGAGACCAAGGCTTCAAAGCCACATACATTAGAGAATTGGGGCATTTACAGTGTCTGCAGAAATCATTGATTTCACCGAGGGAACCCGGTGAGGGCACACCCCTCACCAAATCTACAGTCTAAACTTTTCAACTTCTACATGAGTATCATGGGAATATTTGGTGATCTTTGTCATCGGGCACCTGGAACAATACTTTGCAGAAGTGGCCACTGAGAGAAGCTACTAGAACACCCTGTGTGTTCCATTTATTTGCATGGAGCAAAAATACTCTCCCCTTGACAGTAGGACCATGTGTATATATTTAAGTTGGGGCTGAGTGGCAATGAGGAGTGTGATGGGCTCCCTTCCTTGTGGCCTGAGGTCACTGGTTCTGCTTCTCACTGATGAATCCGAAGGACTGGGGTGACTTTGCCTCGCGGACACATTTTTCTCCACCACCCACAGGGCCTCAGAACACATCTTTTTCCTTATATACCAATTCTCTCCCTGTTTCTTCTTCGTCCTCTCCAGATAAGAGATTTCTCTCGTTGTCTCTCAGGCTAATTCATCCACATTTCTCCTGGACTACAGGACTCTCTGCCTCCATCTCGGGTTTTGTCCCTTAATTATCATTTTTCTCCCAAGTATATGTTGTATTTCCTTTTTCACCGGAACCTTACTTGGCTTACTTCTGCTTTCAGTCACAGTCCAGTCTTCTAGATATCGCAAATAAATATCTTTTCTAGGTCTCTCATTCCTTTTACTGCCTGTCTTATTTGTCCACACCACTGTCTGCATTGTGACATTATGACCCCCTGAAATCTGACTTCACCTTCTTTAGTCTGCCTTGCCCATTGCAACTGCCAGTGGTCCTTTCTGACCCCACCCTCCTTTGTTTATCAATCTCTCCTAGAGACCCTCCAGGCCTATATCAAGTAGCACTTTTCTAAGTCTTTGTAAATTTCTCTGATTTTTTTTCCCTCATCTGTGTCCTCTCTGCCACCTTTCCTCTTCTTTCTCCCCAAATACGCACATGCCTCAAAAACCAGAGCTGACACTGAGTAGTTACTGTGCGTTTGAATGCTCCAATCATCCCTGTAAACAAGGAACATTGATTATTTCATTTTTAGAGGCAGAGCCAAGGCTAAGATAGGTGTAGGTGTCAAATCCTGGTCTGCTTTGTCTGATTGAGTCCAAGCTCTTAACTGGGTGGCTCTAATGCCCAAGGTTTGGGTCTCTGCTCTGAATCCCTGTTCCTCTGTCATTGCCCTGCAAATGTCACCATGTCTGCATATCCCACCTGATCGCAAACGCAAAGGTACTGTACTAATTAGCTGACCACCCTCCCCTCCTTCCAGACTGCCACAGAACCATTTTCCCAGGACCAAGGCGTGACCCCTACAACCTTTCTTCTTTCTCTTGCTCACCTTGCTCAAATCTTCATCCTATTAGACTCTAGGCTTAAGCATATTTCTTCTGTAATGTCTCTTGAATATTTTAAAAATTCTGTCCTCCCTACTGTCTCTTAATAGGGACATTTAAAGGGTCCCCTGTTAGAACGAACACACTATCCTAATAATCTCTTACTTGCTATTTTGCTGTTGGTTCGCACTTAACTCATCCTGTTTGTCATGGCCAGAATAGTCTTCTAACAACGTTTGTTCCACATTCACAAAGTTGTCCTTTTAAGAATTCTAATGACTTCTCTACTTGCAGTAAATCGATACCCCTTGTTCCTCAAGTTCTCTGTGTTCTGGTCCCCCAACTTTTCATTCTATATCACCTGTTTAGAAATAAGTATTTCTAAACAGCCCCTTAGCTCTGTTTTAATTAGTTAATTACTTGATTAGTTGATATCCTGCCTTTTGCTGAAAAGGCCTTTAAGACCCCTGTTGCAACCCCATCTGCATGAACCCAGGGCAATGGCATTATGGTGTAGTTTGCAAGTTCATGAGCTATGGACCTGGATTCCAAGTCCAGTTCTGCTTTCGTTAGTTGGGAGAGCTTACAAGGTCCCTTATTTCCCCCCTGACTTCCTTTCCATATCCGCATAATGAGGAGATATCCTGAAGGTTAATTAGGGAAATAGATGCTTATATCTCTTGGTGGTAAAGCGAAGCTCTTCAATAAGTAGCAGCTATAATTAGTCCTTCTTATTTCCCCAATATTCTTGGTGAATTTCTGATACTGTGCCTTTGGTTATGATCCCCTCCTTGTGGAATTTCCCTCTTCCTTCCTTGTCTACACTGATTAAAATACTCCCAGTTCTTTGATGTACACTCACCCCACTGCTTCAGGGGTCCCCTCCCTCCCCACCTAACCCCGGCTCCCCTGGAAGGGGTTTTTCTCTAATTTTGGCACGTAGAACAGGTCCCTGCAAATCACTGCTCAATTGTATACCGTCTTGGGGCATCCTTTACTTGCCCAAGCACCTTCATCCACACTTAGCCAACCACTTTACCGTGTGGTGTCCATGAGAGCTCCAAGCACCGGGCATGGAGGAAGATGGGGAAATGTTAAATGGATAGAACAATGGGGTTGAGAGGGAGGGAAGTAAGTGTATTAAACAGGAAAAGTCAGGGAGGGTGTCAGACATCCCCTTTCTTCCTTCCTTTCTGCATGTCTTGGACAAAATAAGTCATGCATTTTGCTGATATCTTTAACAAGCACAATCGAAGGATGTGATCAAAACATAATTGAATTTTGTTTCCCACTGCCCTCTCAAAGTTTATTCAGTCGGGATAGTTTTTCTGCCCCTGGAGGTGGGTGGGTCTGACTATTAAAAAAATTACTTATTAAGATATAATTTACATACAATGGTATGCACAGATCTTAAGTGTTCAGTTTGATGAGTTCAATAATCCCATACACCTGTGAAACCACCTCATCCACACAAAATACAGGACATTTCCATTTCCTCAGAAAATACCTTCATTCCTCTTCCCAGATATTTACTTCCCACCACGTCTAAGGCCATCCTGCTTTCAGACACAACCCCAGTGGTAATTTCTCTCATAATAGGCTAATTTTCCCTGTTCCAAACTTCCTGTGAATGCAGTATGTACTCTTTGGTACTCTTATGTACTCTGGCTTCTCTAGCTCCACAGAATGATTTTGAGATGCATCCATGTGGTTGCCTATATCAGTGGTTTGTGTATTCCTTTTTATTTTGTATTGCGTTGTATTAATTGTGTAGCTCTGTTTTATTTCGCAGAAGTATTCTATTGTGTGAATTGCAATCTGTTTCTCCACTCACTTGGTAATTGACACTTGGGTTGTTTCTAGATTTTCACTATTATGAGTAAGACTGCTATGAATATGTTTGTGCAAGTCTTTCTTTGTGTACACGTGTTTTATTTATTTTGGGTGAATACCAGGAGTAGAATTGCTGGCTCATAGAGTAGATTAATGTATGGTGAAAACTATTCCGTTGGGAGGTTGGTCCATAGAGCAAGAGAACCGTATGGTCAAATAGAATCACTTCATCAGGTGCTCCATGTGGGGCTTAGTTTCTGTGAGTTGTTTTCTTTTTGAATTCTGTTGCAAGCTGAATCCTCATATTGCCAACCATTTGTCTACTTTTATTAAATATTTGCAGAGAATCTCTTAAGGATCTGGGTGATTTATGACCTTGGAATTGTTTCTTGCAGAATGGCCTTTGACTTATTTATGCAGGTTTTCTTTAAGGGGTTGTAATGCTGCAGAGGCATAACTACACTTCTTAAGACCTCTGTGAACCAAAAACAGATGAAAGATGCCCACTTTCTGTTTAGAGAAGTTGAGGCACAGAGTGGCAGCAGGGACAGCCATAATTCTTCTGCAGAACAGACCCATCGAAAATGTCGTGATAGGAGTCTGCACCCCAGACTGAGATGTTCACTACAGGACAGGTGAGTACCTGGCATGACAGGTCCCAAGATCCCGTTGTGTGTGTGTGTGTGCCATAGTCTTTCTGTTGAATCATATCATTCCTCTCCTGCATCACAAAACTAACACTCCATCCCCTCTGGGGTGCTTTCACCCTGGTACTATCACTTAGTAACTCCATTGGGATACACTCCAGATGTAGGATATTTGGCAGAAAAATACTACAGCTAAGTTCCACAGCATGCCCACTATGATCTCACTGGTTCTGGTTAGCAAAGCAGAATTTGGTCTTCTCTGCATTTAGATGAGAAATCTTTCAGGAAATCAGCCGAAGCGTCGGCAGAGGAGGGTTGGTGATTCACTGGTGGGGCAGAGAATGACATCAGGCCATGTGATGGTTAATTTTGTGTGTCAACTTAACCGGGCTACAGGTCGCCCAGATAGTTGGTCAGACGTTATTCTGGGTGTCTGTGAGGTTTCTGGGTGAGATTAACATTTGAATCAGTAGACTGAGTAAATCGGATTGCCCAGTGTGGGTGGACCTCATGCAATCAGTTGAAGGCCTGGACAGAACAAAAGGCTGATCCTCTCATGAGTTAGAGGAAACTCCTGCCTGACTGCCTTGAGCTGAGGTATTGGTCTTTTTCTGCCTTTGGACTTGAACTAACACACTGGCTCTTCTTGGGTCTTGAGCCGGCTGGCTTTTGGACCAAAACTAATTAGCTCTCCTGGATCTCCAGCTTGCAACTGTGCATCTTGGGACTTCTCAGCCTCCATAATTGTGTGACCCAATTTCTTACTAAATTTATATGTATTTTAATATATAGTGTATGTTTAAAATAACTATATATATTAATAAAATATATTACATATAAAATACAAACAGAAGCAATAGGAGATATGTCATATCTCCCATCATATATATAGGAGGTGACTGTAGGGAGAAGGAGTTTCCGAAGTAAAATAATTTTCATGCTGAAAAGTTGGGACATAGGATCTCTTCCATTGAACAAGAGTTACCTTTCTTTGAAATTATTCATGCTCAGAAAGATTTTTAAAACTTCCATTAAATATGCCTGGGCATTAAAAAGTGGTTGTCTCTGAGTGGTGGCGATACACATGATTGTTATTTTTCTGTATATGCTTCTGTATATGTATTTTCCAGATTTCCTAAAATTACTATAGATGATTTTTTTTTTAATTGAACTTTTAATCTTGAGATAATTATAGATTCACATGTAGTTGTGAGATAGCACAGAGCGATACCATGTACCCTTGGTCCATTTTTCTCCAATGGTAACATCTTAGAAGCTACAGCACAATATCACAACCAGGATACTGACATTGATACAGTCAAGGTTCCATCATCCCAAGAATCTCTCATGCTGTCCTTTTAGAGCCATACTCACTTCCCTCGAGCTTCTCCCTCTCCTTAACCTCTGCCAACCACTGATCTCTTCTCCATTTCTGTAATTTTGTCATATTAAGCATGGAATCATACAGCGTACAATGCTCTGGAGATTCATCCATATTATTGTGTGTATTGACAATTCATTCTTTTTTTGTTGTTGGGTAGTATTCCATGGTGTGGATATACCACAGGCTGTTTAACCATTCACCTGTAGAAGGACATCTTTCCAGTTTTTTCACTATTGTGAATACATTGTTATGCATAAAACTGCAATAAACATTTGTGTCCAGGTTTTTGTGTGAATCTAAGTTTTAATTTCTCTGGGGTACATGCCCAGTATTGTAGTTTCTGGGTCATATGGTAGTTGTGTGTTTGGTTGTGAAAGAAACAACCAAACTCTTTCCCAGAGTGGCTATACGACTTAACATCCCCCACTGGCAATGTATGAGTGATCCAGTTGCTCTGGACTCTCATCAGCATTTGGTGAGGTGTATAATGTTATCTCATTGTGCTTTTAACTTGCATTTCCCTAATGGCAAATATATTTTCATGTGCTTATTTGCCACCTAGATCTTCTCTTTAGTGAAATGTCTCTTCATGGTTTTTGTGCATTTCCTAATTGGAGTGTTTGGTGGTTTTTGCTGTGGAGATTTGAGAGATTTTTATATAGTCTAGATATTAGTTATTTGTTGGATATGAAGTTTTCAAATATTTCTTCCCAATATCTAGCTTGTCTTTTTATCCTTTTATCAGGATCTTCCACTAAGAAAAGGTTTGTAATTTTGATAAAGTCCAATATATCAATTTTTCCTTTTATGGATTGTGCTTCTGGTGTCCAGTGTAGAATCTTTTGCCTAGCCTATGTTCCAAAGATTTTGTCCTATTTTTAAAAAAGAATTTTATAGTTTTTTTTATGTTTAAGCCCTGTGATCCATTTTGACTTAATTTTTTTAAAAAGATTTATTTATTTATTTATTTGAGAGAGAGAGAGAGGAGTGAATGGCAGAGGGAGAGGGAGAGAATCTCAAGCATGTTCCCTACTGAGCATGGAGCCTGATGCGGGGCTCACTCTCACAACCCTGAGATCATGACCCGAGGTGAAATCAAGTCAGACGCTTAACCACTGAGACACCCAGGTGCCCCAACTTAATTTTTGTTTAAAGAGGGAGACTTAAGTCTAGGTTCTCCTCCTCCTTCCCTCTCCCTGACCCTCCCCCTCCTCCTCTTCCTCCCCTTCTCCTTCCTGCCTAGAGATGTCGAATTGCTCCAGCACCATTTGTTGAAAGCTTGTCTTTTCTCCACTGAATTGCTTTTGCATCTTTGTCAGAAATCAGCTGGGCATATTCATGTCAGTCTATTTTTGTATTCTTTATTCTATTCCATTGATCTATGTATCTACCCCTCTGCCAGTACCAATCTTGATTCCCTGGTAGCAATATGAAAAGTCTTGAGATCAGGTAAACTGAGCCTTCCTAGTTCACTCCCCCTTTTTAAAATCATTTTAGCTATTTAGTTTGCCTTTCCATATAAATTTTAGAATAATCTTGCCTGTGGCTATAAAAAAACCTTTCTCTAATTTTGATAGGAATTATATTAAACCTGTATATAAATTTGGGGAAGAAATGACATCTTTTACTATGTTAAGTTTTCCAATCCGTGAATACAATGTGTCACTCATTTATTTAGATGTTCTTCGATTTCTTTCATCATTGTTCTGCAGTTGTCAACATATAAGACCTGTACATGTTTTGTTAGATTTACGCATAACTATTTGATTTTTTTTTAGTGATTGTAAATGGTATTATAATTTCAGTGTCATGTATTCATTGGTAATATGTAGAAATAGAAAAACATATTTATATTTATATAAATATATAACTGCATAAAATATATTTATGAATATAAAAATTTATGTTCATCTTGTACCTTGCAACGTTGCTGACTTACTTACTAGTTTAGAAGTCTTTAAAGTAGAGTCTTGGGATTTTCTATATCGACAGCATTCTATCTGCAGTTAGAAACAATTTTATTTCTTCGTTTCCAATTTGTATGTTTTTTATTTCCTTTTCTTGTCTACTGCGTTCCTATATTTATTTTTATTTATTTTATTTAATTCTTTTAAAGATTTTATTTATTTATTTATTTGAGAGAGAAAAAGAGAGAGCACGCACACACAGAGGGAGAAGCAGACTCCCTGCTGACTGGAAAGCCTGATGTGGGGCTTGATCCCAGGACCCTGAGATCATGACCTCAGCCGAAGGCAGATGCTTAACTGATCGAGCCACCCAGGTGCCCCTGCATTACTGTATTTAGAACCTCCCACACTAAGTTGAATAAAACTAGGGAGCAGGTGTCCTTATTTTATTCCTGATCTTAGGAGGAAAACATTTAGTCTTTCACTACTAAATGTTAGCCATTGGCTTGTTGTAGATGGTCTCTATCAAGTTTAGGAATTTCCCCTATTTCTATTTTTTTTTTTTCTGAGAGTTTTTTTTAAAGAATCATGAATGGATATTAAATCTTATCAAGTGCTTTTTCTGCATTGATTGATATGATTATGGGATTTTACTCCTCTACCCCATTAATATGATGAAACACACTGATTGATAGTTGAATATTGAGCCAGCCTTGCATCTCTGGAATAAACTCCACTTGGTTGTGATGACTAATTCTTTTTATAATTGCTGAATTCTATTTGATGATATTTTGTTAATAATTTTTATATTCATATTCTTGAAGGATATTGGACTGTAATTTTCTTTTTTTGTATTGTCTTTGACTGATTTTGTACTGTCGTTGACTGATAGAGTAATATTAGCTTTATAAAATAAATTGTAAGGTGTGCTTTCCTCTTCTGTTTTCTGGAAGAAATTATGTAAAATTGGTGTCAATCTTTATTTAAATGTTTGATAAAATTCCCCATTGAAATTAACTGGGCCCAGAGATTTATTTTGGGGGAATTTCTTAGTTATGAATTCAATTTCTTTAATAATTATAGGGATATTCAAATTATCCATTTCATATTTGATGAGTTGTGGTAGTTTCTGTTTCTCAAGGAATTGATCCATTTCATCTAAAAGTTATCAAATTTATGTGTGTAGTAAGTTCTGAAATCAGAAAATGTGAGTCCTCCAACTTTGCTCTTCTTTTTCAAGATTGTTTTGACTATTTGGGGGTCTCTTAAGAATCTATATGAATTTTAGGATGGGTGTTTCTATTTCTGAAAAGAATATTGTTGGGATTTGGTAAAGATTGCATTGAATTTGTAGATCACTTTGAGTAATAGTGACATCTTAACAATATTAAGTTTCTCAATCCATGAACATGGGATATATTTCCATTTATTTATCTCTAATTTCTTTCTGCAATATTTTGTAGTTTTCATTGTATAAGTCTTTTACCTTCTTCTTTAAGTTAATTCCTAAATATTTTTGATGCTATTGTAATATAATTGTTTTATTAATTTCTTTTTCAGATTATTCATTATTAGTGTATAGAAATGTAAGTTACTTTTGTGTATTGATTTTGTATCCTGCTAATTAGCTGAATTCATTTATTAGTTCTGACAGATTTTATTCTGAAAATCTTTAGGATTTTCTACATATAAAATTGTATCATCTGTGAATAGATATATTTACTTTTTTCTTTCCAATTTGGATGCCTTTTATTTTGTTTTCTTGCCTAAATACTCTGGCTAGAACTTCCAGTACTATGTTGAATAGAAGTGGTAGAGTGAGCATCCTTGCCTTGTTTCTGATCATAGAAGAAAAGCTTGCAGTCTTTCATAATTGAGTATGATATTTGTTGTGGGTTTTTCATATAACTTTATCTTGTTGAAGTAGTTTCCTTCTGTTCCTCGGGTGTTGAGTGTTTTTATCATGAAAGGGTATTGAATTTATTGAACTTTACCAAATGCTTTTTCTGCAGCAATTAAAATGACAGTGTGTTGGTTTTTTTCTTCATTCTATTAATGTGGTATATTACATGATTGATTTTTGTATGTTGAACCATCCTTATATTCCAGAAATAAATCCAAATTGGTCATAGTGTATAATCCTTTTAATATGCTGGTGAATTTGGTTTATTAGTACTTTGTTGAGGATTTTTGTATCAATGTTCAGAAAGGATATTGGTCTGTAACTTTGTATTGTCTTTGGCTGTGACATCAGGGCAATTCTAGCTTCATATAATGAGTTAGGAAATGTTCCTTCATTTTCAATTTTTTTTAGAAGAGTTGGTGTTCTTTAAACATTTGGTATAATTCACTAGTGAAGCCATCAGATCTGGGCTTTTTGTTGCTGTTGTTGGGAGATTTTTGATTTCTTATTCGATTTCCCTACTAGTTATAGGTCTATTGAGGATTTTTATTTCATGATTTAGTCTTGGTAGATTTTGTATTTCTTGGAATTTGTCCATTTCATCTATGTTATCCAATTTGTTGGCATATGATTGTCTTTTATTTTTTTTACTTTTACTTTTTATTTTATTTTTTTTTTATTAACATATGATGCACTATTTGCTTCAGGGGTACAGGTCTGTGATTCATCAGTCTTACACAATTCACAGCGCCCACCATAGCACATACCCTCCCCAATGTCCATCACCCAGCCACCCTATCCCTTCCACCCCCCTCCACTCCAGCAACCCTCAGTTTGTTTCCTGAGATTAAGAGTCTCTTATTGTTTTAAAATCCTTTTTATTTTGTTGCTTTAGTAGTAATGTCCCCACTTTCACTTTTAATTTTAGTAATTTAAATCTTGTCTCTTTTTTAGTCAGGTTAGCTAAAAGGTTTGTCAATTTTGTTGGTCTTTTCAAAGAACAAACTTTTGGTTTTGTCAATTTCCTCTGTTATTTTTCTATTCTCTCTTTCATTAATCTCTGCTCTAATTTTTATTATTTCTTTCCTTCTGCTTGCTTTGGGTTTAGTTTGGTCTTTTTCTAGTTCCTTAGGTTTTAAAATTAGGTTTTTGATTTGAGGTCTTTCTTCTTTTTTAATGTGAGCATTTTTAGCTATAAATTTTCCCATTAGCACTGCTTTCACTGCGTCCCATAAGTTTTGACACATTGTGTTTTTCATTTTCATTTATCTCAAGATATGTTCTAATTTCCATTTTTATATCTTCTTTGACCCATTGGTTGTTCAAAATTGTATTGCTTAATCTCAACAAATTTGTGAATTTTCCAGTTTTTCTTCTTTTGATTTCTAACTTCATCCTATTGTGGTTAGAGAAGATACATTGTATGGCATTTGCCTCTAAAAATGTATTGGCAATTAATTTGGGGGCTAACATGGCTTATCCTGGAAAAATGTCCCTGTGCACTTGAGAAAAATGTATATTCTATTCTTGTTGGGTAGAGTGTTCTGTTCATGTCTTTAGATCTTGTTAGTTTATTGTGGTGTTTGAGTCCTGTATTTCCTTACTCATCCATTACTGACAGTAGCCTATTGAAGTCTCCAATTATTACTGTAGAACTATTTCTCATTTCAGTTCTGTCAATTTTTGCTTTATATATTTTTCTGGTCTGTTACTAGTGCTTATATATTTATAGTTGTTATATCTTCTTGCTGTATTGAAACTTTTATTAATATATATGCCATTCTTAGGGGAAGAATGAAGGGGGGGAATAGGAGGGGGAGACGAACCATGAGAGACGATGGACTCTGAAAAACAAACTGAGGGTTCTAGAGGGGAGGGGGGTGGGAGGATGGGTTAGCCTGGTGGTGGGTATTGAGGAGGGCACATTCTGCATGGAGCACTGGGTGTTGTGCACAAACAATGAATCACGGAACACTACATCAAAAACTAATGATGTAATGTATGGTGATTAACATAACAATAAAAATTTAAAAAATATATATATATAATGCCATTCTTTGTCCTTGTAACCTTTTTTGGATTTCAAATCTGTTGTATTTGATATCAGGATAGCTACCGCTACTTTCTTTTGGTTACTGTTTGCATGGAATATCTTTTCCCACCCTTTCAATTTCAACGTATTTGTATTTCTGGATCTAAAGTGAGTCTCTTGTAGACAGCATGTAGTTGGGTCATGTGTTTTTATCCATTCTGCCAATCTCTGTTTTAATTAGAGTTTCATCCCTTTATATTTCATGAGTTTTTATTTTACTTATTTTACTTTTGGTTCTGAAATTTCTATTTAATTCTTCTTTTTATCATCTGTTTATTTGAGGGTTTCTATTTCTTTGCTGAGGCTTGCTTTCTTTTTCATTCTTTTTAAGCATGCTCGTAACTGTTTACCAAAACATTCTTATCATAGCCTCTTTAGAGTTCTAAGATCTCTGTCATCTTGGTGTTGGTGTTGACACCTACTGATGTCTTTTACTTCATTCACTTTGCAATCTTTCTAGTTGTTGTTATGATGAGCAATTTTCTATTAAAACCTGGTCATTTTTGTATATGTTATGATATTCTGGATCTTATTTAAGCATTCTATTTTAGCTGGCTTCCTCTGACACTACTTCAAGAGGGGAAAAGAGGACCCTCTTCTGATATTGCCGGGTGGAGGGAAATGGTCAGGTTCTCAACTGAGTCTTCATTGACATCCAATGGGGTGATCCTTGTCATAGCTGGATGGAAATGGCATTCTGGCTCCCCTCTAGGCCTCCACTGATACCTCCCAGCTGGCTGAGTGGGGTAGATGTGCCTTGTTACTGCTTCCCATCTGGCCGCACTGACACCATGGGGACAGTGTCCTCATTACAGATGGGCAGTGGTGAAAGTTCTGACTCCCCACTAGTCGTCCTCTGATACTATCCTGGGGGGATGGGGAGGTGTGCCTCAACATTCTGGGTGGGAGTGGAGGTCCAGGCCCCCTGTGTGGTCTCCTGTGACACTGTGGGGAGGTAGGGTGACTGCCTGGCTGGGATGAAAGGTGCAGCTTCTTACTTGGTCTTTTCTGACAACACCTGATGGGGGTGGTGGGGGCCTCATTACAGCCCGATTAAGATAGAAATCTAAGCTCCTTGCTGGCCTTTGCTGGCATGGGGGCAGGGGGTAAGGCCACAGTGTTCTCTGTGCTTTTTGGCAGGAGTAGAGCGATTATTGTCTAAAAGCTTTCTCTCCTGCTAGACTGCCTCTTTCCTGGTCTTTTGGCTAGGGTGCATAGGCTGTTGTTGAGGATATTTTTAATCGGTGCCTGTGGCCATTTCTGAGTTTTTAGTTTCTTCAGCTCCAAGCCTGGCATACATGAAGCAAAAAGAAAACCCAGGGAATGCAACACTGCCTTGTTCTTTGGGTCCTGCGGCCCCTAGCCAGTCTTCTGCCTTCTCTACACATTTCGGAGTCTTGTGTTTGTGTTGTGTATAATGTCCAGGCTTTTGAGTTGTAGTTTGTGGAAGGAATAGAGAAATGTATCTCTACTCTATCTTCCTGGAGGTGGGAATACACCCATGTATCATTTTTATGATGAGAAAAAAAATACATATTTTTTAACAAAACAAAAAGACTTATACTGCAGCTGGAGGGTTATGAATCAGTCAAGAAGTTCTTGTGTGATTTAATCCAGAAAGAAAAAAATTGGTGACCATGGTGGTGGGTGATGGGAAACAACAGTAACCATACTTTATTGAACACTTTTGTGTACTTTCTCCCATTTTTGTGAATCCTCCCAGCAAACCTGTGAGGCCAGCATTATTCCCATTTTACAGTGAAGTAAACTGAGATACAGACAGTCTAAGAAACTTTTTTCCAATGTTATATATCTAATGAATGAGACAGGAGGGAGCTTTTTTTTAAAAAAAAACCAAACTTTTATTTACTTATTTGAGAGAGAGAGAGAGAGTGAGCACAAGCAGGCGGAGCTGCAGAGGGAGAGGGAGAAGCAGGCTTCCCGCGGAGCCGGGAGCCCAATGCGGGACTTGATCCCAGGACCCTGGGATCATGACCTGAGCCGAAGGCAGATGCTTAACTGACTGAGCCACGTAGGCGCCCCCAAACTTTAGCCTGCCTTGATCAAAAACCTGAAATCTCTGTATCATGGCCTCTGTGGACTTCCTTTTAACAAGAGCATCCTGGAGAACAGGAAATGTTCACTGTGACCGAGCAGTCCCCATTATCTGTGTTCTGCAGAAAGCACTAGGCCCCCGTGCAGGGAGCTGGTTTGGCCTAGGCTACCAATGGCATTTCCATAGAACTTGTATTTTATATGACTTCCTGAAACAACTTTGAGATGTAGGTGTAAGCCAGACTCACTGATGCACAGATGGGGAATCTGTAGCTCAGAGAGGTCGAGTGACTTGTCTAAGACCATATGGCATTTGATGCTGGAAGCAGATCTGGAAAAAAGGTCTTTTCGAGTCGGGCAGGAGCCGGTAGGCACGCCCCCAGCCCCCAGCGCTGCCTCCAGTCTTGTCTCTGCCCTGTCGTTTTGTTCGGACCAAGGTGTAGACAGAGCTTCCTGCAGTGAAATCCGGGTCTCTCCTCCAGCAGCCTCCTGGCCTGCACCAGTCTGCGGACTGGATCTGATGGAAACCTTATGTGGAACAAAAAACAAACCTGAAAACCAGACCCATCTCAGTATCTCCATCCGCTGGATAAACATCTCTAAGACAGACGCACAGGGAGGCCAAACTCCCTTTGCCAAGTTTTTAACCTAAAGTTTGGAAGCGGTTTGCATTTTCCGTAGAGCAGTAAACTATCTTCATTCCTTTTACGGGGAACGGCTCCTTATGGGGTGATAATTTACTTTTAATCTCTCTTTCAGGAACTGATGATTTTGCCTTCTTGCCCGATAGAAGTTGTGGGTTAAAAGAAAAGGCCTATTTTTTTTTTTTTAAGTCTTCTTCTTTCCCATCTTTCCTTTTTTTTTTCCCCTTTTGAAAGCCTGCTTTGGGAGTCTTTGGAGCCTTGCCTCTTTATTCGGAGAGAACTTGGCTCCTTCGTGGTGCCCCCATTCCTCTGCCGAATCTAATCTGACTGTTCTATTTATAATTCTTGAGCAAGATGAATCTCGTCTTTGTGTTTCTTTCTGAGCAACTGCTCCCCTCCCTAGGACTATAGCCATTTAACCTCTACAAGAATCTCTTTAATTTCTCTGCAAATTGCCAGAAAGCAGGCAGCTGAAACCCTATCAGGTCCTGGATCATATCAGACCTGCTTTAAAACTGGCACCCTCCTCCATCCCCCAATCTCCTGGGAGTTCATTTAGGAACAGGGCTGTGCAGAGAAATTCCCAGCAGCCCTCTGGCGACGCCAGCATGGTCTGGGAAGTCTGACAGGAAGGGGCACACTCTGGAGGGCAGAAAGGCTCTAAGATGGAAACCCTGCCCACTTCCAGCCATGCCTCGGTTTCTGCTGGACCCCTCAAGGCTTAGACATACGTGACATGCTATTTACCTTAAACTTAGATTCATCAGATTGTTCTGCCTGGAAACCATCTGGCCCCAAACCCTCGTTTTACAGAGAAGACAATGAGGACCCAGAGAAGGGAAGTGATAGACCCAAAGTCACCCATCTAGCCTGTTCAGAAGAGTTCAGACTGTAAAGTCGGTATCCCACCTGGCACTCCTTGAATTTACAGAGGCATTATTTTGATGAAATGTGTCCACTCTACTTAAATGCCATTTAAAAACTGCATGTCTATTTTTATGCATTTCGAATGTTTATACATCTTCTAAATTCCTCTTGTCATTCCCTGTCTTCCATTCCTCATTTGTGCCCGTTTCTATATCCAGTACAGGTCTTTCTGTTCTCAGGACGTCTTAATAGACGCCCTGGGATATGACTTCTACAACCGGGGTTCGAGAAAGAGGTGATGAGCCACATCAGAACCTAGAACCAGAGCAGGCAGATTACTGGGGCTTGGAGATTTGAAGGCTGTGAGGGACTTTCTCGGGGCGGCTTAGCCAGTCAGTGACCATGCCAGGCTTGGAGCCTGAGACTCTCCGCTCCTCATCCAGTGCATCCTGCCCTACTTTGTTCCTGCTGGCTCTGTGTGGCTCCCAGTTCTGACCTGGGTCTTCATGTTCATATACACAATTCCTGTTAGTTAGGGCTCACTCAGACCAACCAGACTTCGAGCCTGACATTCATTTGTAATAAGAGAATGCATCATCACACTTGTGAAGCCAACCACATTTTAACCTCATTTGCTGTGAGCGTCCCTGTAAAATTAAATAAGAAAGGGCCAACATATTTACTTTGACCTCCTTAACACAATTGGTCTTCTTTTCTATAAGACAAACTAAAATGGTCTTGTAAGTTTTTAAGGGTCAGGAATCAGTGGGTCGCTCTGAACATACAAAAGCACATTTACCCTTTAAAGCTACCGAGACCCATTTGAATGTAACACAAATGCTACTCTAAGCCAAGCGTAATTATATTTAATTCATACTGAGATCCAGGTGGAGCAAAGCCTGTAATCAATGGCTTCTTCCTAAGCTTATGACTGTCTCAGGGTCCCTGCCTCCCTCTTTCTAAGAAATACCGTTTGCTTCAGGTTCTAAATTCTTTGGGAGGCATGGCATGGTGCACTTTTTGGAAGGCACCAGAAGAGAGGAAATGGAGTTTAAACATTTTGAAAGAGTCCACTTGCTTCCCTGTAGGGTTCCAGCCTTGCTTACAGAGGAGGCATTGCCTCCAGTCAAGTAAGGATATGAACATTCATTTAGGACACGGACAGGAGGGAAATTATGTTCTTTGAAGGTATAGTAAGTATCAGACACTGTGCCACATTCTTCATAAACATGTTTCTCTTCCAATCCGCGCGGTATCTCTGGTGGGCAGGTATGGTTATCTCCCTTTTAATAATGGACAAATTAAAGCTGAGTGAAATTTGAGAAATTTTTGCCTAAGACTACTCAGAATAAATGATTTAAACAAGATTTAATCCAGGTCTCTGACACCAAACCCAGCTACTATTATGAACGGTCTTGTATCTCGTGGAATATGTGTGAGAATTTCATGGTGTGTGTGTGTGTGTAGAAATGGAATAGCTCAGTCATGAGGAGTGTGCAGCTTCCACATTGAGAGACTTTGCCAAATTGCTCTCCATAGTGATGGTGCTTATTTATAGTCTCCCCAACAGTGTTTAAGAATTCTTATTGCTCCATATCCTTGCCAACATTTGGTGTGATCAAGATTTTTAATTTTTTTTCTGGCACCACTTGCTACTTCATTGTGGTTTTAATTTACATTTTACTTGATTACAATGAGATTGATTGTCTTTTCGATGTTACTATTGCCCGGTCAGGTTTTCTTTGTGAAATGCTTGTTCGTCATTTTGCCACCTCCTCTTTAGCATTTAGTATTGTGTATTTTATTCCTAGTGGATTTATAAGAGTTCATATATATGTGCGTGCACGCGTGTGCACACACACACACACACACACACATATATATATATATTCAGGATTCTAATCCTTCCTTGATTATATAAATTTTAAATATCTTTTTCCAATCCATAACTTGACTTCTTACTTTTTCAGTGATGGCTTATTTTTTAAAGCAAGCTTTATAGATCTCTAATTTGTAGACCACAGAATTTACTCATTGTAATGCACAGATTGATGTATTTTAATAAGTTCATGGTTGGACAACCATTGCTACAATTTTGGGGCATTTTCATCACCCTCCAAAGTTTCCTTTTGGCCATTTTCAGTGAATATCACCTCCCAGCCCCAGCCAACTACTGATCTGCTTTGAGTCTCTGGTTTTGCTTTTTCCAAAAATATCATATAACTGGGAGTATACAATATACAGTCTTTTGTGCCTGGCTTCTTTCATCTAATATAATATTTTAGAAGTTCATCCATGATGTTGCATATAACTTCTGTTGTTTGTTCCTATTTTTTATTAGTGACTAGTATTCCATTGTATGGCTACCATTGTGTTTATCCACTTCAATATTTGTATCGTTTCCAGCTTTTAACTATTGTGAATAATTTGCTATGCACATTTGTGTACACATTTCTCGGTAAATATATATTTTGATGTCTTTCAGTGGATATTCAGAGTGGAAGCGCGAGTTGTATGTTAATTATGTGTTTAACACTCTTTAAGAAACTGGGTTGAAATATTTTACAAAATCTTACCATTTTTCATCCCCACCAGAAGTGTATGTACTTTTTAAAAGTGGGCACATGATTTGAATAGACACTTCACTGAAGAAGATATGTGAATGGTTAATAAGAATATGGAAAGATGCCCAGCATTATTAGTCAATAAGGAAATGTAAATTAAAAGCATGATGAGATAACACTAAGTACCCACTAGAATGGCTATAATTATGACGATTAGCAATACCAAGGGTTGGTGGGGGTGTGGAGAAACGGTTTCCCTTAAGGTGTGTTGCCACTAAGGTATCAGCTGAAATTTTTTATTCTTATTTTAATTTTTATCTTGGCTTCCTAAAGGTCACCCCTGTGTCTGCATAGCTAGTGGTCAGCCAATGATTTGGGCAGAGGTTGTGCTTGGTTCTGTAAGGCTTTTACCCAGAGCTAAATGATCTATGGGCAAACCAGGAAATCATTTAGACTTGCAACCAGTTCTCAAGTCTCCCTTGGATTTATATGCAGAATTTCTTGAGTCTCCCTTGCACATGGGTGTAGTTTTGCAGTCCACTAAGGGGTGTGTGGGAAGTTTACTCCAGCTCTCCAATGGCTTTCTTATTTCCTGGATCACTCCATTACATTTCTTACTGGTCTACCACTCACCACAACTAAGGTTGCAATCTGGGACTAGCAAGCTGCTATGGCAGAATTCACCACTTTTAGCTGGAAAAGCCCTGGGTGTTTGCTCCCCATGTCACCCCTCCAGCCACCATTATGAATTAAGCTAGCTCTCTCTGGCCACGAGCTCCTGGTTTTGCAGCTGGCCCAGCACTGGCAAAACTACAATGCTTACCTAACAAACTGGGGCAAGGGCTAGGAGCAGCCCCAGGCAAGAAGACCACAGACCCCTCTTGTTCTCGCCCAAAGTTCTAGCAGCTTTTCAAGAGTAGTTTTCCAATTTATTATCTACCATTGGTTGATTTCTAGGGCCTTGAAATGATTGGTTTTGACAATTTGTCCAGCATTATATGCGTTTTGGAAGAACTACTTCTTCATCCTGCCATAATCGAAAGCCCCTCCAATGATGTCTTTTGAAGTGCAGAATATTTTGATTTCAATATAGTCAGATTATGCTTCGAGTCCTTAAGGAATTCTTCTGCATCACAAAGACGTAAATATATTCTCTTCCAAGTCTTTCAAAACTTTTAATGTTTATATTTTTGTTTCTCTTGTCAATGGCTTTTAATGGGTGTGGAATAAGGCAGAAATCTTTCTCTTTTCTCAAAGGTATTAGTTACCCTAGTGCCATTTATTGAATCGCCCATCCTTTCCTCCTAATTGGTCATGTCTCCTCTATTATATGTGAAGTTTCTTCATATATACGGATCTGTTTTTGAGCTCTATAGCCTGTGTGTGTGTGTGTGTGTGTGTGTGTTTATTTGTCCATCCCTTTTCCAACTACACAGCATTAGTCTTGAAATCATTTAGGGCAGATGTTTTTTAAGATTGACTTGGCCTTTTCTTGGCCTTTTGCTCTTTCATGCAATTATAGCATTTGGCTTCTTAAGTTCCATGAAATATTCTATTAGGACTTTGGAATTTTTTTGAATGCATAGATTAATTTGGGAATACTGGACATATGTAAGATATTGAGTATTCTTTTCCATGAACTTGGTACATCTTTCTATTTGTTTAGGTCTTTTAAATATTTTTTCAATAATGTTATATCATTTTATCCTTAAGGATAGTATACATTTTCTGTGGGATTAATTATTTGGTTACTTTATATTGGGTGTTGTAGATGGTATTTGTAAAATTACATTAAAGTTTTTTTGCTTAATTTATAAGGGAAGGCAATTAATTTTTGTATATTTATGCTATATACAACAATATCAAATCTACTGTTTTTTCTTCCTATAGATTCTTTTGTTTTATTGTTTCATGTAGGAAATCATGTCAACTGCAAGTACTAACAATTTTGTTTTTCTTTTCAATCCTTGTACCTGCTATTTCTTTGACTTTTCTTACTCCCGTGCTTAGGACTTCTATTATAAAGACAGATGTGTTGATGGCGGGAATTTCTGCAACTTTCCTATAAAACTCTTAACATTTGGTCATTAAAAATGATGTCTGAGAGAAGTTTTTGGTAGATGTAAAAAAATCCCTTGTATTCTTTGTTTGCTAACTTTTTTTCTTTTTAAATTACAAATAGGTATTGAATTTTATCAATTTTTAATCATTTTTTTGTGTCTATGGACCTATGGGTATTAGCATAAGTTTTTTCTCCTTTAATCTGTTAATGTAATGACTTATATTAATCAAACTTCTAATGTTAAGCCATATATGAATTCCTGGCATACCCCCAATTTGATCATAATATCCTTTTTATTCATTGTTTGATTTGGTTGGCTAATAATTTCTTTCATGTTGCCTTATCTATGTTTGTAAGTGAATTAGGCCTATACTTTTTTTCAGACTGTTGCTTATTTCAACTTTTAGAATAATAACATGAGAGTTGATTATTGGATGGGTCATCCTCTTCAAGACCTCTGTTAGGGTGGGAGCAGTGGAAATGGGGCATAAGCAGAAGACAGTGAAAAGGAAAAAGGCAAGGATTTAGAGTCAGGAAGCAAGAACCTGAACAAGAGTCCCACCACAAACTAAGTGAAGAAAGTGAGGATTGGGAACTGTGTAAAGTAAGTATGAATGATAAAAAAGTTAAGTTTGTGTAAAGATATGAGTTTGAGATGTTGAGATAGCCAGTGAAACTGTCCAGTACGCAATTAGGAATTTGATATAGAAATTGCAATGTCATGGCTAGACATACAGCCATGGGAGTCATTTGCAATATCTGAACTGTGTAGGTGGATGAGATCATCATCTGGGATGAGTACACAGGGAA
>NC_138379.1:79332892-79361216 GCF_054177405.1 Leptonychotes weddellii | reverse complement strand
TAGATCAAAGATAGTCATATATATTCCATCATCTACTGGCTTCCAGCTTATTTGCCTTTTCAGTTATTAATCCAATCTCATGAAAAATCAGTTTAAGTACGACCTTGAATTCAGAACATAGTTTATTTACTTTTTGCCACAAGTATCCTATAGGTTATGAGATCTTTTAGCCTTGTCCTCGATATAGTTGGTGGTATAGTCTATAGTTCTTTGACATCAGTGTATCATTGATGTACATCAGCAAAGACAGGCATGTAGAGTTTCAATGTTACAAGGGATGATAGGAAGCATTTTTCTCATTTCACAGATGAGAACACTCAGGACCAGAGAGGTGCAGTGACTTGACCTGGGTCACTTGGGGAGTTAGAGGCAAAGCTTGGACAAGAGCCCAGATCTCCTGACTTGTAGCCTTCATGATCCAGAACCTTACAAAGATCAACACACGAATCGCTCTTGCCTGTGACAGCACTCTGTGTTTGAACTAATAATCCATTCGTTTTATTGATAGCTGTTTCCTAAGTTATGAGCTGTTAGTTTATCCAAATGGGATTTGCCTACAAACACACTGTATTGCATTCAATTTTTTTTTGTTTTATGTCTAAATGTATTCTTTGGATATATAGAGGGCCCATAATGGAGACAGTTAAATAACTATGCCATTAGTTTGCAAACAGAAATGTTAACCGAGGCAGGATCCATTAATTTGTTGATAAGTGATTCACTGGATGAGTCCTTTGGCCTATTTATTAACAATCCTTAATTCATCCTTCCTGAAGCACAAATTGAGTTCTTAAAACATAAGCTAACATGTGTACACCTCATTGTATTTACTAGAATAGAAGCTCTTAACATCTGATATTCTTTTATTTGACAATATTTAGGGAGTGCCAGCTGCATGCTTGGTTCCAGGGATATAGCAGTGGGCAAGACACACGAGGTCCCTGCCCTCAGGGAGCATATCTTATAACAGCAGGGAGGTAGACAATACATGTGCAGGTAAATGGTGTTTTTTTCAGACAGTGACAAGAGCAAAGGGATAGAGAGTGACCGGAGGAGGAGCGGTTTTACATCGTCTGCAGTGGCTGGGTAGGGTGCCTGGCACAGGCTGGTTCCTTGGGAAGACAACTCTGAGATGGGAATTACCATATAGGGAGTTTATCGTGGAGCTCTTTTTGGATCAGCACCCATGGGGGAGTATAGGCAACAGGATTTGGAAGAGGGAGAAGTTTGCTGTTACATAGTCGCAGCAAAGCCTCAGCCTCCAAAGCCACGGGGAACTTTGGAGCGGGGGTAGCTCTGCTGAGTACCCTGAGCTGGAGCTAGAGGGCTGGCCTTTAGACCCTCTTAGTGGCCAGAATTGTACATGGCTGCCTTGGGTGGGGGGGTCGCGGATGAGGGCAATCTGTGAGAGGCCCCAGCTGTGAGTTGTCGGCTGCCAACGCTCCCAGCAGCTACAGGAACGGGAACGATGCCTTAGTCCCGAAAGGGGGGGATGGAGTGACACATCACAGCACCCACTATTGCCCCTCTGTGCCTGTGACATTTAAGCTGGGACCGGATGATGCGATCCCATTTAATCCTGGGCTTGATATTGTGACTTATCCCCATTTGGCCTCTTAGAAGCTCAGAGAGGTAAAGTGACTTGCTCCAAGTCACAAAGCTAATAGAAAGGACCCCTTGGGGTCTCCTAGTCCAGGGCTTTTTCTATGACCTGACAGTGTGTTGTTCCATTTATGCCTGTACTTGCGAGAGTGCAGTCGGTATGGATTTCTGTAAACGCTTTCATAAAGGTCTTGGGTACGCTGCCAGCAGGATATAGGGTAGGGCTCTGTGCATTTCCCTGGAAAGTGTAATGATAGGGCAGGCCCATAAGGCCATGTTTACAGATTTGTTCAGATACATGATTAGACCTATTTCTGCAAAATGGATATTCAGAATTTAAAAAAGTTTTCAAATAACATGCTTAGTTAGTTAAAACTTAGTTAAAAGAAAAACAAGTGGAACAAACATCATTAGATGTTACTTGCTCCAAAAGTCAAAAAGCTAATCACAGCCATGCCAAACATCTGCAAGTATTTTTAGCCTTTGAATCCTGTAATCTTTCTTCGGTTTCAAGTATGAGCAGAGAGTACCGGGTGTTACAGCTTTTATTGTCAATATCGTCAATTGCTCAAAGTTTGTTCCTTGCCTGGCTTTCAACCTGTGACCCGTTCAGCCCATCTCCTGTCTAGGCTGGGCTGCAGTCAGACAATGTCTTAAATGTCATGACCCTTTGCAGTTTTTAACGTGCTTTTGTGTAAATTATTTCATCCAGTCCTTGTCAAAACACTGGGAGATGTGGATCTTTCTTCCCCTTTCACTGATAAAAAGACTGAAACCCCGAGAAGTTAAGTGACAGAGATGCATAACGTGAACTGTTGGGTTATAAGACCGCACGTTCTTCCTATTATCTTTCTGCCCACAAAGCTCTGAGCTGGGATTCTGGGGGAGTGGGAATGGGAATCTAAAAGAAAAAAGGAAGACACAGGAATGAGCAGAGAACAGATTAGTGTGCTTAATTATCTGGGCAAGTCATGTAACTTCCTTAGGCCTTGGCTTTCTCATTGGAGAAGTAACAGAATAGAACTTGATTCTTTGCAGGACTTTTCTTGACTCTAAGCTTCTCTGGTGTTAAGGAAAAGAAAAGGAAAAAAAAAGATCAACACAATCAGTCAGCAACAACACAAAGAACAACAACGCTGCCCCAGGTCTGTGGCCATAACCACACCTGTACAACGATGATTCCTTTCGGATTTTTCGCATTTGGTGGAGTGCCTTCATTTTGAACACTGCT
This sequence comes from Leptonychotes weddellii, assembly GCF_054177405.1. NCBI lineage: Eukaryota > Metazoa > Chordata > Mammalia > Carnivora > Phocidae > Leptonychotes > Leptonychotes weddellii. Next base: position 79,358,383 of record NC_138379.1, on the reverse strand, counting down.
CAGGTAGTTGCTGATTTCCTGGTACCAATGTCATTGTTTTACACATAATGGTGAACAGACTGAAGAGATCAAATTAAATCCACTTCCACTTTAGGATAGGAAATTTGTTTGGAACAATCAAGAGGGTTTGGAGCAGTAAGCATGGGTTTTCAATTGCCATCAAATGGTAAATTGCTTAATGTCAATTGGCATTAAGTGGACTGATTTGTACCCAATTAATATACGGTGGTTGGAAAGGAAGGAAACAATTTCATTTAGCTAGATCGTTCTTCCCTGGGTTCTTCCTGCATGGAGCTCCAAGCAGTTTGCAGACATTCTTTTTTATTCCGTAAATCCCCTACCCCTGTGAGCCACATCCTCCCTTGCTGGGAAGGATGTGGCCTTGGAGAAGCTCACTTTAAGTTTTTTCATGCTCCAGAGTCCCATTTAAGGAATGGCTACTGCAGGGCCCCCCTGAGGCAGCACAACATCAGTGGTGTAAATGAGTTAATGCAGCTTGCAGAGCATTTCATTGCCAACCAGAGCTCGGTTTTGGCCCCAGAGAAAGCTGGCCTACTGGCCACGAGGCTGAATTATGGGGCCAAGCCCCTCCCAGCATTTGCTTGGAAGACTTCTGCTGGAGAATCCAAGGGATCAAAATAGTGCTAGCCGTGACAAGTCAGATGCATGAAGACTCAGGGTCTCCGCAAGATCTGAACCCCCCCATCCCCCCAGCTTTGACAAACAACCACAGAAGAAACACAGGTCACCCAGTCACTGCCCGCTGAAATGTGGGCACACAGAAGCTCGGCTACATCCATGCTCCAGAGACTCCCCAGATGAGAAAAAGCCATGTGAGCCCACACTGGCCAATTGGAGCTGGATGAAGAACGATAGTAGTCTCATTTTCACATCCATAGATTTTATGCTCCCTTTGGTCAGGAATTTACATTTATATAGACTCTTTCAAACTCTGGGTTCTAAAATGGCTTTGCTGGTTTATATGTACGGGGCACCACTTTGTATCAGCAGTTGGCTCTGTATGTATAAACAGAACCTAACCATCTGTATTTAAACAAAAGCATGTGGCTCAGTTTTAACTTGGTCATTTTAAGCCATACCATACTTGGATGAATTCCTCCGAGTGTTTTTTTTTTTTTTTTAAGGGCACATAAATGTGTATGGTGCTGCTGGAGGAACCCGTTAGTCTGATTCCATTTTGATGCAAGGTGGTTCTGTAGCTGTCCTTCCTCCATGATTTATGTGTGAACATAAAAAGATGCAATATGACTGAGAAAAATGCAGGCAATGACTCTCTCCTTCAACCTAAACCCAAAAGGCATTTCCCGCTCTTTTCCATGACTTTGTTCAAAGAAACCCCTGAAGAGAAAAAGAATGTACATGAAAATCACTTAGCCAGTTGCCAGGCTCCATCCATAAGGGTGCTCATGTCTGCCGTTACTATGGAGACAGGCAGCGTCTCGTAGCAGAAAGATTTCTACATCTAGAGTCAGAAGGCCTAGGCTGGAGCCAAATCGGTGCAAGATAGGAGCAGAGAGATCTTAGTTTCCAAATTTAAGTGGAGATATACCGATTCTGTTTGCTCAAGACAGTTGTTGAGGAGGGATGGACATCTGCCTGGGGCATCAGTCATCAATGACCACCAAGGGTTGATTTGGCTGTTTGGTTGGCTAGACGGAGGTCTGGAGGTCTCTACCCCTTTCTGGCTCTGTTGGAGAGAATGGCTTTTCCAAACAGAAGAGGACTGTTCTTGGGTCACAGTTATGGGGACAGATGGAAGACCCCTAACTAGGATTGTTGCAAGGACTGAATATGATAGTGTATACAAAAGAGACTTCTTACCTCTGAGAGTCATATGAATGTGTACAAATCCTTGTGCAGGAACCCGCTGGGGCTCTGTTTCTCCTGGAGTGTAATACCCAAGACCGCTAGTGTGTCTAGCTACTGAACCCAAGATGTCACTCTACAAAACTTGAAGGATCCCTGGAAACATGAATTAGTGCTCTTCACAGCCTCTCTTGCATTAGACTTCTTCACACACGTGCCGTCCTGTCCCTTAGAGAGTTTCTCGATCTTGGCACTGTTGACATTTTAGATCAGATAATTCTTTGTAGTTAGAGACTGTCCCATGCACTGTAGGATGTTTAGCACATCCCTGGCCTCTACCCACTAGGACCCAGCAGCATCTATCCCTAGTGGGACAATCAGAAATGTCTCCAGACATTGCCAAATGTACCCTGGGGGGCAAAAATCACTCTGGGCTGAGAACCACTGAGTTAGACTGTGAGATCCGTGGCAACGAGTTTTATGATTTTTTTTAAAAGATTTTATTTATTTATTAGAGAGAGAGAGAAAGAGATTGGGAGAGGGAGCAGAGGGAGAGTGTCAAGCAGACTCTGTGATGAGCACGGAGCCTGATGTGAGGCTCAATCCCATGATCCTGAGATCATGACCTGAGCCAAAATCAAGAGTCAGACACTTAACTGACTGAGCCACCCAGGAGCCCCTATTCTTTATTATATTTTTATAAGTTGTATCCTTGCACCAAGTGACATAGTATCCAGCCCTAGTAAGTGCTCAATAAAAAGTAGTCGACCAAATTTCAAACTGAAAGAAGTAGCAAAGTTTCACTTGGGGATGAGAGCCACCTCCTGCCAACTTTTCAGCCTCAGTTAAAGAGGCCACACTGAAAAGCAGATGAAGCATGTTATGGTGTTAAGCAGTCCAAGGTCAATGGGGAAACACTTATCAGCAATGAATGTATGTTCACAGCATCACTTGATATGGATTTAGAAGTAATTGAAACTATCTTAGATTGCCATAGGGTACCCAAGCCCTCTGAAATTTAGGGAGCTGGGGATTTATTTATACCTGTCTGTTCATTGTTATTACCCACCCTCCCCCCTTTCCTCCATCCTCTTTAGCTAGAGATGTGCTCACCATATAATTCTCTAGTCGGTTTTGGGTTCTCGACCTTTTCATATCGCAGGTTTTTTGCAGGGTCTCTGACAAACCTAGAGGGAATTGTCAATGTGCTGGTGACCAGACCAAATTGTGCTTGCAGACACAGGGAGGAAGAGCTAGGGAGGTGTTAGGTGGTTTCAGTCACTGGTTCTAGCCAGTAGGGGGCTGCTGACTTGGGGTGTTCCAGGGGGCCTGTATCTTCCGTGATTTTATTTTATTTTTAAAGATTTTATTTATTTTTTGACAGAGAGAGAGACAGCGAGAGAGGGAACACAAGCAGGGGGAGTGGGAGAGGGAGAAGCAGGCTTCCTGCCGAGCAAGGAGCCTGATGTGGGGCTTGATCCCAGGACCCTGGGATCATGACCTGAGTCAAAGGCAGACGCCTAACGACTGAGCCGTCCAGGCGCCCCTCTTCTGCAATTAGTGGGTAGACAGCAGAACAGTTTCCAGAGGTTCTAGACCATGGGCATATCCTCTGGGAGTGCAAAGCGGCCTTTGGAGCACTCTTCCCCTTGGAAGGCAGTGACCTTTCTCCAGGTGGTTCTTTAGCTACAGCAGAATGTGTCTGCTCTGCTCTCCCTCACAGTGAAATGCCTTGAAATAGTGACTGAAATGAGGTGTTCCAATTCCATCTGTCTCACTTTCTCTTGAACACACCACACTCAGGATTTTACCCCCATCACTTGACAGAAAATTGTTCTTGTCAAGGTCACCATGACCTGCCAGTTACTAAATGCATGGTCAATTTGCATCCCCACCCCACTTGATCTATCAGCAACATTTGACCCAGGTGACCATCTGTCTTCTTTGAACTGCTTTCTTCTCTTGGCTCCGAGGACACCATACTCCCCTGGCTCCCTCCTCACCCCTTCCCAAGGCAGTTCCTTCTAGTGATTATTGCTGGTCCTGCCTCCTCTTCTCTCTTTTATACACTAGTCTAGTGGCATTAAATATGGCTATAGATTGACCTGAGTACCCCCAAACTTCATATATTGAACTCTAACCCCCAATGAGAACGTATTTGGAGATGAGGCATTTGGGAGGTGATTAGGTTACAATGAGGTCATGAGGGTGAGATTCTCTTGATGGAATTAGTGCCTTTCTAAGAACAGACACCAGAGAGCTGGTTTCTTCTCTCTCCCTCTGCCACGTGAGGACAGAGAAATAAGGCGACTGTCTCCAAGCTGAGAAGAGAGCCCTCACCATGGAACTGAGTTGGCCGGCACCTTGATCTTGGACTTCCCAGCCTCCAGAACTGTGGGAAATAAATTCCTGTTGTTTAAGCCACCCGTCTATGGTATTTTATCATGGCAGCCCAAACAGACTAATAAAAATACTAATTGCTGGCAACTCATGGATTTCTGTATCGAGCCTGCATATCTTTCCAGAATGCCAGTCTCAGCTGCCTAATTGCCCACTCAACATCTCTGCTTGGATGACTAATCAGTATCCCAAATTAGCATACCTCAAAAGGAACTCCCTCACTCCAAACCTACTACTACAATCTACTCCACCTCAGTGAATGACAACTCTATTTTTCTGGTCGATTGGGCTAAGAAACTTGGAGTTCTTTCTCTCAGACTTCATATCCAATCCTTCAGCAAAACCTCTAGCTCTGCCTTCAGATATACATCCTAGACCCAAAGACATCTTCCTACCCTCACCACTCACTGCCTTAGTTCAAGCCACCAGCATCCTGGATTAGTGTAGTGCCTCCGAATGGGCTCTAGTGCCTACAGACTTGTCCACCACTCCTGCCTTCTCCCGTCTGTTTTTAGCATAGCTGCTAACTCACATGGCGGTTCAGCTGCCCATTCTCCAAAAGCATCCATCTTAGAGTAACATCCAAATCTTACTGCTGCCTAAGTTCCTTCATCTGACCCACTGCTGTTGCTCTGAGCTCACCTCTTGCCACTTGTCCCAACCTTATCCCTGTTTCATCCTATCCTGCTACACTGTGTTCCTTGTTATTCTCTTCCTCAAACACCAGGATTCTCCTGCTTCAGAGCCTTTGCACATGCTGTTCCTTTTGTCTGGAATACTTTCCCCTTAGATATTTGCACGGCTCACCTACCTTCATCAAGCCAAACAGTCATTTCCTCCAAACGGCCTTCCCTCACCACCCATCCTATCTAAAATACTATCCCCCTCACCATGCTCATTTATTTCCTCTATATCACTGAATCATGTTTGCTATCTGTTTACTTTCTTATCCTGTTCCTCCTCGAGAATGTAAACTCCCTGAGTTTAAGAAGCCTTGTCCCACTGCTACAACCCTAACCCTGTAACAGCTTCTAGCCCACAGTTGGTGCTCAGTAATATTTGTAGAGAGAAGGAATGAATCTATGCCTGCAACTACCAAGAGCCAACATGATAAAGCAGGCTTTGTCAATAATTTCCTGGAAGATTTTAGGTTATTGATGCTTTTTTATTTGACCTTCAAAATGAGATTGCACATGCCACTGTTTCTTTCCAGTGTAAAATGTAATTTTTTTTTTTTTTTTTTTTTAGTTGAAAATGAGAGATTTAAGTTTGGTGAACATTTCGGTCTCTAGCATTCTGCGAACGGGTTAATGGGCCAAGGTGTCCTTTGATTATGTTCAGTTGAATTCAACAAACATTGATTGTTCCCCACCACATCCCAGGCTCTGTGGGAGACAGAAATACAGATTGCTTAGGTAGAATCCTGCCCTCAAGATGCTCACAGCTGTCTAGGGACACAGAATACAGACTACCATTCACTTTTTCAAAATTTAAAAATTTTGATAAATAGTACCAGGTTTTGGGGGGCACCTGGGTGGCCCATTCGGTGAAGCATCTGACTTCAGCTCAGGTCATGATCTCATATTTCTGTTGGCTCCCTGCTCAGCAGGGAGTCTGCTTGTCCCTCTGCCCCTCCCCCTGCTCATGTTCTCTCTCTCTCTCTCAAACAAATAAGTACAATCTTTAAAAAAAACACAAAACCTTAAAATATAGTACCAGGTTTCTATTCCCATCAGGAGGTTGAAGTCCAATGAGAACATTAATGTCCGCAGGCAGATTACATGTCAAACTTCCTCTAAAGGGAAATGCCAGGACCAGATAGATTCATGTGGTCCAAAGAGCACAGCATCGATAAACGCCGCAAGGGAGATGAAAACAAAGTGTTGTGGGTGATCTGAAAAGGGAACAGTCACATCTCTTGGGGGATATTATGGACGGCTTCATGAGAACGAGCACTGCTGAGCTTGGCAGGTAGGGAAGCGGGGCAGTGAAAGCCAGGAGCGCCTCCACACAGAGGAAAGAGGCACTTGAGGACAGGTGTGCAATGGGAGACTCTGGGACTTTTTCTAGAAATGGTGATGGCCAGACGTGACTAAAGCATGGAGCAGAAACAGGGGAGTAGCTGGCATTCGGGATGGAGGACAACCCAAATCATGGTTAGTAATAATATTTTTTTCAAAAGTAACAGGATTGGGAAACAAGAGCCCTGTTTTTGTGACAATAGCAAAAATGATACTTCAGATCTGATTGTTCTCACTTGCTTGTTTGTGCAAAGGGTTTTGGACTCCTCAAAGAGGACTAATTTATTTACAACTTTTTGGTGTATTTCCATGTCTCTTTAAATCTTTGAGAATTGATAATCCATGCAGCATCTATAAAGACTCTCTATTCACCACCTACCAGAACAACCTATTACTCTCCCTTGATGGATAACAGAGTTTACTGTAAGTGCCTTTTCATGACGGTGATAGAATTTCTCCCATTCTTTCACTTTTCCCATAAAGCCCACATCTGCTGACCTCCAGGGTTTGATAAAAGGTCTCTCTCATTAGCTCATGCAGCTCAAGCTCTGTCTGAACAGGATTCCAGTAAGAATGGCTACAGACTGAATAACGGTCTGTCTTTCCAAATACCAGGGACTCAAACGCTTAGAGCAGACCACATTTTAGTAGTTGGACATGGAATATACACCAAGAATAATTATAAACTATTATGGCCCCAAATGCAGACCATTATGACAAGAATTCAGAGATCTGGTCTCCTGAATAAACCACAGCGGACATTTACCTATATCCACAGTCCATTTAATACATTTTTACTACAATGTGGGTCACAAAACAAAGCTCAGGGAAGGATTCACAAAGTATTTCTGAGCTGGAAAACATACATGGTTATTTGGTTGAATTGTCCCCTTTTATAAACAAGAAAGTTGAGGTCAGAAGAGGTTACAGCTTCGAACTCGAGTTACAGCATTGAATTCATACCTGGGACTGCAATTCTTCCCACAGGGAAGGTGATCACCTCTCAGTGACCATCTGTGGGAGAATCTCCTCATGGGCTGGTCTTTGGATCTCATGCTCTTTAAGGGCCCCTCTACCTGCTACCCTCTACTTTTCTGCTAGACCTTCACCTTCACTGCCTTAGTAGGCTGTGCCTTAGGTAGGGGCTTTAGCACCAGCTCAGGTCCCCAGGCTACAGGTGAGCATTATGAGTACAGGGAGCTTATCTGTCTATATTCTGTGTTTTTGCACTATGCCTGATGCCTCATCCGAACTCAATGTATCTTAGTTACCTTCCTTTCTACTGTGGAATATACTCGTTCAATTGAACTGATATGGTTGGGGAAGAGGGTGGATATTTGATGGAGGGAGGTTGTCAGTGACTTTGTAATCCACCAAGTAGGAGGGGGTTGGAGAGAAAAGAAATGTAAGGAGGGGATGGGAGAGTAAAGGAAAAGAAAGACAAAGGATGGGGAAAAGTCAGGAAAAGATCACATTTAAAAGCACAAAACTGGTTCCTGTTTAAATGCAGACATGAATCCAGGGTGTGTCACATGCCTTCAGCCTGCGCAAGTGGTTATGCAAATTAATTGAAAAGAGGGAGGAAAGAAGAGGGGACGGGGAGATGAGTCCACATTGCAATGCTCCCAAAGATCCCTTAGAGCGGCTTCCTTCCCCACCTCAGTGTGGGGAGGAGGGTATGGATCCTGTTCGTGCTGTTGCTGCAGGAAAAAGGAGGCATTAGCTTTGTGTAATCACAGGGAGGCAGTTCTCACTGCAGAACCAGGTGGTGGTCTTATCGCCCCTACAGTGCAGTGGTGGTGGTGGGGGGGGGGGTCAGCTCCCATCTCCCATGATATTAGCTCAGCAAGCATTCAGGAGACTCCATTGGCCACTGTTCGCTCACTTTCCCGTGGACACCCCTCAAAGGTACTAATTCCATCACCAACCATGCCTGAGCCGTGGGGTCAGCCCAGATGCTCCACCTGCCTCCAAGAAGCAGGGGCCCGTTGGCCATGGGATTTCCCTCCTTTAGCGGGTGCTTTGGAGGGAGTCCGAGAGCCGGTAATCTTGGATACAAGCTGGCGGGGCTGCAGTACAGCTTGTGCTGGGGCTTTTCCCCTGCTTTCTTTCCAAGTGAGCTCCATGGAGCCTGGACAAGTTGGGACTGGGGCCCAGACACCAGGGATGCTTGGGGAGTGAACCCTTCCGAGTCCTTGACGTCATACCAGGCTAGAGCGGCCTGCTGCGTGCAGGAAATATTGAACATTCTGAGTCTTAAAGAGGGAACCTGGAACAGTTCCAAGATTACACTTAATACATCTGCTGGGAGCTACAGAGAAGGGAGACTGGGAGAATCTGTGAAAATAACCCTTGCAGAGCCGGGCAAGCACACAGCATCAGGATGGCGCAGGTAATGAGTCAGAATAAAAAGCATCCCTTACCTCAGGTAGCAGGTACAGGTTCCAAAGCTCATTCATACGCACGCTCTCTTTGTTCATCCTTGTGGTTCTGGGAGGTAGGCAGGGAATGTGATTTTAGGTAAACTACTAGATTATGCATCTGTATGTTTCCCACAGCACTTAACCTAGCAGGTTGCCCAGTAAATGGCAAGTAAAGAAATGGGTGGATGAGTGGACAGACTTGCATTTTGCAGGTGAGAAGCTCATTCAGAATAGTTAAGTTATTGGTGAAGCATTCAACATGGGGCACTTACTACATGCCAGGCAACCGTGCTAGACCCTGGGAAGACACAGTCCCCTTGCTTGAGGAGCTCACCATCCAGAGAGCGAGGTGGCCGGAAGTGATTATATGGTCTGATACGTATTCTATTTGAGGTGATCACAGAAGGCTCTGGAAGACAGAAATGAGAGAGACTGGCCAAAGGGTCCTGCCCAATGTAGGAAGAAGTAGCAATAAAACTACTATCCCGGTGTTCAGACCTATCCTTCCTTTGTTTTCCCTCTCCCCTGATCAGGGAAGTTTCTCTCCTGTTTTTCTCATCCGCACATCTACCCTTGACTCATTCTATCATCTTCGGGACTTTATCTTTCAGCTTTAGGCTATATTACTGTTTTGATTAAACGATTCCATGGGAAAGACTGTTCTGTGAATAAGGGATAAGAGAGTAAGCTTACATGCAAGTGACAGGGAATACAGAGGTGGGAACTTGAGGACTCTGAGCCATCTAGGGGTTTGTGTGGGACAAGAAGGCGATGAGGGAGAGGGAAATAAGAAGAGATCAAGGATTATTTAAAGGAAGCACTGCCTTTGCAATTTTGCTTTCCTCCCACTAGCACATCCCTACATCAACATAAACGCACCATATATATATACATGCATATATATGTGTGTGTGTGTAAGTCTATGTATGCACACACACATGCACCAGCATCGTGTTTAAACCTGTCACCAAAATGGCATGCAAAGTTTCTGCCAGCCCTTCTTAAATTAAACAATTCTGTTGTGATGTATGCCCGATGTTTGTGAGCATGAGGCTTCATGTAGCCTGACAGCTGTGGGTTTCAAATTTTATTAAACTTCGGCCTTGTTCAGTCCGATTTCTTTATCTAATTGCCTTGGGCCACAGGGCCTACCACCTTGGCCACATGCAAAGATATAAATTTTACCATGTAATTGAGGGAAAGTAATAAACTAATGTATAATAAATAGCAAAGAATTTTGATGAATTCTGTCCTTGTGGAAGAAACGCTCATCAAAATAATTATTACATGATACATGCTTACATTATTTACAAGGTACATGCATCCTCTCCTTTCTCCAAATGCTGCTGGGCATTTGGATATAATCACCAGAAATCCAGGCATTTCCAAACGGCCACGTGTGTGTTGACGTGCAGCCCAAACATCTGGGTTGTTGACTGAGAAATGTGATTTTCTGCAGACCACTGAGTTCCAGGGACCCACAACCTGTGTTTAAGTCCCTCCTTCTGAGAAGAAGCTGTGATTCTTCTGTGTAATTCAGCTCTCTGCTTCATGTCTCCAGAGTGCCCTACATGTGAGTTCACTTGTCTATCTCTCCCCACAGGAATGGGAGCACTTTGAGGAAAGTGATGAATCTTATTCATCTTTTTTACTCCCAGACATTTGTTGAATGAATGAATGAATGAATGAATGAATGAATGAAGTGCCTACCGTGCACTTCTCCACTTGTACATCCAATGCAGTGCCTTGCGGAGAGGAGACAAATATTGAATGAGCGTCTCTGTTCCTGGGCAGAGAGATTCACATCAGCTGTGTTACGTTACACAGATTTTTGTTTAAGCATCTCAAAGCCTGCAGGGTCATTTTTACCCTGCTCCTCTAGCCCAAGGGAGAAAATAGATAAAAATAATGAAGAACTTGCAGCGCCAGGAGGAGGATGAATTCCCCGCGTTCACTGGGGGAATGAAGCCCAGAACCCCACGGCTTGGATTTCACTTTCCTCTGCTCTTTCCCTCCTGCAAATGTGCCTCCCTCGGCCTTTCTCTTCACATTAGAAGTTGGCCGAGTATATATATTACGGGGTCTCTCTATGTAAATCCACATTCCATAAATCCCAAAGCTTTTCTTCTGTTTCAGAGCAAGAGGCCGAACAAGATATACGTTTTTGTTTTTTTTTTTGTAAGCAACAAATGGCTTTTTTATCGATTTGCCTCTTCTTCTAACAGCAGGTTTGTCTTTGTACAGACTTCAGGACTCTGTGGTACCTCTCTCCCTGTCTCTCTGTCTCTCGCCCCACCTCTTGGACCCTCTCTCTGGCAAGGCCCTTCCTTAAGTTCAGAGACTCTAATTGTTTACTATCCTCCCTCTCTCCCTTCCCGCAGATTTCTCTGACCTCGGCTGTGCTCCTAAGCCCCCAGCTTCTCCAGAGTTTTGTACTTCGCATCTGTCGTGGCTAGAATTTTATGGCCCTAATCAGATTTTGCTGTTTTTCTCCACACCGTGTCCCTTCCCCATCCATTCTGCCCTTTTGACTCTTCTCCCCCGACCCTCACCTTCATGGTGCATGGGCCTATTAAATGGTGTCCAGTCCAATTTCTGGCACCCAATAAATCTAAATTTTCAAGCTTGGGAAGCCAGGCTCACCCAGTGGCACCCAGATAAATGAGTCTTCCATGAGAAACCTACACTGGTCATTACTCAAGACTCTCCAGAAACCCCAACACAGGTTTCCTGCCTGGGAAAGTCAAAGTGCCCCTTTCCTCCCTCACGCCCTGAAAAAGAAAACGCCCCCACAGCGCGCGAAGACTTGTCTTCATCCCTGCGCAAGGATGCTTCGGATGGTTCCCAGCCTCCCAGCCCCAGAGCCCGGCCGCTCCCGCATCATCCACAGCATCGGCGGCTTTGAAATGAGACTTAATATCCCGCACACGCGCCTGCACTGTTCAGCTCGCCGGGGCTCCGAGTGTGGAGCGGAACAAAGAGTCTCCGTGCAGACGTTTCATTGTTTGCAACCAGCACCACCGACCAGGGCTTCCCTCCCCAGCCCGCTCGGTGCCGCATCTCTCGCCTTTTTTTTGGGGGGGTGGGTAGTGTACTGTTTCAACACCTGAAATCTACTCTCCACCTGATGGACAAGGGCCTCCACGTGGTCTCATGGGGGGAGGAAGAGGGCGGTGGGGGCCGGAGGCATTTGTAGGCAGCTTAGCATCCTGGAAAACTGGGGGAAGGGGTTGCCCAGAGCTAGGGCTGGCGAGGGGGCAACAGGGGTTACGATCTGTGCTTCACTCACAGACCTGGGGACGGTGGTCTGCTCTTGGGAACTTGGGCGCTATTTGTATTTACTTATTTGTTATTTTGACTTGTGAAATTACCCCCTTTCACTCTGCCAACCTTCTGCTTCTGCACAATAAAAATTAATTACAATGAATTAGAACCTTTATAAACCACCCTCAGCAGTACAATGGCTTGGAGACAGCCCCTCCTCTGTCCTCTCACTGGTCTATGGCTTAAAATCCCATTAGAAGAGCAATTCTAGAAGGCAAATGTCTCTAAAATAAAGTACCTGCGTTTGGCTTCTATGGAATAAATCTGGGAACTAATCGGATGCTGTCATGGTTGGTTTCATGTGTCAGCTTGCCTAGGCTATGGTACCCAGTGACTTAATCAAGCACTAATCCAGGTGTTAACCTGGTGATGTTTGGTAAATGTGGTTAAGGGGGACAGTTGATTGACTAAGCAGATTGCCCTGAATAATGTAGGTGGGCCTCATCCAATCAGTTGAAAGTCTTAAGAGCAGAAACTGAGGTCTCCCAGAGAAGAAAAAAATTCTGCCTTGAGACTGCAGCATCCACTTTTGCCTGGGTTTCCAGCCTGCTGGTCTGCCCGACGCATTTCAGATTTGCCAGCTCCGACAATTCCTTGAAATGGATCTCTTCCTATGAAAATAAATACCTCTGCCTCGATATCTCTACCTATGTATTGTTGACTTTACCTCTCCAGAGAACCCTGCCTGATTTGTGCAGAAATCTTATACTGAATTTGAATTGTTCATTGTGTAAGTAACTCCTGGGAGGATGACCTCTCTTCTTTCTTTCTCTAGCACAAAGCCCTGTGTTGTGCACAGGGGAGGAGCTTAGTAAATGTCCACTGAAGTGACTGGAAACCCAAAGAAGCCCCATGTTTTTCTCAACTTCTGTCACTGCATTTTCAGCTCATGAAAGTATTTGCTCCTTCTTATCCCCGCAGGACTAATCAACCCTACTTGGGGCTCCAACTCGTCTCAGGACTTTCCCATGACATTGTAAATTACTGATGCTCTCCCCACTTCTGCCTTTAAACTCTACTGAACAAGCTACATCTCCCCCAAAAGCCTCACTGCAGAGAGTCCAGGCACTTAACTTACCCTGGCCTCCTCAACATAAACGTACATGGTTTATGTTAGTGGTGCTTTGCTGTGCCTGCCATGCTAAGATGATGTTCTCCCTTTCTTATTAGCTGGTGGGCCCTCTGGGGCAATCCTAGGCTCTGATGTCGTGGAACATTTATGGTCTTTGGAATCAGCCAGACCTAGCTTGAGACCTGGCTTTTTTGAAACCTGATGAAATCATATAACTTTTATGAACCTTCCTTATTAGTAAAATGGGGGTTAAATGACTCATAGGAAAATGTGAGGGATAAATTAAGCAAATAGTTAGTTATCAATTATTTTTTTTAACTTTACAGTAAAACACTCATATTTCCCCAAGTGAAATTCTCTGTGGAATGGCAAAACACAAGGCAGATGAGAACTACCATGGTTGGCTCTAAGGAAACCCTCCTTCTTGTGTGCTAAAACTCCTGTCTTCCCTCCTGTTCAAGGACATGCCTTTAGCAATTCTCCTCCGTCTCCTACATCCACCTGTAACACTGCTCTACTGGATCATTCCTGCCAGCCTGAAAACATGGTGGACGGGTCTCCATCTTTCTACCAAACAGCCAACCGAAGCCATCTTCCTTCACCCTATATCCCCAGCAATTACTACCCCATCCTGTCTTCTTCTCTACTGTAAAACTCACTCACAGAATTGTCTCCATAATCTCTCCTCCTGTTCTCTCTTGAACCCACTCCAGTTGGATCTTTGTTCCCATTACTCCACCATGGCTGTAGTCAAAGTTCCAAAAGACCTTCACACTTCCAGAAGTTACAGTTGATTCTCCATCACCATCTTGCTCGGTCTACCAGCAACATTGGGCACAGTTGGTCACACCTTCCCCTTGAAGTACTTGCTTCGCTCTCCCTGGGATACCACTCTCCCTAGGTTGTCCCCACCTCACTGGTAGCTCCTCCTCAATCTCTTTTGTGTGGTGCCTCTCATCTTTCTGACCTCTAAAGTTTTGAGTGCCCCAGAGCTCAGTTCTGAATTTCCACACACTTAGGGGAGGGAAGGAGGGTTTCATCTAATCCCATGGTTTAAAATACCATGTATATTCTGATAATTCCCCAATTTATATATCCATCTAGGCCCTCTCTCCTGAAAGCCAGACTCATAGCCAACTGCCTACTTAACGTCTCTGCTTGGATGTCTTAACAGACCTCTAAAATTCATCATGTCCAAAGCAAACTCCTGATTTCCCCCTGAAGTCTGCTATTCTGAAGTTTTTCCTATTTCAATAAATGACAATTGCATTCTACAGCATACTCCTCTCTAAAACCTTGGGATCATCTTTGGCATGTCATTTGTGAGCATGCTCTACAGCCAGCCAATCCAATGACAAATGCTAGAGGCTCTACTTTCAAAATACATTCCGAATCTAACCACTTCTCACCACGTGGACTGACAGAGTGAGTCTAGTCCAGTTCACTATCTTCTGTCACGTGGATTATTTTAACAGCCTCCTGATTGTCTCCTTATTTTCCCTTGCATTCAGCTATAGGTTATTTTCAACATACTATCCAGAGAGATCCTCCTAAAACATTAGTCTAATCATGTCTCTCTTCTGCTAAAATTCTCTGACAGCTTCCCATCTCACTCATAGTAAAAGGTAAAGTACCATTAAGGGCTCATGGCCCTACACTGTCTATCTCTAGCAGATTAAGGTGGAAGGTTAGTTTCTATCACGTTCCTTATGCCCCCACCGGGTGTGATCATCCGACTTCAGTCAGGATCTCCTTGCGATTCCTCAAACATGGTGAAATATACATGCACCTCAGGACCTTTGTGGATGCTCTTCCTTCCAACTGGAACATTTTTCTCCTGCATAAGCACACAAATCCCTCCTAGATATCCATAGGGATCCCTCTCTTCCGAGAAGAGAACTTCTCAGAGATCTGAACCTGATAACCCTGTATAAAAAGGAGTGCCTCTCTCATCTCTTTGTAGCCTCCTTACCCTGCTTTATTTTTTATAACACTTATCAATACCTGACATATTATATATTCCTTTGTTTTCTACTTACTGTCTATTCTAACAAAAATTGTAAGTTTGAGGCATCAGGAGCTTTGTCTCTTGTTCACTGTTGTATTTACTAGCACCAAATATAGGACATAGTAGATTCTCAGTAATTATCTGTTGAAAAAGTGAATGAATGAAATGAAATTGGTAGGCCAAGAGCCCCACTGTAACCTCCACTCCTTGGCTCTGAATCCATCCCCTGGAGCTCCAGAGATGGTCTCATCCCTAGAGAGCTATCCTGTCCCTTCTCTGGCCTTTGCTACTTGACCATAAACATCCCTGGTTCTTTCTACAGGTCTGTAAATAAGATGGTCATTCTGACAGCACATCTAAGTTTCCTCACACTCCACAATGTAGTTTGTCTGGATTTAGGGGTTTGGACACTTAAAATAAGTGAGTTCTTGTCTGACTATGTTCTGGTCCCTTTGGGCTTTCGTTCCACCATAGCCATATTGGCTCCACCCACCCATGTCTGAAGACCAGTTTGAAATTGCCACAGAGAAATTTGGACATAGAGCTGAAGTCACTTCAAATGGTAAAAGCGTAGAAGTGTCAAGATAGTATCTTACAGATTTGGGATCACTTGTTATTGCGCTCTAAGATCAGGATGAATCAATTGGGGGGGGATGTTGTAAGTGTACTTTGATTAGAAGTAGGTCACTGACAAACCCACCAGCAACAGTTTATTGGGGGAGAAGTTTATAGCCTATGCATATGACGGAAGCAAAAGTATTTCCTGTAAGATCTATTTAAAACTTAACGTGAATGGCAAACGGGGGCAGAAGATAGACAGCACATTCACGGGGAGCGGCTGAGGAGAGTTTAATGAAGGGGCTATTGATAAAGGTGTGGGAAGCTTAAGGAAAACCGACCAGAAGTGTTGAAGCAATCAGGGGGAAGCCAAAGGTGGGAATTGTGATCTTGGAGGCCTGAGGAGTCGTGGGGAGGGAGTCGTTCCTTTGCCTGGAGAGTGTAGCTAGCTTTAGGAGAAGGCTGCCTGAAGTGTGGCTCTCTCAAAGCTACTCAATGGGGAGAAAGCTAGGGGTGTGGGGGTGGGGTGAGGGGAATGGGATGGGGTGCAGAGATGGGGGGGTAAACACTTCCACCTAACTCACTGTTGCCTTCCCATCCACAGCTGGTGTTCTTTTGACAGTTCCCAAGTAGACAC
Source organism: Leptonychotes weddellii (assembly GCF_054177405.1). NCBI lineage: Eukaryota > Metazoa > Chordata > Mammalia > Carnivora > Phocidae > Leptonychotes > Leptonychotes weddellii. Next base: position 79,342,113 of record NC_138379.1, on the reverse strand, counting down.
TAGGGACTCAGGGAGCCACTGAGGTAGCCTAGAAAGGTCAGCCTCCCGGGGACCTGAGCAGAGTGCACAGGGATGGGAGGATGTGAAGGAGCCCATGGGGGAGATCCGACAGGGTTTGCTTAGGAATGAACAACTTTTGAAGAAGTGAGGGTTCTCCCCAGTAGTTTCCTGTGATGTCTGAAAGATCTAATAATATGTATGTATTTCATTCATTGTTTTAACGTTGGGGGTTTTTCTTTCTTTTTTTAGTGGTGGTGGTGGGGTTATGGACTTTCCCATTTGATTTGATTTTCTGCATTAAAATGACCTTGTACTGCTCTTTAAAAATGAATGCGAGACTGTATGATTCCATCTGTATGGTTTTAGGAACCGGCTAACCAGCGTATGGTGATAGAAGTGAAAATAGTTGTTACTTCTGGGAAGGGACAGAAGGGAACCTTTTTAGAAAATGTGTATCTTGAACTATGTGGTGGTTACAGAGGCATATATATATATATATATATATATATATATATATATATATGTAAAAATTCAATGAGCTGTAAACTTAAGATTTATGTATTTTTTGTATGTAAATTATACCTCCATAAAAAAAGGAAAAGAAAAAAAAAAGGAAAAGAAAAACAGTATGGTTACATCCTTGGAAACACAATGCTTGTATGCAATATTTTTTATGTGTTTATACAAACTACGTAAGCATTTATATGCCAGTCCTGTGCCTTCTCATCTGTTCTCTCTACTCTTATAACTGGTACTCAGTTTTTCGAGGGGTTTCGACTATCTCAGGGAAAGCTACAGACAATTACCCTCAGTTGAAAATAAACATAATAAAACTATAGAAGTCTAATTTTTGCAACTTGAGAGGGTTTTTTCTGTAGCTATTCACTTCTAATCACTCTCACCTAATAAATGAATAGAATAGCTAATGTGATTAGACTAATTCACTATTCATCAAGAATATTAAATGAATAGAATATTTTGCATTTCGCCAGTCACACATCTTGAGTATTTACCTGATATTACAATCAGACATGTGTTAGATTTTCTCTCTGCTTCTGGGCCATAGCTCATGGATAATTACAGTGTTTAATTAGCCCCACACAGCACTTGGCTCTCCGGTGTGGATGGAAATTACAGGATGTAGAAAGAACAAATCAAAGACTGTGAAGGAAAGTAGCCCTTTGCTATATTGCCCGGGAAGCATTAGCAGGGGCGATGGGCAGCACAGGGTGAATAGTGTTATTCCACTTGAATAGAAAAGAAGTTGCTTTTCATAAAGATTTTAAAAGTACATTTTTTTTTGAAATACAGCTAGTGAACATGAAATGGAAAAGAGGTAGAGAGTTTAATGTACTTAAAAAGAGGACTTTTTTTTTTCCTGACCATTCTTGACTAGCCCTTCCATTTGATGAAATAATAGGATCCTCAGTTGGTTGGGAGCTTCCTCTGAGCAAGGTGACTGTAGTCTCAGGCTATTGAACTGACTGTCAGAGGTTAAGGTGACTGTTTCACGGTCCCTAAGGCCTGCAAGTGCAATGAAACAGTTTGCTAGCTAAATGCCTAATTTCGCAATTAAAAGCACTAATTCGAATCAATCTGATCTCATTCCACACACATATAGTGAGCATCTTCTCTGGTAAGACGTGGTGCTAAGCGCTATGGAGGACAGAGAAGTCGCACAATACCATAGTCTCTAAGGTGGGGAACTGTGGGAGAGTGAGGGGTAAGAAGGCACACACGGATGGCCATCTGGGAGAGGGGGCTATAGGGTGCCTTTGGCGCATGATGTGGGGGAATCAAGAAATAGTTGATGATGAAGATGGTGTTTCAGATAGATCTGGTAGGATGGGTAGGATTTTGAGAAGTCGAGGTGAGGACAGCCCAGGCAGAGAACTATACAACCGAGATGTGGAGGTGGGAATCTAGTTTGGCTTGCAGAAAAAGGTGTAGGGAGGCAAAACAGCTTCTGGTTTCCATTGAGGCTGACTACACTTGACCCAGACTTACTCTATAGCCCTTGAAATGAAAGAAAATATATAGCTCATTTGAATATTTTTCTTCCATGAAGGTCTTCCTTTGTTCTCACTCTGATGTTATATGGGTGAATTTGCTCATTTTCTAAAGAGAGTTACAAGGTTATCCTAAGCCTTCTTTAATTCTACTAAAAAAAAAAAAAAGCACCATGTAGAGAAAAATCTATGTTCTCTGATGTGTAAGCTATTGGATATTTTTCACTTATTCAGCAAATACTCATTGAATACTTACTATGTTTCTGACACTCTAATTGAGGCTCTGGGACACAGCATTGAACTGACAAGTCCCCTTTGTCATGGAGCTTACATTTTAATATGGTGATGGGAAAGAAAGACATACACTGTATTACCTCATCTACCAGGAAGTGATAGTGCCACGAAGAAAATAAAACAGGGTACAGGAGGTAGGAAGTGAGTGGGTATCTGGAAGAAGAGCAACAGGAAGAGGAAGTGCAAAGGCCCTGTGGGCAGAACACACTTGGTGTGTAGGAGGGGTGTTGTGGTGAAATGGAGGGAGGGGTGCACAGCAGGTCGCGAGATGAGGGGACAGGGATCAGATCATGAAGTGAAGACTCTGACATTTTCTCTGGGCACATGTTCAGCGGAGGAGTGACAAGATATATTTGATGTTTTACAGGAAGCACTCCAGCTGCTGTGTAGACATGAGACTGGAGTGAGGAAGGGGGGAACAAAAATGGAAATTAATACGGCGGTTAGGTGTCTACTGTAAAAACTCAGGCAAGGGAGCTTACTAGCTGTGGAGGCAAGCAGTTGCCAGACTCTGCACATATTTTGAAGGTAAAGCCAAGAAACTTTACTGATGAATTGGGTCTGGGGTATGTGAGAGAAAGAAGAGTTAGAGAATGGAAGAGTTGCCATTTCCTGAACCGAGGAAGACTTGAAGAGGAATAGTTCGGGGAAGGGTTAGAATCGAGTTATTGTGAGAAACATCAAGTTTGACATTCCTATCGGACGGCAAGTGGAGATACTGAGGAAGCAGTTGGGTATGTGAGTCAGGCATTCAGGGGGGAGATTTGAGGCAGAGATAAATTAGGGAGCCATTGTGTGTAGGTGGTACTCAGGCCCTTGGGTGGGGTGAAAGCTCTAGGGAATGCTGTGGATAAAGAGGCTAGAGTCCTGGGAAACTGCAGCATTTAGGGGCTGGGGGATGAAAAGGAACTGACACAGTAGTTAAAGGTTAGAGAAACAGTGGCTTTCAGAGGACAAATCAAGAGCATTTTGGGGCACCAATGTGGTGCAGTCAGTTAAGTGTCTGGCTCTTGGTTTCAGCTCTGGTTGTGATCTCAAGGTCGTGAGATCAAGCCCTGTGCGTTGGGCTCTGCACTGGGCATGGAGTCTGCTTGAGATTCTCTCCCTCCCTCTCTCTCAAATAAATAAACAAATCTTAAAGGAAAAAAAAAAAAGAGTGTTTCAAGTAGGAGGGCAGAGTCATCTCTCGGAAAGAAAAAGAGACTCTCTTTATCTATACTACGTGCCACACAAACAGAGTATGCTGTTGCTAAGTGTGGCAGGCAGAATTCTATGATGCCCCCCTCCCATTTCTCATGCCCCATGTATGCACGCCCTGTGTAATCCCCAGTACTGTGAATATGTTGAATCTTACTGCAGTGATTTACTGTACGACAGTTGATGGACCTGACCGAATCGCGTCAGCCCCTGAAAAGCAGAGTCATCTCCAGCTGGTTGCAAAAGAGGCAGTCGGAGAGACAGATGCCGACTATTCTGGAAGAAAGCAAACTCCACGTGGTGAATGGCCGATGGGGGCGCATGGCAGGAACCTGGAGGAGCCTCGGGGAATGGAGAGCAGTCCTCAGCTGACAGCAGCAGGAAGATGGGCAGCTCCATGCCTTCGCCTCAAGGACATGGATTCTGCTGACAACCAGTCACCTTGGAAGAGGACCCAGATGGGAACTGCAGTCCCAGTTGGCACCTTGATTTCAGCCCAGTGGGACTCTGAGTACAAGCCACGCCCTTCCCAGACTTCTGACTTAGAGAAACTGCCAAATTATAAATTTGTGTTGTTTTAAGATGCTAATTTTGTGGTAATTTTTAATGCAGCAATAGCAAACTAATAGCCCAAGCGAGACTGAGGATTTGAAGGCTTATGCTAAAGGGAGAGTGAGCAAGAGGGGGAAGGAGGGAGGGAGGAGATGGAATGAGGAAAGAGGAGGGAAGGGGGGAGTGATGATGAAGAAGTGCACCTGTATGAATATTTTCAGGGAACTATTAATCATTGAGTAAATAACTCTCCTCATTGCAGAAAAGGAATTTAAGGAGAGAAACAGTGATTTATTGCTGAGCCTGCGAGGGTTTCAAACTAAATGCTTGGCCAGAGCAGAAATCAGGTTGCTTTGGAAGGCTCATCTGGGGACTCCTGCTTCCCTCTGCTCAGTATGTGATTCAGGGCTTTCTCCCCTGAGAAAGTCACTGGCCTGGGCTGGGTTCTTGGGGGCACACTTTCCACTTTGGCTCTCCTCATGTATTACCTCCACAAAGCCTTCCTTATTTGAATGTGGTCCACACTGTGACTTATTATTGACTTGGAGATCCAGAAATTCGAGTCTGAAGGGCAAAGGCTGTGGTCCATGGCACAGACTTTCAGTTTTTCTGGGTTATTTAGAGCAAGTAGAGGAGGTCACAGGAGCCAACAGACATGGGCTTTAGTTTTGTCTGTACTTATTTATTTTGTCTCTAGCTGGGTGACCATAAGACATTGTTGACCTTCTTGGAATCTCACCCGTAATTTGGGGAAAATTCCAATTGGGACTTATTTCTAATACAGAAGGTGGGGATGAGAAAGCGAGAAGTGAAGGGAGCCATACGAAGTATTATTACCATTTCAGCTTTGAGTGTGAGCTCAGCAGCGTATGGTTTCTTTTAATCCCAAAGGTTCTGCATTACAGTCTGTTAACATCCTAGTCACATAGGACCTAACCTTAAATATCACAATGTTAGGATGTTACTCCAAGTAATTGGAGACACGGAGAATGGGGCAATGAAGTTGGTTGCCACTGTAGATAATATCATAAAGGTAAAATTCCATTGCAGTGAATATTATTACGGTATTATGCTTCCATGCCATCTTGAAATGAGTACTTTCTCTAATTGTCTAAAACAAACCAAAACAAAAGCCTGCATAAGATAGTGAATTTCCTTTCTAATAACAGTATTTGATTGTGAGCTGTCTGCAGGACACAGGGAAAACCTGAATGGAGCTTTTGTCTTACTATGAGGTAAACATTAGCCTGCACTTTCTTCTTTTCCCTCTTCAACATCACAGTGGCTGAGATGATATATCACTGAATTTCCAAACCACCACCAGTGGTCACGAGGAGAAATGGAGTGGGAGAGGAGTCCAGACACCTTCCTCTAAGCAGGTGGAAAGGGCTCCTTTTGCGCTTTCAATTCACTGGGGAGAGAATGGACACAGCAGTTCTCATCTCCAACTCTTGCAGACGGGAAAAGTGGCAACATATCCTAACAGAACCCCGTTGTGTGTGCCCGCGCATAAAGGAGAAGAAAATGCAATCTCAGAGCTCTCTTCACAGAGTGATTATACTTTTGGAACACAGCACTGTTTAAAGGGTTGATACAGTTATTTGCTTTTTCAGGTCAGACAAGAGAAAAGGTAGAAAGGACTTGGATTTCTGTGACTATGTTGTAGCAGAAGTTAATGCAGCGCCCACAACATGGATGGCAGCAGTGAACAATGCAGGAAAGGGTCCTGCTCACGTGGAATGTATGTTCTACCAGGGGAGACAGGATGAGGGGGGTAACAAATATGTAATATGTCAGGTGGTGGTAAGTGCTGTGAAAAAAAATGGAGCAGGGTAAAGGTAGAGAAATGGTTGTTGGAGGGGTAGTTGCTATTTACATAGGGTGGCCAGTGAAGGTCACACCGACAAGGTGACATTTGAGCTGAGAACTGAAGAAAGTGTTGAGGGAACCAACCACATTAACAGTTTTGGGGAAAAACACTGCAGACAGGGGAACAGCAAATTCGAATAAACACCCTGAGATGAGAGCACATCCAGCTTTCAGTCATGCCTTCATCTGTTCCTTTGTACATTCTTTCGTTCATGTTCTTTCTTACAAATAATAACTTTAATGCCAACTGTGTACTTCTAGGGAATATCTTTTGTTAAACTTGTACTTCAGTGTGGTTATGAAATCCATATTTGTTGGGGCACCTGGGTGGCTCAGTCGGTTAAGCATCTGCCTTCGGCTCAGGTCATGATCTCTGGGTCCTGGGATCGAGCCCCAAGTTGGGCTCCCTCTGCCTGCCGCTCCCCCTGCTTGTACTGTCTCTTTCTCTCTCTGTGTGTGTCAAATAAATAAAATCAACAAAAATGCATATTTGTTGACTAGCTTATATATATTTGACACAGGAAGAAAATAGAGATGAGTCAGGCAAGACTCACCTTTAGACAGAATACAACCCAATCTACAAACAGACATAAGCAAGTAAATGTAGTACATCAGGAGGCTTCCTGGGATTGGGAAAATAGCGTGGGCTTTGGAGAGAGACATGGACTTTGTAACTACCTTGAGCAGGTTAGTTTCTTCTTTGAGCCATAGAGCCCCAGGCAAGCGATACCTATTTTGTAGAACTCTTGTGAGGAGTAAATGAAATAAACTATCTGAGGTATGTAACAAATAGAACATCTAATTAATGTAACATCTCTTCTCCCTCTCTTATAATAATAGCACAGTATGGCTAACTAGTTGAACACATAATAAGAATAGTATGTATTCATAATCCTAATATTTGGCACATTGTATTGTGGTTAACTGATTATGGGCCTATCTCCGATATTAAACTAAGGTTTTCTCGAAGATAAGCAACATTGTCAATAACCATTGTTTCTATTGGGCCCAGCCCAACACCTGGTACATAGTAGGTATTCAGTAAATACATACTGAATGAGTGGAATTACTGAATGCTTAGGATAGTAGTGGTCAGCGTTGTTTTCTGCCATAGATAATTACACGGAAGAGCAGAAAGGTTAAACTATTTATTCTTGATTATACAACAGAGGTCAGAAGTCAGATTTTCTGTGTGGTCTGAACAGAGTCTGAAACATTTAAAACACAATTTAAAATCTTTCTGAACATGGTATATTTCAGAGGCCAGTCTGAAACAGGGCCCTCCCATGCATTTCTTTTACAATGTGTTTAAATAATTAGGATATGGTAAACTCTTTATTCTCAACAGTAATGGAAACATAATTGAATCCCATGGATTATGCGGAAGATCATATTGTCCAATGGTTTCAACTCCTCTTAAGTGGACTTAGTTAATTTCATTTTATCTTCCTCTTCTTGTTTACTCTCAGGCAGAGAAATGGAGCAGCTTTGAATTACACTGGCACAGAGTCGATACTCCAGAAGTATTTGTTGAATGAATAAATGATGAAAGAACTCTTTTAGCCACTACCTCTCCCTAAGACGCTGATCTTTACTTTCACCAAATGCCAACACCCTCAGCCTCTCCTTCACCGTTTAACTGCATCTAGGCCATCTTCATCCCTGCGTCGCTCATTAACACCCTCATCCCCTCACTCCTCCCACAAACTGCAGAGCCACTCTGCTCCTCGATGGCACAGCCTCATGTGAGAGGGTCGCTAAACGCCAACGACATGGACCAACACACATCCTGGCCATCTGACGTCAGCGAGTGCTTACTGATAACCTTATTATTCATACCTTGCATTCGTCTTGACACTGTGCCACCATTTTCCCAAGTTTCTCTGTGTTCCCCCAGGCCCAGTCTTATTTCCTCCCAGATCTTAGCATCAGCAGACTACCTCACCTGCTACCTCCCTGGGAGTTGGGAAGCCAGCAGCCGATGTCCATCTTGGCACAAGTCAGATCTGTCACACGTGTTGGCTAGTCCCCCCAAGCAGCTTGCTTATTTATAAATCACTGTCCATCTCTGTTTCTCCCCGGGCTGTTTCTGCATTGTCTCTTTACCTCTTGTGTGGACTGCTTCCAGAACTCCCATGTCTTTGCTCTACTCTTGCCTACTCTTCTAGTTATCTGTTGCTCCATATCAAAATACCTACCCCCCGCAAATTAGAAGTTTTAAACAACTCCATTTTATAATATCACACAATTTTGTCAGATGTTCAGGCAGGGTTTGGCTGATTGGCATCAACTGGGTCACATGGCAGCATTCAGTGCGGGGGTTGGTTGGAAGAGTCCAAATCAGCTTCACTCACACGCCTGGCACCTTGGTGGGGATGGCTGGGAGATGGGGCTCAGCTGGCTTCCTCTCCATCTCCAAGGAGTCTCTCCATGCAATCTCTCCAGCTGGGTCATTGGACTTCTTATTTGACACATCGGGGCTCCCAGAGACAAAGTTATCTTAAAGGCTAGGCTTAGAAATAACAAAGTGTCTCTTCTGACATCATCTAAAGATCAAAGCAGTCATAGGCCCTCCTGATTCAAGGGAAGAGGAAACAGACTCTACCTCTTAATGAGAGGTATTTGAAAGAATTCACTGCATTTAAAATTTTTTACTGACATAGGAAAGGACCACACCACTCTGTGACCTAGGTTATGACATTTAACATAACTTTTTAAATAAATTCTTTTAAAAATTATTAGGGACACTAGGATGGCTCAGTTGGTTAAGCCGCCCACTCTTGATCTTGGCTCAGGTTATATTCTCGGGGTCCTGGGATCAAGCCCTTCGTTGGGCTCCCTGCTCAGTGGGGAGTCTGCTTGTTTCCCTCTACTTCTGCCCCTCCCCCCACTCACTCTCTCTCTTAGATAAATAAATCTTTAAAAATTAATAAAAATATAAAAATTATTAATAGATTTTATTTTTTTACAGTAGTTTTGGATCACAACAAAAGTGAAGGAAAATTACAGAGATTTCCCGTAGACTTCCTGCCCCCACATAGGCATAGTCTCCCCGACCAGAGTGGCCACTTGTTACAGTCAATGAAGCTATACTGACCTCCTTATCATAGCCCGTAGTTTCCATCAGGGTTCACTCTTGGTGCTGTACATTTTATAGGTTTGGACAAATGTATAATGACATGTATCCACCATTATGGTATCGTGCAGAGTAAGTTCACTGCCCTGAACATCCTCTGTTGTTCTACTCTTGTATGGTAGATGTGGAGATGCACCGTCCGGAATTCCTCTTTTTTTTTTTTT
>NC_138379.1:79321286-79332392 GCF_054177405.1 Leptonychotes weddellii | reverse complement strand
TAGAGGAAGTGGGAAAGCAAAAAAAAAAAAAAAATCTGAACAAAGTGAACTTGATGGTTTGGGGTGGCGCATTATCCCCGTCCCTTCTGGGAAAGGGCCTTTTCCATGGTGCATTGTCCCAATGGGCAGGTAGGTTTTGTTTTGTCTGCAATACCCAATGTGATGCTCTGCGTTCTTCTCTTGAGAGAGAAATTAGATGAACAACGGCTGCAGCATCCTTAAGAGCACATATGGTTAAGAACCTAAGGAATCTGAGGCATGAGGAGGTTCCAAGTAAAATAGGAACACAAACTGGGATGAGCAGCCCCATCCTGGACTGTCTGCATCTTCCCCTTATCAAAGCACTGCCCTTGACCTTACTATTTGGTTTCCAGGGTAGTTTGTGGGACCGCCGCGCACACTGTTCCCCAAAAATGGAGGCAAAGCTTGCATTTGAATGATGGACCTTGTCTTCTCTCTGTAGGCTCTGTTCCCAGAACAGGTCGGCCTCGTTCAAGTTCTCCCATTCAGGAGCACCAAAGCAGTCTGTATTTTGTCCAGAAGAGCTCAGGGAAGCCCCTGGCGGGGGGTGGGGGTGGGGGGTTGTCCTCCTAGTTGTTCTAGATGAGTCTTTCTGAGCAAGCACTGACACGTTGGCAGTCTGCTCTTGTCCTAGGATTCATCACTTCACATAAACAGCAGATACTCCTTCCTCCATTACTATTTCAAAGGGTGGGGTGGGGGAGGAAGAAGTGGGTCATGAATATTTAATCGGGGAAAAGTAGGAGCACGTTATTTGGATAAACTACTTAATAGCAGTGCTGGCCCCACCTCAGATGCAGGTAGATGCCACAATTCCAGCCAAACACAGACGTTTGCAGGCTTTCGTCTTTAATCATCTCTTCTGGGTTTGCTTTGAGTGGGGATATACGAAGGCTCCCGTCTCTCCATCAAAACGCATCTCTAATTTAAACAGCTGTTAATAAGGGTTAAATCTGCAGGCTGAGCTGGCCCTTCACTTGTTACTTGCAAAGGGGGAAAAATCAATGGAGCAGGAAGCCAGAGGGGCGTCCATTTTGAAAAGCCGTAATGAATTACGTTTCCTTAGCGAAGCTGGCAACCTCCAGTCCTGCTCTCACAGCCTCCCTTTCACATATCCAAGCCCTCTGCGACACATCAGATTTAATGAGACTGCACAGATCTCAAATAAGGAAGGGGAGCGCTGCTGCTGGGGCACTTTATTAAGGAGGATCAGAGAAAACTCGCTGGCTTTTAAAAGGAGCCTTTAAAGGCAAAGGATCTTTTTGGGGGAGTGGAAGGAGGGCCCTGATTTCAATGTTTCATGTCCCCTCTGGTCTGGAGCACTTGAACGACCCAATTCATTGTGAGCTCTTGGGGCTCAGCCTTAGCAAACACGTCCCTGAACCTCAGGACCACCGAAGACCAAGAGGATTAGGAACCTTTTGATTTAAGTGCCACCCCCACCCCCTCAGGTCCATTAGAAGCAAATGGAGAGAGTAGCTCTGCAACTCTGTCTTCCACGTGATGAATCATTGTCATAACCGTATTTTCCAAATCAATAATTAAATCACTTATTTGGCCAATAGAACAGCACTTATGTGGGCGGCGGGCAAGAGATTCTGAAATCTAGAAAATCCGGTGGATGTATTGGCTACACATTTAAGAGCCAGGACTTTATCTGGGCATCAAGAGAACTTTCCGATCGAGCGTCAACTTTGTTGCGAATTTACAAAGCTTCGGTGATAAAATGCTATAACTTGGACCTTCAATTTACTCGTTTCTAAAATGAGAGGGTGAGGATAATCTACAATTCTCCACTGAGACTTCGAGCTCTGAGTCAGTCTTGGAAAACAAAGGAGACAATTGCGCCAAACCAAGAATACTTGTGTGAGCTAGACACAGCTCTAGAGAAAAGCAACCCAGTCTTGCATAATTCACAGTGCTCACCATAGCACATACCCTCCCCAGTGTCTATCACCCAGCCACCCCATCCCTCCCACCCCCCACCACTCCAGCAACCCTCAGTTTGTTTCCTGAGATTAAGAATTCCTCATATCAGTGAGGTCATATGATACATGTCTTTCTCTGATTGACTTATTTCACTCAGCATAATACCCTCCAGTTCCATCCATGTCATTGCAAATGGCAAGATTTCATTCTTTTTGATGGCTGCATAATATTCCTGTGTGTGTGTGTGTGTGTGTGTGTGTGTGTGTGTATCATATCTTCTTTATTCATTCATCTGTTGATGGACATCTTGGGCCAGTTACTTAATTAACAACACCCGGCACATAGTGGCTGCTACAAAAGTGCTAGTTACAATCTCATTTAAACCTCAAGTTATTCCTACGAGGTAGGTATGATGATCTCCGTGTTCCAGACAGGAGCCCACAGCTCAACAACTGTCCTGAGATCACTGGGTTGGTGAGTGGTAGAGCTGGGGATCAAAACCTGAGCTTCCAACCAGTTTGGGTCTTTTCAAGTCTTCTTTGTGCTTTAGTGGATGTAAAATCAACCCGTGCTGCTGGAGTAGGAATGTTTATTTCTCTCCTCCACTGTCTATCTCAGAGCTCTTGGGTGTCTCCTGGTCAGCCTTCCCAGACTTCCTTTTTATCCCGTTTTCAGTAGGTTTGCATCACAGTTCCTGTTTAAATTTCTTCCCTTCTTTGTGTGGCCTTCTCTTAAAGGTCATTGCATCTTTTCCTTGAGATTCCATTTTGAGACCTGCATAAGATGTCTCCCTCTGAGCCATTGATTGGGTGAAGAAGAAAGCCAGCCAGCAACTCTAGATGAGGGCAGTCGCAAGGCTCCTAACTGGGACTGATAAGAAGCCAACCCATCAGGTAGGTCTGGATCCCAAATGGCAGCTTTCCGGAACATGGAGGCCCAGAAGAAATAGCAGTTGAAAGGAAGGATGGCAAAGAGATTTCATGTGAATATGGGAAAAAAAGCTCTGGAGTATGGGTAGGTGAGGTCAGAGAATGTAGCACTGTGCAGTTGTGACCTTGTCAGGAGAAGGCACTGGAAGAGAGCAGTGACATTAATCTTAACTCTTTGAGGGTAACATTTGGTTTAGTTTCTTCCCTGTTGGAAAATAATATGGGGTGTTCAAACTGAAGAGTTTTGGAAAGCATGCCAATGTGATGGAATCTGTTGCTTGGTCCATCTACGTCTCTGGCTTCATACCTTAGCTCATGGTCTGATTTTCATCTCTGGGTAGACACAGGAGAGACAACTTATGCATATATGCATGTAGTTTGCAATTTATTTATTTAAAGTCAAGTTTTCTTTGTGGCCTATGTCTTTGTTTTCTGGTGGTGCATCCTCTTTTTCTGCTCATGCTACCATCTTAGTCTTGAAGCTTCTTGTTAGGACCACCTTGTTTCTTCACTCTGTGTCTTCTGGCACTTCCTAAAATAAAAGGTACTGTCTGTATTGACTATTTGCTTAGAAAAGTTTTTCTTGGAGTGACTGAGTATTCCCAGAGAGGCCTTTCCTCTTTCTTCTGCCCTTTCTGGCTCTCAGCATCTAACCCTGGCAGTCAACAGACTTTAACAATACGTGGAACCAGAGTTATTCAGCTTGTGCTGAGCAATTGCTATATCTAGGGATAATACCAAATTAATTAGTTACCAGGGGTTGTAACAAGTGCCTTCGCTTGATCTAGAGAACGAGGTATAGGGCTTCTTTTGAGACTGAGCTAGAAATGGAGCCAATGACAGAAATCTGAGACATATCTCAGGAATACACTAACAATCTTAAATAAACTGGTACAACAAAGGACCACAATAGCAAGATCTCCACCCAAATCTGAAGCCCTGATAATTGGTTTACCCCTGCATATTCTCTGATCATATTGTTCTGACCAATGAAGTAGGGGAGGCAAAGGAAACTTCAAGGACGCAGATAGGCTTAATGCCAGTGGAACCCAGGTTTCTAGGCATAAGAAGTTATCTAATATGGATTGGTGTGTGCCCGAGGTTTGCTTGACTTGATGGCCCCTGCAGGTATACCACAGCCATCCAGGTATCTTTTTTCTCTTACAGAGTCAAGAGGTTCCTAATCTGAGCCATGAGAGAGCCATTTTCAGCTGAAAGAGGATAGTGGATATCTGTATTTATATTTCCATAGCTGTGGGTTCATAGTCCCCAACTGGGGCACTGAAATCTGAAGTGAGAGACCATAAAGTTCACTGCTAACATGTTACAGAATCACTACTGTTCTACTTGGTCTCTGATTTAAATTTTTCTTCTTGGTAATTGGACATTTACTGGTATCAATCCAGCACCTGCTGTGTGCAGAGCTCATGGTATATGCCATGTGATGGGCAAAATTAGGAAGAGGTGTTCTACTTCTAACCAGGTACTTGAAGATATAAGCAAATAGGCACAGTATTAGGCAAGTGACATAACCTATCTGGCCCTCAGTTTCCATATCTGTAAAATTAATTAATATAGTACCCACTTCATAGGATTGTTTGGAAGATGAAATAAGATATTATGTATAAAGCCCTTAGCACATGACATGATACATAGAAAGTGCTCAATAAGCACAATAAGAATCACTATGGATAATGTGCATAATGAATACAATGTAACAAGCTGGTTGCAGACCAAATCCATGAAAGAGCTTCTTGCTAAAGAAACATAGAGATCCAGAAAGATCATCTTAAAGTTTAAGACTAAACTAGGGCTTTATAATGACAAAACTAAAAAACAAACAAACAAACCAAACAAATAAAAAAAAACCCCAAACTATCGGATCAATTCTATGATTTCACAACTGGTCAGTTTCATGAAAAATATTTGTATGTGTAAAATCACACTTGCTGCTTCACTTACAGTTACTTGATCCACCATATTCAGTGAGACCTAGCTTGTGTGTGCACACAAGTTGGGGTACAAGGGCAAGTCTTTCCCTCTGCGCTGCTCTTCACGGAGATTGTGAGCTTTGGCATGTCTACTGGACTTTCTAGGGGAAAATAATCCAGGATGGTTAAAAAAATGGAGACAAAGGTATGAAAAGCATCTAAGTCTTTAAAAACTAACACCAGACCTCACTGGCAGTAAACTAAGGGACTTGGCCATTGTAGACGCTGGCCAAGGGAAGAAGAAAGTCTCCAGAAGGGCATTTATAAGGGCACAAGGGGACAACTTGACAATAAGCCCATTTTGCTACTCAAGGGTAACACTTGACGACTGTTCAGTGCCAAAGCCTGGGACAAGCTTGGGGACAAGGTTTAGAGTGTAGATTTCTGAAGCGACTTCAAGCAATATAGCAAGAGGAAATTGGGAAGTGGTCCGTAAAGAGAATTCTGTTCTCTGGGCAGAGTGGATCCCCCATCACCAGTGGGGATCCCCACATCCCACCACACCATGCTGGAAACATCCCTGGGATGCCTTGTCCCTGGGGAGGAATTTCTAAGGGCTCCTCCATTGCTTTCCCTCCACACACTGCCCCCTGCTCTGTCCTGAAAAATGAAATAAAGGAAGCAAAAATGATGGGACAGAGGGAAGGAGGAGGGAAGGAAGGTGGGAGGGAAGGACGGATCTCTTTCCAGGAAGCAAGGCATTTAAATGACTTATGAAGCTTGAGTCAGGAAGTTGAGAGTTAAAAATCTAAAAAAAAAGAATGCAAAACATTAAGACTCATGGTGCCAAGAGGTTAGGTCTATTGAAAAGCCAAGGACATTTGGCTGAGTGTGTGGTGAGGGAAGTGGTATTAAATTCAGGCATTTCAACTGGGCGACTTTGGGCAAACATCAAAATGAACAGACTAAAGCCCTCGCTGTGGTGTGAGAGGTATGGTATGTCAGACAGTCCCCAGGGTCTGCCCTGCCTCCCCCCACCCCCATTCCCCCCTGACTCCCCCTCCCCACCAGGGCAGTGGAGGAATGTAGGTGGAGTTGGCCTGGGCTGGGGCTCTACCAGGGATAACCCAATTCATGGCCTCTGTGGCCAGCTCCTGGGGGCTGGGATAGACAAAGGGCTTGCAAGGCAGGGGGGATATTAACTACCTTGTTTCTGAGTTCTATACCTGACTCCAACATTTCAAAATGGTTGTTTTCTCTTACATTTCCAACTCCTTTCTTACATTATCAGTCTCCTTCTTTTAATTGACTGCGCTCTGGGTTTCTGTGCTGGAAGAGGATGACAGGTGGTGGGGGGCGGGTAGGGGAGAGGGTCAGAGGAAGCCGGAAGGAAAAACTCCAAAACCCGACCTTCTTCAGCTATGTGAAAATAATTCCAGATTTGAAAAGGGTTTTGGTGAGATTGATTGGGGGGTGGGGGGGGACTGTGACCTTGCCAAACAAGAGCTTTTGTCTCTCTCTTCCCTGGTGCCTGGGCCTCGCAGTCCGCCTGAGCCCCAGCTACTTTTGAAGAGTTAAATCTAAGGGAAAACACAGTTTGGAGAAGGTGTTTCACAGAGGGACAGAGAACAGGCTGCCTGATATTTATGTAATCTGGCAAAAGGGAGTCTGTGTCATGAGACAGAAGCCAGGGCTCAGGAAATAAAGAAAAAGAGGAGAGAGGCAAGAAGGGATAGAAGGGAAGAAAGGGATGGAAGGAGGGATGGAAAGAGGGAGGGAGGGAGAGAAAGAGGGAAAGAAAGGGCAAATGAACCGTAGTTGGAGGTCCCAGGAGGATAAGTAAATGGGAGGAGGGAAGTAGTAGAAAGAACTAACATAAATGCATATTGCAAAATTTCTTACCACTGTCTGTTCGAATTATGGGGTTCTGAACAAACCGCTTAGTGTAGACGTGAACTTAACCTTCAAAAAAATGGGCAGGCTGGAAGTTTATAGCATTTAAAACATTTTAAACAACAACAATCCCTGATGTATGCAGTGAGACTACCCTGAGCATATGAGCTTCATACTCAGAGCAACAAGAAGTCAGTAGTTGGAACGTTGTGTCAATAAGAACAGAAGAAAAGCAACAGTGTCTGATTTAAGTGAAAACGGACTACAACGTGCACTATTGTTTGCACCATGACTTACTTCTAATTGGGTTATTATCTTGAACCCAACCCAATCTACCTTGTAAAAGCTTGAAACTCAACTCCCAGGCTGTTTTCATGAGGAAAAGTCCCTTACGCCCTTTCTTCTCTCACAGGGTCTTGAACTTCGAGTTTAGAATATATCTGACTGATAGTCGGAAAATACTCTGAGGCCCGCCTTGTGTATGCACACACATAGGGGCAGATGCATGCATTTGTGCCCCAAGGCCGTCTCCTCTGCAAACTCAGACCCCCCATAGGTGTATACACCACACAAAGCACAAATGAGCATGTGTGATGAACTGTCTTGAGCCCTGCCCCCCAAAGGGAAAATGCTTTTACAGTATTTACAACTGTTGTGCATTTGAGCAGGAATAAAAAGTGGAAGAGACCAGGAAATGAAGGGAAAATCTGCCACTTGCCGAGTACCTACTATGTGTGATGAATTGGGCCAAGCACACTTTATATGGGACATTGCAATTCATTTGATTTAATAGCTGCTTTTAGAATCATATTTTAACACATTGCACATCCGAAACAATCTCTTCTGGTAAACTGTCTTAGAGAGAGGCCATTTCTATTTGCAAAGCCAGCTGTGAGGAGCTGGAAGGCACACAGCTGCAGACAGCTGGAGGGCTGGTACTGTAACAGGATCCTTGGAGAAGTGAACTCTGGCTCACAGGCCCCGAGGCCGCATGTGGGAAGGCTTGTCAGCATGGAGTTGCTTCTGTGTTCGCTAGTCCGGGCCTTCCCCCGCCTTTCTCATTTCTCTGATAGATCAGAACCGATCTGGAACTTACAGAACCAAGTGACCCTAGAACCAGAGCAGGTTTCTTCCACCTTCTTAACAGATTCCCATGTAGACTATGGTGACTTTATCCTCCTAAGACTACCCTACCCCCGGCTCCTTCTGATTTGTGGGTTGTCTCTCCAGACCTGGAAGATGCTTTTTGTGCGCTCCAGCAGAAATTGGGCAAACCCCTGAAGCAAAGAAGGCTTTGAAAGAATGTTTGCAGGGTTGGGGTGAAGAGAAGCCACTCCCACTTGCCAGGGACACATTTGCCCCACACACGAGAAGGGAATCTGCACTTATTTATCTCCATTCAGTTTTTCTGAGAAAAAGAGTGGCTTGAGTTCTGGAAACACTGCCTAGTGATTTGACCTCATGAGAATTCTCTCATCATAATTATAAAAAATAATATAGCTAGAGAAACCTAATAACCCTCTCCAACAAGAATCAACTTTGCAGGACGCCTGGGTGGCTCAGTTGGTTAAGCGCCGGCCTTCTGCTCAGGTCATGATTCCAGGGTCCTGGGATCGAGTCCTGCTTCGGGCTCCCTGCTCAGCAGGGAGCCTGCTTCTCCCTCTCGCACTCCCCCTGCTTGTGTTCCCTCTCTTGCTGTGTCTCTCTGTCAAATAAATAAATAAAATCTTAAAAAAAAAAAAGAATCAACTTTGGACTTTGTCATTGAGACTTATCATTGGGTAAGAGAAATACTTTTTAAAACACGTTCTGAGCAAGGAGACTAAAAAGGCATGGGTCAAAACATGACTGAAGGAGAAGTTCCTCATTTGACTCTGTGGCCGAGCCTGTGCCTGGGGTCTGTAGGCCCACCCTTGCCACTTAGAAGTGCCCAGAAAGGCCAAAGTTCTTGTCACTCTCATCGTTCAACGGTAACGTGCTAGAGGAGCAATATCAAATGTCAGCGAGGGGCTGCAGAATTTCAGGTTACAGACAAGAAGTAGGTCTAGGGGTTAGGTGCCAAGGAGATCAGCCATTGGTCAGGAAAGAGACTGTGAGGTGGGTCAAAAGCAAAAAGATTCAGAACATAAGTCGAGAACCTAGAAAGAGTGAGAGAGAGTCGGTAGTTACTAGAGGTCGCTGCATGGAAGTGTGCTGGGTCCAACACAAGGTTTTATCTTTTACACCAAGGGAGCCAATCCACGGCCTGGGGAGTGGGGAATACTAATGGTTTATATTTGCTTCATAGTTAATAAAACCTCATTGCAGAAATCATCTCATCCGTACCTTTAGCCATGAGCATAAGCAGAACTGGGGGTATCATTCCCATTCAGGAGACACTGAAACTCATTTTAAGAGAGATGAAGAGCTTTATCCACAGCTACTAATGGCAGAGACAGCCCGAGAACTCGATGCTCTACCTACTGTATCATAGGACTCAAGGAGGTTATTTAGAAAGAAGTGAAACACAAGATAAGCAAGAACTGGATGAGGGAAGCTTCCGGAATTTTGGTACCAGGAGTTGATCAACTTTTCCAGCCGTACTACCACTGACGAAAAGAGCTCCATCTTTTTCCTGCCCATTAGTGGTTTCTTCCAACTGCAACATTGCCAGAAATAATTTATTTGGCCCTATCTGGTCCTGTGTGATCCTCCTGAACTCAGAAGGTCTCCCATGATTGGCAGCAGTGCGTGAAGACAAAGGAGGGTCTTTCTCTCAAGGAGGAAGCCTGGGCCTGCCTTGCCTCTCTCTGAGGCACCAAAATGTGCCAAGGAGACCACTAGGCTAAAATTCTTTCTAAAGTGTGAAGCAACTGTACATATTCACTCACTTGTTAAATGGAGAAAAAATACTTTAAGGGGCGCCATCAGTTAAGCGTCCGACTCTTGGTTTCAGCTCAGGTCATGATCTCAAGGTCCTGGGATCAAGCCCCGCATTAGGCTCTCCGCTCTAGTGTGGAGTCTGCTTGAGATTCTCTCTCTCCCTCTCCCTCTGCCCCTCCTACTTGTGCTGGGTCTCTCTCTCTCTAAAATAAATAAATAATATCTTTGAAAAGAGAAAAAAAAAATACTTTAAGTGCCCACGTTGTACTAGATACCATGTCACGTGCTGGGGATACCTGAATACAGAACAAAATATAACAAAATATAAACAAAATATACCTGAATAGAGGTTTTTTTTTTTTAATTTGGTGAAAAGCAAGAAATGTATTGTCCAGTTATTTTATCACAAACATTGCATAAGCCCTGGACATAGACTGTCTTTTTATTCTTCACTCTACCCCCGAGGAGGCAGGTATTATTATCACAATTTCCAGAGGAGGCATGAGGTTAAATAACCTGCCCAGGAAGGGCATTCCTGAAATGGAAGCCTGGGATTTTGACTCCACGGCTCTTCTTCCTGAGATGAGTTGTAAGAAAATCAGAGCCACAGACTCTGACAGAAGGGCAATGATGGTGGAACTGGGGCGGAGAAGGAAACACTGAAAGGTTGATAGGAATTGACCAGGAAACAAAGTGATGGTCGGGGGTCCACTCCAGGCTGGCAGAAGAGCAGGTAAAATAAGGTGAAGCAATTGTGAGTGTGGGAACCAAGAGTAGCAGCCGACAGCAAGGAGCTGCTTCCTCTACCTCTTCATTTTCTTGGTTCATTTCTTATGGTTTAATATCAATGCATAGAAAACTTCTGCTTTGAATTTCAGTGTCTTTCCATTGAGTAATAGTTCAATTCAAGGAAAAATCATTCTGGGTGGTAAGGAGGCCACTATTTATTTAAGATGTGGGCAAACTTCTAATCAAAACTTCTACCATCATCTAAGCTGGCATTTCCCCAATGTGCTTTGTGAAAACTTTTGCCTCTGGCTTTCAGATTTGGTTTGCTAGTTAAAATAATATAATTTGGCAATTGCTGAGGCTTTGTGTGCATCTGTTGTGTGTTTAAGTGGAACCTCATGGAGGATTTGGAAACTCAGGTCACAAAGGCAGCTTGAGAGCTACCTCCCTTTGGAGACACATGATAGGATTCCATCACTCTCCATTGCCATATTCACCATAGTCATTGTGGTCAATGCCTTCAGCCATGGGATCTGTAGACTTCAGTTGTCATTATGGGACCATGGGTTATCCCCACTGGGGGAGCACTGTTTGGAATGTGTGTTGATATGATCAAACAGAAACAGGTAGATATACATGCAGGATGCAACAAAGAATCTAGGAAACTCTGAAACAAGTTAGAAGGTTGAGTATTTATAGAAGTTTAATTGGCAAAGGTCTTCAGATGGGGCGATGGGAAGTGGTGGTGCTGGATAGGGAAGCAAGCTAGCAGATTTGCATACCTTCTTTGTCTTTTTTTTTTATTATTCTTA
>NC_138379.1:79313563-79321186 GCF_054177405.1 Leptonychotes weddellii | reverse complement strand
GAAGTGTTCCATGATTCATTGTTCGTGCACAACACCCAGTGCTCCATGCAGAATGTGCCCTCCTCAATACCCACCACCAGGCCAACCCATCCTCCCACCCCCCTCCCCTCTAGAACCCTGTTTGTTTTTCAGAGTCCATCGTCTCTCATGGTTCGTCTACCCCTCCGATTTCCCCCGCTTCATTCCTCCCCTCCTGCTACCTTCTTCTTCTTCTTTTTTTTTTCCTTAACATATATTGCATTATTTGTTTCAGAGGTACAGATCTGAGATTCAACAGTCTTGCACAATTCACAGCAGATTTGCATACTTTCTATCCTCACTTGAACTTGCTCTGTTAGGTTTGAAGCTTCTCTGTTAGCTATTTAACATTCAAATCTACCATCTTTAGAAGAAGTAATACATATACCAAAAGTGCTTTATGCCTTACAAAGTTCTGGTGAATGGCTAGTGGTTCCCACTTTTGTTTTTGAAGAGAAGCCTCATGCTCATTCTTTTCAGGCTCTGGAAACCAAGCCTCAGAAGTTTGGTGATTTGGACAGAATCACTGAACAAATGAACAGAAAAGGATGGAACTAAAAGTCAGGTCTCATGACTTACCTCCCAGTGATTTTTAGAAGAAATCTCGCCACCTGTCTGTATCTTGCTTTCCCTTATTGGGAAAAAAGCTCTTTGCAGCACATGGAATTTCAGGTAGAAATATGGTGGGCAGAGTAGTTCCATAAGCAGAACCTGGTTGTAAGGCCAGAATCTCTCTCTCTGGAGACCTATAAGGAAAGTTAGCTTTTGGATGTGACTTGCCAGAAGGCCTCCCAATCCGGAAGCAGGGGTGTGCCAAAAATGTTCTTGTTCATGTCCTATGATCTTGAGATTTTGTTGAGTGGGATTTTTTGTCTTCACAATGACAAAGAAAATGGAGGAGGATGTAGCACTCAGTCATTCTTATTATTTCTATTTACCCAGGCAAAGCATTGTTAATATTACTACATAAATGAGTTTAATTAGGAACATAAGTCTTGGACTGCAGAAAATCACTTAGCTGCTCTCCATGAATGCTGAGTTTAAAGGAAATAGAATTAAAATGCAGAGTAGTATCGTGCTATCAGTTTCTCTCTCTCAGTCTCCCTCTGTCTTCTCTCTACCCCTCCACTTCCCTACCACAGTGATTCCCTTGACTCAGTAGTCCCAACCAGCATCTTGCCTTTTGGATTTTCCTTTTGATGCATTCTTTCTAGTCTTTCCTATGCCACACAGATAATGTGAAGCAGATATCTTCCAAAAGTTACTTCTGCTTTGTGTGGTAAATCATTTCCAGAGGCTAACTGTTCTCTTTTGTTCTGCAGGACTTTTTTCCCCTCGGGTCTCATGTTGATCCATCCATCTATCCATCCATCTTAAATAACAGTTTATCAAGAGCAGAATTATGAAGAACACGCATTAGCCAACCCACAGGGAACATGCTTTAACATTTGCACTCACCTCTCTCACTATCCAAGTTGGAGGACAAGGAGCTATGTTCAGTTTTCAGCAGAATGCACATACGAGGCTCTCCATAAATGAAAAATTTGCGGACACACACCATTGATAGTGTCCTTTTCTAGGGCCATATTCAGTTGAAAGAGATTTTTTTTTTTTAAAGTTAGCCCCTCTTGGGGTGCCTGGATGGCTCAGTTGGTTAAGTGTCTGACTCCTGATTTCAGCTCAGGTCATGACCAAAAAAGTTAGTCCCTGTTGGGGCACCTGGGTGACTCAGTCAGTTATGTGTCTGACTCTTGATTTCAGCTTAGGTCATGACCTCAGGGTTGTGAGATCAACACCCCCACGGACTCTGCTTGAGATTCTCTTTCTTTCTTCCTCTCCCTCTGCCCCTCCCTGTTCTCTCTCTCTCTCCAAATAAAATAAAACAGAACCTTAAAAAAAAAAATGTTAGCCCCTGTCTTTCTCTCTAGGAGATTGATGTATTAGGAAAATAATGAATCAATTTGAAATACTGCATAATAAACAATTAGATATTATTATTTTTAAAGATTTTATTTATTTATTTGACGGAGAGAGACACAGCAAGAGAGTGAACACAAGCAGGGGGAGTGGGAGAAGGAGAAGCAGGCTTCCCGCTGAGCAGGGAGCCCGATGAGGGGCTCTTTCCCAGGACCCTGGGATCATGACCTGAGCCTAAGGCAGACACTTAATGACTGAGCCACCCAGGCGCCCCTAAACAATTAGGTATTAAAACAGAGAGGTTGATGCCTAAGAAGCTGTGCATATTTAGGGAAGGTCTGCATTGATCCAAGATAGCACATTAAAGAATGAATTTGGGTTTTGAAAGACAGCTAATATTTGGATAATTAAAGAGGAGGATGAAGGAAAATAATAGGGAGAATTTACTATTTCCTAGGCTGTGTTCTATGTGAGATATATATATATATACACACATGCACACATATATATATATACACATATATACATATATATACACATATATGTCTCTATCTATATACTCAGTTAATCTGTATAGAAACCTATGGTGTAGTACTATTAACCTACTCATTTTATGGATGAGTAAATTGAAGAACAGAAAGTTTCAGTAACATAGCTAGGAATTGGCAGTCAGAACTTGAACCTAGATAGACTGGCTACAGGGCATATGCCCTTCACCATCGTGCAATAGGACTCCCACAGCTAGACAAGATGGATGGAATAAGGAAGGCTAGATGGGAGAGACCTGTGGAAAGAAAGAATCAACCATGGCTGAGTGAAGGATGGGATGTTAGCATTCTTTACTTCACTAAACAAATGAATCATTTCAAAGATTAAATCAAATCTCTGCCATCTATATGGTTTTTTAAAGGAATATCTGCTGATCCTCACAAGTTCAGCCTTGGGGCGCCACAACAATGGGTTAACTTTTTCCCTTGGTCTAAGTTTTATTTTTTCCCTGGTAAAAATAATATTTAATATAGAGCTCAGACCATATGATTTATCGCCTGTTTGAAAATCCTTTTCATCACTGTATATTTTACCAGTAAATATTTAATCCTTGGCACCAAATGCCACCCTGTTTATTAATGTTAGAGCTCATATTTTATAGTAAACCAAATTCTAAAATATCCTATGAAGAGAAGGATATTTCATCTACATAGTCCATGGAGAAATTATGTCAAAGCAACCCCAAATAATACCACTTGATCACCCCTTTAATTATTGGAAAGCTCAATCACTGCAACAACAAACTTTCCTTAACAAAATATATCTATATTATATTTCATTTGCTGTGGAATCCCTAGTTTTCATCCCGAACGATTTTCTCGTGCTCAAAATGTGACCAGAATGGATGACCTGGCTGGAGACTTCACGTCTTTGCATGGGTGGCCCCATCTGCCTGGTGATTCTGTTTTCCTGTCTTTGAGGCTTTGGTTTCAAAAACTTAAAACCACCAGACTCAGAAAAGATAAATCTTTCTCAGTTTGCTTCAGAAAATCTAAACCGAATAAAATCCACGTCAGTGACTTCTGGAGACAGTTACTCATCTGTCTTTCAGGAATGGGCCTTTTGGGTTCTATTTCCCCTCCTAGACTATTGGAGTTGTGCTCTACAGCATGAGTCTAAACCATCTTTCAGTTTTCTCGCCTTTTTGCCCTTGGAATACTCTACATTTTAAAATGCATGCCATACTTTCCTATATGCTGTTTATACCATTCACTCTCAAGGAATTGCCTTTCCCTCCCCACCCTCCCCCTAGTTATTGAAATCATAATCATTATTTTACTCAAAATTTAATATAAAGAGCTCACTCTCATGAAGTCTTCCCTGATTTTAAGAAGTTAAATACATAATTCCATATACATATCTTAATTCTTAATACAATATCACCTTCCTTCTTTTTTTTTTTTGCCATTTCAATTTTTCTCATTTCCTTACATTTACTAGAAACTTTAAATTGTCTCAGTTTTTGAAATGGGGAAGATTACCAGGAAATTGCAGAAAGATCAAAGTTTTAAAGAGACTCCAATCCTAATAAAATTAAAATGAAGTAAAAAAGATTGAGAAATAAATATAAAAACAACTATTCATGATTTAGTTTGAATATAGTTTATTACATTTAATAGACATTTGAAAAAAGGATTTCCCATGAGTAGTATATGTGTATGCCTGGTAATGCATGTGATAGCATGTTATAAGGTATAAAGAAATTTATCAAAATTCATATTATTGTGTATAGTAAGAGCTCTTTTTTTCCATAGGATTTTATTTATTTGAGAGAGAGAGAGAGTGAGAGAGAGCACAGAGGCAGAGTGAGAAGCAGACTCCCCACTGAGCAGAGAGCCTGACGTGGGACTCAATCCCAGGACCCTGAGATCATGACCTGAGCTGAAGACAGGCACTTAACTGACTGAGCCACCCAGGTTCCCTGTAAGAGCTCTTTTAACATACCTCTAGTTAATTGACTTGTTGGGTTAATGAATGGTCCTTCTTTCCTCTGTAAGATATTCTGACTGATGCCTATAGCACAGTGAGTACTCATAACTAACAGGCTACTTTCTAGTAAGACTATGAAATTCTGCTTAGAAAAATCATGTGTTCATTGAATCAACTGAGTTTATTCCTAAATCTGTTTATTCCGGTTATACTTGGAATTATAATTATAAAATTTAATTTGATATTATGTAAGGCAATGGACTATGAATGTGAAAAACTGTTGTTTTATTTGAAAACTCAGTTGAAACAAAGTTGAAATATTTTCAAAAGACTCAATAAAGATGGATTATTTTAAAAGATTGCTATTGATTACATGTGGGTGAGACAGCTATAACAAAACAAAACATCTAAACCTCTAAAACATCTAAAAATCCAGAGTTCTGCACTTAGCTTTCTTTACAAAAACATCTAAAAAATCCAAAGTTTTGCACTTAGCTTTCTTTACAAATAACTCAACTTATTAAGACAATCTACAAAAAATCCACAGCTAATACCACACTTAATGGTGAGAAACTTGAAGCTTTCCCATGAAGGAAGATCAGGTAGAAGGCAATGATGTCCCCTTTCACCACTCCTTTTCAACATTATACTGGAAGTTCTAGCTAGTGCAATAAGAGAAGAAAAAGAAATAAAAGGTATACAGATTGGGAAGTGGGAGATAAAACTGCCTTTGTTTGCAGATGACATGATCATCTATGTAGAAAATCAAAAAGAATTAACAAAACTCCTGCAACTAATAAGCGATTATAGCAGGGTTGTAGGATACAAGGTTAATATACAAAATTCAATCACTTTCCTATATACCGGCAATGAACAAATGGAATTTGAATCTAAAAGCACCATACCATCTACATTAGCACCCCCATCCAAAATGAAATACATAGGTATAAATCTAATAAAGTATGTACAAGAGCTATATGAGAAAAACTACAAAGCTCTGATGAATGAAATCACAGGACTGAACAAATGGAGAGATATTTCCTGTTTATGGATAGGAAGACTCAATATTGTGAAGATGCCAGTTCTTCCCAACTTGATCTATAGATTACAATCCTGATAAGAATCCCAGCAATTATTTTGTGAATATCCTCAAACTGATTCTGATGCTTGTATGGGGAGGCAAAAAGCCCCAAATAGCTAACAAAATATTGAAGAACAAAGTCGGAGAACTGACATTACCTGACTTGAAGACATACTATAAAGCTACAGTAATCAAGACAGTGGGATTTGGGGGAATAAGTAAATAAGTAGATCAATGGAGTAGAATAGACTCACATAGTTAACTGAATTTTGACAAAGGAACAAAGGAATTAACCCAACAAGTTAATTAACTAGAGGTATGTTAAAAGAGCTCTTTTACAGTGGAACAAAGATAGTCTTTTCAACAAATGGGGCCTGGAACAACTGCACATTCACATGGAAAAAATAGGTCTAGACACAGACCTCACACCCTTTGCAAAAATTGACTTGAAATGGATCGTGTAAAATATAAAACCTCTAGAAGATAAAATACATGGGAAAACGTAAATAACTTGGGCTATGACAATGACTTTTTTAAAAAAAGATTTATTTTTATTTTAGAGAATGAGAGAGAGAGAGAGCACAAGCCAGGGAAAGGTCAGAGAGAGTGGGAGAGAGAGAATCCCAAGCAGACTCCCTGCTGAGTGTAGAGCCCAATGCAGGGCTTGATCTCATAACACTGAGATCATGACCTGACCTGAAATTAGGAGACAGACGCTTAAGCCACTGAGCCACCCAAGTGCCCTGACAATGACTTTTTAAGTACAACACAAAAAGCGCAGTTCATGAAGGAAATCATTGGTAAGCAGAACTTCATTAAAATTAGAAATCTCTGTTCTCGAAAGACAAGAGAATGAGAAGACAAGCCACAGACAGGAGAAATTTTTTTCAAAGGACATATATGGCATAAAGTACACAAAACTCAACAATAAGAAAACAATTTGATTTAAAAATGGGCCAAACCTTAATAGACCCCTCAACGAAGAAGATATTCAGATGGCAAATAACCTTATGAAAAGTTGCTCCACATCATATGTCATCAAGGAAGTGCAAATTAAAACAATAACAAGATACCAGTACACACCTGTTAGAATGGCCAAAATCCAGAACACTGACAACAATAAATGCTTGTAAGGATGTGGAGCAGCAGGAACTCTCGTTCATCACTGGTAGGAATACAAAATGGTATAGCAGTTTCTTGCAAAACTAAACATACTCTTACCATAAGATCTAGCAATTGTGCTCCTTTGTAATTACCCAAAGGAGCTGAAAACAAGTCCACACAAAAACCTACAAGTGGATGTTTATAGTTGCTTTATTTGTGATTACTAAAACTTGGAAGTAACTAAAATGCCTTTTAGAAGGTGAATGGATAAGTAAACTGTGTTATACCATGAATATTATTCAGGGCTAAAGAGAAATAAGCTATCAAGCCATGAAAAGACATGGGGAAACTTTAAATGCAAATTACTAAGTGAAAGAAGCCAATTTGAAAAGTCTACATACTATATGATTCCAACTATTACATAAATAATACACTTTTAAAGATTAAGACTATCTTTTTAGAGGAGTTTCAGGTTCACAGCAAAACTGAGGGGAAGGTACAGAGATTTCTCATATATTTCTTACCCCCACATATGCATAGTATGTTATTTGTGCAAAAAAAAGCCTAAGCAGAACTCTGATTAGCAGATCCATTCTCAAAGAAAAATTGTTGGCCTTGTAAGGCTTTTAAATAAGTTTATGTTTCTATTTGCTTCTAGTTAAATTAATATTTATGGTAATTTTTTGTAAGTTCCCATCTATAAATCCTCAATTTGAATGACTTTTCTGATTAACTTTGAAACAGGGTTTCTATGAAAGCATGTTACTGATTAGCTATCAATGCTGGACAGAGCTCATTCCTAATGAGGCTAACCCTGTCTGATACCTTTTTTTTTTTTTTTTATTCTTACGTTAATCCCCATACATTACATCATTAGTTTTAGATGAAGTGTTCCATGATTCATTGTTTGTGCATAACACCCAGTGCTCCATGCAGAATGTGCCCTCCTCAATACCCACCACCAGGCTAACCCATCCTCCCACCCCCCTCCCCTCTAGAACCCTGTTTGTTTTTCAGAGTCCATC
>NC_138379.1:79287905-79313063 GCF_054177405.1 Leptonychotes weddellii | reverse complement strand
AATATAATCTACTAAAAGAATGTAAGAAAGGAGAGAGAATGAGAAAAATAAGAACAAGCAGAACAAAATAAGCAAAATAAAGCAAAAATAAAATATTAGGTTTAAACCCAAGTATATTAGTAATTGCAGAAAATGAAAATGGGTTAAATTCTCCAAATTAAAACCATTGAAATGTACGCTATCTACAAGAGACACATTTAAAAACAAAGATATAGATAGATTAAATTTAAAACTTGGAAAAATATATCATGTAAATTGTGTAAATGCAGATCAAGAGTAGGAATGTATAGCTTTGTTAATATCAACAAAATAGACTTTAAGTTAGGAGGTAATATGAGAGATACAAATCATCCTTTTGGAATTATTAAAGCTTAAATTCACCTTAAAGATAAAACAATTTTAGTGGCACTTGGGTGGCTCAGTCGTTAAGTGGCTGCCTTCGGCTCAGGTCATGATCCCAGGGTCCTGGGATCGAGCCCCCCCACCCCTGCTCAGTGGGGAGTCTGCCTCTCCCTCTGCCTCCTCTTCTCCCCACCCCTGCTCATGCTCTCACTCTCTCTTGCTTTTGCTCTCTCTCTCTCTCAAATAAATAAATAAAATCTTAAAAAAAAAGATAAAATAATTTTAAATTTACATGTGTCTGGTCTTAGAACATGTGAAGCAAGAATGGACAGAACTACTAGGAGAAATCAATAAATCTACAATTAGAGAGAAAGAATTTAACCCTTCCCTCTCTGTCACTGAACAACTAGAAAATATGTTTACTTATCTGAGGATTCCATCAAGCACAGTTTTTTAGAGGAAAAGGAAAAATACAAGTCCATAAGTTGAGAGCAAGAAAAATAACAACTTTAATCAAGTGTTTAGTCTAGGAGAAAGTTGTACATTTCTTTTTTTTAACTTTTTTTTATTATGTTCAGTTAGCCACTGTATAATACATCATTAGTTTTTGATGTGGTGTTCAGTGATTCACTAGCTATGTATAACACCCAGTGCTCATCACAACACGTGCCCTCCTTAATATCCATCACCTCGTTACCTCCTCCCCCCACCCCCCTCCCCTCTGAAACCCTCAGTTTGTTTCCTGGGATCCATAGTCTCGCATGGTTCATCTCCCTCTCTGATTTCCCCTCTCCAGATTTCCCTCCCTTCCCCTATGATCCTCCATGCTATTGCTTATGTTCCACATATGAGTGAAACCATATGATAATTGTCTTTCTCTGCTTGACTTACTTCACTTAGCATAATCCCCTCCAGTTCTATCCATGTCCATGTAAATGGTGGGTATTCATCCTTTCTGATGACTGAATAATAATCCATTGAAGTTGTACATTTCTGAAAGTAGTCAGACAATCAAAAATGTTTCATAATACTACAAAGAGGAGTTCAGTGCTATAGTTGGATGGGTGAGAAGAATTGTTCTCAGGTGATGTCCAGAGCTCCAGGATATCTAAAGTTACTGGCTTCATGGGTAGGCAACCTCAAGTTACTGTCTCTTTTGAGGGATGAGTCCATCTTTTAATCCTAGGAAAATGTTAGATTAAGTATAAAAACATGTAAGAAACTAAAGACTATACTATTAGTATTTTTACAATAATTAATAATACTAATAAGTAATATAATAAATTTTATAATCTGCATATATATTTTATATGCTTAAAGTCTTTTATAGAATTTATGTCTTAGACTAATAGCCTTATAGTGTCAATTTAAACAATATAATTGAGCAATTAATTTACACTTGTGCATTTAAATTGAAATGTTACGCAAAGTATTGGACCACAATAAAAGGATTTTAGGGTCACCACATTTTTAAATTACAAGAATTATTTAAGATATAAAAAAATTATTTCGTACTTATAAAAGTGCTTTTTTTGTGGATTCATACAACCAAATATTAAAAAGGAATTAGATTATATTACACCTACAAACATAGTTTAACTTATTTAAAGTGTCTAATTAACTACATTCATAAATGGGACCAAACATTATTTACAGATCCTTAAAGGTTATTGTTAAAACTTACCAAACAAGTAAATGACATTTAATAAGATTTTTAACTTGAAGTTAATGAGGTTTTTGAATGTATAATTTAAATAAGTTGACTATCAGTCAAATTTTAGACCAAAAATAGTCTCTTTTTATATTCAAAAGCTCCCACAAAAGCCTTAAAACGCTTCATATGAAGATGTTCAAATTTCCTTTATTTTGCTTCTTAATATCCTGGACAGATACTGCTTCTGTAGCCTTTCAGTTATTAGTTAATGCAGTCTCATTCTTTGAATTTAATTTGTTTTAAAATTTCTATTTCATTTCCAATTTAGTGCTCATCTTCAATCCTCCATGCCCCGGCAACAAGGCTTTAGCTCAAGGGACTGATTGTACTTTCTTCCTCTCTCAATGCCACTGGAACATCCTCCACTGGCTTGATGGGGGAAGTCTCCCATCCCAAAGAAAAGGGAGAAGGAAAGCCACACACTACCCTGGGGACCTGTAGACCACATTTCTAGTCAATTCTTTGAATCCTGACCCAAATCTTTCTTCCTTTTAGTAATCTGCTTATGCACCTACCCATTCAGCATGTTGTTGATGTGGAAGTGCCTGACCCCAAATACTTTCAACTTTCTTTGGAACATGGGGTACTTGATTTCTCCTTGTCCTCAGTATGAATTTCTAACTACCAATAGGAAGAAAATAGGATTTTAGCAATTGTTGATCATCTCTGAGAAGTAGAATCATGGTTGAAAGTTAAACAGAAATTTTTAAAAAATTAGCATTCAAAATAGATATAAAACTTGAGCTCTTTTTATAATAGCCACAGAAATTGTATATATGTTAAAGTATGAAAGCATTTTAACATGAGGAGAAACAACATTTTGTATACTTTGATGTTGAGAGACATCTCCTTGGTGTCTTCTGAAGAGATTCTTGTACATTGGGTCTTCTTAATCAGTGTTCAAACATTCCCAAGTGACTGGAGCAGACTTTCACGTCCCTGAAGGGATTGTCTTAGGAGGAAACTGTGAAGGGGAAACTTCCAGTGGGACACAAGGAAGCTAAGTAGTGATTTCCTGACTGGAGAGCTACTGGATTGGAGCTGAAGGCTGAAGTGTCCTTGAGAAGAGCAGCATGGCCAGCTGCTCGAGGCTCTCCTTCATCAGGGCAAAGGGTGTGGAGGAACCAAATGTATAGGCTGGCAAGACTAGAAATACGAAGGCAGGAGAGGATGGGATGAAGACACTCAGACCACCTAATATTTCCCCACAAATTACTCATCTCTTGTGGATGGACTCCATGACGTGAGAGTTACTTCCCGTCTTGTTTTCCAAGCGCCTTGTGATCCACACTGAAGGGAGCTGGCGGAAAGACTCAGCAGACTGGCTGATGTAAGAGGGCTAAAAGAGGATGACATGTCAGCAACACAAACAGTTTCTGCTTCTGACTGGCTCTGAGTGTGAAAATGTCAGAGTTGAGTTCTGCCCTGAGACGCTGAGGAGGTGTTATGTTAATGCTGATGACACAGATGGAGTCAGCAAGAAGCTTTGGCAGCTGATCCTCCAACACAGCTCCAGCCTTCTTCTGTGGGCCTCTGGTGGCTTGAGTAGCTGTTACAGAGATGTCTGAATAAAGTTTCACCCTTAATCTTGTGGTTTCTAGTTGAAGATCCAACTGTTCAAGGAGCTGGTGTGAGCGGATTCCTAAAGTTAGAATTTGTCCAACTCTCTGGGGGAGTGTTGGGTTGTGGTGAGGAAAAACTCAACTCTGAATTAGAATTGTCTGATTACTTCACCATCTCCTTCAGCAGGCTGTGAACAACTTGAGGCAACAATAGCATTCACTGTCTTTTCATCATCTGGCACAAAGTAAGTGATCAATACAGCT
Source organism: Leptonychotes weddellii (assembly GCF_054177405.1). Lineage (NCBI taxonomy): Eukaryota > Metazoa > Chordata > Mammalia > Carnivora > Phocidae > Leptonychotes > Leptonychotes weddellii. The sequence goes on along the minus strand of NC_138379.1, from coordinate 79,309,181 downwards.
AAAAAAAAAAAGTGAATAAATTCCTCAAGCCAACGTTTGAAATACTGGCTTTTAAATTTGGTCTATGTAGTATTTGTGGCATCTGTATTTTCCCTTTCTTCTTCGAGCACATCTTGGGGAAGTCATTTGGTATTATCACAATTTGGGGGAAAAAAGTGATATCTTTTGAGCTTCCATGTGGTCCCCAGAGTCAGGAAATTGCCTTGTACTAAGAATGAATATTAATCTTTTTTTGCATTGACAGTGTAAGGGGTGGGCTCGTTCATCAGCTTTAACCCAACAACAAGGCCAGGCAGGTCCAACTTGTCACCATTAATGTGTATTCAAAAGTCAGATGCAGAGAATTTTACACTGGGGGAGTTTGAAAGCTGTGACTTTTATCAGCCAAGAAACCATCCAGTAGTATGGCAGACAACGAAAATAATGCCACTGGACTGATGTCATTTTGTCCACTCCTGCTCCATTCACAAAGGTTGGAAAGTAACACCTTTCAAAGGACTGAAGATAAAAGAATATATATTTTCATGGGAATAGAACATCAATAATTACTGAGTAGGAGAACCTCCTTCCTCCTCCCATGACCAACTTTGGAAATGAGTTTGTTTTCTCCTCAATAGTCTCAAATGATTTGGTCACCATGAGTAGTAGTATGCTGTGGTTAACAGGAATGCCAAGGACTAGCACTCCTAGGTAGAGTAGTCAGAAATTTAACAATGTCTGTGGTCTCAAAGTGAGTCCTCACTTTTGGACAGACAAAGCAGATGACTTTTGTTATGGAATTTGCTCTTGGTTACACGGTGAGACTGGGTAGCGATGATTAAGATACAGGAGGAGACACTGCAGGCCCAAAGCAGTAAATAAAATCCCAGAAGCAAAGGTGTCGAGAAGAGAGTATGCTAAGTCTTAGAGATTTAAGTGAGATAATGCTCTGTTTTATTGTTTCTTCTGGGTCAATACCTACGACTTGTCCTCTAGACATTTTATGATGGTCGGGAAAATGCATGCTTTTAATCCAGGACACCAATTCTCAGTCTAGGTCAGTTCATGAGAATGAAATGAATTTTAGAGCTAAAACACTCTAATGATATTGTAAAGTGGAGGACACACAGGGCTAGAGATTTTAAATAACTTGCTGACTACTTAGTGCTCAAGTTATGATCAGAACCTACTTTTTCAGTCCATTACTTCATTCATAGTCCCTGCGGAGTTTCCACTTTACAAAGACAATTTGTAATACCATATAGATTATTTAAAGAAGAAGGAGAAGGAGGAGGAGAAGGAGAAGGAGAAGAAGAAAAGAAGAAGAAGAAGAAGAAGAAGAAGAAGAAGAAGAAGAAGAAGAAGAAGAAGAAGAAGGAGGAGGAGGAGGAAGAGGAGAAGGAGAAGAAGAAGAAGAAGAAACAGAAAAAGGCAGCATGGCATTTATTAAAAGACTAGAGGAGAAAGCATAAGTAGGTAGTGGAATGGTGAAACAGGTTTGATAACCTAGGTCTGTGCCACTTCCTAGCTATAGATAACCTCAGGTAAATTTTAAAAAGCTCTTCAAGCCTAAATTTCATTTTCTGGGAAATGGGGACTATGAGGGTATGTACTCAGGGTGATGGGATTTAAGTGAGACAATGCATGCAAACTGGCAGGCACAGAGTCTTTATATTATGTATATAGTCCATCTTGATCTGTGCATTTGCTGACCTGTATGCAGTGAGCACTCTTCATCAATCTGTTCTCCTTCACTGTCTTGGCTGCAGAGGCCTGACACTTGGTTCAGCACTTGCTGGGTGTCTTCTCTTAACAAATTAATGATAACTGGACAACTGATAAAAAGGGTGAATGATGACTTCAGATACCTAAATTATAAAATAATTGACACTCGGAGCTTTAGAATCAGTGTGGTTCTTAAAGGTGAGGTAGGTCAGTGCTCTGTGAAATGGAAAGATCCCCTGCATAATACTCCAGAGTTAAAAACAAACAAACAAAAATAACCCACCCAGATGTCTTGGTCCCCTTCCTCAATTCAGTCCAACCTTGTTTAGGTCATAGCTAACATTTACTGAGCACCTACTGTGTCCCGGGCACTGGATTCTATGCTCTATGTGTGATCTCAGCTAATGCTCATAATAATCTTATAAAGCTCTGCTATTTTCACCCCAGTTTTAGAGATGTGTACACTGTGGTTCAGAGAAGTTAAGCAATTTGTCTGGACACACAAGAGCACTCTAACTGGAAGTCCTTTTGACTCCAAATCCTAAGCTCTGCACCACTTCCCACATAAAGAATAAAGTCAGAATCATTCCTTCTAAATCATGTATATGCTCATTTGCTTCAATATGTCTGTTTCTAATAAATCAGATAGATGAGATTGCATTAAGGTAAGTTTAAGGAGATTTCTCATGTGATGCCTTAAGTATAGCACTTCATTTTACCCATGAACAGATAGCCATAGCTTTAGCTCACAGTAGAATATCAAGTTTCTTAAAAAAAAAAAAAAAAATTGCTTTTTTTTTTTTACTATTTACATTCTTCATACTTTTCTTTCTTTCTTTTTTTTTTAAAAGATTTATTTATTTATTTATTTGAAAGAGAGAGAATGAGAGAGAGAGCACATGAGAGGGGGGAGGGTCAGAGGGGGAAGCAGACCCCCCGCTGAGCAGGGAGCCCGATGCGGGACTCGATCCCGGGACTCCAGGATCATGACCTGAGCCGAAGGCAGTCGCTTAACCAACTGAGCCACCCAGGTGCCCCTACATTCTTCATACTTTTCTCCCTTGACTATGAAGATAGTGATGCCAAAGCATTTGGCAGAAACTCAAAGAAAAATGTAATATTGTCAATTATTTTGATTTTTCTAATTCTCCAAATATTTGATCTGATGTAGCCCAAACATCTAGATAATTCATCAAAGCTGCATCTACACACATGGCAACCACACTGTTACTGAGCCATTTCAACCAAACTGGTCAGCCTTGGCTCCAGAATGACTACAGTCTGTTGACCCTTGCCAAATCCACCACTGTGTGGTTGTGGCAAGAGGGCCCATCCGCCGGGTCGAGCTCATTTCAATTTCTGAAGAAGCCTCGTTTCTCTCCTTTGGGTTATTATGTTCTGCTGCCATGCCAGTCGGCATCACGTGAATTGTAATTTTTCTATTCAGGAGTGGGGGTGAGGCGACTGTGCTGTGCAGTCCTTGTTCTGCTGACCCCACCCCTTGGGATACTGCTTTCTCCTCCTGGGATATTCAGACATTCTAGCTCCCAAACTCCTGCCTGAGATCGAAAACCTTCCCCTCACCTTCCGCTTTGGCCCCATTTTTTCATGCTATGGAAACTGTTTAACCCTCTAGTGCGCAGTACTCTGTGCTACCTTGTCTTTATCTGCCATGGTGACACGTCAAGATACATCTTAACACGATCTCTTTTCTCTTCTTTGTGATTTTTCTCTCCTTGACATGAGGGTGAAGATATTTTTCTCTTAAAACAACTCCTGGCAAGTCTCCGCCCTTTTGTTCTGCTTGGATCTGAGCACCCTGTCATTTCTTTGCGGTCCTTGGTTTTATTTTTGCTCCAGCATCTCTGGAAATGATGGTGTCTCCCTTAGTCATGTTTGCTATGAGGATCTCATGAGCCACTTTATCCTTGTCTCAGCCAACGGCAGAGGAAACTCAAATTCTTCTGGTGTTGTTGCCTTTGGGCAGATCCTTGTAGCAGCTGAGGTTACTGACCGGACTGGAGCTATGTTCCCTCTCCAGCTTTGCCCAACAAAGCTTTCCCTGCCTTTTACTTCACCTGGCTTGCAGTCTCCTGGCTCTTGTACCCTAATTTAACAGCCCTCGGGAAACAGCTCAGTTTGTTTCTGAATACTTACAGCCAGCTCAGCCTTTCCTACACAGCCCTTTTGGGTCTAGCATCCTGGGCTCATCAGTTTCCATTGGCCTGGCTGTTCCACCTTCCTGTGAGTTCATAGCATGGAGCCATGGGTACAGTAGAGGGAGCATTAACTGGGTTGGAACCAGGACACCCTTCATGCTCTGCTACAAACGTGTGACATTGGTTAAGTCATAGCACCTCTTTGGACATTTGTTGCTTCCATGTAAACACACGGACTGTATCAGATTATCTTTAAGGGGCCCTCCCTGATGGGGAGACATGTTATGGATGGTTGAGGTCTTCGAAAGCCCTGGAATGTACTGCTCAGTGGAAAGTTAGTTGGATCACTCTGCAGTAGTCCATGATGATGGCAAGTACAATCACCTTAATTTTCCAACCAAGTGAACTAATGATTCTCCACAGCAGTCTTGTTAACACCACCTTAAGGTACCCCAAGTGATTTAATCAGTTTTATTTGTTACCATCTTCAGCCATTTCATATTATTTGGCCCATCCCTGACTAATGAAAAGAGCTTCTTTGAAAAAGTTATGCATTCATTCACTTAGTCCCTAATCTATTCACCAAAGGACTATTCCAGACATTTTCTATATCCTCAAAGAATTTATACTCAAGCTAATTTAATTTTATTGGCTAAAGTCTGTTTAGAAATAGGGTAAAAAATCACAGTCCTTGTGTTATTTTAGAAGGCAGAAATTTAAAAAAAACTCATGAAAGATTCATTCAATTTGGAATGATTCCCTCAGGCTAGCTCTAGGTTCCATGTAATTGGTGTGATTCAATTCATTGGGATCAATATTAGGGGTTTACTTGGAAATATTGGCCTCACTAGAATCTCAATACATTTTGTGAATGTTTCTTTTTATTATTGATATGATGAGGAATTGTTGTGTAATTCTGACACTAAGAACTATAAGACATTTACCTTTCAGGTAGATTTTTCTTAGACCTCTTCACAGGTAGAAAAGGGCATTCAGTAGCACATACATGTGAGAATGTACATTGATGGTGAAGCATCATTATCATGACTATGTAAGTTGCTGAGATTTGGTAGTGGGGGAATAACATGATCAGATTTCCCTGCCGAGTGCTAGAGAATTAATTAAATAATTATTGGAACAGTAGGTCCATGCTTGTGTGACCCAAATCAAAAGATATACTTCCCTCCTTGGATAGAGTAGATCTACTTCATGTGGTGACCTATACGGTAGTGTAGAATTTGAGAGCCAGAGTGATTTTTATGGGCCAACAGCACATTTTCTTTCAAAGGCAGTAACTTTGACTTTGAAAGAAATGATCCAAACAAGAGATAGAAATGAAATAAGATAATCTGAACAATATCAGGTAAAAATACACCTTGCCTGAGAGTAGAAACGTAACTAAAATAATTATAATCTACATACAAAAATAAAGCAAAGTTGAGCTCCCACAGGACTCCCTGTCTCCCACCCCCTCCTCTCCCTACCCTATGCCAATCCTCTCAGGCTAGGATTTCTCTCCTCCAGCCAGGCAGGCCCACAGCTATTTTTGCTGACTCCTGCTTGTGAGTCTGCATCCCCATCTTTTCTCAGCAGATGGGATGTTCTTACGTTTAGTCATGCCTTCAAAACCCACTCTTTCCTATAAAGACTGCAGGATGCCTCTCCAAAATACTGCTTTATTTGGATTTTTAAGCATCCTTCATAGATATTTGTCTCATCTTGCCCACTAGACTTTTAGTTCTTGGAGAGACAAAATCATTACTCCTCTTTTTCTCTCCTTACTGCATTTAATCCTGTCTGTCCTGTCTTTTGAGCAGTTAGTGAACACTCTTGTTGACAGAGAAACAGACTTCTGGGTAGAGCAGTTAAGTTTCAGCAAGATGCAATCCCAAGCTATTCAAGGCCGTACAATGCCTGCCTATAGAAAGGAAAAGACATTTTGGGGTGACATTTGATTCCCCATATAATAGAAATACAAAGGAGTCTAAATGTCGACCAAGTTTTAGGTTACTTACAGACAAGCTTTCCACATCAGTGATTTCAGAAATTGGGCGGATTGTTCTTTGTCTCATAAAGAATTCATTTTTAAGATGCTGATGGCCTTAGCTCTGGCTGGTGGCCAGCTTCAGGAAGTGGGTTCACAAGCCATCAAGGACTGTGCATACTCCACATTCCTTGGGTAATGCAATTCTGGACCCAAATCGATTCCAGAAGTATGATCTTCCAAGAGGGGCCAGTGCTCTGAGCTTGTTGAACTGCTGCCTCCAGACTCCCCCTGCCTACCACCCCAATCAGCCTGGAAGGGTTAAGTAGCCAATCAAGGAGCTAAGCGAGCAGTTTGGTGAGACCAAAGTTGCAGGGATCTGAACAAGTTGATGAGCTTGGCAGCTTGTGTTTGAAGAATTTGTTTCATGTTTTGGATAAAGTCTGGGAATTTGTCCTTCAAAATTCCTTAGATTTAGTAACATGTCAATGCACTGTGTTAATGCAAGGAGTTTTCTTTTTCTTCTTTCTTTTCTTTTCTTTCTTTCTTTCTCTCTCTCTCTTTTTTTTTTTTTTTTTAAGGTTAAAAGCCGCCTTCCTTTTTAAGTATGAGTAATCCATCCAAATCCTGCCTAAGGGAACAAAAGGGGTGCCGGTAATTTTCTCTTTCACAAAATGCAGAGACTTCCTCTCTCTCCTCTCCAAGTACTATTCTATGAACTGAAGGGAAATTACACTCCTCACCATTGAAAAAGAGATTATGCAAAATGAGAAGGTAAAGCCAATCACCATAATACAAATACAAATACCAGCTTAATTCCTTGCTTCAGAGAGCCCTGTGCCTTTCTCTTTCCAGATGTGTGTGTATATCCACATCTACCTTAAAAAAAAAAATCTATTATCTGGTATTTTCAGAGCTCTCACAGAATTGAATCCTCAGCAGGAACATCATGAGCTCCAGCTCTGTGCTCCAGGTCTTACTAAACTCTCCTCTTTCCCTTAAATATGGAGCATCTCCATTGAGGCACCTCTCTGGGAGCACCAAAACCCAAGGGTTACTTTTTTAAGTAGAAATTAACCAAGCGGAAAAGGATAGAGGTTGAGGCTGAGAAGAACATCCCAAACAGAAGAAATAGTTGGATAACATCGAGTTGGGAATTACAAGCAGCTTAGCATCATACGATATCCAACATACTTACCACTCATGAAATACTATGTGCTAAGCGCTAGGCAAAATACATTGTATACATTATTTCCTTTTACCTTATAGACTCTGCGAAGAAAGTTTATCTCTAGTTTATAAATATGAGCACTGAAATTGAGAGTGGTTAAACCATTTGCTCAAGGCCAGACATTTAGGAAAGGGTAGAGCTGCCATTCAAATCCAGGTATATCTGGTTTCAACGCAATTGGGGGTGAGGAAGAGAGGAATGGACTCTACCTCTGGAGTTCTGTAGGAGTCAGATGCCAGACAAAGGAATGTGGAGTTTATCCTGCAGGCAATATGCGATGGGAAGAGAGTAAAGGTCTTTGGGCGGAGGGTATGATGAAATTGGTGTTTTAGAAAGATTATTTTGTCAGCCATGTAGAGGATAAATGGGAAGGGGGAGAGTCCATATTTTTATTTAATGCTCCTATCATCCTACTTTATATTAAAGTCAGTGGTTTTTGCAATTACTCTGGTGGATAGGGGCTGTTTAATTCTTTATCCTTCTCATAGAGCATGCTACTGAATGAATGAATGAATGCAGTTTTAATTTATCAAGTGTCTAGGTATGGAAAGGAGACCAAATGGCCACTTACCTGATTCCATTTACTGATCCTTAAAACTGTCTTCAATATAAATGAAATATGGGCACTAACTTTGGGAAGAAGTCTTATGATGTATAAAAATACAGCTAATTTTGGAGAAAGATTGCTGACCTGAAAAAAGCCCTAGTCTTTAGGAGACTTGGATTTGAACTCCAACTCTGCCACTTGTTATGAGTGCTTAGGCAAGTCTCTTCATCTTTCCGAGCTAGAATTTCCTCGTCTCTATAATGAGAGTAATCTTTGAGGAGGGCACTAATGATTCAGAGAAAGCAGAAGGGGAGATTCTGGGTACTAGTAATATTTAATTTCTTGATCTGGACAATGGTTGTCTGAATGTCTTTACTCTGTGAAATGGCATCAATTATACATTTACATGTATATTTTTCTGTATAACGTTTTATATTTCAATAAGAAAGTGTATTAAGAACAATAAAATGAGGGAAGTTTGATTTAACCGCATTTACTGTTTTTTCAGTTTGGATACTTAGTGGCCATAATTATGATCCTTGACAGAAATAAAAGTATAGATACTGTCATTTCAAAACACAACTATCATGAGAAACTAGTCCATGAATGCTCTGGAACAGCTATTGAAAGAATAAGAAAGAAATACACTGGAACAGAGGGACTGCTGGTTAAATATGGCAGAACGAACACAAGTGTTTAGCACTACCACTCAAACCTCACTAAAAAGGCAGTAAAAGAATATAAAGTGCACAAGTCTGACAAAGAAAATGGGAAAGTAGATGGCAGAAAATAGAAGTCAATAATATTTCAAAATTTATTTTTATTATAACTTTTTATTTGAAATAATTTAAGATTCATGAGAAGTTACAAAAATAGTAGAGAAATCTCCTGTGTACCCTTCATCCAGTTTTTCCCAATGAGAACATCTTAGAGAATCATAGTACATTGTAAAAACCAAGAAATTGACATTGGTACAATGCTATTACTCGAGAACAGATCTTTTTTTTTTTTTAAGATTTATTTATTTATTTTAGAGAGCGAGAGCACGAGCAGGGGGAGGGGCAGAGACGGAGAGGGAGAGAGATAGAGATAGACTCCCTGCTGAGCATGAAGCCAGACCCAGGGCTCGATCATATGACCCTGAGATCATGACCTGAACAGAAATCAAGAGTCTGACCCTTAACTGACTGAGCCACCCAGGCGCCTCTACTTGAGAACAGACTTTATTTAGATTCACATGCTCTTTCTTTGAAAATGTTTTTGATGTATGGTTTTATGAAATTTTATCATATATCTAGATTTGATGAACAACCACCACACTCAGGACACAGAACTATTCCATCACCACAAAGAAATCCCCTCATGTTGTTCCTTAACCTCATGTTACTCCTTAATAGTCATATGTTTTCCCCAATCCCTGACAATCACCGATGGTTGATTTTTGTCATTTGAGAATATTATATAAATGAAATTGTACAGTATATAAATCTTGATATTGACTTTTACCCCCCATAAGCATAATGCCTTTGAGTTCCATGCAAGTTGTTACATGTATCAATAGTTTGTTCCTTTTTACTGAGTAGTATTCCATGATATGAAATGTACCAGTTTCTTTATCCATTCAACTGTTTAAGTAAATTTGGATTGTTTCCAGTTTGAGGCTATTATGAATAAAACTGCTATAAACATTTGCATGTAGGTTTTTGTGTGAGCATAATTTTTCATTTCTCTAGGATAATACCCAAGAGTATGACTTCTGGGTCATATGGTCAGTTTATGTTTAACTTTGTAAGAAACTGCCAGATTTGTTAGTAGCTTTACCAGAAATGTATGAGAGGTGTGGTTATTCTACCAGCGCTTGGTATTATCCATATTTTTATTATCAGTATTATCAGTATTTTTTATTTTAACTATTCTATTACTGCAGTGATATCTTAATGGAGCTTCAATTTGCACTTTTCTAATGATTAATGATATTAAACATTTTTTTTGTGTAATTGCCATCCACGTATCTTCTCTGGTGAAGCGTCTGTTCAAATATTTTACCCATTTTAGAATTGGATTGTTTGTTACCTCACTATAGAGTCTAGAAAGTTCTTTATATATCCTGGGTATTTTGTTAGATATATGATTTGCAAATATATTCTTCTTGTCTGTGACTTGTCTTTTCATACTCTTATTAGAGTCTTTCATTGAACAAATATTTTTACTTTTGAGGAAGTCCAGTTTATTAACTTTTTCTTTTATGAATCATGGCCTTGGTATCGTATCTAGGAACTCCTTGCTTAACCCTTAGTCATAAATATTTTCTCCAATGTTTTCTTCTAAAACTTTATATCTTATGTCATACATATAGATATATGATCCATTTTGAGTTAATTTTCGAAGAAGATATTAAGTTTAGGTTTAGGTTAAGTAGAACTTCTCCAAAATTGGAATCAATCCTTTCAAACCCTGCCACTAAGTTAATGTAATATTCTAAATCCTTTGCTGTCACTTCAGCAATCTTCACAGCATCTTCACCAGGTGTAAATTTCCTCTCAAGAAACCACTTTTTTGCTCATCCATAAGAAGCATCTCCTCATCTGTTCAAGTTTTGTCATGAGATTGTAGCAATTCAGTCATGTCTTCAGGCTCTACATCTGATTCTAGTTCTCTTGTTATTTCCACCACATCTGCAGGTACTTCCTCCACTAAGTCTTGAACTCCTCAAAATCATCCATGTGGGTTGTGATCAACTTTTACCAAACTCCTGTTAAAGTTGATATTTTGACCTCTTCTCGTGAATCACGAATGTTCTTAATGGCATCTAGAATGGTGAATCCTTTCCAGAAAGGCTTTAAATTTACTTTGCCCAGATCCATCAGAGGAATCACTATCTATGGCAGTTATATTTCTTAAATAATAAGACATAAAATCAAAATTACTCCTTGATCCATGGGCTGCAGAATGGATGCTGTGTCAGCAGGTATGAAAACAATATTAATCTCATTGTACATTTCCATCAGAGCTCTTGGGTGACCAGGTGCATTGTCGATGAGCAGTTAATATATATTTTTTAAGATTTTATTTATTTATTTGACAGAGAGAGAGAGAGAGAGAGAGACAGTGAGAGAGGGAACACAAGTGGGTGAGAGGGAGGGGGAGAAGCAGGCTTCTCACAGAGCAGGCAGCCCAATATGGGGCTCGATCCCAGGACCCTTGGGATCATGACTTGAGCTGAAGGCAGACACTTAATGACTGAGCCACCTAGGTGCCCAATGAGCAGTAATATTTTGAAAGGAATCCTTTTTCTGAGTAGTAGGCCTTAGGAGTGGGCTTAAAATATTCAGTAAACCTTGTAATAAACAGATGTGTTGTCATGTAGGCTTGTGCTGTTCCACTTAGCATAGGCAGAGTAAATTTAGCATAATTCTTAAGGATCTTAGGATTTTCAGGATAATAAATGAGCATTGGCTTCAGCTTAAAATCACTAGTCCCCAAAGAGTGGAGTCAGCCTGAGCTTTGAAGCCAGACATTGACTTCTCCTCTCTAGCTATGAAAGTTCTAGATGACATCTTCCAATAGAAGGCTGTTTAGCCTACATTGATAATCTGTTGTTTAGTGGAGCCACCTCCACCAATTATTTTAACTAGATCTTCTGGGGAACTTGCTGTAGCTTCTACATCAGCACTTGCTGCTTCGCCTTGCACTTTTATGATATGGAGACGGCTTCTTTCCTTAAACCTCATGAACCAACCCCTGCTAGCTTCAAACTTTTCTTCCACAGCTTCCTCACCTCTCTCAGCCTTCATAGAATTGAACACAGTTTGGGCCTTGTTCTGGATTGGAAAAATACAAGCAGCTACAAATATATAACAAATATATAAGGAAATGCTCAACTTCACTAGTAATTAGAAAAATAAAATTAAAGCAAAAATACAATAACATTTTGTATCCCTTAGGTTGGTAAAAATTAGAAAGTCATACAATATGAAATATTTGACTGGAATGAGTGGAATGAGAATCTTCATATTGCTTACAGTAATAAAGCCTGGTATAGTTATTTTACACGTGAATCTGGCAGTATTTCAATCAATAAGTATTTGAGTGCTAACAATGGGCCAGAAACTATGTTAGATGCTAGGGAAATCAACAGTTAGTGAGAACAAAAACATATAAAAACATTTGCCTTCATTAAACTTACAGTTTAGTAAAGAGAGAAGACAACAAACACAATTAAAAAGTAAAATTAAGGTATGTCATATGGTGATAAATTACATGGAGAAAAGAAAGACTGGGTAAGGGGTAGGGGATGGCTAGAGGAAAAAGGAATAGTTAAAATTTTAAATTTGGTGGTGAGGGAAGATTTCTTTGAGAAGGAGACATTTGAGCAAAGACCTGTGAGGGATAAAGCATGTAATTCTGGAGGAGAGAGTCCCAGGCAAAGTGAACAGCAAGCACAAAGACCTGAATTGAGAGCAAGACTGAAATGTTTACGGAACAACAATGTTAGTGTGGCTTGAGGTAAGGAAATTAGGAGGAGAGTAAGAGGAAATGAGGCAAGAGAAAGAAATGGGGGCAGATAACAAGCACATTCATTGTATGTATTTGAAGACTTTGGACTTCACTCAGAATAGGATGAGAAACCATTTGAAGGTTTGGTGGAAGGAGTCCTCATGGAAATTAAGTATGTATATAGTCTAAGATTCAGCCATTCCACTACCGGAATTACACAGAAAAAATTATACAGAAAAACCAGTACATAGATACAGAAGACATAAACAAGAATTTTTTGGGCTTTTGGGTGTGTGTATGTGTGTGTGTGTGTGTGTGTGTGTGTGTGTAAGTGAGGAATAAGAGACAATGGAGGCATCCCACACTAGGGGAATGAATAAGTAAAACCCTTTCAACAGAACAATGAAGAAGAGATACATATAGCTTCTAAATAGTGCTGAGTGAAACAAAAAAGAAGAAACAAGATGAATTATATAGCACAACACCACATATATATAAAATACATATATACCAAAGGCAATACTATTTTTCAAAGATACATAAATATCCAAGGATGTGGAGCACTTAGAGTGCATGTCTATGAAGAGGTGTAGGAATGAAATAAGAACTGAGGTTGTAAAAGAAAAATAGGGGGTGCCTGGGTGGCTCAGTTGTTTAAGCAACTGCCTTCAGCTCAGGTCATGATCCTGGAGTCCCGGGATCAAGTCCCGTATGGGGTTCCCTCTCAGCGGGGAGTCTGCTTCTCCCTCTGACTCTCCCCCTCTCATGCTCTCTCTCTATCACTATCTCGCTCAATAAATAAAATCTTAAAAAAAAATAAATAAAAAATAAATAATTTTTTAGAAAGAGAAAAGGCTTAAGGAGATGCTAAAGAAAACACATCTGCAATATTATATTTCCTCTGAAGAATCAGCAGTCTATTTCTCCCCCTTAAAAGATATATACACCCAACCTTTTTTTAATTATGGGGAATTTTGAATAATATAGCAAATTATCATGTAGCCATTATCCAGCCCCACAAATCATTAACTCATGGCCAGTCTAGGTCCATTCACACCCTCATCCACTATCCTCTGCTTGTTTTTATTTATTTTTTGAGTATTTTAAATCAACTTTTTTTGGAGATATAATTTACATATCTAATAAAATGCACCCATTTTATGTGTACATTTTGATGAGTTTTGAGTATAATCAGCACCCCAATCAAATTATAAAATACTCCAAAAAAAAAAATTCCAGGAGCCCCATTCTGGTCAATCTCCCATCTGCACCCCTAGTCATCTACTGATCTGCTTTCTGTCACTATAGATTAGATTTGTCTTTTCTAGACTTATGTCTACAAGCAGCATGAAGTTTCTATTTTGTTCATGTTTTCCTTTAAAGTCTTGAACATATTTATATTTATCATAAAATATTTTCTGCTAATTTCATCATATATATTATTTCTAGATCTTTTTCTAATGCTTGATTTCATTCCTGCATAGAGGTCTCATTTTTCTGCTTCTCCATATGTCTAGTAATTCTTGATTGAATGTGAGACATTTAATGCCACTTGTTGAGTGTCTGGTTTTGTTGCCTTTATTTAAACAGTGTTGGGCATTATTCTGGCAGGCGGTTAATTTACTTCTGCATCAGCTTGGTCCTTTGAGGTTTGTTTTTGAGCTCAGTTAGGGTCATTTTGTGGCTTTTAATCTAGGGTGATGTTAGCTCCACTATTAAGGTGTGTCCTTTCTGGGTCTCTGTGAAATTCTTTAAGTGTTTAATGAAATCGTTTACTTGTCTGGAGGAATTTCAAAGTCCCCCAGTCCTATGTGAGATTTGGTAGCTGCTCAGTTTATAGTTCCCTGGTAATTGATTATTCCTTGGTTGTTTTTCTTTACCAAGCCTCTTATACTCTCACCAGATGCATGTATTGGTTTAGGATTAATCTGAGGAGATCTCTTTCCAGATTTCTGGAGTTCTTTCTCGGCATAGCTCTCTTCTCTCAAGTACTCCAACTTGCACATTCCAGCCACTACAGCCTCCCTGAACTTGGAGTTCTGTCTTCTCAAGCCAGCAAGAACTCTTTGCTTTGCTAAGGAACTTCCCTCCTAGCTTTATATTCAGGAATATATCTCTAGTCAGAAAGTAAAAGCAATTGTTGGGCTTATCTCATTTTTATCTTTTATCTTAGGGCCACAGTCTATATTTGTTTCCTATATTTTGACCAATTTTTCTAGTTAAAATTTTCTAGTTCAAGTGAGAGAGCTAGTCTGATACCACTTACTCTATCATACCTCAAAGCAGACATTTCAGAAATCTTGGGTAGCAAGCTTTTATTAAAAGAAAATTGAGTCTGTAGCAAGGGCCCTGGAATATATTCTTCTGTTTTCAATTCTTTTTACCTGTATAGAACTAACAGTAATTTAGAATTGTGCCAGAGTTTAAACTACTTTTATAGTATTTTGAAGCAAATCTCAGGCATATTTTATTTGTAAATATTTTACAAATGTAAATTGTACCTTTAAATCCCAGATCTTCTAGTGCATTGGTTGGCTTGCAGCTATAAGGGAAACTTAAGAAACTTAAGAAAGGCTTTAAAAGATAAGGACTACTAAACTAGTAACTACAATTTCACTATCATAGCTAATAAAATGGAACAACAATTCCTTATCAAATATCCAATGTTCAAATTTCCAGTTGTTTAAAATTCTTAAATTAAAAAAGTTTTAGTAATTAAAAAATATCAGGATCAAACAAGATTCACAGATTATAATTGATATTATATCTTTTAAGTCTTTTTAAATCTTTTTTTTTAAAAAGATTTTATTTATTTATTTGTCAGAGCAAGGAGCCTGATGTGGGACTCGATCCCAGAACCTTGGGATCATGACCTGAGCTGAAGGCAGATGCTTAACCGACTGAGCCACCCATGTGTCCCAAGACTTTTTAAATCTTTATGTTATTTCCCCATTTCTTTTGTGTGCCTCTTGAAATATATTGTTTTTGGAGAATCTGGGTGTTTGTCTGGTAGAGTTGCCAACGGTTTGTTATTTGGCTGATTGTATCCCTATGGTGTAGTTTAACATGTTTCTTTATTAAATGCTCCCTGTTGGTAGTTGAAGAGAGAAGCGACAACTTACAATATTTCATGTTCTCATTCATGAAGATGTTGTCCCTCTTTATTTTTTAAATTCTGTTTTTAATGATCTGTGAAATTGTATGGGTTTTGTTTTTGTTTTTGTTTTCAATTAATGAATTGGACATTTCTTGCTTTCCTCTTGGGTTCCTTATAGCTTTTTTCTCTTGCTGTTATATTTAGCCTACATTTTAGTTTCCTTTTGTTAGTCAGCTGGTTGTTGGCCTTGCAATTATTGGGCAAACCTCACTGTCTAGATTCATCTGCATGATACAGAGCAATGGTCATATGATACATTTGAATAGCTGCGTATAGCATGGAAACGCTTGTTCAAGAATCCCCAAACAGACACAAAGGCCAAATAAATGCAGTTCATATGTTGAAAGTGTCTCTGGTGTGCATCTTCATGTGAACTTTGCTTGGGATATGCTGTTTTTTAAGGCTTGTTAGACTCCCTTGAACTGCTTAGGTACAGAATTAGTAGGTTCAGTTTAAAAGTCCAAGTGGCCTTTCTTAAGTTTCCTCTGTCGTTTCAAGCCAGCCAATGTGCTGAAAGAGCTGGGATTTCATTCAGAAGCCATGAAGTCAGTCTCTGCCTCTCATTCCAGGGTTTGGTGAGCCACAACTACCTGAACCTTTGCTTCCATATCTTCAAAACAGAAATAATAATACTTGTTCTGAGAAACTCATGGGGTTGTTGTAAAGAACAAATGGGTTGGTATTTTTGAAACTGTTCCATAATAGTGCTGTCCAATAGAAATATAATGTGAGCCACAAAAGTATTTTAGATTTTTTCTAAGCCACATTAAATAAGAGTTCAGTGAACTTAATTTTAATGATATATTTTATTCAATCCAACATAACCAAAATATTATCATTTCAACATGTGATCAATGTGAGAAGATTATTAAAGAGATATTTTACATTCTTTTTTAATACTAAGTTTATGAATCCAGTGTATTTTGCACTTATAACACATTTTAATTTGGATGCTAAATTTTAATCAGAAATACTTGATATGTATTTAGATTCCATAATATTTATAGTTGATGTATATTTGTATCCCCCAATTTCCCCAAACTTAGAAAGTTTTTCAGTATTGAATGAAGTACTGATTTTTAAATTAAAATGAATTAAAATTAGACAATGTTGGAAATTCATTTCCTTAAATATGCCAGCTGCATTCCAAGGGCTTGATAACCATTTGGGTTAGTGGCTACCATATTGGATAGTACCACTCTATAACCTGTTGAGCTCCATATACCAGACAGCGTTCCTAGAAGTTCTCAAATCTCAGTTGGATGTTACATTGTTTGTTTCACTTTGGGCCTCCACATTAGAGAAATGAATTTCCTTTGCTTTGACCTACAAAAGAATTTCCCAAGGAAAACCTCCCAACTTTCCTGACAACTGGACAACAGATGGCTTCCATTTCAGTTATCAGAATTTATTTTGTCTGAGAGTCACTACACATTCTGGGAAATAAATACATCTCTAAGAGTGGGGGAAAGGTGACCAAAATAGACTGTTTTTAAAGAGCTGAAAAATTGATTCCTGGTAGTAATGCAATCTGGGATACATGAAACCATTAGCACAGGGAGCCCACAGTGAGGTCAGGATCTATTCTGAGCCATGGAGAATCAAGCTCCCATGTGACTTCAATGCATTACCAAGAACAGACTGTAATTCCAGGTAAGGACAAACCCATCATCTCAGGGTGAGGAACATCACAGGGGGTCACCTCACCTGTCTGGGATCTGCTGGCAGAGGTGAGTCAGGGCATTGGGGCAATGATGAAGGACACTCTACCCTAAGCATTTATTTCCTTAATTCATCACAGAATTTGGTACCAAGGTATTTCTCTCCTCCTTTTTATCTGAGTAACAGAATAGGAACTCCTCAGTTTTTATTTGGTTTTGTTTTGCTTCTACAAAGAATGTTTGATCTGAAAGAACCTACTGCATTCAGTCAGTTTGGACCCTAAGAACAAACACTTATCTAACATCATGTCCCAGACATTGTTCTAAGCACTTTACCTATATTAACTCATTTAATTCTCACAACAAGCTTATGAGGTAAATGTTATAGTTTCCACTTTACAGATGAGGCCAAGGGCGATTTAAATAACTTGCACAATGTCATTCTGCTAGTAGGTGGTGGGGATGGGATATGAACCCAGACAACACAGGCCATAGCATTTACATACACCAGTCAGTAAACATTATGGCCTGTGCTAGTACTGGAAATGGATCAGAAGCTAGACTTCCAAGCCCAGTCCAGAGGGTCTAACCCTGCACCTGGTCACCAGAAATTCAGATGCCACCTTCTCTAATGAATTAGTGAGGTCAGAGGGGAGCTCAGAAACCCATCCTGCTCTATGGCTACATCCTGTTGCTCTCTGTTTCCATGGCCATTCTCAAAATTCTACTCATCCTTCAAGGCTCAGCTCAAACATGGCTTCTCCACTGGGTTTCTTAAATCTCTAGAGTCAAAATAACTCCCTTTCTCATCTCTCCCAATCTTTTACTGCTTAATCTCCAATATTGTAGTTTTTTGAAAGCTGCCTTAAATTACAGGGTTCTTTCCCTCCTCTCCTAGGCTACAAGCCCCTAGAGGATGGGAAGCGCGCGTAATTCATTTTTGTATCCCTGCAGCACCTAGCATGGAGCCTTTTGCCTTCTAGCGCTCAGTAAATATTCATTACTAATTCATTACTACTTATATAGTTCTAATTTGATTAGGAATGTGATATATTGAAAAATGTACTACCATGGGTTTTAGGAAACTTGAATCCTAAACTTAGTTCTGTCACCAAGTAGCTACATACATTTGGGTAATTTATTTCACCTCTCTGAGCCTCAGTTGTCTGTAATTGGATGAGATAATCTCTAAGGCCTCATGACATTTATGGAATAGGCTATTATTTGCTCTGAATTTATGTACACAAAAGGTTTTTAAACAAGTCCCTGAAGGATGTTTCATATATTCTGAGATCACTCCTGGGCTGCTGGGGTGAGGTACTTCTAAGCAGGAACACATGAGAGGGGTCAGCAGAAACAGCCCCTTGAGATAGGCCAAGGCTGGTTGGCTATGCTTTAAAATTCCAGCCTGGTTAAAAGCTTAGATCTTTAAGGAAAGGGCCCTACAGCAAGTGATGGATAGGGTAGGAGACAACTTCAGTGTGCTTAATATGTGGTGGGGATCACTGGTTAGCAAGGCTTCCCTTAAGAACACTCTGGAAATAGCACACAGGTAAGAGGAAAGTACAGACAGGTGATAAGGCAGTCAAAAAAGAAAAGGTAAAAAGTGTTGGTGAGGATGTGGAGGAATTAGAACCCGTCTATACAGTTGGTGGGGATGTAAAATCATGCAGCTGCCATGGAGAACAGTATGGAGGTTCCCGTCCCCACAATAAAAATAGAACCACCATTTGATCCAGCAATCCCACTTCTGGGTGTATATCTAAAGGAAAGGAAATCAGTATCTCGAAGAGATATCTACATTCCCACATACATTGCAGGATTATGACAATAGCCAAGATATGGAAACACTCTAAATGTTCATCGACAGATGAATGGTTAAACAAAACATGGTATATTCACACAATAGAATGTTATTCAGCCTTTTAAAAAAGAGGAAATCCTGCCATTTACAACCATATGGATGAACCCGGAGGACATTATGCTAAGTAAAATAAGCCAGTAACAGAAGGACAAATAATGTATGATATCATCTCTAGGAGGTACCTAAAACAGTCAAGCCCACAGAAGCAGAGAATAGAACAGTGGTTACTAGGGGCCAGAGGATGAGGGAAATGGGGAATTATTATTCAATTGGTATAAAGTTTCAGTTATACAAGATGAATATGCTTAGAGATGTGCTGTGCAACACACAGTATCTATAGTTGGCATTACTGTATTGTACACTTAAAAATGTGTCAAGAGGGTAGATCTCATAATAAATGTTCCCACCACACACACACACACACAGAGGGAAAAAAAAAACAAAACAAAGGGACACAAGGAAACTTTTGGAGATGGTGGCCATGGTATTGGTTTCAAGGGTTATGCATAAGACCAAACTCATCAAATTGCATACATGATATCTGGGCAATTTTTGTGTATCAGTTGTACCTCAATAAAACAGTAAGTAAAATTAAAAAGTAACTCATAATCTTTGCAACCTAAAAAAATATTTCAAACTATTAAAGAAAAAAAATGGGTCTGATTGGATCAGAGTTAGAGTTACATTCAACTTCAAGAACACATGAAGAGAGTTAGGAGACAGGAAATAGCAGGATTGATTAAATATTGGCCCGGGTTAAATCGTCTCAAATTTCCTAAATGTCCAATATAAATTTGTAGATGATGAAATGTTGGATTTAAAATGTTTATGTATTTCTAAGTTACTTCTTAGTCGTCTACCCTAATTCTCAGATCCATAGAACAGAGATTGCTCTTGTGTTTCTCTCTTCACTGGATAAAGCAACAGTGGAGAAACTTTTTTTGTTTTGTGTTTGTTTTCATTCCCCCGCTAGCATATGGTGGGACAAACCCTAGACTCGGAACCATAGGGCCCAAACTCCAGTCCGTAATCAGTCATTGGGAAGGTAGAACTTGGGTAAATCGCCTTACCTTGCTGCATCTTTGTAGTAGCATCCATAAAATAAAGGGATTTATGGTGAATGATCTCCAAAAGCCCTTTGGGGCAGACAAAAGTTCTGAGATAGAAATCTGCCTCCACAAGACTATCTACATCTGGAAAGCAGGAGGTGCCAGTGAGGCTCCTGGCACATATTGGGAACTCGATAACTGTTGATTGAATTGAATATAATATATGAGGAGGCCAGAGATGAGAGCCAGAAAGTTAAAAATGTGAACACAAGTCATTCTTTCTCTTGGAGGACTAGAGCTAATAAGAGACTATTTGGTAAACAGGTGAAGACCCCCAACTGAAGAAGAATGGGAGGGACATTACACCCTGTAGAAGCCTCTGGGGTGTGCAAATGTCTTGGGGAAGGCTATGGACTATCAAGTAAGAATGCTGATAAATTACAGATGATAAATCTAACCAAAGTAGATGTATAAAGTTAAGCCTGGATATGTAATACTACATTAAAAATTAGTGGAGGGGCACCTGGGTGGCTCAGTCAGTTAAGTGTCCGACTCTTGATTTTGGCTCAAGTCATGATCTCAGGGTTGTGAGATTGAGCCCTGACATAGGCTCTGCGTTCAGCGGGAGTCTGCTTGAGATTCTTTCCTTCTCTCTCTGCCTCTTCCCCTGCTCTTGCTCTCTCGCACAAATAAATAAAGTCTTTAAAAAAATTAGTGGAAAAGCTCCAAAATTGTTGCTTAGGTTTTCAAAATGTAAATAGTTAATTTTGAGTTGTGAATGGAGGCACAGCGGATAAAACTGAAAAGATTCACACAGCTTTTATTAGAAATATTTATTCTTCTTGGTACAAGCCATTAGTTATTTGAATCAAAAGTGTACTTCCTTATTTTATTTTATTTATCATGTTATGTTAATCACCATACATTACATCATTAGTTTTTGATGTAGTGTTCCATGATTCATTGTTTGCATATAACACCCAGTGCTCCATTCAATATGTGCCCTCTTTAATACCCATCACCAGGCTAAATCATCCTTTTTTAAAAAATTTTTTTATTGTTATGTTAATCACCATACATTACATCATTAGTTTTTGATGTAGTGTTCCATGATTCATTACTTGTGCATAACACCCACTGCTCCATGCAGAACGTGCCCTCCTTAATACCCATCACCAGGCCAACCCATCCTCCCACACCCCTCCCCTCTAGAACCCCCAGTTTGTTTTTCAGAGTCCATCGTCTCTCATGGTTCGTCTCCCCCTCCGATTTCCCCCCCTTCAATCTTCCCCTCCTGCTATCTTCTTCTTCTTCTTCTTTTTTTTTTTAACATATAATATATTATTTGTTTCAGAGGTACAGATCTGTGATTCAACAGTCTTGAACAATTCACAGCGCTCACCATAGCACATACCCTCCCCAG
>NC_138379.1:79264078-79287405 GCF_054177405.1 Leptonychotes weddellii | reverse complement strand
ATCCAGCTGAATTCCTGAGAGGAGACGAAATCCAGGTCTCCTACTCCTCCGCCATGTTGCTCCGCCCCCCCCAAGATGTAGTTTTTAAAAGAAAGTTTCCAAGACCTAAATATTTGACAATTTTGATTTGACACACCAATATACCCACACACGTATACACAAATACACAAATCAAGAGTAAAAATTATTTATTTAGCTCAGTAATATTCTTTCACTTTATTTCATAATCTTAGAGTTGGAAGGGGCCGCAGGATTCTTGTAGTCCAATGGCAGGAATCTCTCTCCCACATTCCTTATTCTCCCTTTGTTTAAGTCGTTTCAGAGACAGGGGAACTTGCTACCACAAAGACAGTCTGTTCCATTGTTGGATGGCTCAGATGATTATATAATTATTCCTCCTAGGGTGCTTGTGGGAATGATTTCAGAGTTGTCCAACTATTTTTGCCCTCTGAATTTACACAAAATACACCAAATCATTCTTTCTCAGGATAACTCTTTGTGTGTGTGTGTTGCCAAGAATTTCCCCACATCCACATGCACACACACGCACACACACCTACACACACATGCACACGCATACACTGAGTGGTAAAGTCTCCTCTTTTCCAGCTAAGCACCACTAGCTCTTGCAATGATGACTCACATGATATAATTTGCATCTTGCTTCTTGTCCTCTTGACCAACCTTGCCATAAAATTAAGTATAAAGCTCAAAGTAATGGTCAGATCAGCACAACCTAGAGAAGGACTTTCCCTTCTTATTATGGAGCATTTTGCTTTCCTTGAGACAGCGTAGGTTACATCAGCATTCGATAGTCAATGACACTGTTGATTCATGTGCTTTCAATCTAAGGTAAGGATTTTAGAAGTATTTCTGTTAAATTTAATCTTGTTAGTCTGGCCCTTGTTCTCTTCTGGCAAGATCTTTCTAGACTGTGATCCTTTCTTCAGTGGCTCTCCGCCTTAGCCTTGTGTAATCTGCAATTTGGTAAGAATATTTTCAATTTTGGGGGCACCTGGGTTATATTGGTTGGTGTCCGACTCTTGATTTCATCTCAGGTCACAATCTCAGGATCTTAAGATTCTCTCCCTCTCTCTCTGTCCTTCCCCCTCCACTCACGTGCATGTGCCCACATGCTCTATCTCTCTCTCTAAAAAACAAAAAGAGTATCTTCAATTTTGTTCATCATATGTTATTGACTATAAATAATTAACTTAAAATTTGTTTCATGATATGATCTGTTCTTTAAAATACCTTTTATTTGGGGGCATTGGGGGGCTCAATCTGTTAAGTGTCTGAATCTTGGTTTCAGCTCAGGTCATGGTCTCAGGGTCATGAGATTGAGCCCGCATCAGGCTCCATGCTCAGTGGGGAGTCTGCTTGAGATTCTCGCCTTCTGTCCCTCCCCCCACTTGCTCTCTCTTTTTTTCTCTCTCTCTCTCAAATAAACAAATAAATCTTTAAAAAAAATAAAGTAAAATACCTTTCATTTGTTCAGAAATGATTCTGGGGATATACCAAGTGTTAATAGTCCTAATCTTAGAAGGACATATTACCTATGATTTTTAATATTTGGTTATATATTTTTTCTGATTTAATAAATGAATGTTATTTTTAAAGGAGTCCTTCTACCTGAAAGTGCTGATTTATTCTACATCTTTTTGTTTTGGATATACAGTGTCTTTATTATTTCCTAATTGCCATGCATGTCTTGACTATTCAATTTGATTCAGAACTCCTTGAGGACAGGGCAATGGTACTTTCATTATCTCTCATGGCAGCTGGGCTGGTGCTGGACTGATTGGTTTCCTTTAAATTAACTTGTCTTCATCCAGTGCTAAAGTCATGGCCTTTGTCTGACTTTATCTCCTGTTCAAATCAACATCTTAAAATGATGGGAACATGATGTTTTATCTATGACCTACACTTAAACAAATTAGGCTAATTCATTTACTGGTGAATAATTATTTACTATGCTAACAAATCTATTTAGCCAATTGAAAGCTGATTATTTTGATTTACCATGGTTGGTTGTTAATCATACAATGTAAATGTAAATAATGGAATAATTTTGGTGAGAGATGAAGACTGGTGAGCCTTCCAAGTAATGATTTATTGAGACCAGCACTATGCTAAGAATTCCTACAAATAGAGATGAAGACATGACTCTTGATTTCAAGGTGCTTACAGCATAGTTGGGGAGGTAAGACTCTGAAAAACAAAAGGATGTCAGGTTGCATATTGGGATGTTGGTCAGTGTTTGATACTGTCTCAAGGTCATTACATTTTTCTCTTCTACAGAGCATTTGGTTAAAGGGGGTTGAGGGTAGGGATAGGACTAGGTCCTCCAGTTGTAACCATTGGGACATAATAAACTAAAATAAACAGAAAAGCTATTTGTATAAAGTATTTCTATATATTCTTCATACTTGTTTCAATATAGAAACTACAAATTTTTTATAAGGTATAAATAATTTACCATGGCCACGTAATATTCCCCCTCCCAGCCTCCTTTGCCACCCACACACTGTTGTCCACTCTATATCTATGAGGTAGACTCAGCAGGCTCTGGCTCTTCCTTCTTCCACCATTGTCCAAGGCACTCCAATTTCCCATTTATCTGGGTCTCTGGGAAACATGGACCAAACAGATCCTTTGTCCTTCAGACTAGGCAGATTACCTGGAAATTCTGGTTGTGAAGCTGTATGTGTTCCCAAAGGGCAAAGGCTAATAGGAGGTACTATAAAATTATGAAACTTCAAGGGGCGCCTGGGTGTCTCAGTCATTAAGAGTCTGCCTTCGGCTCAGGACATGATCCCAGGGTCCTGGGATCGAGCCCCACATTGGGTTTCCTGCTCAGCAGGAGGCCTGTTTCTCCCTCTCCCACTGCCTGCTTGTATTCCCTCTCTCGCTGTGTCTCTATCAAATAAATAAATAAAATCTTTAAAAAAATAAATAAATAAAATAAAATTATGAAACTTCTATGTAATTAACTTTTAGCCCAATTGTTGTATCCAAGGCTTCACTCTTAAAGTTTGGCTACCCCTCCTTGGGTAAGGATTTTTTGTTGTATTTTCTTCTTCATTCCTATTGATTATTCTCATTCTTAAAAAGCCTAAAGGCCAAGAAAAAAATGACTGCCCCCCCACTCTCTTTTTCTTCCTTTCTCTTTCCCCCTCTTTCTCCCTCTTTTCTTCTTGGATTATTTTTATCATTCCATTTAACTCTCTAAACAATAAAAAGAAGGAAGAATTATTACCTTCCCTTTAAAGATTAAGAATCTGAAACTCAAAGAGGAAAAGAAATTTCCCCAAGGTCACGCAGCTAGTGAGAAGCAGAGGCAGGGTTCAAAGAGAAAACTTTCTGCTCCAACGCCAGCATCAGTCCCTTGAAAAAGCAGTAGGTACCTGGGGGACAAGTACTTGGGACTTTATCTCTGTCTCTTTAGGACCTGGTATAGGTCTTGGCACAGGGTGATCACTAATTCAATTTCTTTGAATTGAATTAGCTTGGATTTGGAACCCCGATTTGGGAGAGCCTCAGAGGTCATCCAGAACCTTGTTAAAATAGTTTCATGGTATCATATAGTGTGATAAGGGAGCAACTCCTCTGACAACCTAGAGGGGGTGGGTCCCGGAGATATCTCTCCCCAGCTCTCCTTGCTTCTCCCACAACTCCCACGCAGCTCTTCTGACCAGCTTCCCATTCTGTACAAATCAGGGAGCACACCTGTTTGTCTTTTAACCAACTTATATTTTTCCCTTTAAACAAAATTAATATATCTTCATTGCAGAAAATGTAAAAAAAACTTGGTAGAAAGAAAATTAAAAAACCACACATCATCCCACAAACAGGAGATAATCACTATTATTTCTGCTGTACTTTCCAGTGTTTTTGTTACACACGAATATTTTTTAAACAAAAAAAATGCAATCATACTATGTAAATTTTATAACCAATTTTTCACTCAACAATATATTGTGTACATCTTGCAATGTCAATAATTATAGAAAAACATCACCTTCAACAATGACTCCATAGCTTTGTCTGTGCTGGACGGATGGGTGGCTGGATCATCATTCATCACCTACTTCTCTGCAGATTAACATTTAGATCACAACTCTCTTAAAACTTTTTCAGATAAATTGTTTCTTGATGATGTCACTTGTGCAGACATTTGCTAGCAGGAGTGAGGAGTCCTTCAGTTTGCAAGTTAGCGTCCCTTAGATCTGAGCCATGCTACACCTCCCCAGTGGATACTTCCACAGAAGAACACAGCATTTTTGTGTGTGTGGAAATATCACATTTAATTTGATACATTATGGCAAGAAGATGTATCTAATGGTTCAGAGAGTACAATGATTTCAGATGTCAAACATTATTCATAATTAATTTGACCTATGCATAAATTCAGTTCCAATGGGGATGACATATCATATATGGACCTGTGTTTTTACACAAGAAAAATAATATTACAACAATGATCTAATTTTATGATCAACAAGATGGTGCTTAGATAACTGTAATAGAAAATAATGTATTAATGTGTTAATTTCATTTCTTATATATTCTTCTTCTATATCTTTTGGGGAAAAATGAGAAAATTGTTTTCTACCTATGAATAGCCATCTTCCTTAATTTTTGTGTAGCAGACAGGATACGACTAGAAAAGCAAACAGAAATCATTTAATACAGGGAACTAGTTATAAAGGACTTGAAGAGATGAAGCCAGGCCAAAGGTGGAGAAGTAACCCAGGAATTATTTACTATAGGAAGGAAATATGACTAGAGAACAAAAGGAAGGGATTGGTATTTCCAGAGTTCAGAAAATACTGCTGTGCTGGTTTGTGAGTGTGTTGTGCACCATGCAGTTATGGTTAAAGATGAGACACTTAGCAGATACTGGAGCCACGGGATGGGCCACCCAGCAGGGCTGACCCCATAGAGAGGGGAGCACATGGTCGCTACTAGGACCACCAAGGAAGGACTGCTGCCACCAAAGCTGGGATCATCAAGGCAATATAGCCACTTCCACAGTTGCTACCAGAAGCAAACGAAGAGAAAAAAAAAGCAAAAGGAGGAATAATAACTTCTTTGCACTTGTAATTTCTTTTTTTTTTTTCAAGATTTTATTTATTTATTTGAGAGAGAGTGTACCAGTGAGCAAGAGAGCATGGTGGGGGGCGGGGAGAGGAGCAGGAGAGGGAAAAGCAGGCTCCCCACTGAGCAGGGAGCCTGATGTGGGGCGTGATCCCAGGACCCTGAGATCATGACCAGAGCTGCAGTCAGATGCTTAGCCAACTGAGCCACCTAGGTGCCCCTCCACTGGTAATTTCTGATTTCCCACCAGTAACCCCTAATATGCAGAACCTTAGGAAGGTAGTTGGAACAGAAGTCTGAGCAGAGTATGGGAGGATGAGGATGAGGATGACAGACAGCAGATAAATAGCTAACCCATGAGAAAGACATCATTATCTTTCTACCACTCGGTGACACAGAGGAGGCTTTGTGACAACCCAAGAGCTCTGGTTGTGATTGGATCAGAGCCCTGGCAGTCTCACCTGGAACTCTGGCAGGAATTGCAAGGCAGGGAGAGTAACCATCAAAAAGGTCTTTGACCATCTATACCCAGCCATAAGCCATGGGGGAAGCAGGTGCCCTGTTACTTAGTTCTGTAAAAATGGGCTCTGGGTCTTCCATGTCAGTTATGGTTGTCCATGGCATAGGAAGGGTGGTGAAAAGCATAGCTCTGGAGAGCTCGAGGACCTAGCTCCAGTAAACATGTTTAGATTTCTTCCATCTCTACTGTCCTAACCTCGCCTTCCTACTCCCAGGCCTCCTGAGACAGGCCCCAAGAGAGTAATCTAGGCCTGAGCTTGAACAAGGCACAGGGCTCTCAGAGGAGTCTAGTAGGCCCCAGATTTCTGACTCCAACTTCTTGATCCTCCTCTTCCACCCCGATCCAATGCTCCAAATCTCAAGGCAGGGATGATGTTAAGAGTCTTCATTTAACTTCTCTGAATTACCACTGTCCCAAGACAACCACTCACAACTCCCATGACATGGCCTACTGTGTGGGTTGGAGGGGCAGAGAGTGAATCACAGTCTTTGGTCCAAGCTAAGATGTGTGTAAACTAAGAACCGGGGAAGGAAGTAGGGAGACAGAGAAGAAATATAGCTATCCTCCCAACTTTGAACAACTCCTACCTGG
Source organism: Leptonychotes weddellii (assembly GCF_054177405.1). Lineage (NCBI taxonomy): Eukaryota > Metazoa > Chordata > Mammalia > Carnivora > Phocidae > Leptonychotes > Leptonychotes weddellii. Next base: position 79,281,194 of record NC_138379.1, on the reverse strand, counting down.
CCCTTGAGAGAATGAATGACTGCAGAACCCTCAATCCATTCATTTTTTTCATTTGATGCATAACAATGGCCTAATATGTGCCATTCACTCTGCTGGGTCCTGGGGATACTGTGGTGAGTAATCACTGCAGAATAAGCTATAACACAGGCAAGAACCACCCCTCCCTCAAACTTCTGTGATATTCCCCTTCCCAGTGCCTTCTCTAGAACCTTGAACATCCTAAAGGTGATTCTAGTTTACAGATAGGTATACTGAGGCTTAGAGAGAATTATTGACTTCTTCAGTTGCCATCGGCAGTTAAACAGTCTATCAGAATGGGACCTCTAGTTACAGGTTCCCTGATAGATATCACCTCCCTCCTCCTCATTCCCTCCCACTCTATGTCCCCAGGTAAGTGGAGCTGTGTGCCAGGGTGTGAACAAAGGTTTTTGGTATTGACCTATTGTCCAGTGGGTAGAGTCATTGATTTGCAGTTATTGACTTGAAAGCCTTGGGATGGGATATCCCTGTCCTTATAGCTGATATCCCTGGAAGTCTATGTAGAACAGATACTTCTGGCCAACACAAATCATTTCAAGCTGTGCTTGGCACTCTGGAACCACTGTCTGTGATACCTGAGATATGGCTGGTAGGCACTTCGTCCTGGGACAGACTCTTCATCTCTCAGAGTGAGTGTGGCATGATGGACAAGGATAGGTAGCCCCTTCAGCAACAACAAAGTCTTGCCCTTGTTGGTGGTAGAGAACCCCAGTAGGAAGTTTCTGTTATCATTGTGATCCCTTTCCACTGGGTCTTGTGGTAACTGTAATTTGGTGGCTTCATAGTCTGTCCCAGAAAGCTCTGGGCTGAGGTGTTTCCCAGTATCCAGTTACTCACCATCTGGGCTAGACTTCAGAGGCCAGAGGAAGATCCTCAGTGGAAAGTAGGCTCCCTCTCTCTTATTCTGGCATGGGTGCAGAACCTAATTGACTTCTGTCCTGTGTTAATGATAAGCCTTGTCATGAGCAGGGTCCTGGGCAAATGCCAGAGTTTGAACACATGGAGCTCAACTTTCAAGACTGTCTTGTGATTGCCCTGAAGAGATGTTGAAATAGAGGTAATAGACATGACTCTTCTTAAAACATCAAAACATATTGTCTCTGAAGGTGTTGGAGTTACTGTTTACCCTGTTGGGTTGGTCCTTCTGGAAGAGGTCTGTTGAGAAGTTGAGTGGGCATGAGGGTGAGTCTTCCATGACACAGCTCCTTCACTGTAAACAAATGTTCCATACCCAACTTCTGGAGCCAGGCCTGATCCTTTTCAGCAAGTACCACCAGGCTAGGAGCAACAGGGCCAGGTTAAGCAGTCCAGGACCCAGGGTAAGCAGCAGCATAAACAGCCACCCTGGCACTGTCTCCATGCTTTGTGGGAGCTCATGCCCTTTTGCAGAACTCAGAAATGAATAAATAAATGGATTAGTAAAGGAACATATTAATCTTGTCCTTGCCCAGAAAATATGCCTTTGCTTATGACAACTTCACTAAAGGATTCTAAGACCTTTTTCTTACTCAACCGTTCTCTGCCATGCCTTTTTACTTCCTATGATCACGGTGGGAGAAAGGAGCCATTGAGTCACAAAATCCTATAGGAATTCAGAGAAGGCAAAAAGTATTATGTTGAGACTTTGAAAATACATGGAACTTGAAGGAAATGTTGACTTGAGATAGCAGAATGACTGGGGGAGGTTATTCCAGGCAGGAAGAACCACAGAAACAAAGGCATGGAGGTAAGAAAGAACATGTTAGTGTGAGGACAGAAAACGAGTTTGATCGAAACACTTAGTGTTGTTGGAAACCACGAGAGCAAAGGTCAAATAGAGGGTGCTCTTGATGGATGGGGAATCTTCAATGTTAGATTCAGGATATGTCTTTTAATTCTGTATCTTTCGTGCCTCACCTGGAAGCTGACACTGAACAGGTATCTAGTAAGTGTCTGTTGAGTGAGTGAGTGAATAAGTGAGTGGATAAATGAATACGTAGATAAAAAATTAATTTGATGGGAGAGAAAGTAGTCAAGTTGAAGCCAATGAGCCTAGAAGGATGGTGATGCTATTGATGGGGATGAGAAGTTTAGACATGGTAAGTTAAAGATAATGGTAGAATCTTCCAGTGGAAATTTCCCATAGGAAGCCATTTGAAATTAAGACGCGAGTGTGTCTAGGGGTGGAGATCTGTGAGGAGTAATAATGGTGATTGAAACCACAAGTCTAGATACGCTCTTGAGGACAGTTAGTGTAAAAGCTGGAAAGCAGAAGGCAAGGACTGAGCAGTGGGGTTTACACCTTACGCAGTGGTAGAAAAAGAGGATGAGGGAGAAACTGTGGACTTTGGAGAACCAGGGAAGTGGTGTCAAAGGATCCAAGAGAGAGAAGCATTTTTTTTTTTTTTAAGAAGTGGGGATGGTGGCTGTGACAAGGCGGCAGAACTCAGAGACACGTGGGTTGAGAGTGGGCTTGTTCTTTAGACAACCAAGGACACGACAGTCAGCAGGTGGAAGCAATGTTGGGACCTGGCTGGGAGTGTTCTGTTGGCAAAGCTCTAGGATACAGAGAGAGGACAGGCAGCTGGGGCCAAGGAGATTGCTCCGAGGATGGGAAAGTGTTTGCAAAGCTGAGGTTTGAAGCCTCCTACGTGATCTTTTGGGGCTGGAGATGGTAACGTTTTTCTCAGTCAGAGAAGCCGATCAGGAGCAAAGGGATGAAGGAATGCAGAATTAACTCATATTTGCGGTGAAGATTATGAACTAGGCTTCAACCAGTCCTAAGACTCTCCCACTCAGCAGCTTTGTCAGGATAAACTTCTTGCCTCCAGTATAAGTGGCCAAATCAGTTAAGAGAGGACTTGAGACACCATCTAGAAAGGAAATCACTAAAAAACAAGGATTAAAAAGAGTCAGGACTTCTATTTGGTGGATCAACGACTATCAAAACCCTGAAGTACTTCTGAAACCTTTCGGTTTCTTATAGTTTCTTCCCTGCAATGGTGCTGATGGTGGTCATTTGGAGCAAGAGGAGGAAAGAGGGGGCAAGGAGACTCCCCCTGCTTCATTGCCAGCCTTAGAGGGGAAAGAATGTGAGGATAGAGGTATGCTTCAGAAAAGGAAGAGAAGAGATAGCCAAGAGCTGTTGAAGCCTATAGGAGGGAAGGAAAGAAGGATGCGTAGGAGCCAATGCAGAACTGAAAAAGTTGCCAAAGCCTCCGCCACCTGCCCCTGCATGTGAGACCAGTGGTAAAGCCAAGGTGAGGTTATAGCAGTAGTTAGCATCAGGGCTTCAGAGTCCTAGAGACCCAGGGACAAATTCTGCCTTTCCCACTCGGGAACAAACGACCTAATCCTCAGTTTCTCACCTATAAAATAATACATGACAATAACATAACAGAATCTACCTCTTAGCGATCTTGGGAGGATTAAATAAAAATAATGTGCCTAGTACAGGGCTTGACATTAATAAGGAGTAGTTTTTAGGAAAGTAGGTACTTAACAACAACATATTAACTCTTTGACCCCCAGTGGTCCTCCTACTGGATAAACGGTGACTCCGGCACCCATTTACCTAAGTCTTAGCCCTGGGGGCTGCTAAACGGACTCTGGGCATTAGAATACTCTCTCTGCCAGGTCGTGAAAAGGGTATGTCAGTTGCTTTCCAGGATGGTAGGCAACCTACGGGGTGCCATTTAAAGCCAAGAAACTCAAATGAGACCCAAAGGAGAGAAATCTGCTAATGAGCCCATCAAGATAAAGAGGTAAGAGTGTCAGCTTCTGACCATCTGTCTTGTTCTGGCAGCTCATGCTGTCCAAACCCCACCCGCTGCACCTCATCCGAAACTTGCCAATGCTATTGATTTGTATTAATCTGATTGAGCATTCATTATCCCAAGTACCAACCTGTCACTGTTTGCTTAGCTTGCATGAAATCAGAGCTACGCAAAAATCAATGTGTGAAATCTTTGTATCAACATATAAGAAATGAAAAGGTTTCTGCTGGCAGATGCAGGTTTTTAGACAGATTAAAACTGACAAATTGGCATGATCCACGATGAAGGCAATCATGAGGCGCAGTGAAATGTCAAAGGTTTTGAAAATGGCATGCTGAGGAAAAGAAACGCACTGCTGCCAGGGGAGGGGAAGGAAAAAGAGAGTCTTGTTTATAATAAAGGGCTTTGGGATTTGCACAAATACTGATGATTTTTTTTTTTTTTTAAGAATGGACTTGTTTTCAGCAAGGTTGGCATGGCATTATTGTCCTCCTGGAACCAATAAGAAGAACAGGGGTTAATAACTTCAGCAAGGTCACGGTGCCCAGTGGCAGTGCCAGGATGGAATGGAAGAGCTTGGATGGCCGATTTTCCCCAATCAGTGAATTCCCTGACACTCGGATGGAGAGACTCGCACCTCTTGCCCCCCGCACAACTTCTCCCCCTAAGAGATGATTGAGGGAACTCTGTCCCATTCACACAATTGCAAGCCTCCAACAGAATTCTAAAGCCCACTGAGAGCTGACTGATGAGGGCGGACATCTGCATGTTTTGCACAACGAATGCTGTGCTCTGTACTTCAACTTACAAGATAGTCATGCACTGGGGCAAAATGTCTTAGCTTTGATTAAAAACACCTTTACTAAGGATGAGGGCCAACTTCACAAAGAAGAAAAAGCCACTTCTACTAATGACATACACTGCATAACGTTACATATATGAAATGCACCACGGCACTCTGTAACTGTGGCAAAAATGTCTTTTAATTTGGATTCCCCATGTCTCACAGCATACTTGTGGACCATCTGCTTTCAACACCGTTGAATTGTGTATGCTTCAGGAATGCAAATTCTTTTTTTTTTTTAAATAGTAGCCAAGAAAGGTAAATATGCTGCTGCTGAAGAAAAAAGGAATCTGATCCAAACAACCCCAAAAGCATTAATAGCACATATGTGCAAAACTCAACGAGAAATCATCTTTGGCAAATAGGGAGGATGGTGTAGCAGAAAAAGGCCGAGTTCTGAAATCAGACTTGAGATTGAATCTTGCTCCTACCACTCATTAGTGTGACATTTAAAAACAACAACAACAATTCTCTATCCCTTTTTTCTGATCCCATAAAATAGAAGTAAAAGATTTTGTGGGAGTTTTACCAGGATCAGATGAGAAAAGGAATGTGAGATATAGTACAGTTAAAATTTTGCCTAAAATATAGTAGACTCCCAATGCAGGTTGGTTTTCCATGGATCATTCATTGCTGTGAGCGATTATCTGTAACCTCACATCCATCTACTAGAGTGGATACTATAGAAAAGCTATAGTTAGTGCTTTGTTATGTGGTTATCAATGGAGGCAGAAATATTTGCCAGGTCTACAATGTTCACTCCTCAAAGCAATGAAGACACAATCAAATAAATAAAATTGACCTTTGTTACCATTTGCCTGGGATTCATCTTCTATTGACCCTGACCCTTTTTATTCTGGTTGTCTATTGCTGTATACAGCTCCCCTCCCCCCCAAAAAATCCCTCTGTAACTTGAAACAACAACAGTCGTTAATTTTGCTCACAAATTTGCCATTTAGGCCTGACTCTGCTCCATGTGGCATCACCTGAGGCAGCTCAATGGGGGCTGAAGGGTCTGTTTCCACGATGGCTCATCATACGGCTAGTTAGTTGGTGCTCAATGTTGGCAGGGAGCTCAGGTGGCACCAATGCTGAGGACCTCAGTTTCTGTCCACGTGGGCCTCTCTGCGTGGCCTGGTCTTTCTCATAGAATAATGGCTGGCTTCCAAAGACAAGCATCTTGAGAGAAACAGAACCAGGTGGAAGCAATGTCACTTTTTATGACCTCGCCTTGGAAGTCAATAGTGTCAGTGTTAGCTGAAGCAGGCATAGAGGCCTGTCCAGGTTCCTGGGGAGCGGTCCTAGACTCTACCTCTCGATGGGGAGGGACAGGGCATGTGGAATGGGAAACACTGTTATGGCCATCTTTGAAAAATATAATCTGTCACAATTCTTTTTTCCTGGTCTTTTGATTACCATCTTGGTTCATTTTTGTTTTTGTTTTTTTTTTTACGTTATTACTTAAATTCCAGTTAGTTAACATACAGTGTAATATTAGTTTCAGGTGTACAATATAGTGATTTAACACTTCCATACAACACCCGGTGCTCATCACAATTGCCCTCCTTCATCTCCATCACCTATTTCCCCCATCTCTCACCCATCTCCCCTCTGGTCACCACCAGTTTGTTCTCTATAGTTAAGAGTCTGTTTCTTTGTTTACCTCTATTTCCCTATCCCCTATGTTCATTTGTTTTGTTTCTTAAATTCCCCATATGAAATCATATGGTATTAATCTTTCTCTGACTGACTTATTTCTCTAGCGTTATACCCTCTAGATCCACCTTGGTTCAAACTTTTATTATTAAACCCACTGGAACTAAGACCTTTCCCCTCCTTTCTATTTGCTTTTCCATTTGATCTCTTCTTACTCTCTTCTTTTTTTTTAAAGATTTTATTTATTTATTTGAGAGGGAGAGACAGAGCAGGAGAGGGGGTAGGGACAGAGGGAGAAGCAGACTCCCTGCTGAGCAGGGAACCCGACACGGGACTCGATCCGGGGACCCTGGGATCATGACCCAAGCCGAAGGCAGACGCTTAACTGACTGAGCCACCCAGGCAGCCCCCCTTCTTACTTTCTTCCATATTGAATTCCACTCTTAAATGTAGGAAGGAAAATTCTGATTATTCTCCACCTTCATCCCCACTCTAAAATCTTCTTTGACTCCCCATTGCCTGTGGAATACACTTCAGTCTCTTCACATGATGCTCAGTGATTCCACGTACTTCGTGATCTGGATACAACTTAACAGCCCGAGCTCATTCTAGTCCAAGACACACAGCCTACTGTCTGAGTGAAAATTAAACTAGATTCTATTTTCTCAAGGCCACCATGGGAGGTGGAAAGGTCTTGGACTTGTAGACTTTGCACTCAGCCAGACCTGGGTTCAAATCCCAGCTCTTGCCACTAGGCTGTCTCATTTGTAGAATGAGCATAGTAATTCTTACCTAGCAGAATTGCTAGGAAGATTAAATAAACAATGTAGGTAAAGTGACTGGCACAGAGTAGATTTTAAGTGAATGTGGCTTGCTTTTTCTCTCTCTCTCTCATATTCCTCCCAAGTATCTTATTTCAGGACCTGTGAGGAGCGTCGTTCCGAAGCCAAACCAATGCTCCCCCCCCGCATTGCCAGCCGGCCAAATAGGAGTCACTGCTTGAGTTGGTGGCACCAACGCACAGGGCAGACCTCCTACAATTTCTAGTCTGGGCACCTTGAGTGGCTTGTCATGCATGGATAGAAATGCGTCCTGATTTACACGCCCTTGGAGATAGTTGTGGTGGTGTGGTTTCTTTTCGACAAATCCACACTGAGCTGGGGAGATGTCAAAAGCATTCCCTGAGCACATCCAGTAACTTCCCTCTAATTGGCCTTCCTCTTTGGGACCTGTTTATACATCTCCAATCAATGAAGGCATTTTTGGGTTACTTCTAACGTTTTGCCTAAACAGTTCACTTATTAATTCTGTTAAATGTATTCCTTTCAGATTAGATTTCCATTTAGCAGATGATTTACTTAACCAATCAATAGGAAATTTCCAAGAATTGCAATTCTATTTCCAATAATGTGTAGAGTCTTGGAGAGGTATTCACGCTCATCTATAGCAGAAGCAACAGATCTATGGCAAGCAAGCCAAGTTATTAGACTTAACCTTTTTAGAAGTTATCCACCCTAAGAATAGCTCAGCATTACAGTACATCCAATTTTTAATGGAGTTATACTGAAGCTATTCTTCATTCAAGGGCAGAATTTGCTTTAATGCTGGCATCTCCCCATGTCTCTTGCAAGCCGTCCATCCACAGCCTCTCCTATGGCATTCTGTTATTTTACTCTTCCAGACAGTGCTTAAAAATCTGAAAGTCTGTGGAGACAGAGATGGGCATCCACATCCAAAGACTGACATGTCTCTGCTTACGGGAGGCTGAGGGCAGAAAAATCATGCCCCCTCTTGTCTTCTTCACCAAACCCCAATCCTGCTTTCAAATTCTTATTGCACTTTTACTTCCTCCATGAAACCTTTCCTAATTTAGCTCCATTTGGCTCCATTGCTTTATTCACTCCATAATATGAATAGTTACCATTTCGACATTTATTTAGCTTTTCCTCCCTGTCAGACCCTGCGCTAAGCACTTTATATTCATTATCTCATTTATTTCTCAAAATAACCCGGTGAAAAAGGTATTCTTCTTCTCATTTCATATATAATGAAACTGAAGCTGGGAGGTGAGTGAACCAGTCCCGTGAGGACCCGGCAAAGCTGCCCGCACTATGAGGCTTTCTGCTATCCCTCCTGCCACCAATTTCACAGTCCCTGGGACAGAAGACTTTATATGTGTTCGTGCTTTTCAATGAGTCTTAATGCCCATTTCCTTGTGTACCTGTCTCTCTGTTCCTGAGACTAGGAATTGAAAAAACAGGAAATAGATGACTGGTGGTCCAGAGCTTTATTTACTTCCCAGGAAGCACCTCTGCTGTGGTGGAAAGTGTTGAACTGGACACATCACGATTTGGGAGCAAACTTTTGGCATCCCCTCTTCTTATCTGTGCAATCTTATCAGCCAATCTTGCTGAACCCATGTTCTTATCTTTAAAATGAAGGTTATTGGGGCGCCTGGGTGGCTGAGTTGGGTAAGTGTCCAACTCAGCTCAGGTCATGATCTCAGGGTCATGAGATTGAGCCCCCTGCTTAAGATTCTCTCTCTCTCTTTCCCTCTGGGCCCTCCCACCCAAGCTGCTCACACATGCACACATGCTCTCTTTCTAAAAAAAAAAATGTATATATATATATATATACATATATATATATATAAAATGATGGTTTTTATATCTATAGTAGAACTTGTGTATCCACAAATGTTAGGTAAAACACCATAAAGATGTGGAGAATTCTTTTATGTCATCTCTCAAAGCCTCTTGCAGGACTTTTGTTTTCAGAGGGTGATAAGTCACTGTGATCATTTTCTCCTCCTGGGAGAACAGTGCCCCAAGTATACAAAGTCACTCCTCAGAGAAGCCTGGGGTTCAGGCCTGGGCTCCTGCTGGGTGGTGGGGAGCCCATCAACAAAAGCCCAGAGCCATTTCCTCCCCTGAACAATGGGAACATGGAATGGTGTGACTGGCAAGGGGCCAGACAGCTGTTCTTTGAGTCCTTGGAGGATAGCAATGGTCTCCCATGGCAGGGAGAGGGATTTAAGTTAAACCTGAGGAAATATTTCCTGAGTATAGGCACTGTGAGACTCTGGAATGCAAGGTTAAGGAAGGCTGGAATGTCCTTCTTTGGAAACGCTGGAAAAAAAAAAAGAAAAAGGAGAACAAAAAAACAATCTATTTGACTGTTGTATTGCCTGGAGGCAGAAGAATGGATTAGTTCCTTTCAGACCAAAGAGTTAATATTGAGAAAAGAGATCTGCTTCTTGTCTGTCTCACCTTACATAATAGAAAACTTCTTTTCAGTGCTTGTAAGAAGGGACACATGTACTAGACCCTGATAATCATCCCCACACTTCTCCCCTTTCCCCAAACATCTGGTCCAACTATCAATGTTGCGGCATACAGGGGTGGGGGTGGGGCTGATTCCTTGTCCACAGAATTCTTCAGCAAGCACATGCTCCCAGGAGCCAGATCCTGACATCTAAGCAAGTTTCCCGAGTCCAGATACACCGTGCAATACACCACACGAGTGCAGCAAGAACCACCTTCCCAAACGTGTTTTTATAGGTTGCACTTAACTGTGGGTTTTCCTTTGCAGCTACAGCTGGAAGCTTCCCACCAATCAATCAGCAACCAACAAACACAGAGCATTGGTTTTGTGAGCAAGAATGCACAAAACTCTTTCCCTTTATTGTCTCATTCCTGCCAACAGAGAATACACTTAATTAAAAGTCATTGGCAAATGCTCCAAACAAAAGAGAAATGAAGCTTTTGAAAGGTGGAACATGTGTGAGCTCTGGGCCCATAAAATCATTAACTCCTTCAGAATCCTAGGAGCTGCCAACACAATGGTGAAGAGTGTGGCATTTCTCCCCACAATGTGGCAAGCACATCAAGGAAATGCACAGCCCCCCCTCCCACTCCCAGGAACTTGCAGAGTTGCCTTATTTTTTTTTTTTTCCGACGTTTTAAAACTTCTCAGTGTCTCTGAGACACAGTAGGTCCAGGTGGGTGATGAGAACCATGTCTGGTGTGACAGCTTAAAATAAAATGTTCAGTTTCCAAGGCTCGATTTTTTTTTCCCCCAAGGCCAGACTCATTTAATTGTTGTTTTAGTCCACGGAGCTGTACCATTTGCTTGGTCCTCAAAAACACCATTAAAGCAAGGATCTTAATTTGCCGTCTATGGATGGGTTTCGGGAGTCTCTGAACCTATTAAAGTTACGTCCAAAATATCATGTCTATAAGCCCTTTTCTAGAGAAGGCAGTCCAAAGCTTTTTTCAATTCTCTTGGGGGATTTGTGATTGTAAAATACAAAGAACCACTGCATTTAAGGCCACCTTCTCTTCAGTCGCCCCCCCGCCATCAGAGCTTCCCTGGCATACACCACATAGGTGTTAATGTCTTGTCAATGATTTGTGAGGGGAGGCCCCTCCTCTTGATGGTAATATCCAAGCCGAAGCAGCATCCTTGTGCATCAGGCAAGATAGGGGAATTTGTCATCAGATGCAGCCCAGGCAGAAAGATTATAGGCGATCTCTCTAGGGTCTCTTCCCTTCCCAAGATTCCAGGGCTCAGTGAACTGTGGCCCAGAAATAGGAATTTGGGGCCACATAATAGGCATTTTATTCCGGCTTTTCTTTTAATGGAAACTGTTCATCCTCCTTGCCTTCCTGCTCTCTGGGGGACTGAATCTGACCAGCAGAGTGGGAGATGGGGTGTGTTGTCTATCGGCAGAGGCTGAAGGGTCTCCGGGCCAGGGGAGGTGGATAGATGAAATGTCCAAGGGGCAAAGCAGATGCTCTTAGGAAATGTGGGTGCCCCTGGTGTGACATCCCCGTGCAGGAAAATGCCTGCTGTCTGTGAGTTTGTTGGTGTCTCCAGAAAACTGCTTTTAAAGAGTTAATTGAAGTTGTTGCCTTTCCTTTTCTTTTCGTTAAATGAAGCTAAGAACTGACTTGGCTACAGTCTTCCCCCTGCCACCTCTGGTCGAACTTGGCTTTGGCAGGAACAGATCTTCAGAACAAAATCAACATCGATAAAGCATCACAGTGTGGTTACTCCAGCTGTATCCAAACCTTCCTCACCTTCTGGGCTTCCGGGTCTGACTGTGGAGGGGGAAGGGTGCCCAGACAGTGACAGAATCAGCAACCGCAGGCGGAGAAGATCAGTGGAAAGTTACAACAGACCCCTGTTGCTCAGTGGGAGAAACAACAAAAGCCTAGCATGAGCGAGACGGGAGGTGGAGTAACTTAATTATTAATTAATTAATTTGTTCAAAAAATGTTAATGTTCTTACCATGTAGTTAGCCCTGCATCACCACATGAGCCCACTGTGGGAGAATCTGTCCTCAAGGATCTTGTAAAGCCACTTACAAGAACCGTAATACTTTGAAAGCTGAAGTGCAAACAGCCCAATTAACTAACCGGGTACAGACAGTAACCGTCTGGGAATTTAGAGAAGGGAAAGATCCTTCTATGGGCGATGGTCAAGGAAGGCTCTTTGGAGGTGGTAAGAATGTAAGTGACTTTAGAAGGTGGATAATATTTGGGAAGGACGGCTGATGGGGGGGATTTCCAGGTTGGGAGGGAAAAGACGAGCAGCGTCGTAGTGTATGAAAGTATCAGGTATTCTCAATCAATAGTGAGCTAGCAGGAAGCTATTGTGAATGACCTTGAACGTCATGCAAAGGGTTTTGATTTTATCTTGTAGGCGAGAGCCTTTAAAATGTTTTATGGAAGCAACACTTTACAAAGTTTTCCTTTTACCTCCTCCCTTTCTCTTTTGTTCCCCTTCTTTCCCTTCCTTCTCTCTCTTCCTTCCTTCTTTTGATTTGTCTAAATTTGATTTTTAGGTTTTACCCAATCATGACTGTGTACATTTCATTCATGGTGCAGCCATGTAGTATACTGGGATTACAACAGTTTTCCTCTCTGCAATTAATAATTATACTATTTAGGGCGCCTGGGTGGCTCAGTTGGTTAAGCGACTGCCTTCGGCTCAGGTCATGATCCTGGAGTCCCGGGATCGAGTCCCGCATCGCGCTCCCTGCTCGGCGGGGAGTCTGCTTCTCCCTCTGACCCTCCCCCCTCTCATGCTCTCTCTCTCATTCTCTCTCTCAAATAAATAAATAAAATCTTAAAAAAAAATAATTATACTATTTAAACATTCATTTTCAATGTGCTTCCCACTAATTTACCCCTAGACATAAGGGCTCAGGACTTCTGTTCAAGCATATCACGTACCACCCTCTGTTCTAAGTTTATCTGGAGGCACCTCTGGAGTCCTCCTGGTTCCTACTTCAGTTTGGACTAGATGCTTTCCAGACTTGCTACACAGTGTCTCTCTGGCATTTCGCCTCAATCCTTCTGGATATTCCTTGCACCCTTCTCCTGAGTTGGATATTCTGTTTCTTGGATCTTGCATTACCCCATTTTTTTGTTTGCTTGTTTATTTTCTCATGTTGGTAAAGCACATCCTCTGATATCTGAAGAATGCAGAGAAACTGCTTTCTGGAGAATTTGTTTGTCTGAAAACATCTTCACTCTACTTTGACTCTTTATTGATGGTTCAGTATAGAATTCTAGATTGGAAATAGTTTTCCCTTGGAATTTTCAAGCTATTTTTCTGTCTTCCAGCTTCCCATGTGGCTGTGAGAAGGTCTATGCTATTTGGATCTCTCTTCCTTGGTTGCTTCCTGGTTTTACCTCTCTTGCAGGATGTTCTCTCTGACTGTGGTGATCAATTTTGCTGGACACTTATAGCCCTTTCTATCTGGAAACTCAAGTCTTTCAGTTACAGAAATTTTTCTTCAACTATCCCTTTGAAAACTCTCTCTCCTCTGTTTTCTCCATTCTTTCTGGAACTCTTCTAATTCAGATGCTATGAATCCTCTAATTGCCTTTTGTTTTCCATTTTCTATCTCACTGTCTTTTTATCCCACTTTCTGTGATATATCTTCAGCACAACCTTGTTTTCCAATTATTACATTAAATCTCTTATCTCTTCTACCCTCTCTAATCCTCTAAGGGCCTTAATTAGAGCTTTCTTTCTCCTCCTCCTCCCACCAAAAAAAAAAATATTATTGCTTCTGGCACTGTTTCTATTTCCTCTGAGTTTTTTTGTCCCACTAACTTTTGGTCTCTGTTCAGTTGGAGGTTTTCCTCAAGTATATGGTGATCTTTGACTCTCTCTTCCTACTGAGAAGATCAGCATCAAAAAACCTATTGGAGGGGCGCCTGGGTGGCTCAGTCATTAAGCGTCTGCCTTCGGCTCAGGTCATGATCCCAGGGTCCTGGGATCGAGCCCCTCATCGGGCTCCCTGCTCTGCGGGGAAGTCTGCTTCTCCCTCTCCCACTCCCCCTGCTTATATTTCCTCTCTGGCTGTGTCTCTCTGTCAAATAAATAAATAAAATCTTAAAAAGAAAACTTACTGGAAGCTCTTTTTATTTGGGAACTATTTGTCCATTGGTAAGCTTCATGGTAGGTTAACACCTGTGGGAAACCCCAGTGGTCAAATCTCTAGGTCTTTTACTTTTTATGGAATGGTAACTTGTTTCTTTTTATTTTTCAGAGAGAAAGCCTCCAAATTCCTGACTGGTTTGAGGAAGGGGTACATGGACCAACACCCATCTGTTAGTATTCATGACCTAATAGGAAATGGTGCCCAAGGATCTCACTGTTCCATGTGGAGATTTTATTTTATTCTGTCTTTTTTTCAGTAATACATCCCATCATCAGCTTGCCTGATGTTCTGTGTCCAAAGTCCTCCTGGTTCATCCTCTCGAAGAGAATAAATCTTTAGTCTTCGGCCAGGGTCGAGGAGGGAGAGCTACTGTGTCTTATGCAGACTTTAATTCTTTAATTTTTCAACCCCACCTTCTCCCTTGGTTTCAGAGGGATCTCATGTTCCCAGTTACTGAGCCCTAGTGAAGTTCTTTGGAAAAAAAAGAAGCTTTATACTGTTGCAGATCATCTAAGTCAGCAACTGTTCTCTGTTGGCTTTTCAGCTTCCCAATTTGGAGGTTGGATCTCTTTTTCTAGTCTCTTAAGGATTTGTGTCCTTTCTATTCTTCTGCTGTTGTTTTTGTAGAACTACAGGAGGGAGCAGAAGTAAATGTAATGTTTTAATCCATCACTCTGAACCAGAATTCAGGACAACTTGGATAAGTCACACAAGCCACACACTTGAAAGCTAGTAACACATACCTGTGCCCGGCTCGCCCTTCCTGCAATGTGGAGGTAAGTCTAGGTCCATACATGGATCTGTATACTTGCACTGTATCTGAAGTAATGCCAGAGCATCACGGGCTGGGGCAACATCCTCATATTGCTGCATGCCACTGGGAGCTGCTGAAGCCTTCTGGAACTGAGGCATTGATAAGCAGGGATTGGGAAGGTGGATCTTCAGAAAATGGGCTGAAGGATAAACCAGATATAGGGAAGGCTAATGAGAGAGGCAAGAAGAGAACTTTAGTCTAAGATAACAAGGTCTACATGGGGGATGAGGTCATTCATTCAATCAGCCATTATATTTAGACAGAGATCATTAGGTGCCAGGGATTTTACCAGACCCTGGGTTTATAATCGGCAGGTTGTACTTTCCAAAGATGGCTGCACAGATATATCCCACCCTACCTGCTTCTTGCAGTGTGATTTGACCCTCCTCCATGGGGTTGAGAGATGGCTTATATTTCCTCCCCCTGAATCGGGGTGGCCCAGGATGGTGGCAGAGGAGGCTCACCCTGAGTGGGCATGTGAGATATGCAAGGACCCTGAGGCTGCCGTGAGGGACAGACCACATAGGGATGGAGAGAGCCTCAAAATGCCCCAGTGGCTTGAGTTTTCCCGGCTTCGTCAGCAGCTATGAGTGTGATGAAACCCTGGGGATGATCCCAGGCTCAGCCTCCAGACAGTAATTGTGGAGAGACCTTGTAGAGGGGGAGAACGGCCTCCCTGCACCCCATAAAACTTGGGATCTGTGCAAGAGAACACTAAGAATAAATATGTCTGTTGTTTTAAGCCCCTAAGTTTTGAGATGGCTTGTTAGGCGGTCCTAAAGGAGGGTAAATAAATAATTACAGTACATGTGATAAATCTCATAATAGCTGTGCTAACACTGTGCTAGCAAAGGAAGGAAGGAAGTGCCTGGTTCTGCCGGCACAGTGTAGCACAGGGGAGGTGTTTACAGGAGAGACAATGGATGAGCGGCAATGTACTGATGAGTAGATGTGTATCAACTAGGACTGAAAATGGAGAGAAAGAGACAGCCATAAAAGGAGAAAAAAGAAAGGGCTGATAGCATTTTGAGACCACCTGGATATGGGGCAGGGACCCTGAGGAAGAGAGAGGATATAAATGGCCTTGAGGTCTTACTCGCTTTCTCTTACTCATTTAAAGATAATCTAGTCCCAGTGGCTACTGCCTACAGAGCCTCTTTCGTCTCTTTTACATTAACTTTACCTGAACTGGATCAGAATGTACAGTGTTCAACAAGAGTCTTTATGGGTGGAAACAGGGCAAAGCCTGGAATCTAGAGGTGTAACAGTGACATCCTGTAATAACTAGCATGTGACCTCCCCTCTCTATGTGGGATTGAAGGATTCACGGTTGTGACCTCGAGGTGTGATGTGACTGGGTCTGTGATTCATGCTCCGAGCACCCTCTGTGCACCTGCCAGGGGTTCGGGCCATGCTCCTCCAGTGGTGCGCACACCTGCACTCATTCTGAGATAAAAGGGACGCACTCCCCAGTCCCTTGGGTTATTTACCTCTGGGCACTAGCCCATGACTAAGTGACATGTTGGGGGGTGGGAAGGTGAGGTGGGTGGGGAGGAGATGGGAGGAGAAATAAGCATTTTCCTGGAAAAGGACTTCTTGGTATTCTCTTCTGATCAAGAGTGCGGAAGACAACTTAATTAAGAGACAGTGCTTAATAACAAGGAAAGAAAATGTTTTCTTATCTTGTGGATTCCTTTGCCAATGGAATCTTCCAGCTCACCGTGGCTAGGTTGATTGACTGCGCTGGAAAGATTCATTGCCATGAAAGCTCTAACGTTAAATTGCAGGGCAGGAGCCCTCATGATGCGGGCAAGGACAGTAGCCATCCACTCTTTTGGGATGCTTCCCGTTTTTGGAAACATATCTACAAACGTGCCTCCGGGACTCTCCCAGAAAATGGAGGCATTGGGCAGGATCCCATTTCCTCTTAACCCCATGCATGAGCCTTATTTATTCTTGAAACACAGCATATACGTTTATGTCTTTCATAGGAGTCCTGTATTTCTGTCTGGATTTCTCTTCCCTCCCTTCCTCATCCAACACACTCATTCTCATCCTCAGAACCAGACTTCAATGGCACTTCCTCTCTAAAAGAGATCAAGTTGATTGCTTCTACTAGATACTGCCTTAGCCCATTGGCAGTAAAGCAAAAAAGCTGTGAAAATGGATTTTGGGGGTCAGATAGACATGGATTCAAATCCTGACTCAGAAGATGACTAATTCTGTGATTTGGAGGAAGACAGTTGTACTTGTTTACTAGGGTTCTTGGAACAAAGTACCACAAACTGGGATGGTTTAAAACAACAGAAATGTATCATCCTATGGGTCTAGAAGCTAGGAAGTCAAAATCAAGATGGTCGTAGGCCATGATCCCTCTGAAGGATCTTGTCTCTTCTAGCTTCTGGTGTATTCTTTTTTATTCTTATGTTAATCCCCATACATTACATCATTAGTTCTAGATGAAGTGTTCCATGATTCATTGTTTGTGCATAACACCCAGTGCTCCATGCAGAATGTGCCCTCCTCAATACCCACCACCAGGCTAACC
>NC_138379.1:79245562-79263578 GCF_054177405.1 Leptonychotes weddellii | reverse complement strand
GTGTCTTCTTGCTGCGTGTCTACACTGTCTTCCCTGTGTACATCTGTCTCTGTGTCTAAATTACCTCTTCTTGTAAGGACACTGATTGTACTGGATTAGGGTTCACTCTAATGAGCTCATCCAGAATTGATTACATCTCTAAAGACCCTATTTCTACATAAGGTCATGTTCACAGGTGCTGAAGGTTAAGACTTCAACATATCTTTTGGGGGGATGCAATTCAATCCATCATAGCGGCTAACCTTTCTCAGCTTTAGTTTTTTTATCTGAGAAGTAAAGCATTACAACAGCATCAAAGACAAAGAGATATTGGGGGAGGGTTATTTGGGGAGACACACCTGAAGTGTTAGACATGATGCTTTGCAAATAGCTCTCAATAAAAGGTGAACTTTATTAAGGAAAACATCTACATGGTGAAGAGCAAGTCAGCTCTGCATTCACCATGCCTAGGCTCCAAAATGCACCTTCACCATGAGAGTTTTCTGACTAAATCCACTGCAACTGCCATATGTTACCGAAGTCCTTCTAAGGCCTGGGTGGTGGCGACAGTGTTAATTAAGTAAATAATCACAAAGAACAAGTGGCTTTCAAAGAAGAGAAGTTGAGGCATGGTCTGACCCTTTTTTTCATCTCAAACCATGGCTAATCCACGTTTGATTTTCTACATGGAACTGGTAGGTCCCCTTATTCAAAAAACAGGTATATTTAAAGGAGAAGCCACAAGCTTGACTTTCTCCTCTTGCATGATTCACAGGAGAGACTACACTGGAAGATTCTCCATGTGACTTGACTCTTGTCCTGAAGACCCCCAGGATTTCAGCACCTGAGGCCCTGAACAGAGGTCTGGCTGTGCCAAGACTTCTTTTATGTACTAGTGCTTGGGCTCAGAGTCCGTGACATTGCCCAGCCCGTAGGAAGAAGAGCTGACTATGAAAAGTGACCACGTGACCAGCATCGTATGCCTGGCCTTCCCAGCCCTAAGGAAGCAGCCCGGAGCCCTGACAATTCCTTCACATCAGTGCTCAAATGAAAGCCATCAGCAAAAATGTATTTCATCTGGGGAGCCCTTCTGGTCCAGGCTCTGCTGCCTTTGCTACATGATCATGCCTTGGCCTTCGAAATCAGTAATAGTCAAAGCAATAAAGACTAATTTTATGCTCTAGAACCTGACAGTGAAGAATATTTTAGGTGATGGTCTGTGACTGGTTGATTTAAGAAACCAACAAACCTGACAGCTGAACATAACGCAACACTACAGGAGTGATGGGGTGATCGTATGTTCTCTTTTGTACCATGCAAGGCAATTGAGATGCAATTCGACAGATCAGGTATGACTCTTGTTAGCTTTTGCTCTTCCTCTTTTAGAAAATAAATACTTAGATTATTTCCAAGACCTCCCCTTATATCGGTCAAGTTTTTAAAATACTATACTTGATTTTCACACAGTAAAGAATATGGGCCTTTGATTCCAAAATGCCTGAGTTCAGATGCGTGCTCGGCTGTTTGCTGACTCTGTGGCCTCGGACAGGCTACTTATTATGTTAGTGCCTCAGTTTCTTCAACTGTAAAATGGGGGTAATCATAGGATCTATGTCACCCAGTTGGTGTAAAGTTCATTCAGGAAAGATACTTAGCATAGTACATGGCCATTGGTAACTCTTTTATCCCTCCTTCCCTTCTTTCTTCCTTTTCTTCCTTCTCTGTAAATTTATAAAATACACACAAGACAGGGAGTATAAGACATAATGTCTGCCCTTGAGGGGTTCATGATATAATATGGGAAGACAAGCTTATGAACAGAACCATGTATATAGAATTTGAAACAGAAGTCCGTAAGTCCACTCTGGGGCATAGAGAAAATCCATGTGGTAAAATAGTCAGATGTCCTGCATCGCTTGTCATTCTGATGTAAGTGTAAGATAGAGCTCCCCACAAGCAAGGGCGTCCTCTATGGGTAAGGAAACCAGGCTGGGACAGCAACTGGTAACCGCCCCTCAATTACCTCCTAACTCCTTCCTCTCTTCAGAGCCAGGCTTCTAGAAATGGCCTGCATTCTAACTTCCCACCACCAGATTTCCCTTCATCCCCACATCTCTTGTAGTCAAGTTTCTATTTCCACTCCTTCACTAAAACGTCTCTTCTGGAGGCCAACTTCAATGGTCTTTTTAAAATCCTCTTACTCTACTGCTTTTGCTTCACTTTGTGATTTTTTTTTCCTGCCACTCTCCTGGTTGATTCCTGGGACACTCTTCTTTTCTGTTTGCTCCTCCCTTTCTCATTTCTCTTCCCGTCCACCTGCCCCCGATCCCTTTTTAAAGACTTTATTTATTTATTTAAGAGACAGAAAGAGAGAGAGAGAGAGTGCACGAGTGGTGGAGAGGGGCAGAGGGAAGGGGAGAAGCAGACTCCCTGCTGTGCAGGGAGCCTAATGCAGGGCTTGATCCCAGGACCCTGAGATCATGACCTGAGCTGAAGGCAGACGCTTAAACAACTGAGCCACCCAGGCACCCCCCACGTGCCCCTTAAGTGTTGTAGTTCTCCATGGTTCCTCTTTCGGATATTTTTGTCTCTTGGCCTGTGCATACTCCCAGACTGATCTCAACTCTGCCTGAACAATCATGTCTGCATTATACTTTCCACTCAGACTGTAGATCCATACCTTCTGAATGTTTCCCCTTGGATATTCTGTAATGCTTCATACTCAGTTGGTGCTGTTGATCTTAGTTCATGACACTATCCTCTTCCATTCACCATGTTAGAAACCTGGGAGCTTATAAGCTTCTCATTCAAGTCCTCTCAGTTCTATGGACTAAATGTCTCTCAAATTTGTCATCGTTTTTCCAACCCCACCGATGGGATTTTCGCTCTGACCTTTATCAACTTTACTCACCTTGCTACAACAGACTCCTGACTGACCTTAATATCTCTTTTCTCCTCAGTCTGGACTGCAAACCTCATACTGTCCATTATGTTCAACATACATCTGATCAAGGCACACCCTTGCTGAAAACTATTGTCCATTAGTACAGGAAAAAGTCCAAACTCCTTAGCTGAACCTTCAAAATTCTTTACAATCTGACTTCTACCTATCTTTCCAGCCTACTTCCTCCAAGACTCTGAAATATAATAGCTTATTAGGGGATGAATTGTGTCTCCCAACTGCCAATTCACATGTTGAAATTGTAACACCTGGGATGTGACTATACTCGGAAATAGGGTCTTTAAAGAGGTAATTAAGTTAAAAATGAGGTCATTAGGGTCCTAATCTAATAGACTGGGGTCCTCGTAAGAGAGGAGATTAGATGCACTAACAATGAACTATCCAAAAAAGAAATTAAGAAAATAATCCCATTTACAATAGCATCAAAACAAATAAAATACTTAGGGATAAATTTTGCCAAGGAAGTGAAAGATCTACTTACTGAAAACTATGATAATGACAAAAGAAATTGAAAAAGACACAAATAAATGGGAAGATATTTTGTATTCATTGACTAGAAGATTTAATACCATGAAAATGTCCATCCTAACCAAAGCTATCTGAAAATTCAGTGTAAACCTTATCAAAATTGCATTGTCATTTTTCACAGAAATGGAAAAAATAATCCCAGGATTCGTATGGAACCACAAAAGAACCAAATAGTCAAAGTGATACTGAGAAAGCCAAACGCAGCTGGAGACATTACACGTCCTGATTTCAGTTTATATTATAAAGCTACGGTAATCAAAGCCGTATGGTACTGGCATAAAAACAGACACATAGACCAGTGGAACAGAATAGGGAGCCAGAGATAAACCCGTGCATAGAAGGACAATCTAATGGATGGTGATTCTGGTAGCTGTAGATAGGGAGTTCTACAGAACTAGTCTTGGGAGAGGATCAGCTAGTTCTGTGTTGCACATGATTATCTATGAGAATCCAGAAGGATGCATTCTGCAGGCATGTGGGTGTATAAATCTGTGCTTCTGGAGAGAGATATGTTGAAAAATTGGCCTTATAATATTCATTAGTTCTTCTCTTGACTAGCTATGGATCTTTGGGTACAGTTTTCATCAGAAAAATAGCTTCAATTATTTACATAAAAGGACTCTCTTAGACTTCTGCAATTCTCATAAAAACTAGTACAGTGCTCTCAACAAATGCTTAAGCAAATGTATGTGTGTTTGTTTTCTTGTTTTAAATAACTTTTATTTCTTTTTCTTGTTATATTG
This sequence comes from Leptonychotes weddellii, assembly GCF_054177405.1. NCBI lineage: Eukaryota > Metazoa > Chordata > Mammalia > Carnivora > Phocidae > Leptonychotes > Leptonychotes weddellii. Next base: position 79,259,366 of record NC_138379.1, on the reverse strand, counting down.
ATTGCCCTAGCTAGGACTTCCAGTGTGATGTTGAATAGGAGAAGTGAGTGAGGATGTATGTGTGGTTTTAGAGGAAATATTAGTATATAATTATAGAACGTGCTAGCATAATTTGACACAATTGGCTCATGAGGTAGCCTTGAAATGGGAAAATATCATAGCAGCTGATTTCATCCCCTTCCAATAGGATTTCAGCTGAGTATATGCTCTCCCAGAATAATGACTACTTTTCTTAGTTCCCTTATAGGTATGTGTAGGTGACTAGACATTGAACTATAAGCCAAAATGTGAGGCAGAGTCTAGGGATTTTTCGCAGACGTGGCTAGCCCATGCTTGTCCCTCAATTCTTTTTTTTTTCCTAAAGATTTTATTTATTTGAGAGAGAGATAGCGAGAGAGAGCACGAGCAGGGGAAGACGGAGAAGCAGGCTCCCTGCCGAGCAGGGAGCCCGATGCGGGGCTCAATCCCAGGACCCTGGGATCTTGACTGAGCCGAAGGCAGACGCTTAACTGACTGAGCCACCCAGGCGCCCCTTCTCCCTCAATTCTTTGTCTTTTTCCCCCTCTCTGCCTCCTAGAATGAGGATGCTGCCATCTTGGACCATAGTATATGAGGGAGGGAAAGGGTAGAAATATGAACTGAAACGAGCTTGGGAGCTTTGTTGAAAAAGAGTCAGTCCTTGGACTGTCAGCTTGAGATGACTTCTACAAGAGACTGAGACAAACTATTCTTTCTTTTTCCACTTTCTGTCAATATGATCCTAACTGATAGACAACAGTGTTAGTGCTCACCCATTTCCTGCCACTTCCCACTTCCTTCACTCTTCCTATGAACATGTTTATTCATACTCTTGCCCAAAGAGAAGTCTTAAAACACTACAAAATCACTTAATTGTCCTTGTGTTCCTGAAGTCCAAGGCTATGAGAAATTTATGCATGAGATGTTATGGGAGCTCTGAGATGGGGACATCTAAATAGTAAGAGACTGGACAAAGACCATTCTGGCTGATAGAAATAGCACCTAGAAAGCCACAGAGGCAGTGAATTGCAAGGAGTTTGGCATGACTGGCGTATAACATGGGCAGCTGAGGTTGAAGCTAAAGAGGGAGACAGGGGCCTGATCCTGAAAGGTCTCTTCTATTGTGCTAAGGATCTCTACTCTCTCATTCTCCCTTAGAATGCTCTTTCCAAAGAATAAGAAGAAGGGAGTTTTTTTGGCAACCTACTTACCAGTATAAGCATGGAAGTTAAAGCAGCCTCATACACTGACTGGTACATACTGGGCAAATGGAGGACCAGAGCAATGTTAAAGAGGTGGGGTTAGAACAAAAATGGATAAAAGTATCAGAGTCAACCCTGCAAATAATCAAACAGCACCAGGAAGATCACATTCCGAAAATTGTTCTCCTGTCCAGTGACCACATACCTCAAATTCTACCACGAGTGACATATCTGTTAATTCTTAACGGAAGTGTTTCTGAGTTAGGATGAGAAGCAACGGTAAGGAGGAGGTAAGAATATTAACAGTTTCTCTGTTAGGGAAGGGTCCTGTGACAGTGGAGAGCAAACAGAAATTGAGGGACAGGGGTGCCTGGGTGGCTCAGTTGGTTAAGCGTCTGCCTTAGGCTCAGGTCATGATTCCAGAGTCCTGGGATCAAGCCCTGCATCGGGCTCCCTGCTTGGCAGGAAGCCTGCTTCTCCCTCTTCCCCTGCTCGTGCTCTCTCTCTCTCTCTTTCTTCCTGGGATCGAGCCCCGTGTCGGGCTCCCTGCTCAGCAGGGAGTCTGCTTCTCCCTCTCTCCCTGTCCCCCCCAACTCATGTTCTCTCTCTCTCTCTCAAACAAATAAATAAAATCTTAAAAAAAAAGAAATTGAGGGACAGAAGGGGTAGACCAGGATGGAAATGGGCTAACTGGAGCAACAAGCTGCCGGCCCCAGCAGCAGGTATTGGTGAGATGCTAAGGCCGAGAACTACTGCTGCTGACCACATCTCCCTCACAACTGTTTGTGCAGACAGTCTGGCTGGGTAGGAAGGGAACTTTCCCAGTAGACTGTTAAGAAGAGCTGACAGATTAAGCGGAGAGAGGTGTGCAACTGATACCGTAGTGTGGAAAGCAAACATGTTGGCCGCCTTATGTGAATCTTCCTCGCTACCACTCTGCGTACATTTATGTTCCCCAGAGCAGGCTCAGCTTCGCTTGCCAAAAGAGGCAGGGGGCGGGAAGATTGTTGGCCTCATGCCCACCTGGGTACCTGCTGGGAGAATTTTGCACATGCTGCTAAGTGCCCAGTGGCACTCAGGGCTCCCCTTTACATTCTTAATTACCCTGAAATTCATCCACATGGTCCTTCTGCCTGTCTGGACCAGTGCTCAATGGCAGCTGGTATTAGAAACCTACTGTGCTCCCAGAGCCCTCAAGTTCTGTCCTCATTGTGTCCTAAGTCAATGAGAGGAATGCACATCTATGTTTGCATGTGTGCGGGCACATACGTGTGCCTGGGTTTATGTAAGCATCTCTTGATTCCAGGCAGTGATCTGCATATATATGTGTATGTTGGGGACGGGAGGGGGGCACATGCTCGTCTCAGAGACTTTCTCTTTACTACTGATGATGATTTTAGGAGAGTGTTTTCAACTCTCTCAAGGAAACAGAAATGTTCCAATCTCAATGTGAGGAAGCACAGAAATATTCTGGTAAATAATAATGGATTGTGTTTATCTTTCCTGAGAGAAAGGAGGCAAACATTGTTTCTGAATATTAGGGCAGAGTGGAAGGAAGTGAGGTTGAAGGTGTTTGGAGAAATTTTTGAGTTGGAATCACTTCACCCTCCCTGCACAAATTCCCCACACCACCCCTTCTTCTGATTTTGTTTTGAAAGGAAGCCTTTGAAATGCGTATTTGTATGGTGTGTAGTTTTACACACACACTCCCATATGCCCATATATACACATTCATGCATTAGCATGCGTACTCAGTACATTCAAGATGCAAGGTGTTTTTCTAGAAACTTTGGGGGATGGAGAAGTAGCTTTTCATCCATTCTAAAGACCTCAAACTCTGTTGATGAAGAAAATCAGTGGAAAGCCTTAAGTGTTAGAAGCCAAATGGCCAGTATGGTCATTATGTGAGGAAGAAGTTCAGAGATGGAGGGAGTCACTCCCACGCTGTGGTCAGGGCAGCCTCTAAGGAGGAGCCGGAACGTGAACCTGATCTTGAAGTCTGAAGAGACTCCACTTACAAGAGTGTGTTGCTGAAAACTGCCGTTGGGAAAAAGGACAAGGGCAAACCCATTACTAACAGATGGGACAAGTTGCAGAGTTCCCAGAAGCCTTAGGGTAGAGCCTGGCCATTGTCCCTATAGCAAAGAGTGATTCACCTGTTAACTTACTTGGAAATCTTGAACATGAAATAATATGGAAAAATTTTCAAAGAATTATCATGGAATTATTCTATCAGATAAACCTTGATATTGAACAGATAGGCCCACTGATGAGTTCTTTTTTTTTTTTAAGATTTTTTAAAAGATTTTTTATTTATTGATTTGACAGAGAGAGAGAACACAAGCAAGTGGAGTAGCAGGTAGAGGGAGAGGGAGAAGCAGGCTCTCCACTGGGCAAGGAGACTGATGCGGGGCTCGATCCCAGGACCCTGGGATCATGACCTGAGCCGAAGGCAGTTGCTTAACCAACTGAGCCACCCAGGCACCTCCACTGATGAGTTCTTTAAAACATGCCAAAAATAATATAAAATGACAAAAGTTTAAGAACAGAGAAAATATTGAACGTACTTAATTCATTTAATAAAGTAAATAAACTAAATGAAACAATAACCTAAATACATTTAACAAATAAAATGAACACACCTAATAATAAAATGAATACATCTAATCAAAAATCTTACCTATAACACGTACAATAAAACTATAAAAGTCTGTTTTGAATTTATGAAAGTGAATATGAAAAATTCAAAATAAAACACTGATAAGTAGATAACAAACTAAATAAACTAAAAAATAAAGTTAAGCAGTATGGTTAAAAAAAAATTTTTTTTGACATAGAAGACTATATTCCTGAATGTAAGAATCCAAGTTTATTAAAATTCTGTGCCTCTCAGTAAGTCAAAACAAGAAAGGTCATGTGATCATATCAAGCACATCTGATAAAATTTAGTATCCATTGTTGAAAAAGAAAATCATAGCAAAGTAGGACAAACAGTATTCTTTCTTAGAATGAAAAAGAGTCTTTATCTTAAACCAATGACAAATATCAAGCTTATTAAAATTGGCAGGAGGTGAAGAGGAAGATGCTTACAGAAAAAAGAAGTAAAATTATTTGAAAGAAAGAAACTAAATACTCATAATTTTTAGAATACTTTATTGTCTATTTGAAATCCCTAGACAATGAACTGGAAAAATATTAGAATTAATTAGTGTTGAATCAGATGGAGGGTTACAAAGTACATATATGGTATTCAATCTACTATAAATATTTAGAAAATGTAACAGGTAAAAAAAACCCATTTAAAACATAGCAAGAATATAAATATAAATACATACAATAAAATATACAAGAAGCCTACATTAAAAAACAGAAAAATATAAATCCATAAAAACATATTAAAAATTAAACACAAACTGACAAAGCACATGAAAGGTTATCCTCCAAAGAATAAATCAAATCCTTAATGAATATAAGAAAAAAAAATTCCATTTGATCAGAAGTCAAAGAAAACAAAATGAAAATATGAAATATTATCTCGCACCTATCAAATTAGCAAGAGTTTTGAAAATAATAATACTTAATTTTGAAAAGAATATTGAGAAATGAGTATCATGAAATCATTTGTTAAAATGGAAACGGGCACTAACATTCTAGAAAGTGGTTTGGCAATAGTTATCAAGAATCACAGAGAAGTTTCTGCCATTGGTCCTGGTAATTTCACTTGTAAGAATACATCCTCATAAAATTATGAAGGATGTCCGAACAGATTATAAGGCTATTCATCAGCAGTGTAATTATAATAGCAAAATATTAGAAGCAATGAACATGTCTAATAATAAGGAGGAGTCTGGAATAATTATGGTATGTCCACATGAGGTAATATTTTAAGACCATTACAAATCATGTTTGCATAAAGTAGTTAATGACATGAGAGAATACTCAGGGTATCTATCTATCTATTATCTATCTATCTATCTATCTGTCTATCTATCTACCTATCTACCTATCATCTATTTATCTATCATCTATCTATCATCTATCTATCTACCTACCTATCATCTATATCTATCTATCAATCATCTATTTATCTATCTAGCTATTCATCTATCTATCTATCTGTCTATCTACCTATCATCTATCATCTATCTATCAATCATCTATTTATCTATCTATCTAGCTATTCATCTATCTATCTATCATCTATCTATCTACCTATCTACCTATCATCTATTTATCTATCATCTATCTATCTACCTATCTACCTATCATCTATATCTATCTATCAATCATCTATTTATCTATCTATCTAGCTATTCATCTATCTATCATCTATCATTTCTAGAGAGAGAGAGAGAGAGACAAAAACTGGGAGGAAACACACCAAAATATTAATAGTTGTAAATCTCTTTGTGGTGGGATTACAGATTATTTTGAAATTATTTTTCCATCTTTCTTCATTTTCTAAAACTTCAAGAACCCCAGTCCCACAGAAAGCAAGGATAAAGAGAACACCATTCCTGAGTATATTTTCTTTTTGCAGGACTGGACAGGACCCTGTCTCCTACATCATGGCTGGTACAGTTGTATTGCCTTTTTCTTTCCCTCTGATTTTCAACTCCTATTTTATAGTTTAAAATGTATAGTTTTTCTGCTTCGCTATTCCAGGATCTGTTTCAGTACTTTGTGGAGTGAAACAAGGGGAATGGGAGAAAAGGTGAATTGTATGTCCCAGTGATTTCCATACTCAATTTTCTTTGGTTTGAGTGCAGACCATGTCCAGAGCCTGGCCCTGGAGCCTTCTCTTCTGAAGTTGGACTTGTTCTTATGTGTCTGATTAAACAGCTCAACAGAGAATGCTCAGGACTCAGTGACTGGTCAAGCTCAGAGCTCCTGGGACCTGTAGTCCTTCTTAGCCATACGTCAATGCTGGGTACAGAGCAGTGACACTTGAGAGAGGAGGGATGGGCAAATCCGACTACATCTTCATTCTCCACTTACTATGTCTAAAACTTTGCTTGGAATCTTGAACATGCTCAATGTTTAATGGACTAAATAAGAGGGCCTTTCTTATTCCCTGACATTCTTCTAGCTATGAAGCCAGATTCTTTCTCTATAAAGATTAGTTACTGTTTTTGTTTTAATCATTTCCATTTTTGACATTAAAACTACATTTCAGTTATGAAAGTTTAAAGGGGAGATCCACAAAACTACCTTAAATGTCCCCTTTCGTCATGAGAAAAAAAAAAAAAAAGAAAGAAAGGTCATTTATACTTGACATAATGCTACTCTGATAAGCCTGAAGAAATGTGAGTCAGTACAGAACCATTCTCTCAACTCAGAACAAAAAACTTCATGGAATTACAATGCTTTTAATCCAAGGAGTTGGGTGTTTGGCATTCCACAGGGCTTTGTGATGTCCTACCAACCAGGGGGGCCACTCATGAAAACAGCGTATTATTGAATTGTGGGTCTCAGCTCTATTGCGCTGATAAAGAGCAGTCAATTTTTATTAAGACCCTTCTTGATTAGAGAATGGGCTAGCGGATTAAGGTGTGTCTGGGAATGTTTTAAAAATTGATGTAAATTACATTTAGTCCTGGGGATTAAGGAGAAACTGGGTGTTGAAAGTTTTTGTTGTTGTTGTTTATTAGTCTGTGTGTGTGTAAGACAGAATTTAACAGTGTAGCAATTCTTGGAACTAATGCTGAAGGAGAATTAGAACCTGTTGCCTCTAAGTGTGCTTGTGTGGGACTAGGTATGTGTCCATGTGCCTGTGATAGTCATTTGTTGTTGGAGGAGGGGTAATTGAGCAAGCAGGAAGCAAGCCGTAGTGCTTTTCGTTAACAGGTGGGGTCACATGCTAGCAGAGTTGACTGGTTAGAATCATGGATTGAACACTCAGTGTTGCTTTCTTTCCTACTCCAGTCTCAGTGCTGCATCTGCCCTCCTCCCTCCCTCTCCCTTTCTTCCCTCTGTCCTTCCCTGTCTTTATAATATATACTGTTTTGTTACATAGTTCTAGAGCAGTAAAAAGCTCAAAAGCAATGTTAAAGCCAGCTGTGTAACTAGTTGGTTTAATTCTGACAGATCTTGTGTTTATTTCACTTTCTGCTTGACTGGGCCTCCTGACTTTTCTCCCATCTACTTACAAAAAGGAGATTTTTCATTATATGGCCCTATATTTTTCATATTTTCTCTTAAAAAAGGAGGATTTTTAATTGCACCAGCAAAACATAGTAGCACTATACGGGTTCATGAAGATTTAATTCCAAATTTTCTCTCCCTCCCTCTCCCTTTTTTTAAACTTCAGACAAGAAACTTGAATCTCAAAACAAATGAAGATGCTGTGCTCTTTTTTAGACACTCAGTATAGGAGAAAACATCCTAAAATTGTTAGGAATCTTGAAATACCACCTTCCAGTTCCTTTACATTCAGTGGAACAGACTCCATTAATATTATTGTTGTTAATGCTTGCCACTGTAACAAACCCAGAATTACATACTTTGTCTTTACTCAAACATGGAAGAAGTTTATTTTTCTCTCAGATAAAAAGATGAAATGAATGATCCTGATTGATGCACAGCTCTCTTCCAAATCATGACTCCAGGAACACAGATTTCTTCCATCATCAACACTTGGCTTCCAAAACGTCATCCTCAAACTGTGTCAAGCGAACGGAAGAGGAAAGAAGATGATGAGTGGTATAGGAGAGATGTTTTAGGGCTAGGTCTCAAAGTGAAGCCCATCTCTTAGGTTCAAATTCCACTAGCTAGAGCGCAGTCATATGGCCACGCCCAGTGGAAAAGGCAAGTGGGGCATATAGTCTAGCTCTGTGACAAGGAAAAATAGGATATAGGCTTAAGGAACAGCTAGTCCTTCTCTGTTTTCTTAGCTGAAAAATCCTACTTGCTTAGAACATTTTCACCGATGTCTGGCTTCAGGAGCAAATGTACTGAAACATGGTAGGGAGATAAGATTCAGCTATTTACAAACCTGTGAATCAGAGCACAGCCCCTGTGCAACTCAAGAGTGTCTCAATAAGTAGAAATTTGTCTTTGCATCCATTTCAAATAAAAAAAAATCTAGGGGGGTTCTAATGATAGATGAATGGACATCTGGAGATACCTGTTTGGAAACCAAGACTCTGAAGCTGAAGAGAGGAAGACGACGTCAAGAGTAGGCAGAGAAGCATCATTCTGCAAGAAGTTACCACCTGCGGGAGCACTAGAAACCTGGCATATTTTTCCAGCTGTTGTTTCAGCTAAGATCTAGGATGTTGACAACTGTCATCACCATAGTATAATAATGATGGCAGCCCTGGGGTTAAAAATTGAAAGCCCGAGCAAAGTTGCATTTGTCTGTTCCAAAACCTGTATTATTTCCGTCTATCATTTCACTCCAGTCAGGCAAACTGATTTATAAGTTATAGCCTCCGAGCCTCAATTAATTTCACTTACGGCATTTTTACACTTGTACGATAAATGTTTGAATTAAGACATTTCTTTTCTTCTGAAATTGAATTGCATGTTAACTGGTTATTGGCTGTCGCTGGTGGTCCACACAATTACAGATAAGAGCATCGATCTGGCAAGAAAACAAATTGGTTCCTAAAAGAGGGCAGTTTGGATTTGACAGCTGCAGATGATTATGTGTCTCTCTAATGGATACTGTGTATTATCATCGGAGGGGTGAAAGATCTGCAAACCCCTTCTCTTGGTTGGCCATTTCTACCGAGGCTACTTAAATCGGCCTACCCCTTTCAGTGCACGAAGGCTGAATTCACTGATAGGGAACAGTGCCCCAAATGATCTGAAGTGCTGGTGACTTACTGATTTCTAGATCATACCTTGAGATAGAGAAGCCTTCTTGATTCAAGCAGGTAGCATTAGAAGTGAGGTTGGTTTCAACTACAAATGCCTGACAGGGCAACAGGCATAAACAACCTGAGCCAAGCATGACAAAATACTGCCCTGGGATGCTGGATCATGAAGGGTATTACCTAGAGGTTTCACTCTATTGGAAAGAGCCCAGATTTTGGTCACTCTGGCTAAAGGATAGTTAGACGGTTTGCTCAGCAGGTGGTGTGCTGGCTTTTAGGGACTTGATTTGAGTTAAAACATTTTGGGGGAGAATGATTTAGGTTCTGGCCCTATCCAATGACCTCAATATAGAGACAGGACCCCCTGCTTCCTTGTCATGAACATCAGCAACTTGACCTCTGCACTCCTTCTCTATCCTACTCAAGGTAGGAGGCCTTTGGTGAATAGCTCAGTACTGCCAATCAAATATCCCAACTGCCCCCAATAGAAGCCATTTTGGGATAGGTTCCTTTGATTTTTAAGAGTCATCTATACAACTCCTCCAGTGTAAGATGATCTCATTGTAAAAATCTCTCTGTCCCCAGGGGAGTGATAAGCAATATTCTCTTTAAGAGCTTCAGGTCAAAGTCCAGATTCCCAGCTTTATTCTGGCTCTGGGTACATCTAAAGGAGGATATTATGTTCCAGGGGTCAAGCTTTCAGATCTTACCCCATCGAGAAGATAATAAAAAAGCACTTGTAGTTGGATTTTATTCATCATTTATATAATCACTGAAATTACAGATGAAATAGGCCATTATGTCATCCAGCTTCCCTTGCTAGCCAGTGTGTGTATATTTTTCTTTTATAACATCCCATAAAAGCATCCTACACAGGGTTAGATCATAATAATCTCTTGGCCATTTGTGGCAAGTGCAAACTATTCCAAATTAACTGTATTTTTGCCTGATTCCCATCTGGAAGATTCTTGAAATTGCTCAGTCTGAGCAACCAGGCATTTTGCTTCATCCCCCACATCTCTGTGATGCCAGCCCAGTCAGCTCTGCCTGGCCAGTGCGTCTAGGACCCATGTCATTACGGGCTCTGATAGAAGAGACTAGAATGTTTCCCTGGTTGTATTTTTCAAGCAAGAATGTGTGGATCATTGGTGGGGGACTGGAGGCATGTTCTTAGAAAGTCGGAGTTCTTTATGAGAAGTTTTCAATGTTCTATTTTTATTTTGATGATTTCAAAAACACATGGGAGCATATTGTGGAGCACCTGGAAGACCTTCTTTTAACTGAACAGTGCCATGTAATTCCAGTGCCCCAACTACATTTGCATTAGGGCCAAGTAGTACCACCTTGTCTCACCAATGAGAAAATCGATGAGGTAGAATTCACTTGCAACCTAGGGAGCTAGAATTCACCATGCCCTAGGGGACATCAAAACATGCTCAGGAAACTGTGGCTTCTCAGAATTTGCATCAAGAGCAGTGCTAGGGGATAGAGTCTCTGCACAGCACATGACAGCAGAAGCAGACCAAACTCAAAAGCAGGTGCCCCACAGCCCTTGGAACCATACTCACATCATGAGCAACAATTCGTTTTTATCAAACTGTCATATATCATACGGAATTAATGGTGATAATTCCATTATTAATTTTTAAATTTCGTTTGCATTTAATTTGCAAATTAATTTTGCATAGGCCTGTGCAATTAAATAAAACATTAAATAAAATTTTAAAAGAAAAAGAATTGAAGTCAACCTGGATCTCCATGGGAATTGTTTTTCTCTAAAAAGACATCCATCCATACATTATTTAAGTTGAAGAAATACTGCTTTATAGGATTACATTGGGTCTTTCTAGAGGCCACTCTACTCAGTCTATTTACATCTCCACGGGCTGTCTACAGAAAGCACCTTTTCCTGTATTCAGTGAATTGTGAAGCCAAAGAATTGGATGACACTGGACCCTATTTAAGGAGGAGGAAACTTGATTTTCTTTTATTTTCCCTGTTCTGGCCACATCCTTAGAGCAAGACCTCCCATGGACCTTTCTGAGCAATTGCCCACAAGTATTGTGGACTAAAAAAATAGATCAGTTGTATATGCCCTTCCTAGTTGCAGCCTGCTGACCTCTGATGGGAGCAAGTTACATAGTAGCACAGCTTTTGATAACGACTTGTCTCACAGGAAGTGTTCAATAAGCTGAAAGAAAGAATAAACCCAGGTCAACAACAAGAAGCCATTAAGACATGAAATAGACATTAGCAATTTGTTAGTTGATCAAAGAATAATCCGGTAGGATGGAAAACATCCTCCAAAGCAGTCTTTGGAAAGTTCCCCTGATGCACAGTCTCTTGAGTGGGATTCCCAGTGCCCTTGGTGTATATTAAGCTCCTTCTTTTGTGTTATAACAACAGGAGAAATTTAGTCCACTAGTCCTCTTAATCGTTCCCCGGTAGAAATCCCCTAATATGTCAGAGTAGGTGGGCTTAGAGGGAGTGAACTATGTGGAGATTTATCTAGGCACATAGAATAAAGTAATGAGCAGAAAGGTGCTCAAGGGTGCTGTAGGGAAGGAAGTATGGCTAGACCCAGAGAGTGTGAGAGGAAGGAGGAAGATAGGGAGGCAAGAGGAAGATAGGGAGGCAAGAGGCTGTGAAAGATCACATTAAAGCCCTTATAGTGTGTTCTCTTTTCTTCTTAGATCCTTCTTGATGATAAGATATAAAGAATTTGATTGAGGTGGAGATGCCAGGGACAGTCATCCTCATCCTGGTTTCTCCCTGCTTTCAAAAGTAGCATGGCATACAGGATGACTTCTCTTGAAGAAATGCCTTTTCTTCTCTTCCACTGAGCACCCAGCTCTGGGTGGGAGAAGACATCACCCAGTGAGTCCCAGCTGGTGCGTGGGACTGGGTGGCTCCTGAAGGATGAGGCTGCACAGGAGCTGGACCCCTGTCTGACAGGGGGCAGATGGAGCTTTATCTCTAGCCTGGGAAATATCTTTGGACAATTCACTTTTTCTTTTTATGCCTCAATTTTGTCACCTATAAAATAAGGCAGTGATGCTTTAATTTTACTTCTGGGGTTATTATTGGGATATGTCTATCCTTAAATTACTTTGAGCTTTATGGAAGAAAAAGCCCTCATGCAGTTCTTTCTTCACTATCCAGTTTATGGATTATTTTCATCCTATGTTCTTTGGCTACCCCCTCTTTATCCTCTACCATTGGGAATATTACTAAATAGGGTTTTCCTCTGATATTTCTCTTATATTCTCGGGAACTTTGTCATTAAGCAAAACACAGACTGGATGTCTGATGATGTAGGGAGTTAATTTCTCTTTTCTTCCACTTACCAAAGGGCTTAATCTGTGTGACTTCATCTCATTGAGCTTCTCTTTTCTCATCTATAAGTTGGGGCAATGTAAAGAACCTTCAGAATTGTTGAAAGGAATAGGTGTGAATGAAGTGTGTAAAGGGCCACTCAAATGCCAGGTACCAACAATTGGCAGTTAACTGACCAAAATTTCCATTCGGAGCCATTAAACCAGGAAGTCCTATTTTAATTGGCTTTATTAAATCATTTTTGTTGCCCCCTTGATTCTGTGTTTTCTGACTCTCCCTGACTCAGACATGGCCTCAGGTGGGAAGCTGGAGATGCCCCATAATATCAGTCCCTCACCCTTTCTGATGGAGTCTCTGTCAAAACTGAGACTCTCAGGGCAGAGTTAATTTTTCTCCTTTGCCTCGATAACATCTTAAGCCTGCCTTTGTAAAAACATTTATGACACTGACTTATAATTACTTGTTTACCTGTTCATCTCTCCCATTGGACAATGAACTCTTCTAAGGGCATATAGACTATTCCCTTGTAACGTCCAGAGCTTAGCACAGTGTCCAGTGCGGAGTAGATGTCCATTACTAAATGAAGCATTGCTACTAGAATTTTCTCTCTCCCTCTCTTACTCGTTACCCACAAACACCCTGTCCAGACAGGCAATGTGGTCATGCCTTCTATTCTGAGTTCAAACCCCAGCTGCTCCCATAAATCTGATTATGCTCCAAACCTTAATCAACCTCTTACCTAACACTGCTCCAGATCCCACATGGAGTACAAACTCTTTTTTTTCCCTTTTATTTAAATTCAATTTAGTTAACATACAGTGCATTATTAGTTTCAGGGGTAGAATTTAGTGATTAATCAGTGGCATATAACACCCAGTGCTCATTACATAACGTGCCCTCCTTAATGCCCATCACCCAGTTACGCCATCCTCCTCCCCTCCTCCCCTCCAGGGACCCTCAGTTTGTTCCCTATAGATAAGAGTCTCTTATGGTTTGCCTCCCTTTCTGTTTTTATCTTATTTTATTTTTCCTTCCCTTCCCCTATGTTCATCTGTTTTGTTTCTTAAATCCCACATATGAGTGAAAGCGTATGGTATTTGTTTTTCTCTGACTTATTTTGCTTAGCATCATAGCCTCTAGTTCCACCCACATCATTGTAAATGGTGAAATTTCATTCTTTTTGCTGGCTGAGTAATATTCCATTGTGTACATACACCACATCTTTTTTTTTTTTTTTTTTTTTTAAGATTTTATTTATTTATTTGACAGAGAGAGAGATAGCGAGAGCAGGAACACAAGCAGGGGGAGTGGGAGAGCGAGAAGCAGGCTTCCTGCCGAGCAGGGAGCCCGATGTGGGACTCGATCCCAGGACCCTGGGATCATGACCTGAGCCGAAGGCAGACGCTTAACGACTGAGCCACCCAGGCG
>NC_138379.1:79200727-79245462 GCF_054177405.1 Leptonychotes weddellii | reverse complement strand
TACACCACATCTTTATCCATTCATCTGTAGATGGACATCTGGGCTCTTTCCAAATTTTGGCTATTGTGGACATTGCTGCTATAAACACTGAGGTGCATGTGCCCCCCTCAAATCACTATTTTTGTATCCTTTGGATAAATGCCTAGTAGTGCAAGTGCTGGGTCATAGGGTAGTTCCATTTTTAACTTTTTGAGGAACCTCCATACTGTTTTCCAGAGTGGCTGCACCAGTTTGCATTCCCACCACCAGTGTAGGAGGGTTCCCCTTTCTCCACATCCTTGCCAACATTTGTTGGAGTACATACTCTTTTTTTTTAAGATTTTATTTATTTATTTATTTCACAGAGAGGTGGGGAGAGAGAGAGAACAAGCAGGGGAAGCTACAGAGGGGGGCCTGCTCAGCGGGGGGCCCGACGTGGGGCTTGATCCCAGAATCCTGGGATCATGACCTGAGTTGAAGGCAGACGCTTAACCGACTGAGCCACCCAGGTGTCCCTGGAGTACATACTTTTGATGGTGAGTTCTAATAGCCTGTATGTTCTGCTCTTTGGGCATTTTTGAGGAAAATGGTAGAAGTGTTACACCTGTGAAAAAAGGAGGAAGGAAAAAAATAAAAAATAAAATAAAAAAGATAGGCCCAGACAATAGTGGGAGAGTTTTAGAGGGAATGTTTGTGCATTTGCTCAGCAATAAGAAGGCTAAATGAAATCTACAAAAACAAAAACTCTACTGGTAGAATTTAGCTCAGCATATAGCCAAGTGTTTCCCAAAGTACCTTACAGAGAAACTAGCTCTATTGATATTAATAGGTATCAACTTTATTTTTTTTAAAGATTTTATTTATTTATTTGACAGAGAGATAGAGAGCACAAGTAGGCAGAGCAGCAGGCAGGGGGAGAGGGTGAAGCAGACTCCCCGTGGAGCAGGGAACCTGACGCGGGGCTTGATCCCAGGACCCTGAGATCATGACCTGAGCCAAAGGCAGATGCTTAACCAACTGAGCCACCCAGGTGCCCCCAATAGATATCAACTTTAAAAAGTGATCCAAGTTTAAATGAGTTTGTGAGGCAGCATGTTACATAAAGTTAAACAAGTTTTCATACCCTAGAACACCTAGTAGCCTTTTATATGACAATGTAGCTTAAATATCTTCAAGGAGGAATAATCATACCACTTTGAAAAGCTTTTTGATCACCTGCAGTTAAAGAATTCCATAATATTAAGTGTTCCTTAGGGCACATTTTGGGGAATGTTGCCATAGAGATATGTATTTGAATTTTATCAAGGCATTTGACAACTGGTTCCATGTAATATGGAGTAACATGGACCTAATGACAATGTAATTAGGTGGGTTCTTGCCTGACTAAACCACTGTCTTCAAAGGGTTTGATTAATAGAAGACTGGCAAGCTGGGCAAATTGTTTCTATTCATTGGCCTCCAGGCTGTTCATGTCCCTATCCTGGTCAACTCATTCATAAACACAACATTTTACACATTGCTTCAAAAAACAAATGCTAAAAATAGAGGCTCAAATGACAAACAATAGTCTGTAATGTTCAAGGATTTTAGTTGTCCCTAAATTCATTATGAATTAATGTACAAGGTGGTTACCAGAACATATACCTAACCAAAAACTACACTGATAGTTATTTAGCGTTATCGGATCAAGGGAGATAATAATCCAATTGCTATGTGCCCTACCAGACCCCACATTTTAGTGGAGACATTCATAAACTTAAATGTTTCTATGGGAGAATAGCAAAGATAGTGATGGGTCTGGAAGCCACATAATAGGATACAAAGCCAAAGATATTGAGAATGTTTACCCTGGAGAAGAAAAAGCTTAGCAGGAGGATATAAGGTATATTTTTAAATATTTGAAGGGTTGTGTGAGGAAAAGACAGCGTTATGGGCTGAATTGTGTCCTCCCTGCCATTAGGACAGCAATGCCCCCCCCATACATACCTCTGGTCTCACTGAACAAACTTGGCATCAGTCTTGACTGCAAGTAAGTTTGTGTTGAGAACTCTCAGGAAACCATCTTAACTCCCAGTACTTCAGAACATGACTGTATTTGGAAATAGGGTCTTGAAAGAAGTAATTACGTCAAATGATGTCATTCTGGTGGGCGCTAATCCAGTATGACCGATGTCCTTCTAAGAAGAGGAGACTAAGACATAGACACACACAGAGGGAAGAAAGACATAGGAAGATGCGGGGAGAAGACAGTATCTACAAGCCAACAAGAGGTGCCTCAGAAGAAACAACCCTGCTGACACCACGAACTTGGACTCCCGTTTTCCAGAATTGTGAGAAAATAAATATTTTTTGTTTAAACCTCCCAACCTGTGGAACTTTGTTATGGCAGCCCTAGCAAACTAATGCAGCGAGCGTCCTAAATCTACAGGCACGAAATGGGTACTAACTGAAGATTTATTGAGTATACGAATGGCTATGGATGGTCTTCACTTCAACCCTGTGATAAGATAGGCATTCATGTTGGGCGCCTGGGTGGCTCAGTTGGTTAAGCGACTGCCTTCGGCTCAGGTCATGATCCTGGAGTCCCAGGATTGAGTCCCGCATCGGGCTCCCTGCTCAGCGGGGGGTCTGCTTCTCCCTCTGACCCTCCTCCCTCTCGTGCTCTCTGTCTCTCATTCTCTCTCTCGCAAATAAATAAAATCTTAAAAAAAAAAAGATAAACATTCATGTTTTTACTTTACCAATAAGTTTGTTAAAGTGAAGTGGCTTACCCCAGATTCACAGGTTGGGTATTCAAAATGTCTCCCGATTCCAAATGTTTGGCTCTTTCCCCTCTGGGTCGCAGCTGTCTCTACCGGTAAGATGTGCCTGTGCTCTTTGGGACATTAATAATCTTGATGTTGACCTTCTGGATATGACTTCCCCATTGTAATTTGGGATGGAGATGGATCTGAAAGAATAGGGATATTTCTAGATGGTAATAAGAAAGAAGACATTACCATTTGGCCTGTGCACACTACCAGATTCATTTTTCAGGAGATACTATAATGCAGGGTGGGATGGTTTCCTGAGAGTTCTCCATACAAACTTACTTGCAGTCAAGACTGATGCCAAGTTTGTTCAGTGAGACCAGAGGTATGCATGGTGTGGGCATAGCCATCCTAGTGGATTTGGATCTGCTGTCTGCGTAGACGCTGTCTTCTACATACTTATGCCAATCAGAAATTAGACCTTGGGAGTTAAGGATATATATGTAGGTGTGGGGATTCGGGAATGAGGAAGAGAGTGGGGGAAGAGGAGAGATAAGGTGGCACAAATCATGGGCAAAGGAGTATGACAATCTGCCTAGGCCATGTGGCTGACAACCCGCCTGACGCTTGTTTTGACTTTTCTCTAACTGCACAACCGGTGCATGCAGATGACTTTACATCTCATAGCAAAATGTGCGACAGCAACGTGCTAAGCAAATGCAAACAAAAATATGCTTCCCCCACTCCAAACAAATCTCTCACACATCGTGATGATGCCATGGCATGGCGAGAGACGGGAGAGAGAGACCACCAGGAACCAAATTTGCTCATTGTTTCAACTACTCTCCAGGATCAATATATGTGCCCTGGGACACCAAGGTCAGCTGCCCTGGATTCCTTGCTGTTAGGTGCACACAGCATGCACTTTGATTTCGCCCATTCATGGAAGCAAGGAAGCATTACCCATCCAGTCTTCTCAACATTCACTGTGCACCTGCTGGGACCCAGGCATGGCCAGGCACTAGAGACAGCACCATGGAGGACACAGAGACAAGCCACATGCTTATCCCATCTTTTAGGAGTTCTTAGTTTCTCTGTTTTTGCTCATGCATGTCCCTCAGCCCGGGCTACACTTCACTCTACTTTCTTCCTAGGGCAATCCTTCCCATTCCTTAAGGGCCAGCCAGGAAGCATTTCCTTTCTCCTCTTTACCTTTCCTCCCCAGGGTGCTTCTGCTCTGAAGTTGCCCAGTACACTTGTGATAAAAGCCGTGCTGCGGCCCTATTCCTTGTGCCTTTATTTCTCCCGTCTCCCCAGAGCGTGTAGGATGCCATCTTCCCTCGTTCTGGGAAAATTCTAACAGGAGGAAGCATATTAGTGGCCTAAACCTCATAAAAGGGAGTCATAATTAAGTTTGTATTTTTTGCATTGAAAATCTCTTCTGCTTCAAGTACAGCTGCAGGGCTCCCATATGCCTTTCTCAAAAACTTTTTACCGAACCAGAATGATGACAAGGAGTCATGTTACATTCTCCTCCAGGGTAGCATACTATGGTGGCTTAGAGTATGGGACTTGAAGTCCAGATTTGGCTGGCTTCAAATCCTGCCTCGGTCATTTGTTCAATGTGTTACTCTGTGGGAAGATATTTAATATATTTGTGCTTGGGTTTTCCCATCTTTCAAATGGGTATAGTAAGAGAATATGTTTTACAAGGTTGGTGTGAGGATGAAATGTGTTAATACGTGCTGTTACTTGTAACACCGTATAGCACTTAATACGTGCTCAAGGGACGCTGGTTATTCTCCACATAAAATAATTCCTACCTGGAGCTTGCTGGTACTATACTCTGCTGGTACTTTCATATCAGGTTATCTGAATTCCTTGAGGTTCTATTTTACAAAAAACCTACTGCTGGAATAGATACTTTGAGTGCTCCTAGTATTTTTGAAAAGTAAGTCATTTGAAGTTAGAACTTAGAACTGGGGTTTCAATATTTTGACCACTGTTGGATACCTTACCTGGAAGAAGTCACTCAACTTCCCTAATTTTCTGTTGCCTCAACTTGAAAGGGAGAGGTGATCATATAGCCCTCACCAGGTTGCCGTGAGCCTTGCGTGAGTGTGGTGAGACTTGAGTTAAGTAAATAACATGGAAGTGTCTAGCATCCTGTGTGACCATTTTAATCAATGTTTGTTCTATTTTTTCTTTCTTTTTTTTTTTTTGAAAGACCTCTGTGGCCACTGAATCTGATCCACCTGGGATGAGCCCTGAGCACTTTGATAGTGCCCAAGATGGTGACAGTAACTTTGATGGTGGCTTTCAGTGTGCCAAGCGTGATCACACGTGCACACACACACACACACAGATCTAGATCTAGACATAGAATCATTTAATCCTCGCTATAGCTCTATGGAATAGTACTATTATGATTCCTTTCCTAAAAGGTGGAAGCTTCTCAGGCTGGGGCTGCTACTTTGGGTCTGCTCCTCCATCTTTGTCCACCTATTCCAGCAGCAGCTCCGTTGTCCCTGAAGACTGAGTCATGTCCCCAAAGCCCAGCTGGGGGCAGGCCTCACTCACAACAGCATTCTTTTCTCTGGGGTGGACCCTGTGTGTTGGGCTTTTGTGTTGAATGGGCTGATCTCAGTACCCCATTCTCTGCCCTCCCCTCCTTCCAAATGCCCACAGGGCTGGGGCTCTGGTGCTAAGAATTGCTTAAACCATGCTCTTTGACTATAGTGTCTTAGGTGGTCTGGCGATCTTCTGTCGAGTCTGCCTCTACTACCAAATTAATCCCCCTCCTGTGTTTTCTGGCCTAAAAAACATGCCTTTTCCCAGACCCAGTCCCTCCTAGCCTTTGAGGCTCACGTTGCTTGCTGAGTTCACAGCACGCTGCAGGCCATGGGGGTTGGCTGACTAAATGTCTGCATTTTCTCGTCCAGGTGCTGGGGTTCTGTTTTGTGCATTAGTGAACCAGAAGTGACCAAAGTCGTTTGCAGGTCCTTAATTCATGAATAAAATTATTCAGAAGATACTCATGTAAAGGAGAGGTGCATTATGTTTAGCCAACAAGTGACCATGGAAATAGAGAGTGTAGGAAATAATTGAGTTTTGCCTCTGGGTTCTTCAGGAGGCTTTGAATTGGATTGCCCTGCAGGTGGGAAATATGGGAGCGTGATGCTTTGACACCACCTCTTGACTAATGAACATGGATTGTCAGGTGACGGAGGGAACCCTGATCAACTGACGTTGACTCTTGGTACAGAACCGCTGTGGAAACCATCCAGAAGAGCCAGCCAGTGTGCCTTAGGGTGAGGCTTTTTCTCATGGCCTTTGGAGAATGAAATCCACACTTCTTTCTCAGAGTGGTCGATTTGAGGGAAAATCAACACGAGGGAGACATGGGGTTACTTTCTAAATGGAGTAAGAGGTGAGCCAAGGGGAAGCAACTTGGACAAAATGGTGGCAGGTATAAAGTAACAAGTGGTTGCTGTCTCCAGCATCCAGCTACGCAGTCATTTGCCAAGACCCTCACCTCTGACCTGTAGAGGGGCCCTCTCACTGGGTCAGAGCAAAGAGCAGCCTCCTGACCATTCATTCCATGTCTCTTGGCTGACCGAGGGAGGCCAATTAGGTGCAATTGTGATGGAAGTGGGAGGTGAAGTTTCCTCTATTCCACTGACCCTTGGGGTGACTCCATCTGTCTTAGAGGCCATAGGGGTGGAAGGTGGGGGGCTAGCTTCCACCTCATCTGTCCACAGGCAGCGCTGTGCGCAGTGATTGGTTCTGTCCCTTAGCCTCACACCCTCAGCTCCCTCAGATCTAAGGGGTTGACAGTGCCCTCAGGTCTCCCCCAGATATAGAAAATTACTGTTTGTCATTTCAGAAGCTGGATGTTTGGGGGTGGGAGGAAGAAAGATAACATATAAATACTAGTTATTGGCTCAATGTCTGTTTTGTTTCAGAAGTAGCACTTACACGGGTAAAGGGTGGCAAATGTCAGTCTACTGCCCACCACCCGCTTCCCACTGCCTGTCTTGTTATCACTGTGGGACACACAATGAATGAATTCATCAGAGGCATTTCAGATAAATGCTGAAAACTAATTTATCGGCGTTCTTCCAGGACTTCCAACTAGTTTAAAAGCTAACAAGCTTGCTAAATGTTAGGGCTCCCAAAATACCCTAAAACATATTCATCAACTACCCGAGATTAAAATCAACGTGCTTTACACACACACACACACACACACACAATGCCTGTTGCCTTTGCAAACAGGGCATTGGGAAAGGACTATAATCGCATCCTTTCCCTCGATGTCCAGGAACTTCAGCTGCTACAGTGCTACATCAGGTATGTAATGAAAGACAAATGACAAGGAATCTAAACAGAAGAGGGGAGCTTGAGTAACTGTAGTTTTTATGTTAGGGAGAGGCGGAGAGAGAAAAGAAGCATTGTATCTCGGATTAACAGAACTGCAGGATTTCATTAATGACAGCCCAGCTTTTTAGCAAAAGGAAGATAGTTAGGGCAGTAAAAGAGAACATGACTAGAATGTGCTCCGCTAATTGGAAATGTATATTATCTTGGGGCGATGTGTGCGTGGGGGAAGGGGCCGGGGGGAGGGGGAGGAGAAACACAGAGGAGGAGGCTGGCAGGGGAGAACTGGGCCTAGGGCACCCCAGGTTGGGCTGAAGCAATGGGGCAGTTAAAGGGCCCTTTCTTGTAGACAGGAACGCTGGTACCCAGAGCCCTCCCTCCCCCATTCCCTTTTAATTCAGTGGCTATGTAGGGGCTTCTCTGATGGCGGCTTTGAAGTTGGTGGCTTTGAGATTACTCTTCCTCTGTGACCTTGACCACCAGCCATGAGGTTAGGGGGGAAGGGGAGGGGAGGAGGCAGGCCCTGGAGTTGGAAAAAGGAAAGGAAGGAGAGGGGAGGGGAAGGGAAGGCCGCCCTGAGACATTTCTGCAGCATTCCATGACTTTCCTGATCACTCTGCAAAGTTGAAATATGATTGCAGCCTTTGCATCGGGAAGGAAAGAAACCATTTAAATGAAAAATTAGCTGCCTTAGCAGGTCAAGCACATAGTTACATTAATGTCGTGTAGAACAATAAATCAACTTCGATCTCCAATTGAAAAAATGCTAATTTAGCTCAGCGATTCACTGATTGTACTTTCCTCTGATAGAAATCTTTTCTTTTATTTAATGCGAAGCCGTGATTTGACAGCCTCCTCTAATGGTGCTTGCAGACTCTCAGCATTTCAGTGGAATTCTGATCATGGTTTTAATATTCCGCACAGCTCTGCCCCCTCTGATTTCACGCTCACACATTAACGAGAGCTGACACTGGAGATTAGACGCAGACAGCTGGAATGCCAGGTCTTTGTTGCAGCATGGACAGGAGCCAACGTCGTTCAACCACAGCCAAGAGGGACCTGGGAAAGTCTTCTTAAGAAGGAGGGGAAGGGGGGGTGAGGGGCTTGAGGGAGGGTGGGAGCGGGGGATGGGGGCAGAAAGAAAGCCAAGGTAGTTTCTGAAGGGCATAGGAAAAGAGATATTTGCAGAGAGCCCTTTTGTCTCTGAAATTCACATTCGAATCAATTCTGATTTATTTCGAGGAAGTGGATCATTACAGGGAAATCCCAAATCAGTTGCAGTATTTTGCTGTAAACTCTGAAAATACAAGTGTGATGCCCGGAAATAGAAATGACTCCCTGCGTCAGCTGTTCCCTAGCTTGTCTAAGAAACAAAGGTGATTAGGAGCTGGAGGAAGAATGCTTACAGAAGGAAATGTGTTCTCCTCTTTGCCTTAAAAAAAATCACTTAGTTCCAGGTGAATAGATGGGGAAATAAAACTAGATTTATGAGCCAGGGCTGCCTGATCAACTAGTGACTACCCAGGCAAGAAAAGAAGTCTTGTAGCCTAACTGCCTTGATCCTAATAAATTGTTTCCTGATACCAGAAATCAAATAAAGATCCATAGTCTCATCTAAACCACGAAGCAACCTGTGCTCAGATAGTGCCCGTCTTGCAAAGGGAAAGGCAGGGTGCTGCCTGAAACAGGGTGCACAACTTTCTCAAAAAGAAAATGACAGATGATCAAGGTTGCAAAGCCGGCACATTAATACTATGTCAAAAAAAAAAAACTGTTTCTGCTCTCGGGGGAAACCAATTGAGTAGAAATAACAAATGTCCTTCTTGCTAACTGTATCATTAATAATAATCGTACTTTGCATTTTTATGGGATACCAGGATTCTAGGGCCCTCTATAAATATTCATAGGGGAAAGCGGGAGGAGAGAGGTGAACGTACCCATTCCAGGTGCCTGGATGGAGTCAACTGAGGCCCAGGGGCCCTGCAGAGGCTTCCTTGGAGTGAAACAGCAAACAAAAGGCAAAACCCACCTGCTACAGCTTACAGGAGGCCCTCCAGGCACTCTCTGCTGCTCTATCCTTCAAGCATGGCTTTAGTTTGGGGATTAGATGAGCTGAACTGTCTTGTATCACTTTGGCCTATTGCTCTTATTTGTCCTTGTTCTTGGTCTTGGTGGGACCACAGTCACTGACAGAGGTTGGGAAACTCAACAAATATTTATTGAGCTCTGAACTAGGCAATGTTTTGATTAAAAAGAAGTATGAGTTAGGATGGAGATATATATATATATATATATATATAATACACACACATACACACACTGACATATGATATATATTAGATATATCACTAATATTTTAATAAAAATGCAGAGATCATATCTTAGTGGTTAAGAGCAGAGCTTATAACAGCATATAACAGAGTGATTAAGAATGAATCAGATGAGGGCGCCTGGGTGGCTCGGATGGTTGGACATCTGCCTTTGGCTCAGGTCATGATCCCAGGGTCCTGGGATCGAGTCCCACATCGGACTTCCTGCTCCTTGGGAGCCTGCTTCTCCCTCTGCTTCTCTCTCTCTCTCTCTCTCCCTGTCTCTCATGAATAAATAAATAAAATCTTAAAAAAAAAAGAACGAATCAGATGAATTTGTACATGAATCTGTTCTTTGACTGGCTCTGTGACTTTTAGCACGGTACCTAACTCCTCTCTGCATCTCAGTTTTCTTGTCTGCAAAATGGGAGTTACAATGAAATAACCCTTAGCTCAGTGCCTGACCTGTAGTAAGCACTCAATAAAAGCTATTATTGTTGTTGTTATTTTCATATAGTTGTTGGGAGGATTCAAGGAGAAT
Source organism: Leptonychotes weddellii (assembly GCF_054177405.1). NCBI lineage: Eukaryota > Metazoa > Chordata > Mammalia > Carnivora > Phocidae > Leptonychotes > Leptonychotes weddellii. Next base: position 79,235,503 of record NC_138379.1, on the reverse strand, counting down.
ACACACACACACACACGCCTGTGTGCCCCCACACAAACTGCTTGGTCACGGTAAACAGTAAGTCCTGGTTATGGTTCTGTAGCACATTAGAGTTTATAATCCTAAAGCAGTCCTATTGCCTTCAAAGTAGTCTCTTTGATAGATTTACACTTATTTCCAAGATAACACAAGAGTGCTCGAAGCATTTTTGGAACTCTTCTTTAGAATTACGGGAGGACTCTGCTGACACATTCTCCTAAATGTCTTCAAACGTGGCACATATTCATCCTCAGAGGGTGGATTTGTTGGAAGCTACTAAAAGTTGGCCCAAAGTTATATCCAATGACGATGGTGGGCCATCAAGCCGAGGAAACATTGTTTTGGAAATAATGTGCCTGTAAAGAAACTAGACTGGTTTTCTTGTATGCCATATAAACGGAATCTGACCACAATTCCAAAAGAAGCCCATTGAGCAAATACAGCTGTTCCCGACTATACACATAGCCTCCCAAGGAGAGCGCTTAGAAGGGATCATAGCTTCTGATTCATTTGTGGGGGAAAAAAGTGGAACTCCTCATTTCACGGTCACACCGCATACTGTCCTTCCTTGTAATGGCTTCTAGGCCCATCTAGAAGGAGGGGTATGCCCAATGCATGCTTCAGATAATGCAGAAATGGGCTCACTTCTCTTGACGTTGCCCTCCTGGCTTGTGGGTGGCTTTGGTGTGGGGTCAATTTGCTCATTTATTTAGAATCGCTTAAGCACTCACTGGGCTTCTGAGAAGTACTAAAGATGAGTTTACTAAGTTATGATCCCTGCCTGCAAGGGCCTCACAGTCTAACAGGGAAGGCAGACAAAGAGTCACAATGCAGAGAAGTGAGTGCTCTAGCAGAGGGGCATGTCAAACGTGGGCAGATCCTGGAGGGCCTTATAGATACAGCATGCTCTTGTGTGCACACATTATCTTAGAGGTGATAGGGAGCCATTGATTGTCAAGCTGAGCAGTAATATGCTCCAATCTGCTTTTCCCTTTTGTTCTATCTACCCCTATGCCTGACTTCCACATCTTTTTTTTTTTTTTAAAGATTTTCTTTATTTATTTGACAGAGAGAGACAGAGTGAGACAGGGAACGCAAGCAGGGGGAGTGGGAGAGGGAGAAGCAGGCTTCCCGCGGAGCAGGGAGCCCGATGCGGGTCTCGATCCCAGGACACTGGGATCATGACCTGAGCCGAAGGCAGACGCTTAACGACTGAGCCACCCAGGCGCCCCGCCTGACTTCCACATCTTAAGAACTAACCAAATCTTAGACTCCCTGCCTTAGCCCTGAACATGGTTGAGGCCCAGTTGTCCTTTTTCTCACTCTCTCTCCCTTATTAGGGAGCAATTTGGCAGAGAGAGAGAGGAGACCTTTCCAGTGTCCTCCCTCCAGGAAGATTTAGGAGGTGTGATTTATTTTAATTTCAATTATAAAAGGTTTGGGTTTGGCTGAAAAAGTTGTTTTTTTTGTTTTTTGGGGTTTTTTTTTTGTTGTTGTTGTTAACTTACAATGTCTGAGTCTGTTCCAAGGGCTGTAAACCATGGCAGACTTCCAGTGGCCCCAGGTAGCATCCCCCATAGTCACATTACTTACAATTGGTAATAAATGGCTTTGACCAAATGGGAGAGTAGATTAGCTGAATAGAATAGTTAAGTGCCTAAAGATGTAGGAGGCTGCAATAGTCTACTTGGATCTGAGTTGTCTACTTGGTGGCTTTGGAGTATTTTAACCATTCTGAATGGTCACTATAATAACATCTCTTAGAAGAGTGATTCTCAACCTCAGTATCACACTGCACAAAAGTCTCAAGTGGGTTGCAAGTGTCGGATTTGTGCATAAGTTGCTAAAGTTTGCAGAAAATTTCATTGGAAAAAAATCATGGAGGTTATCCCTATAATGTCACTCTCATCATCTCCTTTCCAAAATGTTTTCTTGAGCGGGAGTGAAAGGAGTGGCTACAGGGAATTAGGGAATCTCTGAAGAGCCCCGAGAGTGGGCCATATATGCTAATTTATGTTAATGTCATGTGTGTCCCAACAAAAAAGAGGTTGAGAACTAGTGTGCTGGAAAATGACATTCAGTGTAAACACAGGCGTATCATGTATGCAGTTCAGATGGAGTTTTGTTATTGTGAGTTGAGAAAAGATTACATAATGATGTAGTCTTTCAGTAACTGAGTTTCAAGATATATTCCTTGAGCCTGGTATCTGCTGCAGGATCCAAAAGAACAGGGTAGGTACAAAGCAGTGTACTTATTTGTCCCATTATTTTTTTTTTTTTTAAAGATTTAGTTATTTTAGAGAGAGAGTGCGCACAGGAGGGGAGATGGAGAGACAGTCTCAAGCAGACTCCACACTGAGCGCAGAGCCTGATCTCACGACCCTGAGATTAGGACCTGAGCCGAAACCAAGAGTTGGATGCTCAACCAACTGCACCACCCAGGCGCCCCTGTCCTGTTATTGTTTAATCTTCGTTACCTTCATTAGGCCAACAGATTTTCCAATTGCTTTTCCCCTTTGTTTTCCTGTTTGTCTCTGAGTGGTTCCTGGAATTATTAAGGATTATAGTAGAACTCATGAAAGTCATGAGTATAGGGAAAAATATTTGTTGAACACCTACTACATGTTGGTTATGTATATATGCTTATATATAATATATATTATGTTATATATTATATATATTTAATCCTCACAATAATTCTACAAGGATATAATTTATCCTCATTTTGCAAATGAAGGATTCTAAGACACAAAAAACCTAAATAATTGGTCCCATAAAGTCAAACCTTAGAAATAAAGGAGTAATTTGAATCCAGACCTTTTTAAATCCCCAAACCCTGGCTTCTTTCCTGACTGTGTACCTTTCACAGGGTTGCTGGGCATGGTAAGGTAGGGTGCGTAAATTCTCAGTGGTGCCCCACTAGGCTATAAGGGCAGGATTGGATCCAGTCTAAAATTTAAAGCCTGGGGACCAGTTTAAATAATCAGGACCAAGTAGGGCTCATCCATGACAGCATCTAATGGTATGCAGAGGTCAAACTATGTGAAATTGCCAATATTTGATGATTTTTCATCTATAAAGATGGAAACTTTGCATTGTCCAACCTAATAAAAGTAGCATAATCAGTGCTAAGCACACTTCATGTTTTTCTCACACATGAGAATAAAATAAAAAATCTGGGGGCACCTGCGTGGCTCATTTGGTTAAGCATTAGACTCTTGATCAGCAGGGGGTCTGCCTCTGTCCCTCTTCCTTTGCCTCTCCCCTGACAGGCACATGCTTTCTCTCTCTCTCTCAAATAGATAAATCTTTTTTAAAAATCTGCCTATTGAAATAGAAAGAGAAGAGTCACTAACTTTGATCCCCAAAGTTGTACATTCTATGGTTCCAGGACATTCTGAATGGGACAGCCCAGTTTGAGACTTGTGGCATCTACAGAGATAAGCCTCGTATGATGAGAAAGAAGAGAGGTGACTTCTAGCCCTCTAATACCACTGCAGGCTCTGGGATATAAGGCACAGTCCCTCTGCAACAACGAAAGCCTACAATCACCTGCCTGGCTCTCTGGCCCCACGTCACTCTAAGCCCCGGGGAAGGCTAGTTACCCACTGTTGTGGGTTGAGTGGTGCCCCCCAAAATACATACCTTGAAATCCTAACCCTAGATACTTCGATTGGGACCTTATTTAGAAAGAAGGTTGTTGCAGATGCAATTAGTTGAGCTCACACTGGAGTAGAGTGGGCCCTTTATCCAACATGACTGGTGTTCTTCCAAAGGGAAGAGATACATGGGGAGGAGAATGCCATGTGACCAGGGAGGCAGAAGCTGGAGAGAGGCACCTGCAAACCAAGGAATGCCAACGATTGCAGACAAACCCCGGGAGCTAGGAGAGGCAAGGAAGCAGTCTCCCCTACAAGTTTCAGAGGGAGTGTTGTCCTGCTGACACCTTAATTTCAGATTTCTAGCATCCAGAACTAGGAGACAATAAACTTCTGTTGTTCTAGGCTCCCAGTGTATGGGACTTTGTTATGAGAGCCTGGGGAAACTGTGACACCCATCTTTTAGGCTCTCCATCTATGCTCTAAGTCACGATGATTAAGAAAATAAAATTGTTGGGGTGCCTGGGTGGCTCAGTTAAGCATCTGCCTTCGGCTCAGGATGTGATCCCGGAGTTCCAGGATTGAGTCCCTCATCAGGCTCCCTGCTCACTAGGGAGTCTGCCTTTCCCTCTGACCCTCTTCCATCTCGTGCTCTCTCTCTCTCAAATAAATGAATAAAAATCTTTTTAAAAAAAGAAAATGGTTGTATAAAAAAGCAAATTCTAGATTTCAGAGAACATGGCTCACTAGACGGACTCATTTCTGGAGTATTCTGAAGAGTTCCATTTTTTTTTTCTGAACCTTAAGTTTGGAGGCTACATATGCAGACTGGTTTCTTCTTAGCAGAAGTTTTTATTCAATTTATGACAGTCAACCCACATGTTAGATTTACTCTGAGCCTAAGTCACAGCATAATGAATTTTGGACAAATGGGCTGCCTTCCCGGTGAACAGCAAGGTAAGGGATGTTGATGAGGCCTTCCCTGGCAGCTGTGATGGGCCTTCACACCAACAGCAATTAATGTGAGTTATGTTAAATTGTCAGTGTTATTGGGGAGGCACAATATTTTATGCTATTATCATCATTGGTAACTTATCCAAGATTCATTTATCAGGTTAGTCGATCATTAGCAGGACCCAGACACAAGTCGGCCACAAATAGATTCACCCGGTATTTATTGAGTATCTACCTGATATATATCAGACACTGGTCCAAAGACTTTGATTGGATGATTTCATTGACTCTGCACCACAATTCCAATACATAGTTATCTCCATCAAAAAAATGACAAAAGTGAGACTCAGAAAGGTGACATGAACTGCCAAGAGTCAGTCACTAAGATCAGAGATGAGGACAGAAGAGGGAACAGCTCCTAGGAAGTGCCACACTGGGAGGGTTTGGGAAATTGAAGGACCACAGAGAATGCTGGGGAGCAGGAATTTGGATCCCAAAACTGTGGGGACAAGAGCTAACAAGAGTCAGAGAGGATGTGGAGAAAAGGGAGCCTTCGTGCACTGTTGGTGGAAATGCAAATTGATGCAGCCACTGTGGAAAACAGTATGGAGTTTTCTCAAAAAGTTAAAAATAGAGCTACTGTATTTTCCAGTCATTGCAGTACTGGGGGTTTACCCAAAGAAAACAAAAACACTAATTTGAAAAGATACATGCACCCCTATGTTTATTGCAGCGTTATTTACAATAGCCAGATTATGGAAGCAGCCCAAGTGTCCATCAATAGATGAATGGATAAAGAAGATGTGATATACACACACAATGGAATATTATTCAACCATAAAAAAGGATGGGATCTTGCCGTTTGCCACAACAGGGATGGACCTAGAGGGGTTATGCTATGTTATGCTAAGTGAAATAAGTCAGACAGAGAAAGACAAGTATCATATGATTTCACTTACATGTGGAATCTAACAAACAAAGCAAATGAATAAACAAACAAACCAGAAACAGACCCGTAACTACAGAGAACGAACTGATGGTGGCCAGAGGGGAGGGTGTGGGGGTTGGGCAAAATGGCTGAAAGGGAGAGGAGATACAGACTTCCAGTTTTGGAAGGCATAAGTCATGTGGATGTAAGGCACACACAGAGAATATGGTCAATGATATTGTAATAGGTTGCATGGTGACAGATGGTAGTTACACTTGCGGTGAGCATAGCATAACATATAGACTTGTGGAATCACTATGTTGTACATCTGAAACTAATGTAACACTGTGTGTCAACTAGGCTTCAATTAAAAAAAAAGCAAGCTCTTGGCATGAGGGAAGAGATCTAGAGCAGACCTCCCCATGCTGTGGTTGTCAGGGGTCTGAACTTGGACTCAGAGGTCTGTTGTTCCACATTACCGTCTACTGGCTTTGTGTCTATGGGCTAGACGCTGACTCTCCCTGAGCCTCAATGTCGTGGACCACAGCATTGGAATAACTACACCTTCCTCCTCGAGCTGTTCTCAGACTTGCCCAAGATAATGCAGGTACACATGTGTAGTCGACATTAGGTCATCAGAAAATTTAGCTCTATGTTCCCAATTAATTACATCTTGGGCTGGCCCAGACCTGAAGTCATATCTTCCTGGGAAACTCCACCATGCAATGTTCTATCACATATTTAATTTTTCAGAAACAGCCATCTTGTTTCGCTTTTTTTTTTTTAAGTGATAAATAAAACATTTTCAAAAAAACTATAGTGATTTATTCATTTATTCCTCAGACGCTGTTTAGATCCTACACAGACTGAGCATGGTTAGACCAGACATGGAATTATGAGACACTGCTTGCCCTTGAGAAACACTCATCTTTATCCCCTTTTTGAAACATTATAAGGATTTATATTTTTCATTTGTCTTTTCTCATATATAACTCTACATATATATAATAGGGAATATTTATTTTTGTGTTTCAACTGTTTTCTTATCATTATTTCCTGCATGCTTTTCCTTCATCTGTGTGGGAAAAACCATGTTTCAGCCTCAGGGCCTTTGCACTATCACTTCCCTCATCATATATTCTTATGGCTTGCTCCTTAACTTTCCTCAGGTCTCTAATCAAATGTCACTTCATCAAAGAGGCTTCCCTGATCTCTTATTTAAAATAACCCCTACCCTCATACTACTGTGCGTCGTTCTCTTCCCTTTCCAGGCAAATTGACTCTTAGATGGATTGTTATGTAACATGATCTCGTAGGTTTGTTTTCTCATTTGTGTATCATCTGTTTTCTCCATGTTCACCCCTGGCTCTGGCTGCTCGAATGTAATCAGCATGAGGATCAAGACTTTATTTTATTCTCTAATGTGTCCCTAAGACCTGGACCTGTGCCTGCCCCATTGGATGTGCTCAACGAAGGTTCTGTATTTAACATTTCTAGTGACTAAATAATAAATCATATAGTTTTCCTTGTGTTTCCAGAGCCACAAGACATTTGCTGATGAACCTCATCCAGCTTTGTTCACTTTACACTTCCCTCAACATATGGCCAGATTCTATTTTTACATATTTTGGTAAGGATTGCCCCATCTTCCCTCCCTTTCCTCCTAGCCCTCCTCCCTCCACCACCCTCTGAGTATGTGCCCTCTGTATCACTGAGAGAAGGGGCATCTGTTCCATGGCATCTCCTGGAGGATAGACCTTGTTTCTTTCCACCTAAATCTTCATTTCCAAGCTACCAACACAAAGGATCTAAAACCAGTTTTGCCAACTGTCTTGTGCTTGCGGTGCTCCCAGATTCCTCACTAATGGCTATAAATGTGCAAAGGAAGGAAAAGTGAAAAGTTCAATGTGCAATGAATCAAAATTGACCTGGTCTCCATTGGTGTCCTTTCCCAACCCCCCACCGGAGACCTACCCACCTTGCTATCATTATCTTTCATTAGAAATGACTAGCAGTTCTAGGATGCCAATCGGATTTGTGGGGCTATGTTAATAACAAGCCACATTTCTACCCGCCGCCCCCCACCAGCCCCCTGACTGGCTGTGTAGCAGGACCTTTCCTGGGAAATGTTTAGAGGTTAGCAAGAAAGTAATTAGGGCCAAGATTGCACATCAGCAATATTCCTCTCTTTTCCAATGGCTACACTGTGGACTCTGAAATGTATACCTCGGTATTAAATTAAATCAGAATTTTTAGCTTTTTAGAGTTCGTTTTTGTTTATTTTTGTTTGTTTGTCTGTTTGTTTACATAATTCAAGCTTCTCCTACTACTGTATGGGAGTGGCTGGAAGCAGTCACGTTTATTGGTTCCATCCTTCTCCATTAGGAATTTTCTGTGTATAAGGAAGCATATATAGATATACACTATTCTTCTTGCCCTCTGCAAATGGTAGCACACACACCATTCCACATGTCCCTCTTTGCACTACAATTTATCTTGCAGCTCTTTTCTTCACATATACACATAAAGATGGCCCCACTGGGCGCCTGGGTGGCTCAGTTGGTTAAGCGACTGCCTTCGGCTCAGGTCATGATCCTGGAGTCCCAGGATCGAGTCCCGCATCGGGCTCCCTGCTCAGCGGGGAGTCTGCTTCTCCCTCTGACCCTCCCCCCTCTCATGTGCTCTCTCTCTCTCAAATAAATAAATAAAATCTTAAAAAAAAAAAAAAAAAGATGGCCCCACTTTAAAGCCACTACCTAGTACTCAACTCAATGGATGTATCCTATTTTATTTTACCAAGCCCCTATCAAGGGATATTTAATTTGCTCCCATTTTTTTTTTGCAATTACAAACAGTGTAATAAATCATCTCACATATATGCAAGTATATAACCAGGAAAAAGTCATAAGTGAGGTGGAATTTCTAGGTCAAAGGATGTGGGCTCTTTACATTTTGATAGATTATCACAGATGCCCCTCGGTAAACAATCGGACAACACACACTCCTGTACAATTTGGGCAACAACACAGGAGAGGGACTCCTCACATCCTCACCAACCTTTTCATCTTTGACCACCTAGTTGGCAAACATAGTCATTCATGGTTTCCATTCGCATTTCTCATATATATTGCAATTTTCATATATTTCTGCAGATTGTCAGTTCATGACTTTAGTCTATTGTTGCTCTGGGTTATTGGTCCTATGACTTTTAACAAGGAACTCTCTCTACATTAAAGACATTAGCCCTTAGGTAGGGGCGCCTGGGTGGCTCAGTCATTAAGCGTCTGCCTTCGGCTCAGGTCATGATCCCAGGGTCCTGGGATTGAGCCCTGCATCGGGCTCCCTGCTCAGCGGGAAGCCTGCTTCTCCCTCTCCCACTCCCCCTGCTTGTGTTCCTCTCTCGCTGTCTCTCTCTCTGTCAAATAAATAAATAAAATCTTTAAAAAAAAATATTAAAAAAAAAAAAGACATTAGCCCTTGGGAATATAGGACTATTTTCCTCAGTTTTGTTAACCTTTACATTTCATTTATATTTAATTTACCATGCCAAAAAATGTAGTTAAATGTATCACTTCTCCATTCTGAGATCATTTTAAATTCTTAGGTACTTCAGCTTCTTCCCTTGTATTTATTTTATTTTTTAAAGATTTATTTATTTATTTTAGAGGGGCAGGGGCAGTTGGAGAGGGAGATAAGCAGACTCTTTGCTGAGCCGAAATCAAGCGTCAGATGCTTAACTGAGCCACCCAGGAGCCCCATCTTCCCTTGTACTTTAAATGGGATGTTTCCTTCCATTACATTTTCTTTAAACTTTTTTTTATTATGAAACCATATTTTAAAAGCCGTAAACAATGATTAAACAATTACCCATGTGTCCACCACTTAGTTTAATAAATGAAACATTACTAATAAAGTTGCAACCCCATACATGTCTCTCTACCACATTCTTCTCATTCCCTTCCAGAAGTAACTATTATCTGCATTTGGTGTGCACCATTCCTATGCATTCTTGACTTTTTCTACATAGGTATGTATTCTTAAACAACACATGGAATTGTTTTGTATGTTTTTAAACTTTACGTAAATGTATTCTGCAGCTTGCTTTTGTCGCTCAATATATTTGTGAGAATTCATCCATATTGATATGTATAATTCTAGTTCATTCATTATGTTGAGTGAGTGGTTCACAATTTATTTACCCATCCTTCTGGAAGTGTACATTTAGGGTGTCTTTTTTCTGTCTTTTTTTTTTTTTCCTATTTAAAACACCGAGACATGGGACATTCTTGTTCAGCCTGGTACACAAGGGTGTTTCTCTGGGAGTGAAAATGAAGGGTTTTTGGGTAATTTACCCTCAAACTTACCAGATAGTGTCAAATGGTTTTGAAAGTGATATACTCCCACCAGCTAAGAGTTTAAGAGTTTCCTATGTCCCACCCCCCAGCTTTCACCTGATATTGTGGAACTTCAACATTTTTCTAATCTGAAAGGGTATATGACAGAGTATCACATTTAATTTGAATTTCCCTAATTATCAGCAAGTTTAAGCATTTTTCATATGCTCATTAACTATCTAGGTTTCCTTTTATAATGAATTGATTGCTCATATCGTTTGTACATTTTTCAACTCCTTTTTCTTTTTAAGCCCCTTATATTTTTAAAGTATTTTGTTAGGCAAGTTATGTTGTGTGGATTTATGTCTATGAATTACGAATCACACCCGATGGTGGTATGTGATATGGTGCCATGATGACATTATATTCTTCAATATTTTTCCTTCCAGGAGGTGGAGCTTAGTTTCCTTTCCCTTGAGTGTCTAGACTTAGTGTCTCGCCTTTAATGCAGAAGTGATAGTGTGCCACTTCATAAACTAGGTCATAAAAGGCACTGCAGTTTCCTGCGTGCTTGCACTTCCTCTCACAACCAGCTGCTATGACGTGATGACAGTCAGGCCACTCTGTAGAGAGGCCCGTGTCGCCAACAGCGAGAACCTGAGGCCTCTTGCCAACAGCCATGTGAGTGAGTCATCTTAGATGGGAATTCTCCAGCCTCTGTCAAGCCTTCAGATGCTTGTGGCCCTTTGACTCTTCAATTGATTACAATCTTCACTTCTATCTTATCCATTACCTTATTTATCGCTCCTCAAAGAGAAACAATTGGAGACCAGCAAAGCATTAATGTCCCTCTCCAAAATAACAAAAATTCCAGCAATGATAGAAATCGTGGCTAGCATTCACTGAACACTTAGTATGTGTAGTTTCTACATACTTTACATAGATTACCTCAGTTAATCCTCACTGCAATCTTATCAGGCTCTATAATGGATTCCATATCATAATCAGTATGGAAGCAAAATTTATTGGTGTTTTTCCCAGAGTACATTCCAAGAATCAGAGTAATACTAGCAATTTGTCAGTCATAGGGCACAGCAGATGTTTTAAATAACCCTTTCACAAGTTTGGCCTTGAATTTCTTTAAACTCCCTTCGATGAATATAATCGTATTGATTCATGTTCAGAAGATCTTGTAGACTTAGCATTATTTCATCTACTAACTTTGAACCACTTAAAAGACAGTAAATTAGTTAGAATAAATTAGGCTAGCTGCTATAACAAACAGCCTTCTAAGCCCCAATGATTTTAAAAAAAAAAGCTTATCTTTGTTCATGTTAATTCAAGTCAGATGGGCTTGTCAGGCAAATTTCCAAGTTCTCTTTTGAAGACTGGGTTCCTTTCTGTTATGGCCCCGCCCCTGAGTCATTTACAGTTAATATCTCCATTCAATAGAGAAAAAAGAGGGTGTGCAGGGGTTTTCATGGGGCAGATCTAGAAAGGGTAGGCCCACTTTTCACAGGCCAGAGTTCGGTCTCCTAGTCCCAGGTACCTTTAAGGAGATTGGGAAATGTAGTTCTGAGCCCAGAAAGAAAAGGAAATGTGTTCTAAGAACCACAGGCTCATCTAAACAGTTTAAGATCCAGCCAATTTCTTATTCAGAATGATAAGAATAAGTGTCCCTTCTAATTTTATTGTCTCCTGTCCATTCAAGATCTTTCATAGCATGACCACCAAGAGGCTCACTGTTTTTTAAATTGAACTCTTCTTTTCAATGCATGTGGTGGTTTTAAAGATATGTCTATACTTTCTTTGGTATACTTTCTTCTTTCTATCCTTTCCTTCAAGAGGTGGAGCTTAATTCCCCTCCCCCTGAGTGTAGGCTGCACTTACTGACTCACTCTGGTGAGTAGAATAGAGTAGAAATCATGCGATGTCACTTCCAATATTAGTTTACAAAAAGACTGTGGATCCTGTCTCAAAAGAATTTCCCATCTTCACCCTCACCCCATTTTTTTTCTTTTTTTTTTTTTGCATTATTTGTTTCAGAGGTACAGATCTGAGATTCAACAGTCTTGCACAATTCACCGCGCTTACCAGAGCACATACGCTCCCCAGTGTCTACCACCCCGTCACCCCATCCCTCCCACCCTACCCCTCACTCCAGCAACCCTCAGTTTCTTTCCTGAGATTAAGAATTCCTCATATCAGTGAGGTCATATGATACATGTCTTTCTCTGTTTGACTTATTTCGCTCAGCATAATACCCTCCAGTTCCATCCACGTCATTGCAAATGGCAAGATCCCATTCCTTTTGATGGCTGCATAATATTCCATTGTATATATATACCACATCTTCTTTATCCAGTCATCTGTCGATGGACATCTTGGCTCTTTCCACAGTTACCCCATTTTTATTCACTTGCTCTGAAAGGAGCCAGCTGCCATGTCCTGAGCAGCCTTGAGGAGAGGGAAGACAGTTGCTAAGGTGTGAGGACTCAGGTGGCCTATAGAGAACTGTGAAACCTGGCAACAAGCATGTTAGTGATCTTAGAAGTGGATCCTTCCCCAGTCCAGCTTGGAGATAACTGCAACCCCAGCCCTCACCTTGACTTTAATGCATGAGACACCCTGAGTCGGTTGTACCCAGCTAAGCTACTCCTGGATTTCTGTACCTCATAAACTGTGAAATACTATTTATTGTTTAAAGCCTCAGAGTTTGGAATGATTTGTTACACAGCAATAGATTACTGATATAATGCATTTTTACAAATGTGTCCTATTTAAGCTCCTTCTCTGCTGTCATACAGGTCTCTCTGGGCATTCTTCCAGAGACGGTATAATGGTTTTAAAAATTTAACATTGTTTCTCTGTGACTCTCTCAGAGCTGATACTCACTATGGGCTATTGGGTCCAGGATTATGTAATCTGTCCCTGGAACCACCTGTTAGTGCCACTGCCAGGTATATGTGGAGAATGTTCTTCTCCTTTCTGTGTGTGAAGCCTGCCTTCCCTCTTAGAGAGGTGCCCCACACGGGGAATAGAGTGGTGATGATTTTTACCTTTGAGTACATAATTGTCTGGGATTAGGGAACACCATTCTCTTCCACTTGGTTATACCTGCATCTCCCACATCTCCATAGATCCCAATTCATTCATCCTTTTAAATTAAGGAGAATCACGGAGATGACAAAATCCATTCTGATTCTGGTCTTTGGGTCATGGAGGGAATTGCCATTTTTTCTCACATTCTATTAGTAAGCATTTTGTATCAGTGGACATATTTCACCTTCATATCAGGCATGTGAGGCCCATGTTTATTGCACCTGTGATGTGGGGTAGGCAGAATTTGACCACAAGTCCTTGACTTAAAATTTCATGCTCTATCATGAAATCTAGAGATTGATGGGCATACATCTCCTTTTTCTTCTAGGGACAGAAGCTGTTATATGCTGTATACCCAAAAAGAAAGAGTCATTCCAGTCAAAACTCAAATAGTCACATCTGTATGTCAGAGCACAAACTTCTCTAAACCCATGGATGGAAGCTGGCAGGGGCTGAACAACTTGAACTTGGTATATTTTTTTTTAACTCCTGCATAATTACCTTCTAAATTTTTACTTAGGAGTCTCTTAGAACTTTTGCCTTAAAAGAGATCTCAAAGTTTATGAGATATAACCTCTTTAGTTTTTAGATTCATTTATTACGTAGCCTAACTTCTGTAATTAAAAAGTCATATCTTTCTTCTTCAGCTCAAATGGACATGAGCCGTTCTCCTGAAAGGTAAGCTGAGGGCCAGATGTGGGCTGTGACGAGAGCCAAATGGGAACGCTTGTAGAAGTGCATGCTGCATTTCATTTCTTCAAGTCCTTCTGCTTTCAAAATGACAGTGTCCAAATACTTCTGTTGCTTATGGAGTACCATAGTTTGTGCTCAATGCACATCCTCAATTTCCATCAAGAGGTGTTCCAAGAGCCATTATGGAGTCAGCTCAGTACATCTCATTGACTCTTGAAGCCGAGCCTGGGTACACGTCACGTGCTTGGAGACGGGGCCTTGATGCAGTCTGACTCTCAACTTGCTCATCAGTTCTAAATACTTGTTTGCATGCAGAATACATTTAGAATGATTTTAGGCTGAGAATAAAAAGAACCAATACATATTTAATAAAGTTCAATAGCACTAAATATATTAGTATTGATCTTCAAAGAAAACACCTATTGACTCAGATTTCCAGTCCCTTGAATTGCATTGTCTGCCAACTCCAGCAAGTTTCCTTGCCCTCCATAAAGAACAGCTCCAAAATATTTAGATTAAGTTCTTAAATGAGCATTCTGGTGATGTCAGAGGATAGTAGAAAAGGCGAAAGGAGGGACAGGGATGAAGATAGCCTTCTATCCTGAGTGGAGCCATCAGACCTTGGAAGCAATGGTTTCCAGCCTCTGTACTAGACCATGGGCCATAATTACAGGGGGCCTCCTGTGTCTAGGCCATTGTGTTGGAATTCTAAGAACAGCATGTGTAAAGACTGAAAGGAGGAGGTATGGTGTGAATGTTCTGGAGGACCACAGGGAATTGGGTCAGTAATTACTTCTCTTTCCTGCGTATGGTGGGGTGAACTGGAGACAATCTCTAAGGCATCAGAAACTCTGCCCTGCTCCTAAGCTAGCTGGGCCCATGCACAAACCCACTAGTCAGAGAGTGAGTTGTGACTATATATCCCCTGAGGTCTTGAAAGATTGTGTTATCATTTTAGTTTTTTTTTTTTTTAAGCCGGCTCCGCGCCGGACTTGAACTCATGACCCTGAGATCAAGACCGGAACCGAGATCAAGAGTCAGATGCTTAACAGACTGAGTCACTCAGGTGCCCCATAATTTCAGTATTATTATTATAATATTCCCAATTCACTTTACTTGTTTCCAATTTACTCTGATTTTGATGCATTTCCACCAGACTCAGAGTGCCTTCTCTGACAAAAGTTGGCTTTCGTGGCCGCCATAGAGCTAAGCCCCTCAGACCTGCCTTCAAGAGAACTGCCATGAGGAGTGCATCTGATAACCTCCAGCTGCTGCACTTTTGGGTCTTCCATAGCGTTGGGGCCAAGGCCACAGTCTGTAAGGGGAGGCATTAGAACGGGGCTGTCCCTGCCCAGTGCAGTTCTTTCCCAACAAACTTGTACTCAGGGCTCCCCATCAGCCTGGCTGACACCTTCTCCACGCTGTGCTGCCCCCTGACGTCTTCCTCCCTACCCCTCCTTTCTGCTCTTTTCCCTTTACAAGCATCAGACCAGCACAGCAATCAGAAGACTGCCCCCCCCATTTACTTGTGCTCCCCAACCCTTATCCTATATAGGTGTTTCCTCCAGTAAACCTCCTACATATTTACTTGTGTCTTGGTGTTTGCCTCTTGGAGAGCCTACACTGTACAAGTCCTTTTTCTGACCCCAGCACTCAGAGTCCTTGCTTGTTTTCTCCAAAATTTGAGCCTCACCTCTCTCCAACCCACCTCAGTTTCACCATCCCTGTGAAGATTTTCAGGATTTGCAAGATTTGCAAGATTTTCATCCCAGCTCCAGGACTTCTGAACTCCACACTGACTAGCAGGCTAATCCACGCCCAGGAGGTACAAAAAACAAATAGTGGAGGAGTTGGGCATAACAGAGATCCTAGCAGCCTTCACTAATGCTAGTACCACTAGCGTGGAAGTGTGAACCCACAGTCATTTGCCAATACCCTCATGGATGGTTGTGTTTCAGAATACAGAATGTTTTGGATTTTAGAAAGGTACTATGGTTTATAGACTGAATATTGTGGAGGACACCCAGGGAGTCTGTGGCAGCAAATCAATAATATTTCTGCAGCAAAATGCATGAATATTCACATGAAGTTGGGTAAACCAGAGTTAAAGACACTTTTTAAAAGATAAAAAAGAAATACAAGAGGGGCGCCTGGGTGGCTCAGTTGGTTAAGCGACTGCCTTCGGCTCAGGTCATGATCCTGGAGTCCCGGGATCGAGTCCCGCATCAGGCTCCCTGCTCGGCAGGGAGTCTGCTTCTCCCTCTGACCCTCCTCCCTCTTATGCTCTCTGTCTCTCATTCTCTCTGTCTCAAATAAATAAATAAAATCTTTAAAAAAAAAAAGAAACACAAGAGTAATTTCAGATCTACTTAGGTTGGGTTTTGCAGTGAAATAAATTATTTAAAATTATTTTATTTTCAGAGATTTTTATATTTCTGAATAGAAGGATGAATGTGACCTTCTTGTGATACAATTCCATTTATTGAGCACCTACTTTGTATCAAGCATTGTATTGAGCCTGAGTACTCTACAGGCATGATTTAAAAAAAAAAAAAATTTACTAAGTATCATGAATAGACATTTTAGCTCCATTTTATTTTATTTTGAAGATTTGTTTATTTTTAGAGAGAGCTAGAGAAAGTGCATACAAGTGGGAGGGGCAGAGGGAGAAGGAGAGAGAGAATCTCAAGCAGACTCCTTGCTGAGCATGGAGCATGACGCGGGACTCGATCTCTTGACACTGAGATCACAACCTGAGCCAAAACCAAGAGTCCGACGCTTAACCGACTGAGCCACCCAGGTGCCCCTTAACTCCATGTTATAAGTGAGAAAATGGAGTTGAGACTTGTCCAAGGCCAAGGAAATAGCAAGAACCAAAGCTAAAATTTGAACCCCAAGGAATCTACCTCCAAAATTTTTCGTCTGAACCCTATGCCACATTGCTTCTTCATGTAACTGTCATCAAGCCCCGCCCACACAGCCTGATATGATGTAATAAGCCTCTCCTAGAAGTCAGGAGGCCTGGAGCTAGCACCAGCTCCATTCTCTGTAGCTTTTCCTCTTTGAGCCTCTATTTCCTTATATAAAATTGGGGTCAGCAATACCTAATTCACGGGGTGGTTTTAATAAGGATCAGAGTATAAATTAGGTGTGGAAACATTTTGTGATCACACCGTATGGTGCCAAATAAGATGATACCATGACTCTGGTGATGAAGATATAAGTCATTATTATTGCTTATGCTTCAGAAAACTCTTAAGGCTATAAATAATTATTCCCTCGGCAAAGAGATGGGCAGATACTTCATCTTCCTTGAGCAGCTTTTCACTTGAGCAACAAGGAAGAGTTGGGACATTGAGAAGATGTAGGAAATTGGGCCAATTTACAATAGCTGCACCACACCATTTGAATTTAGGAAGGAAGAGCTGTCTGTTCTGCATGGTAATTGCTTCTCCAAAGATTCCATTTCCATGTTCAAGTAAATAATTACACACATACACACAGCAGGGAAGGCAGAATTTGGAGCCTTCCAATTTGAGTGGCTATGATCCCTGCAAGTGAAGTCATTGCCTCTGGAACAAAATTGTTGACAGTTCTTTATCACTGTCGCTTTTCTTCAGAATGTCTGATTTCTGATTTCTCATTAACATTGCCACATCACCCATTTCATTAGTCTCTTTGTCTGGGCCGGTAAGGGGTGTCTGCTGAATAAGGCAGGGAGATAGGAAGTGGT
This sequence comes from Leptonychotes weddellii, assembly GCF_054177405.1. Lineage (NCBI taxonomy): Eukaryota > Metazoa > Chordata > Mammalia > Carnivora > Phocidae > Leptonychotes > Leptonychotes weddellii. The sequence goes on along the minus strand of NC_138379.1, from coordinate 79,218,142 downwards.
TCCAAGGTGGGTAGAGTGGGTGGCACAGAATATAAGGCAGAGTCCTTGCTGGAGAGTGTAGAAAGCCTTTGCTGAGCTTTGTGTAGAAAGAGAGGCTGTGCATTTCCATGAATTCAGAGTGTGAGACTGCAGTCAACATCGTTAATTTCAGGTCAGATTGGAAAGATAGACAAGAGGCAGAGAATATTGATGAAGGGCTGTTAATAGACTGAAGCCAATCCTGGGAGTTCCCCAATCGCATGCAAAGACAGAGGCAGAGTCTTAATCTAGAGGCAGCGGGCGTGCAGGTGTCCTGGATGGGGACTCAACATACAAAAGAAGACAACATTCAGGTGTCTTGATGGGAAACAGCAGCATTGAGTCTTGAATAGCAAGGAAGGTTCATGTAACCCTGTAGACCGACTTGCTGATGCTAAGTAAGGCATGGAAATTAGTGCCACCTAGTTTTGAAATTCAACTCTGTGACATTTAGCTACCCAACTATCAAAATTCCAGTGTATTCATCTCAAAAATGGGGATGATTATTCCTATGCTGGAAGGTTATTGTGAGATATACAAAACAGTTGAAGATGTGCCCAGAACATGGCACATGCTTTGTAAACATTGATGATGATAATGAACTGTTATCATAATCTTCATTTTTTGAGGAAAGGGACAGCCTGCCTCTAGACCTTGTTGGCAAGTCCCCTGAGAGTCGGTTCTGGAGAGAGGTATGTGGCCTCTGGAAATCCATTGTATTGGCAGTGTTACACTAAATCCAGAACTGATTGATTATTTTGTTTTACATCTGAAGATGATTTGTCTGGTTCAATTACTGGAAATAAGCAAAACAAAAGCCTCCGCAATGCATGAGGAATCCTCTCAAAACTACACAAGAAAAGGATGCTGTTGTCTTTTTACTACTTCCCTCTTCCCCTAAAGCCCCTAATCCAAAGGAATGACAAGAAGTAAAACACGTTTGAATCTCATCTATTATTTTTGCTTTGGGGCACATACAAGTGACTACATGTCCAATCAACACTTCTCCCATTCCATCCTTCACCATAGAATGCTCTGTTCAAGAGAATTACAAGAATCTTAGCTCTGAGGAAGTGCTTTGAGGTGAGAAGGGTTATTCTCCCATCCCAGTAAAGTGCTCTGTTGGGCAAAGGAGCTAGAAAGAAGAGAAGACACTTCGCAGCAGAAAGAACAAGAGCCTGGGTGTGTCCAGCAAGTATTTAGCGTGACCTACAATGAGCTAGGCACCTTTGTATGAATGGTTCTGGTTGCCAAGCATGACAAAAAACAACTTGAACCTACTAATGCTGACTGATATGGACTGTTTGTTCTGTCACTTGCTTGCTGTGTGATCTTGGGGGGAGCTCTTTTATGTCAATGGAACATTGATAAATATATCATTGATTTTATTTATTTATTTTAATTGGGATTAAATGAGGCATTATCAAGAAAGTAACCAGCATGGCAACTGGCATGAGGTATGTGTTTAATATATGCTAGCTGCTGGACTGTTCCTGGGGGAGATAGTGAGAGTGGTGATGGTAGAAGAAATGGTACCAGTGGTCAGGGGGCTATAAACCGTAGAAAGAGATTTGGAAACAAGTAGATCTCAGCTCTTTTTAACAGAATGGTAGACTCATACATCTGTACTTAAGAAACTAGACTATTGTTTTACAGATGACATTTCTCCAACAATTTCCCTTTAGCATTTAGTAAAGCTCTATTTGAAAAGTGGAAATGATTCCAGCTGTCCCGAGAGTTGGGAGGAGGAGAGGCAAGGAGAGGAGGCTGTGTTCTTGCCTGGGTCAGAGATTAAAGCCAGAACAGTAAATGCTAAACCCAGGCAGGGTGGTGGTTGCAGGAGCCCAAGGAGAAGATGAAACTGCATCTCCCCAGTTGGCAACTTTTCATCCCATGTTGTTCAGCGACTCCCCAAGGACTTCAGGATAAAACTCAAACTCTTGCTCATGGTAAGTACGAGCATCTTCACCATTTGACCTTGCCCACTGCATCTTCAGGATACAAGGCTGTTTGAGACCTTGGTGTTTGTTCATGCAGCATCTTGGGCCTGTGCACGTGATGAACATCAACTCATCTTTTAAGATGTGTCTTGTACCACTTGTTATTGAAGACTTCTTGAACTTCTCTCTCCTCAATGATACTGACCATATCTTACTTGGTGTTCCAAATTTTGAGTATTTCTATCATTACCTGAAACACTTAATGCAATTCTTGTCTCTTCCTATGGAATTCCTTGAAGTCAGAGATAATGAGTTTTACTCATATTTGTATTCTTGACAAAATAAGAGGCATAGTTAATGCTTTTTGAATGAGTGAGGAAAGGAAGGGAGGGGTAGATGGGTGGATGGATGGATGACTAAATGAATGAATAAATGGGTGAGTGAATGAATAGGAAGTGAGTGAAGATACAAATGAAAAGATGCTCCTAAAAATGCCCTATAGAGGGACTGGCACAGATTGGTCAATATTCCCCTCCCCCACTCCAGCTCTTCACTGCTCAGAACTTGGAAGTTTCTGAATTATATCTCCATGTGTCTTAGTCCTTCTTTTTTGGGAAGTCAGGATGAGATGCAGGTATGAAGAAATAGGTGATGATTTGGTTTTGAATCATACTGATGCTGAACTATTAAGAAGACATCCATGTGGAAGTATCAAAAAAAGGTAAATAAGAATGTGGGGCAAGTGCTCAGATGAGAGGCCAAATAGAGAGTACAGATTTGGAAGTCATGTGAAGCAGTGATGATTAAAACCAGAAGAAAGGAGGAGACCGCTGAGGGTGAGGGCAAAGAGCAGGAGGCAGGAGAGTAAGATAAAGGCCACTTGGGGAGCATGTTGGAACTCACAGCAAAGAGGAAAAGGTAGTCAACAAAAGAAGAGGAGGAGTCCTTTTCCTAGAAGCCAGAGATGAGATACTCAAGAAGAAGGCCATGAGTAACAATGCCCAATCCCAGGAGAGAGCAGATAGGACAGGGCTGCTAGGAGGCCATGGAATTTGGCAAGTTACCTAAGTGATTGTAGTGGAAGCTAAGTTACGTGGTGTCAACAATTGAGTACATGGGTGATGGAAGAGTGAAGAAGCAAATATAGACCCCTTTTTAAGTGATCTGTCTTATGAAAGAAAAGAGGAGAAATAGAATATTTCCATAGACCAGAAAGGGAGACACCTGAGCCAAGGAAGAGTGGAGGCGATTGTGATTATTGGGGATGTTAACAGAGCAGGACTCTATAGGCTCCGGATGGGAGTCAGTGGCACAAGTCAGAGGGAAGAGAGGACGTGGACTCTGCAGAGGAACAAGGAGAAGGAAAAAAGGAATGAAGAAATGGAGACGCTCACCCATGGATCATCAGCCCCATTCTCCCCCAAATATTTTAAATTCACTAATTCGTCCTAGGGCTCAGATACAGCCTTTAGAAGTGCAAAGCTTCCTTGCACAGTCCCAAATTCAGGTCAATTTTCATGGAAAGGAAAGAGTTACAAAACTATTGAAACTATTGTTCAAAAATATCAAACCAGCATTTTTGTTCATCAATTCAGATTTAAAATTTAATTTCATGGTACAATGAACCCATACACAGTTATATCTATTAAGGTCACCCACTCCCAGTTCATCAGCTTACTCTGAGCACTGATGACTGTAAAACTCTACAGGAGATAAGAATCACTGCTTCATACTTCTCAGGGCTCACAGTTTTAATGTGAGTCAAGATTTTCTGACTCTAAAATACCCAAGGAAGTTTATCCCCCTAGCTCTCCCTCGCTGCTCCTCAATCCATAGGTTTAACAAAACAAGAAAAAAAAAATTCTGTGAGATTCTCAAAGGTGTGAGTCAAGGAGAGGTAGAAAGGGAGTTTCTAACATAACATAATAAAACTAAAAAAAAAAAAAAGAAAGGGAGTTTTTGACTGATCGTTTCATTGCTTCAAAAGAAGACAGATATATTTTGTTGGAATTATCTGCTTAGTTTTTCATTTTAAAAAAATCATCTGTATCTTCTTTCTGCTACTCAAAACACTAAGGCTAGACTCCAACCAGTTTTTATTGTGCTTCTTATTATTGTAATAGTGGATGCTTCATTCATCGATTTTTTTTTGGTCTTCCACACAAAGTAAATCTAGAATTTTCCTTTAAGGCAACATGGTAATTAGGCAATTTGGATTTAATTTGGCCTGAAAATATACTCACATCTAAGATTAAATGAACATGGATATATACACACAAACACACATGTAATACTACCTTTCTATATATATATGCATATATACACACATAATATATACATATTTATGAGTAATCACATATATGAAATATATATGCATATTTTTGTGTATGGATATACATGTGAGACAAATATTTTATATAAATATTATCATATATGTATATAATTTATATGTGAAAAGTCACAAGAAAAACCCCGCCTGCTCTTCTCCCTACCTTCCTCAGAAACTATGCCTTCACTTTAATTGTTGAAAATTCAGCACTTTCAGAGATTTAAACTGGGTTAGCAAAGAGAAGGGGTGAGGGAGGGGAAGAACTACCTCAGAAAAGTTATAAAAGCATAATTATGTGGAACATTGCAGACCTGGAGAGCAGTTGAGAACTGACTCCCCACCCTATCCAGATTATGTTATACTGTCTGAATTCCCTGGATAATTGGCTGGCTCTCCTCCTCTCTTTCTGCTTTCTCTTCAGTAGGGGTATTCTCTCTCTCTCTCTTTTTTCTGTATTAATTTGAAAAAAAAAAAGCTAAATTCTGATATTTTTTATTATAGGTGAAACTTTGAACCCTGCTTCCCCAATCCAGAATATATATATATTTTTCTCACTGCAGTAAAGATCTAGTAATGACTATTCAGTGTCATTTAGCCAAGCACATATTTAACCATTTATTCAACCAGTGAATGGTGGTCTAAGCATCTTATTCTGGCAATGAGATGGAAACAAGGACAAATAAGGCCTGTTCCCTGCCCTCAAATAGGACAAAATCTATTGGAGGAGATGGCTCTGCGTATAAATAATTATAACGCCAGGAGATAAATGTTAATGGAAGTAGGCGCACGTCCATGTGGGAGCACTGAAGATGAAGCATGTAATTGCGTGGAGATCACAAGGGAAGAAAACTTTTAGCCGAGTGTGGAAGGAAAAGCAGGAAGATACCTGGTGGTCTAGGGGATAAGGGCATTCCAGCCAGTGAGAACAATGTTTGCAAAGGAAAAGAAACAGGTTACATTTGGGGAATTCCAAGTGGTTTGGTACTGAGGAAGAGAGAGTAAAATCATAATTCAGTATAAAGGGCAAAGGGCTAGTTATGGCATGCTAAAAATGTTTTTTATATTTTCCTAAATATTAAAGAAGCAAGATTCTAAACTTACTCTTCTTATCAGTTAGAAACAAGATCTAAAGTATTGAAGTTGACCCGGTTGCAAAGAAAAGAATTAAGTGTCTGTGAAAAGAGTAGGTGCCTGGGGAAATGTTGGACATTAGGGTTTTGAATCTTTCATTTTCTTGAAAGAAATATGTCTTGTTCCATATGGCTGGACATTGTGGTTTAATTAAGCAGATTGCAATGCCGTTATGATAAGATGCCACATTGAAAAGAGGACTTTTCATTGTGGCCAAGGGGGAGGGGCAGTCTGAGCTGGGGACCTCATCACACCCCAAAAGGATGAACATATTTTCTTCCTTTGAGGTGCAGACCACAGGAAAGGCAGCTTCCCAGTTTGGGAAGGAAAATATGATTTCAAGAGCTTAAAACATCAAGTGATTCTTTCAAACTGTATTTTGATGAGGTAAGTGTAAATGAATGAGAAACACATGGATTCTATTTTCCCGAAGATCCATACAGATTTAAAATTAAGGAACAAGGAGCTTGCGGCAAAACATGTTTTAGATTTAATCCAAACATAAATGTTTGAGAAATCATTTGGAATTTTCATGAATCCACATAGAAATTCAGTTATTCATCTTTCCATTATGTGCTCTGTGAATTTCACTCAGAATCCAGGCCTTCTGTGAATACGGTGTCATTTGCAGGGGAATGGCCTAACCAGGCTCAGGAAAACTTAGTTATCATGTTGGGTACACAGTGACCTCAGGCCGGCCAATAAAAACATCAGCTCCTAAGACAAGCTGTCAGAGACCATCTCAAAAACCTCCTTCTATCCCCCACCCCAACACACAAACATACCCTTTGTACTAATCAGATTTCACTAGGTCATGCTGCAGTCACAAGCCGTCCCCAAATCTTAGTGGCTTCCAGCCCCAAAGGATTTTTTCTCATTCTTGTCTCATTCACATTGGCTGTGGGAAAGCTGAGGTTCTCCTCCAGGTGCTGTCTTCATTTATGGAAGGAAAGGCAGTTCCTATCTGGGACACTCAATTCTTTTTTTTTTTTTAATTTTATTTATTTATTTGAGAGAGAGAAATCACAAGTGCAGGGGAGGGGCAGAGGGGGAGGGAGAAGCAGACTCCCTCCTGAGCAGGGAGCCCAACATGGGCCTCGATCCCAGGACCCTGGTCATGACCTGAGCTGAAGGCAGATGCTTAACCGACTGAACCATCCAGGTGCCCCTGGGACACTCAATTCTTGAGCCAGAGGGGAAAAAAAAGCAATGGCAAAACCACACGGTGGTTCTTTAAGCTTTTGCCTAGATGTGGCATAGATCACTTCCACTCATGGTTCATTGGTCAGAGCACGTGATACATACAAGCTTGATCTCAGTGAAATAACAATTTACTTAGTACAGGGACAGGGGATGCTCAGGGAGATGCCCCATAGCTAATGGCATGAGAGAGGAGCAGCAAACAATTTGAACAAATAATACAGTCCACAGTATTCATTGCCCTTCGGTGCTTTTCCTTCTAAAAATTGGGCACGTTGATGTCTGTTCTTTATAGGAATGTTAAGGAAATCAAATGAGATAATGAATCTTCTTTCCATATTCTCAGGGCACGAGATTGCAGAAATGTTTTAGGACAAATAATATGAAAGCTTTCCAGACTGGTGAGAAAAAAATTGCACTCCAATATTCTCGCATAAAATTCTCAGACTTCCTTCCAGTTTCCAGGCTTCTCTCCACCCCCCACCCCAACTACAGCACCAGTGGGTTCATTGTCAGCAGGGATTGGTCCGTTCCTGTATTTTGTCTCTAGGTGCGCTCGTTCCAGGATATCTAGTCACATAGATACAGGGTGGCTTATCAAGGCCCTGGGCTTCTCTATTAACGGGATAAAGGCAGTCTTTGCTTGCAGTCTTTAGATATCCCAGGGCCAGACAATAACTCATCTGTGTTACTTAAAAACCTCTATGAGAGCCTCCTCCAGGTCAGATGGACAGAAGTGGCTTGAGAGCCCAGTGAGAACATCTGATCTGTTGCTGGGGACTTGAGAGTTTTTAAAGAAATGTTTTCAGATAGGACATTCAAGAGCAACTCAGATTGTGTTCTCAAATTTCTCAGGGAACAACTAATGTTCACATATATATCGTAGGCTAGCCTTGAAAACAGGTAGCTGAAAGGATCCACCGTACCGTATTCATACACTTTTTCTATATTCTGGAGCTTTACAACAATGTTCGTTATTAATCATAGCTCAGTTCATTCAACACAAGAAATAATTTGGAGGCTTCAATGTGTCTGTTATACTTCTGGGTGCAACTATTACAATTACACATTTCTCTCTCTTTTTTTTATATGGATACAGATCACACACACAGTTTTTCTGGTTTCCAAGTACAGACTGGAGTTTATCCTTTACTAACCAGGCTATTTGGGGGTCCTTGTTGTCTTGGAAGCTCTTTGGGGACCTAGGCATTTACAAGTTCCAACCCACTCCTACCAGTTCCAATTACTCTTTGGCAATTCCCAGGGAGCCTCTGTCTTAGGAGCACAGATTGCTTTTCTCAGAGTGACACTTAATGATCCATGCCTCATCCTTACATTAAGGAGAGTGAAATCTATTCAGGGACTGTGGATGTGGCTAGCTGCTCCTAAGTTTCCTCCTTCAACCAATATCCAGAACAACTTGGAGGAGAAGGAGTCCTCTCGTGCTTTTAGTAGCAGAGGCCATGACTCTGGGCTTTCTTGATTCTTTTTCCAGTTGCAGCATGGAGAGATACTCAACTGCTGCCTGCCTGGGCAGGTGACCCTACAGGAAGATAGCTAAGGCTCAGGGGAGAGAGGATCTGCATACGTACCTCATCCCCCAGGCCTTGTACACTCCAAGTTGGAAGGATGCATTTGACATTACTCAGTGTTGTTCCCCTTGTCCTATGAGTGTTGATTTCTTCCAAACCCCCTTTGAACCCCTTCTCCTTCTATCTATGATCTCTGGGTAGCCTCAGGATTCAATTTGCTTCTTTATCTGATAACCCCAACAGTTTAGCCCACGTTTCTCTTCTCTTCCCAGGCTTTTATATCTGATGCATAATGGGCACCTTCATCTGGAGGTGCTGTAGTTATTTCAAATATAATATGTTATGTCCAAAATGGTGCTGCTTATTGTTCTTTGCAAATCTGCTTTTCTTCCTATGTGCCCCCCTTAGGGAATTGAATCCTACCTATTCACTTATCCTGGGCTAGCTTCCTCATAACAATGGCTCTGCTGTATGACTCTGTTCTTGCCTGTTTCTTTTTTTAAAGATTTATTTATTTATTCGAGAGAGAGAGAGAGAGCATGAGGTGGGGAGGCAGAGGCAGAGGGAGAGAGAATCTCAAGCAGACTCCCCACTGAGTGCAGAAACTGATGCTGGGCTCCATCCCAGGACTCTGAGATCATGACCTGAGCCGAAATCCAGAGTCAGATGCTTAACTGACTGCACCACCCAGGCGCCCCATGTTCTTGCCTGTTTCTTCTGTTAGATCATGAGCTCTTTGAAAGTAAAGTTTTATTATTCATCTCCATAAACCTCAATGGTGGAGCCCAAATGGTAATAGGCAGTAAATGTTTGTATAAAAAGGACTGAATAGGGACACCTGGGTTGCTTAGTCAGTTAAGCGTCTGCCTTCGGCTGGGGTCATGATCTCGGGGCCCTGGGATCGAGTCCCACGTTGGGCTCTCCGCTCAGCGGGGAGTCTGCTTCTCCCTCTCACTCTCCCTTTGTGTTCTCTGTCTCTCTCTCTTTCAGATAAATAAATAAAATATTTTTTTAAAAAAAGGACTGAATAAAGTGAGTATCATCATAACTCATGATGTAATCAAGCACGACCTTGTCATTTTCAGCAGCTTGGAGACACTCTGGAGGGGTGTGGATGAGGGCCTAGGTTAGTTCATTCTTTGAGTGTAGGGATCAAGAGAAAGTTTAGTGCAGCAGTCAAGATACAAAATCTGGAAAGTGTGGTACCGATAGGCCTTATTTCAAGCAAGTAGTAACCCAGGCCCACAGATGACATCAGGAATCCATGCAGGCAACTAGCGGGAGCTAGGCAGAGCCCCTGGGAGTCATAGAAAGGGCAGACAAAAATCAAGGTCAAGGGACTGAGTTGTTCCCTATGCTGAGAAGTAAGCACATAATTCTTGACTCAGGTATGCTGACGGGGACACTCCTCCTGGGAAATGAGGCAGATGCCTGATGTACATTTGCTCAGATCTGGGACCAAAGGGCTGGCTGAGCTGTCCATAAAGGAAGCTTGGGGCCGAGGGCCAGAACGTGTGGCTGGGTCTGCTTTAATTCCTCCTATGCTGGTCAGGCTTCACCTAGAGCCTGAGCAGGGACCGAGGGAGGCACTGGGTGGGATGCTAGCGCTGAGGAGCCGAGATGCTACTGCTGCTAATTAGGACCTAAAAAGTCCTATGTCTGCTTTGGTCCTATTCAAAGTGTTAGCCTAAACTCAGTTAAGTATTAAAATTGATCGCCTAGAAACTGAGTTAAGGATATACGGGAACCGTGTATGTGCAACTTTTCTGTAAATCTAAAATTGAAAAAAAAACCACTTATTAAAAGTAATTGATCCCCTATTTGTAACCTAACTAGGTTTGGAATACTGAGTTAAAATTACACGCAAACAATGAATCATGGATCACTACATCAAAAACTAATGATGTAACGTATGGTGATTAACATAAGAATAAAAAAATTAAGCATCTGGGAGTCCGCTATAGAACCAAGTCAAATAGGTGGATTTTTTTCTTACTGGCATTAGAGACTCCCAGCCTCACTAGGTTTGTGGTAGAGGATATAAAGACATTTTGAGAGAAGACAACTTCTGAAATGGGAGTGCTTCTTATTATATTTCTTACAATCTGACCCTGCTACCAAGATGGGGATGAGAGACGGGGATGAGCTCTGGAGGGGTAGGGAGGTGCAGGGGGAGAAGGGCCATGGCGCTAGGGTGCTGCAGAATTCAAGTCAGCCCTGTCTTTGCTGCTGCTTCCCCTTTCAAACTCATCAACCCCTGCCTGTCCTCAGATGACCCAGGGAGCCTTGTTTCTCGGAGCTGCCGGTTAACAAGCAAGGTTGCCAACGGAAGCCAGTTGCTCTCTTCTGATGCTGGAACTTACAACCTGTCATCTTTTGTTGTCTGCAGAACAGAGAACACAGCCAAGCCAGCAGGCAGGGAGAGTCTGTCGTAGGAGTCCAGATCTCGTTGGAATGATGCAATTTATTCACACATATCGAGGAAGAGCAATAAATCCCTGCCACTGTTACCCTTTCTCCATCTCCAAGTGGTCAGGAAAAATTATGATGAGTGTGGGCTGGAAAGAAGTGAAAATGGTAATAATTTTTCCCTAGATGTAAACATAGTACAAAGAATGGACACCATGGTCATGATGCAGGCATATTTACTAGCCTGCATATTTAACAGCAACCTTAGTGAGACACCCTGACCTGTGTGAGAGCGAAAGCTCCCAAATATCTTGGCGAGGAGAGATTGGGGGGAGGGGGGGCTCATTGATTGAGAAGATTTCAAACAACTGAGAGAAAGAGAGAGAATGCAAAGAACACCATAACTAGGGAGGGAAAACGTGAAAGAGGAGACCCAGCAAAACCAGGTACAAAGGAAAAATCCCTCTTGAGAGTTATTTTATCAGTGCAGTTATGAATGATGGACAAATAATCGTGAGCTCAGCAAGAAAATCTGAGTTATTTCTACCCAGGGCTGGCTTGCAGTTGGAAGGGAAAGCATGCATTTGCCAGGAATCTGCACATACATTTGTTTAAGCACTCACAAATTACTTCCTTCTTCTCACTCTGCTTCTGTCGGCTTACCTTTGATTGGGCACTGACCAGAAATTCCAGGCGAGGCTGTTCAGGTAGAATCAGCTGAAGAGAGGGTTTGGAGTCCCGCCAGGGCCAAAGGATGCATTGTTGTCAGCGTGGCCCTGGGGAGTTTGCTGACTCAAGAGGAAGGTCTTATTTACAGAGAACTGGCGTTAAATGGGCCTAGGTTACCAAGTCATTGAAGAGGGACCAACGAGATTTTCTGCAGAAAGAGGATAAAGTATTAGGGCAGAACTGAGGCCTCAAAGAAACTATCTAATTCCCAAAGCAAGTATGGAATAGTAGCAAGTGCCCTAGCTCAAGAAAAATGATCTGGGATTAATCCTAAACATTCTTGGGTGTACATCCTATGATCCTGGATAAACCCCAGCCAGCTTCTTCATATATATAAAAAGGGAACCTACCCTGGCTATCTTACATGAATGTTATGAGAGTCAATTGCAACGACACTTAAAAGTCTTTTAAGCGAATGAAAATTGCAATTGTAATTGTAGATCAGATAAGATACCTCTGACCTTGACCAGGACCAGTTTTATCTGTTCCCCCCATAGTTGCTTCATCATTTGTGAGGCTAATTGTGGGTTTTATTTTATTTTTATTACTTATATGTTAAAATCTTCCTTTCCCCTTTTAATTCACACACATTACAGAGAGGCAGTATTTTTGATGACTGGTTAGGCTGTTAGGATATTGTATTTACAGTGAAATCCCTCCTGATATTTTTCTATTGATTTCTTTTCCCACATCCATCACAATTGCTTTAAAGTACCTCCAAATTGACCAAAACTCCCTGCTCAACAGTTCTCCTTACCCATAATTCATTTCTTTCAGTATCTTGAAATAATCAATGAAGGATTATCTATGTATCTACATATCTTGGCGTGTTCATATATACACTCACAGCACCTGCCTCCACACAACACTAAGACTGATGGAAAGATGCAGAACTAATTCTCTTGGCTTCACTTCAAACAAGGAATAGCTATTTCCCCCATTTTATGGATGGCAAACAGAGGCTCAGTCACTCATGGGATGAATATTATAACTGATGAGATCCTACTTCTCTGGAAACCTAGTCCTCTTATCTCCTATGCCATAATCTTTCTCAGTCATCCACAGATGAAGGAATTAATCATGGCTCCTTTTAATCTTTATTTCACTCTCTGTGGAAAACTGCAATCTCTCTTTGGGCTAGGGCAGTTTACATTGGGGTCAAGGGGATGGAAGGAGACAAGACAAGGGTCTTCATCCACTACAAGTCTACCCAAAATGCCCCTGGTAAACACTTTCCCAGTTGGTCTGTGTGGCTGGGAAATGGATGCTGGGCTGGCTGGGTCTCGAATGCCCCCTTATATGAGCCTGCAGTAACTCTACCAGTTGCTTAGAAAGCATGGAATACTTGGCTATTCTATCATATACCTTCAAGGCACAGCATATGAATCTTAAGGTGCTAGGCCAGAAGAATAGATTTTAAGAGCTCAGGGGAAGAAAAGCCATGCCTGCAACCTGCTTTCAGCCCAAGAGTCAGAGGTAGATGATTGGATGTCATTACAAGAGAATTCCTAAGCCTGGGGACATAATTAACAGAAATGTGGCCACGTGCTGTCAGCTGCCAGCATTGGGGGTAATTAGTAAACCAGGTACCTGAGGATCACAAGGTCTAAGACAGAAAAGAAGTGGAAAAAGAACATTTAAAGAAGCAGAATGAAATCCCAGAAAAGACCTTGTGAATTCAAAATAACAGTCTGAAAAAAAAATCAATTGTCTCCTTTATGAGTGCCTGATGCAACAAGCTTGGTCTAGTATCACTGGACCTATGTGCCTGGGGTCAGAGGCTGACCTAACCATGTCCAAAGCTAGCGTCATTGTGCTGCAGGGTTCATCCTTAGCATCCCGCAAATAAAGAAAAGGGTAGCAATCGATACGGGACATGACGAAAGCCCAGGAGAGCCAAAAGGAGTTGGCAGGTCACGGCGGAGAGAGTCAAGAGAAACAAAAAAGCCCCGGAGATGTCAGCCTCAGATTTCTCAAACAACACAAAGGATGTTGGATTTCAATGCACACTGCTTGGCTCTGTTCAGAGTATAAAAGGGAACAAGGTGGTCAGTGTTAAAGGAAAGAGGGAAAAATGGCTGACGACAGCCTTGGAGCTGAATTAAAAAACACCAAATTAAAGGCATGTGTACTGAACTGAGGAGCTGAGTGGGAGTGCTCTTCCAAAAACTCTGCAATTACCAGATTTGGTACCTAGGCTCCCAGATGGCACTTCTACCACACAGGGGTGCTGGGGAGCCCAGGAATGCCCCCAAATCACCCCCTGCCCACAGCATCTCCCTCATTTAAAGGTTAAGTCCTTTGGTTTATTGCTTTGATTTCCGCTAACATGCAAACTGTCCTGGGGAGACATAACCTTAGTGTGAATTTCAGTATTTTTCCCCAGAGCATATTTGATAGTAGACGTCACAAGGAGAGATTTGTCTTCCATCTTTCATCTTTAACCTTTTAAAGACTACTGGCCAATTCCCTAGTGTTTTTGACCTGCTCTTCACAGGAGATAATAAGAATGATACTCTCTAGAGTTGTGCAAAATGGTGACCCTATACCTGAAGGCCCTTTCTCCTTGACACTGGTATCTACTTCAAGGTCAAGCATTCTTTGCTCCTAGAGCTTTGTGTTTGCTGTGCTAACTGCTTGATTCCTAATCTCCTTTCCAGTCTAGGAACAAATACAGACTCTGTGGGTCTCTTATTCCTAGATCCCTAGGTTTCTTGTAACGTCCAACTCCTAGGACCCTCCGGGTCTTCCCTACTCCTGCCTTGTCTTTACTTTGATGTCTCTAGCCTTGTCTTATCTCCTTCAGTCTTGGCTTGCAACTGTCCTATAAGATCACCCCCTGCTCATGGTCATGGTGTGAAGCTGAATACCTGAGAAAGATGGCAAGGTGGATCAAAAAAAGAAGAAAAGACAAAAGAAGGGAGGTTGGAAGACCAACGCATAAGCTATTCTCAACAAGATCTTCACCATTAGAAAGCATTCTTTTAGCAGCTACCAATGAGATAGTTTGTCGGGTAATTTTTAATGCTTTGTATACTCAGATCCTTGCTTTCTAGGATTTCAAACCAAAGCAATTTTAGCTATTCTTAAACAGCCCTTTCAAAGAAGAAAATGTACATGTTGGGAGGAGATAAGCATTCCCATTGATTATCCTAATATTTGGATGTCTCAATAAGTGAGACACTTCAGGGTGCCTGGGTGGCTCAGTCGATTAAGTGTCTGCCTTCAGCTCAGGTCATGATCCCAGGGTCCTGGGATCGAGTCCCGCATCGGGCTCCCTGCTCGGCGGGAAGCCTGCTTCTCCCTCTCCCACTCCCCTGCTTGTGTTCCCTCTCTCTCTGTCTCTCTCTCTCTGTCAAAATAAATAAATAAATAAATAAATAAATAAATAAATAATCTTTAAAAAAATAATTGAGACATGTCACCTTAATAGACTTATGTTCTAGTCCTAGTTGTGTTATTCACAAAAGTGCACAGATTTATCCAACTCAAATCTATTTTCTCGTATCTACATAAAAGAAAGCTATTTTGACAATTTATTAGAGATACATTTTTAAAGAGAGAAATTCATCAGAGATAAATAGAAAAGAGGTCTATAGGTACCAGTGTAAGAACCAAAGGATAGAAGCTGGGCTTTACAAGGGCCATGGTTCTGCCACTCAGCAGTGGCATCTAGATCAAAGCACTTAAACTTCAATTTAATACAAAATTAACCCTAGTATCTCTTCCAGCACTAAAATTCTAAAACTTTATGAATCTAAGAGACTAGAGATAAAAGAATGTTATTTGAAATTTTGCTTTAGCTAATTGCTCAGACTAATTTAGTTTTAATTTTTTATAATAATGTAAGCCTTTCTAGCTAAAGACACTATATTTTGGAAATGGATATTTCTCAGTTAAGTGATGGGAATCTAGAATTCCCACCTTCTGCATTGAGAATATTATAATAAAGTCCTAGTTTTGTTACATGGAGAATTTACTTTATAAGTTTGTTTAGGAAGTCTACTATATTCTGTTTTAATTGTGACTTTTAAAAATTCAAATTTGGACCTCTTATATTAACATGGCTACATAACTCAGCATCTTTGCCCTTCCTGTCCTAGAATTTATATAAAACAATAAAGAAAATTCCAAGAATTTCATTCTAAATGAAAGTATACTAAAGATATAATACAGAGATAGGAAAAAAACATGTAAAAGTTGTCAGCAGGTGCTAATATTGGGATGAAACCATGAAGACAAGTATAGAAAGAATAGCCCAAGAATGGCAAACCTCAGAAAATTGTAGCAAAAATGTACTTATCAAAGGGGAGGTACCCACTCCATTCTTTACCAAAATGGGGGTCAGAAATGAGAGTGGGTCACACTGGTGACTGAAGCCAATATAAATAAAATAACAAAACAGAAAAGCCTAGATTATATAAAGAATAAAACAATGGGGTGCCTGGGTGGCTCAGTCAGTTGAGTGTCCAACTGTTGATTTTGGCTCAGGTCATGATCTCAGGGTCGTGAGATGGAGCCCCAAGTCAGGCTCTGAGCTCAGCGTGGGGTCTGTTCCTCTTCCTCTGCCCCTACCTTCACATGCATGCACTATCTCTTTCTCTCTCTTTCTAAAGTAAAGAAATAAATTTTTAAAAAAGAATAAAACAAGCGACCATAACTGTAGGAAGCAATCTGCCTCTGTATCAGTTATAAGGTTACCCTATTATCTCTCCCTCTACAGGAACATCCTGCAAAAAGCAAGTTTAGGAAAAGTCCAACTCATTAAATAATGAATAATAATAGAACAAATAGAAAACTATTTTTAGAATGATCTTATAATAAAAATCTGTGGGGAATATATCAAAACTTAAGAACAAAAGCCATAAACCTATTATAAAAAACACAAATCTACATAAATGGAGAGATATTCCATGTTTATGGATTGCAAAACTCAAATTTCTTGGTCTCCTCAAATGGATCTATTAATGGAACACAATCCTAATAAAAACTCCAGCAGTATTTTTTGCAGAAATGAACAAGTTGATTCTAAAATTAGTATGGCAATGCAAAAGACCAAAACCTTTTCTTAAGAAAAGGGCTGGAGAATTATACTATTTGACTTAAGGCTTACTATCAAGCTAAAGTAATCAAGACAGTGTGGTATTGGCATAATAATGAACATAGAAGACAACGTAACAGAATAGAATCTAGATACACACACACACACACACACACGCAATTATTTTTGGCAATGGTGCTAAGGCAATTCAATGGGGAATGGAAAGTCTTTTCAACAAATGATACTATTACAATTGGATAAATATATGCAAAAAATAAAAATGAACATGACACTAGAACTTCACCTTACACTATAGACAAAAATAAATTTGAGATGGATTTTGAACAAAATCCAAAACCAGTTCAATTACTGACAACATTGGAATAAAATGTCTCTATAGACACATGCATATGACCTGAGAGAAGGAGACATGACCATTTCGGGACATACATGTTATTTACCTCCACATTTACTGTTCTTCTATACATAATGTCTGGCATCCAGTAAAATATTAAGACAAACAAAAATCAAGGGAAAAACTGACCCATTGTCAAGAGATAGAGCAGTATACATCAAAAATTTGGTTTGGATGTTGAGACTAATGACACCCCCCCCCCCACACACACACACACACGCTAAGCGGGTATGAAAAAGTTTATTACTCACATAATGAAGCTCTCTGGGGAGAACAGACAGAGCTCCCAAGCTGAATCTGAATTGGTTTGAGAGAGTAGGGAAAGGAGCCTTGTTCATCTATCATGGTGTTTAGAGGATGGGGCTAGTGCTGGGGTGGGAGGTCCTGTGTGTGGTCAAGG
Source organism: Leptonychotes weddellii (assembly GCF_054177405.1). Classification (NCBI taxonomy): domain Eukaryota; kingdom Metazoa; phylum Chordata; class Mammalia; order Carnivora; family Phocidae; genus Leptonychotes; species Leptonychotes weddellii. Next base: position 79,200,998 of record NC_138379.1, on the reverse strand, counting down.
CTTGCTTGATTTAAAATTCCCACTAGTGCAGAAGAAGAGAGCACCTAGGCTTTCTCATCAACACTCTCAGATATGGGGCAGAAGGAGAAGGGGAAAATGGTGGGGCTATAAAATGGATTAATTAATTAATTCCTTGAAAGGCATAAACCACAAAAATCAGACTGGGAGCAAGATGGCGGAGGAGTAGGAGACCTGGATTTCGTCTCCTCTCAGGAATTCAGCTGGAACGGGATCAAACCATTCTGAACACCTACAAACTCAACAGGAGATC